>NC_079134.1:35646575-36846575 GCF_945859705.1 Episyrphus balteatus
ATACAAATGAATTGCTATTTAATTTGAACTGACATTAACCAATCATGCATGTATCGTCATTTCTTGCAAAATTGAATACAATGGACTCTCAAATAAAATAAATAATTTAATGAAAATTTCGTTTAACAGAATGCAAAACGTTTAAAAAGGTTAATAGACTTTTGAAATAAAACCGGAAAACATGATATTATACAGAAGGGTACAATTCATTTTAAAAGTTTATATAATTTTTAAGTTCACAATGGGAATACGAGTTTAAAGAAGCTGCGAAATAATATGCGAAGAAAAAAAAATATTTTTTCATATAAAATCGGTTTTTTCCGAAAAACTTCAACCGATTTGACCGAGCCAAAGACGAACGATATTAGAATTTTTTTAACATATTATTAAACCTTAGACCCTAATAAAACTTTTGACCACTTTTACATTGCAAAATTAGGGTACTTTTTTTCGGCCATACAAAAGTGACACACCCTATTATACATATATGTATACACGCTGTAGGAAATTTTGACTCAGAATGGGACAAACATTTTTAACAAAAAACAAAAGTACATTATACTAATGAATATAGTGTCCTATATGTTTTAGGAAAGCTGAAATATTATACTTGAATTTGATGTTTATTTGAAGTTGATTGAGTAAATAGTTTTTGAGAAATTTAATTTTAAAATCATCAAATCTTTTTTAAGGATTAAGAAAGAACACTTTATTAGTAGTTTTTTTTTTCCTCTATTTGCTCTTGCTTTTAATACAGCTCTACATCGTTCTGGAGAAGTTTTTCAATGAAGAGTCAGGTATCGTGTTCCAGGTCTGGATTAGTAAATTTTGTAATTCTCCAATCGACTCTGGGCTCTTATTCGCATCCTTAATTTTCATAATGGACCATTGTATTGAGATCTTAGCCGTAAAAACTTAATAAATCGAAAAGATTCTCTTCGAAATACTTTTCAACCTAAAAAATTAAGAAAATGCTAACTATTATTTTAAGTAAAAAAAAAAACAAAACAACAAGGTCATACTTACAGTTTTCTGCTCATAACTTTGGATTCTATGCAGACAATTCCACATTTTTCATCTACAGAGAAACATCCTTAGACCAATGTTGAGGGTAATCTGTAATATTCATTCAGGATTCAGTCTTACATTTAAAAATAAAATGCTCAATAGTCAAGAACAAACTTTATTCTCCGGCAATTTAAGAAAATTCGGCTTCAGCAGCAGCTTGAAGGCTCTTAGAGCGGAATTCATAGTCGTTACTCGAGTTGAGAAATATCTTAAGCATTCGCTCAAGTGAATCCTTATTCACAGTCATCACTGGAGTCGAAATTTTTCACAACTGAACGCCTGAGGAGACTTTTTTATTGAGGAAACTTTCACAAAGGCGCCCCAAATATTTTCTATTTTACATTTTCAACGGCGCTCGTATTGTTTGTTCTAAACTTTTTGAAGAATGAAGGCGCCCCCAATTTTGGGTTAATTTGTTTTGGACGGAAGGACAATGGTGTCCAAAATCTTTGTTCATCTTTGAAGAACAAGGCGCCCCAATTTCTTTTGAAAGACTTAAGGAATCCTAATATTCCTCCAACCAATTTAATTTTTGCAAAGGCGCCTTTATATATAAATCACTAAATCATAGCTGGTAATATCCAGACTGTATTAATGAATAAGGAAGCAGAGTGGAGACGGACAGAATCCCGAAATTAAAAATCCAGAAAGCCCAAATTCCAGAAAACCCTAAATTCCGAAAACCCAAAATCCCGAAAACTCACAATCCCAAAATCCCGAAAAACCAAAATACCGAAAACCCAAAATCCAGAAATGCCAAAAATTGACAGCTTCTCCATTTCTCATAAAAACTACGTTTGTGTGTGAGAATAAAAAAAATAGGTCTGTTCGTTGTTCCCCCCTCCAGGGCACTCTAAGTCATGTCAATTAACTGTCAAAAAAATCAGAGTTTCTCGGGTTTTCATTTTACATCGAACACCTCAGATCTTTAGTTTCATCAGCGAACATCGAACACAGAGGAAATAAGTCTGGTTGAAAAAGGAGCTACAAAAAACGCTTGACACCGAATTCAGAACGACCCAGAGTGCCCTAGAGCTCACAACGAACAAACCTAATACTTATAAAGGTATTTCGTTTTCGATTGGCCGTCTGGAAGCGTCTGGAATCATTAAGAAGCGTGCTGCAAGTCTTTTATTCTCCTAGTGAAAAAACAAAATATTTGCTTTTTCACCAATACAGATATTAAATTTTAGAATTGGGTGGAAGCGATTCAAAGTTTTTTATTGGATTTCAGAATGAGTGAATCATTGAATGATTCCAATCGAAAACGACATTAATGTACCTAGTTGAAACAGTTTTTGAAAAAATATTGGTCAAATAAAACCAACTGTACCTACTCTTTAAAAATGTGTTTAAAAAAAAAGTAAGAGATAAAGGTAAACTTGTCAATTGAGCCTAAATGACATGAATAATTAATTTTTTTTAAAGTTTACCTTATGTACTTTAATAAACTGCACATTGTTAATAAATGCCTTAAGAAGATTTTTGTATCTCTAATAGTTTATTTTTAATTCTGAATTTAAATTTTTTGCCGCATTGCGAAAGTGCGAGAGTGTAACGTTAGAAAATGGTGTCACTTTTTTGTAGTGGCTGCCATGGTTCATCGATTTATAAGACGTTATCACGTCAAAAAATTGTTCTACAGCAACTCTCTATCTGCAAAGTTGATACGTTGATGATTTAAGAAAACGCTTACTTTCGCATGCCTTTACTCATGTTAATGTTAATAACTCCGTTAATACTTAAGATAAAAACTTCATTAATGTCTTAATTTTTTGAAGAAATGCTATTCTTTATGTCTGCATTGAAAAAATTTTAATATCTTTTTTAATTGCTCAGATATTAATTTTTAAATGGAATTATTTTTTTCTTACCCATGATAATTTCTGACTTTGGGGCCGATTTTCTTCGATAAATGTACTTTAAAAATAGTGTTTTATAAATTTATTCTTATGGAGAAAACAATGATGAACAAAAATGTTTGTGAGAAAACTCATAGATTTTATGATATTTGGGAAAACCTGCAGCAGGTAAAATCACACCATTCGATGAAAAAAACATATTTTGTTCCTTCTTTATTTTATCGATTTATTGCAATATTGTTCTTAAAATAAAAAAAAATAATATAGATTTGAGAAAATATCCCATGTATAAAAGAGACATGTTAATTTTATATAAAGTTACCTTAAGCAATATGTAATTAAAAACTTTTAATCCAACCTCTTATAAAACTTGTTCTATTTATAAAAAGTATATAAAAAGCTATACTCCTTTAGTCCTTGGTTCATTTGCAAAAAAATTTAAAAAATGGCTATAGGCTTGTTTCAATTCTCCCGTTCGGACTCGTTAAAAGTTTCATATTTTCATGTTACCAAATGGCTTCTGAGAACACTTGGTTTTTGGCCTTCGGATCCTTTAAGTCGTATGAAAATAATTAAAATAGTAATAAATTTAACAATTTTGGGAATAGCAATTATTGGAGAGATTCGATTTTGCTATCTTATTCGAAAAGATCCTCTTTATGTTCTCGATGTTCTATCAACTTGTATTGCAAAGTTATTATCCTGGATGAAATTGTTTTGTTGTTTAATTTATTGCAAGGACCTTCAGTTGATTCTAAATCGTCTCTACGAACATTGTAAAACAGGTATGTACTTATTTTCACTATTTTTTGTTAAAAAAAAAAGTAACAAAGTCAAGTTTATTATTTTAGATACGAGAAGTTTTGAAAAAAATACCATGATTGCCAAGGTTTCTTATTTAACAACAATTTGGTGCCTTGTTCTATTTATAAATGCTTCGGGCACAAGCTGCTTATTTTGCATGAAGCCTCTTTTGATTTGGATCTATCAGTTCTGCATTAATGGAAATGGGAATACTTGGGTAGCTTTGCCATTTCAAGCTGCGTAAGCTGAAAACTTGTTATTGGAATCATTCATTTGATTTGGAATTTGTATCCTTTTTTTTCAAAGACTTCCTTATGAAGACATGACTCGAATAGGTGTCAAAAGCTTGTATATGTTTATTTATTGCTGTCTGGCTCATTCTGGATTTGTTACAATTTTTGGACTTTGCGGAATTGATGGAATGATACTTTGTTTCTGCATGTACATATCTGTGGCCTATCAGTGTCTCCAAGAAGATTTTAAATTGGCTTTCAAAAACCACACAGCCAGAGGTTGAATTTAATGTGTTCACACTTTTAAAACCTTAAGCAGTTTAATTTTTTTTTAAGGTTTAAATCTTAGAAGCAGTAACCTGCTCTACAATGACCTCAAAGAACTTGTAAAACGCCAACAAAATATTATTGAAATTTTTAAATCCTTTAATCGAATTTGTAAGTATGTAGTATTTCTTCATTTTGCATTGGCCAGCATTTTATTGGGAGTTGTTTTGATAAATATTCGATTGGTATTATAACTCTATTAACTTTTTTTGAGAAAATCTTATATATTTACATATTTTTTATAGGCTCCAGGAATGGCTAAAGTGATTTATTTAAATTACATAATTGGTGCATCAAATTTAGTTTTCATATATTGTTATGCTTCTGAAGCTGCTAACCAAAATGTAACACAACATTCAAAGTACCTATCCTTATCTGTTTTAATTGAATTGAAAAACTTTATTTATTTCAGTGTTTGAAACTTTCTGAAATTTTATACTTTTGTGATTGGTATAGCTGCAATAAGAGAGTAAAAACATTGATCCTTTTCGTTTTGGTTAAATCGCAAAAAGGAAGTTATATGCGAGTGCCATTTTTTTCACCATCTTTATCACTATTTGCTTCAGTAAATGATTGAAATTTTTTTTTAACATTTTCCAATTAAATGCAAAACAAAATTTTAATTTTTTGGAATGTTTTGCGTAATTGGATTGTTGACTTTGCATTTAAGTGGAATTAAATCTCGATATTTAATGTTTAATTATTGTATTTGATTTCAGATTATTCAAAAATCTGGATCTTATTTTACTATCTTACAATCCTTTTTATAAATTATAAAAGTTTAACTGTAAAAAACAAACTTTAACATAAAAAAAAACTTTGAACTAATTTTATTATTTGTTTTATAAGAAATGTAAAAAATAAATATGGAAAATTCTTTAAAGATCTTTTTATAATGTGTCTCGAACGTGTCCTGAACGTGTCCCGAACATGTACCAAACGTGTCCCGAACGTTTCCCGAACGTTTGCCGAACGTGTCCCGAACGTCTTCCGAATTTGTCCTGAACTTGTGCAAACATGTCCCTGAATCATTGAATCACACAATATTTTAATTTCTTTGCCTTTTATTTTTAAATGTGTAATTAAAAGAATGAAAGAATAACAATAACCAAGTTGATTTTTCGTCACGTGTTGGTTTTTTTTTCGTCTATTGCTTGAGTGGTTGAAAGTGCGTTCTGCTGGGGTACCTATATCATTGTTGAACATTATTAAGTTTTGATAAAGCTGCAAGTGCCCTTCAAGCAATAGTTCTTAGTAGATTTTTCACTATCATCAAATCTATAAAATTATTTCAAATTTCAACTCAACCAGCTACTTTCTGAAATCTATTTTCATATCCATGAACCGTATTTCATTAATGTAAGGCTATATCGATGCTAATCGTTTCATTTTTTTTACGTAAAAACTGTTTACATTTTACAAAAAAGTTTCCAAAATAGTAAAATACGATGCAGACGTTTGAATGATCTGAAAAAATAAAATACAACCATATTAAAAGAAAAACCTTTTTTTTAAGTACCTACTGATTCCAGTAATAAGCGAAGTTATCTTTCCAATTATTGCAAAACAAAAATTCTTTAGAAAAAATAAAAATGATAATGAAAGTGAAAATGAAAGTGAAAGTGAAAATAAAAGTGAAAGTGAAAGTGAAGTGAAAGTGAAGTGAAAATGAAAATGAAAGTGAAAGTGAAAATGGAAGAGAAAATGATAGTAAAAATGAAAGTGAAAATGAAAAATGCAATGAAAATTGTTTTCCTTCGTTTCAAAGAGATTTTTTTTAGATTTTTGACATATGTTAAAGAATATCCAAAAAAAGATAGAAACCAAAAAAATGGAAAATTAGCTCCAATTCCCAGGCTGTACGAGGTTTTTTTTTTAGTGCATTTTCTAAAATTTCCCCCTTTCTCAAAAAATACCATTTTTTCATAGATATATACGTTTTTTTTACTTGCGATATAGGAACTATATATCAAGTTATGCATTCGTACAAAAAAAAAAAGTTGAGATAACATTTTTCCATGACATTACGATGGTAGACAATGCCAAAAAAGTGGGTCCCGGAAGTCCGTCTGTCTGTCTGTCTGTCTGTCTGTCAGTCTGTCAGTCTGTCTGTCTGTCTGTCTGTATAAGGAGCTACAGCCTAAACGGATGGACCGATTGATGTCAAACCTGGTATGCAGCGTTATTTGGCGACTCTCCAGAGGGGTTTTTGGAATTAATTTTTTTGGACCAAAAATAACGGTACTTGTCATATACCGATTTTAGTAAAATTGAAATATCTCGAAAACGGCTCTAACGATTTTGTTTAAAAAATTCAAGTGTTAGTTTAAAGTTAAGGTCTATCTTCTAATGAAAAAAATTTTTTTTGAAAATCATTATTAACGGTACCTGCCATAGAACCGTTTTTTTCAAATCCGATTATCTCCAAAACTAATTATTCGATTTCAACGAAACTTTTTTTTGAAGAAGCATTTATATAATTTAAATGTAAGCCAAAAATAAAATTTTGAAAAAAATAATTTTTGGATTTTTAAAAAAATTTTGAAAATTTTTTTTTGAAAAATCAAATTTTCGAAAACGGGACACTTAATTTTTTTGAAATTTTGTTTTTAGATGTTGATTAGTGATTTCTACAAAATGGCATACCAATTTTATTTTTAAACTTTTTTTCCAAAAAATTATTTATAAAAAATTAGTTTTTTAAAAAACGGCTCTAACGATTTTGAAATTTTTTTTTCTAAAAATGCATGTTAATATATCAATCAAAACTGCATACTTGTTTTGGAGGGCAATTTAATTTCAGATTTTATTTTATTTTTTTTAAAAAACGAATTTTATTTTTTTTTATTTTATTTTTTTATAAAAAGTCTTAAAAATTTAAGCAACTTTAACTCTAAGAGCAAGTTCGTGCGACCCCAGTCGTGCATTTTATTTTTCATTGCATTGTTTAGATTTTTAATGATAATGAATATGAAAACCTTCATGCAAAATTTGGTTCCGCTACCATAACTTTTAAGGATTTTTTGGTAGTAAGTTTGCAACTGTTATAATAATATGGGTTGACAGATGAAAAACAGGTAGGTATAACTTTTTTGAGAGACGTCAGATTGATTTGGTTTTAAATCTTTTGGAGTCAGCCTTAAAAAATACCTTGAAATCATGTATCATATGTATGTGCATATTGTTGCTAATTTTAAAAACTCCATTTCGCGCTTTGACTTTGAAAATCGCGACTTGCGGACATGAGATTTTCTAGACTTTTGAGGTAAGTTATAAAATACCAAAACGAAGATATTGAGCAAAAAAAATTTCTATTAGCATTCATACCGAGGTTAAACCCTTATTTGACTGGATTAATAATGTTTATAGAAACGTTTCAAAACAATTTCCAGGTCTTTTCGAAAATATAAACAAAACAACAATTTCATTAAGGCCAACAACTTTGATATACAAATTGAAAGAGCATCCTTGCGTATTAGCCAACAAAATCGAAACTCTCCAATAACTGCAATTGTTAGAATTATTAAATTTAAGGATATTTTTAATTTTCTCAAAGGATCCAGAGGCCAGCAACCAAGAGTTCTTAGAAGCCATTTTCTAACATGAAAATATGAAACCTCCAAAGAGTCAGAACGAGCGAATTTAAACAAACCTATAGCCATTGCTAAAATAAGCTACAGTAACTTAAGCAAGGAGCTTTTTATATATGAAGTAATTAGTAATTAGATTTAATAGGCATATAGATAGCCTTTGTAAATGATTAATAAATGTCCTTAGTTACGATAACTATTTATGGTACATACTTCTCTTTATTGAATTTATGTCTGTTAAATATATATGCAGTTAGTCCCTTTATTAGTTTAATTGTCAAGAGTAAACCTCTACCATTGAATTATATTTATACTATATTTCAAGGCTAATAACATCGTGAAAGTTGTTTTACGGCTCTATTAAGGTCGGTTTTGCCTTTAAAAATCCTTTACTTGGGCATATTAGACATTTGAATAGCTCATTCAAGTTCACGTATGTAATTTCTTCTGGCAGGCAATCAGCAAACTTATCCAAAAATAACTGAAGACTGAAAATACTCTCCAAACTGGGTGAATTGAAAGGAAGTCAAATCCAAACTTAAGAGCAGTAAAAGTGCTGGAGCTGACGACTATCTGCTAAGCTATTTTAAGCGTCAGGTGATGACTTGGCAAGGAGTATCCACCAACTGATCTGCGGAATATTATCGGAAGTAAGCATGTCTTGAGAATGGAACCTCAGCATTTTCTGTCCGATTTTTATGAAAATAGACCTTCTGAACAGCTTTGCCACAAAGTGCCCGATCGGGCCATTTAGCCCCCTATTTTATATTTTGGCCCTTTGCCCGGGCCAATTAGAAATGGCCCACGAATCCAAATTTAATTAGATTTGTCTTCATATCTTGCTTAGTAATAATTAAAAGGCCTTACAAAATTAAATATAAATCATCGCTATGCATCGCAACTACAATGTGTTTCCATCACAAATAAATAGGTATGTATAAGGTACTGAATTCATTAATTTTTCTCGTTTAGTAATTTGATTTTTCTCACATCAGTTGTTTGTATTTAATTTTAATAAGTGACTCAAAGCTGAAAGATGTCTGTGAATTAAAAGTTTAAAATGTTTTTTAACTTCTATTGTAAACTAAATATTAATCAGGCTTTTACAACCTAAAATGACATTTGTCCCATACAAAAAACGTCATTTAAATTTTTTAAAAACCTATTAAATGTTTATGAAATCGGCCATTAATGCGTTAAACACATAAAAAAGAATAAATACAAATTTTTAATAAATTGCAGTTTAATGTTTTAAGGAAAAGTTTGTTAAAAAAAATGGCCCTCAAAAAATTTCGAAATGACCCCCTCTGCTTTTTTCTTCGCGACAATGCTGATTCTGAACTGCACCAGCAGCAGAAGAATCAGTCACCTAAACAATACCCATGAAATCCTCTCTGTCGTATTTATGTGAACATCTGATGCACTTCGTCAACAATCTGATAGGTCCTTATCAGTGTGGATTTAGATCGATTTTGGATTTAAGAATTTGTTTAATTCTCCATATTGAATGAAAAAAAATTGAAAACTTCGAAAAGTCTAAAAAAAAGTGCCAATATTGTAAAAACATACTCTTAGACCTTTTATTCTAACTTAAACTGAATTAATTTGAAGTACCTATTAAAAAAGAAATTTAATTATTTTTGTTTAGAGTGTAGAAATAAGATTTGCCATAAATTATCTAGTTTCATATAGAAATTCATAATTTTTTGTTCGAGATGATTAATTTTTTATCGATTTTCCTTTTGAAATTATACACGCAAAGTTGTGCAAGCTAGAGACCATTTTTAGTTTTTTAAAAAATAATGTTTAAATAGTTTATAAATTCCTACGCAAAGGGTCTGTTGAGCCAGTAATTATGCGTTTAAAGTCAAACTACCAATTAGAAAGAAATTATGATAATATAGATAAGGAGTCCTGCAAAAATAAAATTTGTTTCGACTTATAAATACATACATAGGTTCTGTTTTGAGGGTAAAAGTTTTGCAGTTTAAAAGAAAGTTGAACTCAACGTGAAAATAATAAAGTATTTCACATAATACGCACGTCGAATCCATCTTTTTTTTTAGAAAATACCTGAACAAAAAAATTAAAACTTACAAAAGTGAACATTTTAACATAAATTTTGTTAAAAGAATAACAAAACAACTGTCACAGCAACAAATCAAAAGGTAGTGAAAATAAAAAACAAAAAAAAAAAACAAATTTGTATAATTATATCTGTGAAGAGAACACATAACAACATAGTAAGTCAACTTATATTCAAATAGAATTAATGTTGCCATTTTGTTTATTGTTTTTTTTTTACCGACTTCCAAAAACGAAGAGGTATTCAATTTGGGGTCGAAATTCTGTATGGGCCAAAATTCGGATTCCAAAATTATGTATTCCAAAATTCTGTATTTTAAAATTCTGTAAATTCAAAATTCTGTATTTTAAAATTCTGTAAATTCATAATTCTGTATTCTAAAATTCTGTAAACACAAAATTCTGGATTTCAAAATTCTGTATTTTAAAATTCTGTACTCCAAAATTCTGTAAATGATAAAAGAAAAATTGTTTTGATAATGAAAAACCTCGGAAAATTTTTCGGAAAATAGGCTACTTAACTCAAATTAGTCATGCACTTAATAACACCATTCGAATTTTGTCGAAAAAAATTGAATTTTTTGAGAAAAATGAAATTCAAGCCAGCAGAACACGAAAAAGCCAGCAGAACATGAAAATCTCGGAAAATTCATCGGAAAATGGAGCACTTAATTCAAATTAGTCGAAAATTCCATTATTTATGTCCAATTTTTTCGAAAAAGTGGAATTTTTTGAAAATAAAAAAAAAAAACAAATTCAAGTTAGTATAGAACATGAATTTGTATGGAACATGAAAATATTTTTTTTTAATGGAAAATCTCGGAAATTTTTTTCAAAAATTTGGTACTTAACTGAAATTAGTTAAGCACTTTATTATTCAAGATAATTTAAAAAAAAAATTTTTTTAGAAAATCACAGAAAAAAAAATATTTTTGTAAAAAAAATTATTTTTGAATTTTTTGTTTATCATCTAAATATTACCAAACCCGAATTTTTTACTAACAGTTTAAAATATTTTCTGGTAATTGCTCTGCTAACTTTAAATCGAGTTAGCAGAACATTAAGTTTTTCCAAAAGTAGGGGAGCACTTGATATAATTTTGGGGTACTTGCTCTGCTTACTTGAGGGACATGTTTTAATGTAGAGATTTAGAATTACAGAATTTTTAAAAGCAGAATATTGGATTTGCAGAATTTTGAAAACCAGAATTTTGGATTTACAGAATTTTGAAATACAGAATAATAGAAAAGCAGAATAATGGAATACAGAATTATGTTCATACAGAATTTTTTCTTCAGATACAGAATTTTGGTCATATAGAATTTTGGAATACAGAATAACGACCCTTTCCCGTATTCAATCCGTCTGTAGTTTTTTTTTTTTTTTTGTTTTGTTTTGTTTTTTTTTTTAATGTTGTTACCTCATAACTTTGGAGTAAGTGATAAGTGAACCTTTATTCTCTCTCTATGCCTTTACAAAAGTAAAAAGCGAACCTTCTGAATAAAAGTTTTCAAAATAAGGAACCACAAATAGATTAACAAAATCTTAATCTATTTGTGGATAATAGATAAAAATACCTAAGAGAAAATAAATTTCTTAAGAGTTTTTGATTAGTAATAAGAAAAAAATTACAGAAATTTAAAAAATGTTAAAAATAATTTATTTTAATTAAAAAATTTATATAAATGATTTTTTAATTTACCATTTTACAACTGATATACACAACACTGTCAATGTTGTAAAATACGAAGTTGAACTTTTCTGTTCTATCTTGTACTGACATTTTTCACGAACTTGTGCTGTTCTGTTCTGTTTTAGTTTGCTTTCATTAAACAGAATTAATGTAATTGTAATACTTAGAGAATTTTTAAAGGACCCCGCACATTTTGTATGGGAAATGGCCCTCGGTGAAATTGTCTGAAATTTTAGTATGTTGTTCTCAGTGGCGTATTGAGGGGGGGGGCTCAGGGGGCTCAAGCCCCCCAAGCCTCCAAAATCATGTTACTATTTAGCTGATTTCATCATAATCTACATGATTAACTGAAACTTCTTCGTAAATCGTAGAGATTTAGAGGCAGCTCAAATGATCGAGCCCCCTCCAAATTCTTAAATGGTTGTTTGTGTTTGTTTGAGTAAGTGCCTTAGTTGACGTTGAGGTTTGGGATTTTCAGGATTTTAGTCCAATTCAGAATTCTTCAAATAATTTGTTTGTTGTTTTGACGTCGAATTACATCACCGTTAAATTTAGCAAAGCTTCTTATGCAATCACGTCGTATTTTATTGTCTTGAGTATATTACTTTTTTTCAAAAATAATATTTTTCTCAAAGATATTGGAAATACAAATTTTGTATGTCTCAATATCTTAGTGGTCAACATAACTAATGGTTTATTTAAGCAAATTCCAGTTTGTGCTTCTGATTTGTATTAAAAAAGGAACATATTGTTAAAAAATATATATTTCCGATTAAACATCAAAAGAATTTCATTGCAAATAAGTTTTTGAGACTTTTACGTTCTGCATTTCACTTTTTGAGCATTCACTTGCGTTGCCCATAGTGAAATTAGGTGTTCTACATTTTTTCGCTCATTTCGATTTTCTGATCGAATTCAATTCGCTTTGTTTCTGCTCGTGAACTTGGTATCTTTTTCAATGAATCTCCAATTTTTTGACAAAATATTATCAAAACTTATATTTTTATTGTTTTGTAATGTTTATTTGTTGTTAATTTAATACAAAATATATAAAACACATGAGGCATGAAATATCATGCCTCTTTGTTTGCAACCTCATTCGCTTAACACTTTATCTAATTCATTTTTCTTTGAAAATTTGCAATAATATCGCAAAATGTGACTTCTTTTTTTCTTTTAAATTCTGCTTTTCTCCAATAGGTAAGGTTGCCAATAAAATTGCATCCATGTTCAAAGTAGCAGTAATTTAACTTTAGAAACAAAATAAAAATGGATGATCCTTCAGTTTTGACAGTTGGAAGCATTTTCGAAGTTTTAGAAATCGATCGAAGATCGATTTCACGTGAAATTGAAAAGTAATGCCAGTTCACTTTCGGTCGAATTGCTTAAATATGAGCATTTATACCGAAAAAAGTGATGAGTATAGCTCAAAAACTAGACGTGATAGGAATAAATCTGTAAACAGTTTTGAATTCAGCACATGAAAAAGATCGAACGAAAAAGTGTTTTTTTTTTTTAAAGATTACTAAACACCTTGCTGTTTGTGTAAAATTTTTGGGATACAAGAACTTGGAAAAATAGCTACTTTGGATGTGAAAGGAGACAGTAGTACGAAGTTGTCGGAAGCAGTAAAATGCTACTATACGAATTTCATTAACGCAGCACAGCGCTTTTCTCTCGATCAAAGATAAATAAAAAAAGAGACAAATTTGTAGTACATTTACCTTATCAAAAATTTTTGAAAAATTTTTCAGCCCCCCCCCCCCCCCCAAATTTTTTTTTGGATACGCCACTGGTTGTTCTCTTGAAGCCCTTGATCAAAAGTCGATATGGGTTATTTTCCGATGACTATCTCAAACCTTTTAAAAGGGATAGTAACTCTCTATATTGTGTTTTGCGCTATTTTTTAGTTTTGCGCTATTTTTTAGTGGAATCCATGGGTTTTTAGGGTCGCTGAAACCGAATCCGAAGTCTAATTTGTCCCATCACGTCAGGTTTTCAAGATAACATCATCGTTAGTGGAGGTGAAGGTTATTGTAATAAGGCCTATTTTCGATAAAGCTGTTAATTTTCTTGAATTCGTTTTTTTTTATGGTTTGATGGCCTCTTCTGGCACTGGACGTCATTTTAGTCCTATATCTCCTTAAACAAAAATCTGTAATTGGTCCCAAAAAGCCAATGATTCATTTTATTTTTGGTTTCGACGACAAATTGAACGTTTAGTTTTACACTATAATCATTATCATTGGCTTTTCGGGACCAATTACAGATTTAACTCTCTTCAAAAAAACACCCTTTCACTCCACAGACTTTTTTTTATTCTTGGTTCTTTTCGCAAAAGCAAACTTTTTGCCAAAGTTTCATGAGTGTAACAATTATTTTTTTAATGCCTATTTAACCTGTACCTACCATATGTATAACTTAAACATAAATTTGATTTTATTTATAATTTTTGTTGATTAAAACCACTGGTCAACAAAAAATAAAAAAAAAAAAAAACAGAAGAAAGAACTTTGTTAGGTGATTTTAATTGACTTTAGTGTGCTGAAATCAGTTTAAAGATTAATTCTATCACATCTAGTTTTTCAGTTACACTCATCTCTATTTTCACTATAGGTATAAAGTCTCAAAAACTAATTTTCAATTTAGTTCTTTTTGATATTCTTTAATATATAGGTACTTTTCTGTAATTCTCTTTTTATGTCCAAATGTGAAGACGCAAACTGGAATTGGGTTTAAAAAAATATTCATTACTTTGAAAAAAAAAATCAAGATTTTGAGATAGTACCTATCATAAATCTCTTTTTTCAGTGTCTTTGAGAAAAAATTTAATTTTGAAAAAAATAAATACCTTCATTGAGATTGCATAAAAGTAGTTTTGCAAAAAACAAAAAATTACGTTGATGAACTGGCAAATGTACTAAAAAAACGCGTTTTTAACTTGTTTTTATTCAAGTATTTCAAAAACATGACGTTCCAGTGACTTTTGAGTGAATTTTGACTTTGGATTCAGACTCAGCACAAAAAATCCTTCAGAAAAGTTGAAAATGGTTCAAGATCTATTTCATTTTTATATCTTTTTTTCATATACATACTAATTTGTATAAAAAATGTTTTTAAAATTTTAGCAACTTGCATTTTATATTTTTTACGATGTACCTATTTAATGTATCTATAAATATAATATTTTTGCCTTTCTTTTGTTTTTTAACATTAAAAAAAATCCACTCCACTCGGTTCAATTCTAATCAAATGGAATCCGACTTTAAAATCCAAGATTTTTTAAAGAAATATGTACATTTCTATCAGATTTCAATTATTCATTTATTAAAACCAACTTTATATAAAAGACTTCATCAATGCAATATAAGATCCAGTTGTACTGAGTATCTGCAGGATATTAAAAAAAAAAATTCCAATAAATAAATTAAAAATTTGCATTAAAAGTCAATATTAAAGAAAAAAAAAATATTAATGAAAATACTTACCGCCATAAATGTTGGTAGCGATGGCGAAAAGAACGGCACACTGATTGTTGCTGGCCTTTGTGCACGTATCAATATCATCAGGATCATTCTTCGTGTTTCCGCATCGCATTTATACCATTCAACCAGATACACGGAATCGCATATTTCCAAGCTCTGAAATTGTATTTAAAAGACCTTTTTTTTACAATACACAAAAAAAATGACAAAAATTTATATGAAACAAATAAGATTGAAAAAAATTAAAAAAAAAAGAAACAAAAAATAAATTAACAATAAATTATTACGCTGTCGTTCACATAGGTCCCACCGATGCAATATAAAAATAATTGCGAAAGTGCTGCTATGCTGTAGCAAACGTACAACACCAAACCAAGTCCAGTATTCTGTAGAGTTAAGGCATTTTTTTTTTTTTGTATAAAAGCGTGTTTTATAATTAATTTAAAATAAAATTGAAAAAAAAAGAACAAATTACGTATAAGAGATCAATGACGCTGAAGCAAACGACAAGGGATGCTGACAGGAAATGCCCCATGATGATGGTCGTGAAAATTTCCTTGAATTCATTGCACAAATCGATGACCTCGTTGTGCCGGCGAATAATTACCTTCAATTCTTGGCGCATTATTTGATTGTCCCTCCTGCCGGCTTTGTCAACTGAATTTTTTTTTTTTTTTTTTTGTTGGCCAAAATGATATACATGAAAATTGATTGAATTAATTTTTGTTTTTTATTTTTTTGTTGATTCATGCATTTAAATTTATTGCATGAACTGGTGTTAAACTTACGATATTGTAAATGGACAAACACTTCCTGGATATCGTATTGTATCATTCGAAATAAGGCACTGATGTAGAAACATAAGCCAACGAAACAACCATCGACGCCACAAAATGTAAATACTGTCATGACACCAGAGTAGGACATGGAGATGTATGTGAAAGGATATACCGGATAGTTGGTCAAAACATCGGGCAGTCTGTGGAGAAAAAGTTAAAGTTGAAAAATCATATGATACAGTTTTGTTGTTATAAAGTTAAAACTTTAGGTATCATTATTGATGTGTATTTTTTTTTTATTTTGAAAAACTTTTTTGAAAAATGGCAATGAAGTAAAAAAGGATCAGGGAAAATAAGGATCAATTGCTGGGCTTGGGAAGCCTTTTCGTTCTCTTTAATACTTTTGAAAGTTTAATTTTGCATCGACATCAACTATTAGGTCCTTTTGAAGAGTAACTTCTTTTGAGGAAAAGTTGCCAATACAAAATGCAAACTTGATTGCCTCTAAAGATCTGGCTAATGCTATATTTTTGCACTTAGTTATGTGAATTTTCTTCTCACTATAAAGAGACATCTCCACTTCTTACTCATATTGCAGCCTGAAATATTCATCTCCAGTATAAATGGTCTTAGATGTTTCGTATAAGGTAAACAATTAAAATAAAGAATTTAAAAAAGATCAATTTTGAATGATATTAATAGAAGCGGTCGTAAGTTACTGCCTTGCGGAACACCAAAGTGATTGCAAACTTCTTTCGATAATATGTATCTCACCAATTTTAAAATTTTCTTGGCTGTGATAAATCAGATAGTTTTGAAGCCAACTAAGAAGACGCGAGTGGAAAGCCTTAACTGTTCAACTAACTAATTTCAACATCCATGCTGAGTTGTTGATATTTGATATTTTGGATTTTTACTTATAAATAATCCTTGACAATGGCTTCGATTTTGCTTAAGTAACTAACTCAAACATATTTCACTCTGCTGTTGAAGTCTCTACTTTGCGAGTTTTTAATAGTTTTAATCTAACTTTTAAACATAATTTTAGTCTTTTTTTTTCAAAGTAGAATAGCACAGTTTTACAGGTGTGATATTAATATTAGGACCTATATTTAGTACATCCTTACCACTCTACTTCCTCCTAGAGCAGGAGTCCATTTAATATTGTGCAGATTTTGTTCCTGATTGTAGAATTCTAACATATTATTTCAAATCAAATCAATCAAAATAGGTATTATGGTGTTAAGAGCAACCTATAACTCTATTAGGTGTTAAGTAAAAAATCATTCACATTCTTGATTTATAGATTTATTAAAGGACGACGATTTTGATATTTCCTTTGGTTAACAAAAAGGAATCTCTTATACCAATATGGTTTGCTTAAGAGCGATATGGTTGGAACAACAACTTTAACTAAAGTGCTCTGCAGTATTTTGTAATTTTTCGCAGATTGTTATTTGCTTTTTAAATTTTATAAAGGATACTCGATATTAAAATAATAACCATCAAGGTGAAGGCTGGATTTGAACCTGAATTTTTAGTCTATAGAGGTTAAAATATTTTTAAATACCAATGCACATAGGGGTATTTATACCAAAAAGGTTATCAAAAGTCTAAAATAAAAAATGAAGCGTACCTACTATGAAAGTTTAACCGTTATGTCATAGATAAATAGGCACTGCATCGTGTGGCAACCATATTTAGCAACCCATGTCGATGCTTTTCTTTTATTCTAAGTGAAAAGGTAGTACTTGCCGGATAGACTTTTTTTTACCGACTTCCAAAAAGGAGGAGGTACTCAATTCGTCTGTTTTTTTTTATTTTTTTTTTTTTTTTTTTTTTGTTACCTCATAACTTTGGAGGGACTAATTGAAATAATTTTGGTAATTCTTTTTGTATTGGAAAGCTGGTGGCTGCAATGTGGTCCCATTTCAATTTCGTTCAGTTTTGGCCATTGGAACAATTAGAAAAACCATAAAACCCAGTTTTGATCCATGGAAGTCGGTTTTGTTTTTTTGATAAAAATGATTATTTTGAGGATTTTTTTTTTTGCATTTAAATATAAAGGTATTAATTTTATTTAAAGCATATTTTTTTTTTTTTTTCAATTAAGCAAGTTTCTTTTTTTATTTTTGATCATTTAAGGTGAGAGTTCAAAGTGTTTTTTTTTTAACGAATATAGTAGCCCTTGGCAGTGTTCTCTCCTATCACGTATGAAAATGAAAAGTTCCGCCAACATCCGCCATTTTGTTTTATGATTTGTTTTCTGCATGGGTTAATGCGTAAAAAATACTTAACCCATTTTCCCTTGCTATATTTAATGGCTACGAAATCTTAGCATCCCATATGCAAAATTTTGACATACATATATTTAATGGTCAATAACTGAACTGGTGCAATTGTTAAGTCAGCTATAAATTTGTTTTAACTATTTTGTTTTTACCGACTTCCAAAAAGGAGGAGGAATTCAATTCGTCTGTATTTTTTTTTTTTTTTTTTTTTTTTTTTTTTTTTTATGTTTGTTACCGCATAACTTTGGACTGAGTGAACCAATTTTGATAATTCTTTTTGTATTGGATAGCTGGTGGCTGCAGTGTGGTCATTGCACATTTCAATTTTGTTCACTTTTTGCCATAGGAACTATTTTAAAAACCATAAAACCCAGTTTTGATCCATGGAAGTCGGTTTTGTTTTTTTGCTAAAAATGATTATCGTCTTAACTGTGGATCACTGTGGCGTATGTGTAACTTTTTTATAATTTCTTATTGGCTAATACAAATCACAAAAATTATAAAACATGGCAAATAATTTTTGTATTTATTAATTACACTTTTAAAGAACATTTTTCACTTGAAAATACGAACAAATAATTTTGATCACCTTTTTGGGTCTATTGTTTTTAGGGATACTATGTGCGATGTTTGAAAAAAAAATATCATCAGAATCGGACCTGTTCCGCCGGGTTCCCTAATTTGCTTTAGGTACTTCACTATTTATCTGTCATTCAATTTAAAAATAAATAGAAATAAATGCAAAATTTTATATTATATGCCTTAATTTTCAGAAATAATACTTTTACTTTGATATTGAAAAGGAAATAAAACTACTCTATGAAAAAAGAAAACCAAAAAGTATAAAAAAAAATCCCGTTTTATTCAAAAACACAAACTATTTTGCACAAAAAAAAAAAAAACCTGCAACTTAAGAAGTAAGACATTTTATTTTAAGTTGTTCGTCTTGAATTGTTAAAAAGTCTTCTGTTTATAAAAATATTTCACACAGTTTGAAAAAAGCGAAACAAGTTACAAATAAACCAAAAATGGTTCACAGAATAGAAATTAAATGTGCAGATGTTGATGTGCGTCAGTCCCTGTCACCCAACTTTCTTGCTCTCTTTAAATTATATCATCTGAGTGATTTGTAAGGAACAGGACTTCGCTTATGTAATTTTTTTAACTCCGCTAAGAAATTACAAATTTGAATAAATGAATTTGTACAGATTTTAAATTTGATAAAATTTCGTCAAAATGTTTAAGAATCGACCAAAGTATCACGGATAAAAGGTTCTTGGAGAATCCGGTGAAGGTATATTAGCCTGGACTTTGTTTCTTTAGCTTCTTTACTCTATTTCGACGTACCTGACTAGTAGGGTGTCCGTTATTTCCCCAAGTGATTTTTTCGGGGGAGACACCCCCTAGATCGAAAAGATGTCACTAACCCGTGCCTCTAGGGTTATACTTTCCCCATACAAATTTGTATGGGAAATTTTTAACTCATACATAAAATTTTTTTTCTCTCGAGTTAAATCATCTTTTTTTAAAATGTTTGATAATTCTGGTTGGAAAACAGTTACTTTAAAAGATCACATTCAAAATTTCCCGTTAAATTTTTTTTTATATTTTATTTCAGTTTTTGAAATTATTAGCTGTTTTCGTAGTTTTTGCTTTTACGTTTTATTTTATTATTCTTTAAGTAGACCTCCTATCACACAATTTTTGATGCAGTTTTATTGGTTTTTAAATATTTTCAAATATTGCATTCAAAAATGTGTGTATAAATCAAAAAATTTAATTTTTTTAATTTTCATTTGAAATTTTTGCCGTTTTAATTTATTTTTTTCCGAAAATTAAAAAATTATTTTACTGGAAAATTTTGAATGTGATCTTTTAAAGTAACTGTTTTCCAACCAGAATTATCAAACATTTTAAAAAAAGATGATTTAACTCGAGAGAAAAAAAATTGTATGTATGAGCTAAAAATTTCCCATACAAATTTGTATGCGGAAAGTATGACCCTAGAGGCACGGGTTAATGACCTCCAAAAAATTTTTTTTGCTAAATTCCCCTTATTTAGGCCCTTAACTTTCGATCTAGGGGGTGTCTCCCCCGAAAACATCACTTTGGGAAATAACGGACACCCTACTGACTAGTGACAACTCGAAAGTGTAATATTTAATTACTTACATCATTTTAAATGGAAAATCCAATGTTGTATTTTTTCCATTCCACATCCGTATAATATTATTGATTAACGGTCTCGTATTAAAGAACATATTTGTCGAGTTTGCACTCACAAAAAGTATAAGTGTCAAAATTGATGCAATCACAGATAGTTTTTGTGCTATTTTCATTTTATCCTCGTTACCATCTATAGACGGGAAATTAAAAAAAAAAAAAAACCATCACCAAATATCACATAAAGTTGAAAATTTCATTTTCACCTGCTGTCAAAAGTTTTTCAATACGATCGATTAGTGAATACAACTTTTCGCGGTGCACAAAAAATATCCACATTTTAAAAAGTGAAATCTGTTTGGTCACTCCCGGACACCAAGCTTCCATTGTTTCCAAAATTTGATTCAATGTTAAAGCTCCACAAATACATTCGCCAAATGCACCAAATGCCACAGCAGTACTGCTAACTAGAAAATGCAAAATGCTAATAAAAGTTGGTACTTTCTTTTGTGGCCAACATCCAACAACGCGTAGTGCAAATCTGGGTAATAGGAAATAGGTTTCCTTGATTGGAGTTTCAGGCGATAAAAACCGTAATTGCATTATAGTATGTTTAGAAAAGAGAGAGAATTGTCAAACCAAAAACACAACGAATGTCCTTCTAATTCAAGAAGTTCTATGTCACAGGGTTTTTATACTCGAAGATAGTCAATTTGATTGAATTCCAAACTGAGTGCTCAGTTTACGTATATTTTTTAATATTTGATGTAGTTTTTGTATCCAAGAACTAACTCAAAATTAACGCTCTCTTTCTCTATTTGTCTGTTTTCTAAAACCACAACAACATCAATTTGTGGGCGTTTATGGTCGAATTCGAAAGTTTTTAATTGTTTTCAAAACAATACCTAAATGTTCATATTAATTATATGAGAAAAGTTTTTCATTTGTGTTTTTTTTCTTTTTTTGTTCTTTAGTTTTTTGTTGTTGATGAAAGTATAGAATAAGAGAATTGGAAAATTTATTTACCGAACGTTTAATTTGATCCTAAATATTTATTCGAAAATGATAGAGTGACTTCTCTGAAGAAAAGATTGGGTGGGAGGTTTGAGAAAGTTTATATATGAACCTTTATTAAACGGCCCAGTTAAAAAAGGGTTTGATTTTGGCAATATTGTAATACTTTACAGCTGAAAAGTGTTATAAAGTTAACAATTGATGTTTGATAGCTTAAAAGGTAGCTTTCGGAATAAATAATCAAATTATGTATGGTAAATTATATATACATTCTATTTTTAACACCTTTTACACTGGTCAACAAGGTTTTTGCCACAAGAACCAAAACATACTTTTCTAATAGTTTTTGGGGTGCTGAATCCGAATCTGAAGTCAGAAAAATTTGATTGGCCTTCGTTTTTGAAATATTACCATTAGAAAATGTCAAAAAACGTAATTTTGGCTGTTTTCGAGGTTATGTTTTTGTATGTGGAGTAATTAATTGTGAATAAATTTGTAACGGTGCCTATAAGAGCTTTATTCTTTCAAAAAATGTTTAAATCTTTCCGATATCTCTTTTATTGCCCGAGATATTTAAAATTTAAGTAGCGGTCTTTGAATCAGAAACAACACTGGCCAACCAAATTACAATTTTTTTTCCACAAGAATCAAAATATACTTTTCTGAAGGTTTTTGGGTTGCTGAACTCGAATCCACAATCAGAAAAATTCTATTAGCCTTCGTTCTTAAAATATTACCGTTATAAAATGCAAAAAAGGGTTTTTTTTTATATTTTGGTTCTTGTGGCAAAAAAAAAGTTAAATTTTGTTGACCAGTGTTATTTGGTGTTTCATTTTTACAAATTTAATATTTTGCCGTTTTTTACCACTCTGTGATAAAAGCATGAAATTTACATCATTGGTAGCACCCAATATAAGAGTTATTTTGAGATATTGGGCCACCATGTATTCGATCTGGAAGGGTAGATACAAGAGTTTTTATGTGTTGCACTTGCTTTATTGCATATCAAAGTATTAGCAATAAAACATTTTTGTTAATATGATAAAATATAAAGTGGCATAATATCTTTAAATGAGGGTTATATATTGTTTTAACAATCCTATTAATTTGCTCCTTTTATCACAAACTGCACACTTATTTTTCATACTTTAACTTATGCACCTTTTTTTAATCGATAGATAAATTCATTGCAAGACTTACAATGGTATTGAACAAAATTTTTAAAAATTTCAAAACTAAGTAATAAATGGTTTTCTAAAACTAAAACATGAGATAGACCTTTGACGAAGTAGTGATTATAGGTAGGGGAAATTTTGTTTGACAATTTGAAAAACGTCATTCAAAAGATAATAAAAAAAAAAGTTAGGGGTCTACTAAGGATTTTTTTTTTAAGTCTCAAAATATGAATTGTTGGGTATTTTCTGGTGAGTTTTTATTTTTTTAAATTTTTCGTAGTGTTCAAAAAATCTCAAACTTATAGAACATGTAGTCTAAAAAAAAATTAGTATTTTAAAATGATTTTTGACCGAATAACAGGAAAAACAAGTTTTTTTGTCCCAAGTTTTTTGACCGTTTTTAACCGTTTTTTATTTTTATCTTTTTTTTTTCAAGACATAAATACATGAAATTAATATTGTTAATAGATAATAGACAGGACTATATTTGTGCGAAATTTCAATCAATATTGTATTCACAATTTTGAGATGATAGTAAAATAAAGTTCTATTTTTCAACAAATTATATCTTTTCATCTAGAGCAGATACAAATTTGATTTAACGTTATTGAGCATTCTGGTGATATTACCTTTCATATCTTTGATATATCAAACATAACTGTACATTTACTACAAGCTACACAATGTTAAATTTAAAAACCAGCCACCAGTGTGGGAAGTACCGTAATCTAATTTTGGAGTTTCGACATGGTTGGCTTTAAAAAATTCTAACTTTTTTTCTAGACATCACAGAAATAAGATTGAAATGTCAAATGAAAGGTGAAATAATGAGCTTTCACATAATATAAAATTTGTTATAGGTTGTTATTGAAAAAAAATTAATTCAATAGCGTTTGAAGATAAAATCATATGTTTTTTTGCCTTTTTTGAAGAAAATTGATCCGAGTTCAAAAAATTCTAGCTCTTTTTGTAGATTTCTAATAGACATGATCTATACATATATATTTTGAGCTGAAGCAATAAGCTTTCAGGTGGTATAAAATTTATTATAGGATGTTATATCAAAAAAATTAATTTTTGGGTGTGGAAGTGATCTTTTCACTATTTTTATTAAATTATTTTAATACTTTTTGCGCATTGTAAAAATTTAAAAATGGTTTTATTCTTTAGAAGAAATGCAAGCTTTTAAAATAAAAAAATTAATATAATGAGAATATAAAAAAAGGTATTTTTTTTAGCTTTTTCTTGTAAATTATGATTGTTTGAAATAAATAAACGCTTCAATTGACCATTTCAAAAGTGTTCTTTCCCGCTGAAAAAAAATACCCTTTAACCCAAAATATTTTGGTGGACATATTTTATTATTTTTTTTAATGGTATATGAAACGTCCTTTAATTAAATGACTATTCATAAAGAGTCCAACAACTTTTTACATGATGGTCGAGCCACTTTGGTATTAATTTTATTCGATCGGGCGTTAAAAAAACACCTCGAAATCAATGTTTTATTACTTATACTATAATATGCAATAAAGCAAGTGAAACACAGAAAAACTCTTGTATCTACCCTTCCAGATCGAATACAAGGTGGCCCAATATCTCAAAATAACTCTTATATATTGAGTGCTACCAATGATGTAAATTTCATGCTTTTATCACAAAGTGCACGATTTTGTTGCTAAGCCGCCTCACTAAAATAACTATTGGAATTTGTAGATTTTGAAAAAAAAAAATTTTTTAAATGGATGGTCAAAATTAAATTTTTTTTTTCAAAAACTTTTTTGAAATTTTTTTTACATTTTACACTTAGAAACTTTGAATAAAATCGGCTTATTCTTTGATGAAATAATATACGATATTAACTAAAAAATATGTCAATTTTTTGCAAAAAAGGCAAATATATCCAAATTTTTCGAGAAAAATTGAAAACTCGGTTTTTTTATAATTTTAGAATATAGTCCAGTAATTTTAGGTTTTATCTGCGGAAAAATTCCTACTGGGCTCGATTTTGGTATAGACCTTCGTTACGGCGTTGTTATGAAGATGTGAAAAATCGACATTGATATCGTGTCCGCGTTAAGAGTTATAGGGGTCAAAAGGTCACAAAAACTGGTTTTTCACGATTTTCAGCAAAACGGTAAGTCTTATCAAAAAATTTTCAATGCAAGAATTGTAGACCAGATTATTATATATAAAAAGTGTCATGACACTTTTTTTCCTAAGACCCACCGTTTCTTAGGTATAACGATTCAAAAAGTTGAAGTTTAGTTGTAATCGTCATAATCCTATTCCTGAAAAAAAAACTCCTAACTGAAAAGTTCCTGAAATTTCATTATTTTTTTAGCTTGAATTTCGTTCCTCAACTGTTAAGAATATGGGGAAACCAAAAAAAAAAAATGGAAATTTTCGCCATTTTTCCGATTGGGGCCCTTCTCCCGAAACCATTTCCCTGGGAATTTTTGTTTAGAATATGTCTAAAAATATACAGGGTGTGCAATAGAGAATGGACAACCCTAAAACGGCTTATAGCTACACTTATGATTGTTCTAAAAACAGATAGAAAAAAGTTCTATCGCAACCAGTTCATAAAATATGGACTTTTTTTCGTTCAGTGTATTTTAAATTTTATCATCTTATGTTTTCGTTCACTACAACCACGAATGAATGAATTTTATTTATTTCTTTTTTTTATAATTTTCTACAATAATTGGATGAGTACATAAACACTTTAAAAATTTCATAGCTATTGCACATTTTCGTAAAAAAAATTTTGAAATCTGTTTTTTGATGCAAAATGTAAAAAAAGTATTTTATGAAAAATTTTAAACACCTGTGGTATAAAATAAATCTATAGAAACCTAGGTGGCCAACTTTCTTAAAAATATTCTGGTATAAGGAGAATATTTTTAAGAAAGTTGGCCACCTAGGTTTCTATAGATTTATTTAATACCACAGGTGTTTAAAATTTTTCATAAAATACTTTTTTTACATTTTGCATCAAAAAACAGATTTCAAAATTTTTTTTACGAAAATGTGCAATAGCTATGAAATTTTTAAAGTGTTTATGTACTCATCCAATTATTGTAGAAAATTATAAAAAAAAGAAATAAATAAAATTCATTCATTCGTGGTTGTAGTGAACGAAAACATAAGATGATAAAATTTAAAATACACTGAACGAAAAAAAGTCCATATTTTATGAACTGGTTGCGATAGAACTTTTTTCTATCTGTTTTTAGGACAATCATAAGTGTAGCTATAAGCCGTTTTAGGGTTGTCCATTCTCTATTGCACACCCTGTATATTTTTAGACATATTCTAAACAAAAATTCCCAGGGAAATGGTTTCGGGAGAAGGGCCCCAATCGGAAAAATGGCGAAAATTTCCATTTTTTTTTTTGGTTTCCCCATATTCTTAACAGTTGAGGAACGAAATTCAAGCTAAAAAAATAATGAAATTTCAGGAACTTTTCAGTTAGGAGTTTTTTTTTCAGGAATAGGATTATGACGATTACAACTAAACTTCAACTTTTTGAATCGTTATACCTAAGAAACGGTGGGTCTTAGGAAAAAAAGTGTCATGACACTTTTTATATATAATAATCTGGTCTACAATTCTTGCATTGAAAATTTTTTGATAAGACTTACCGTTTTGCTGAAAATCGTGAAAAACCAGTTTTTGTGACCTTTTGACCCCTATAACTCTTAACGCGGACACGATATCAATGTCGATTTTTCACATCTTCATAACAACGCCGTAACGAAGGTCTATACCAAAATCGAGCCCAGTAGGAATTTTTCCGCAGATTGGGTTAAAAAATGTCTAAAATTACTGGGCTAAATATAACGTACTAAGTTTAATCGAAATCGTAGGACCTGGGGTCGAATTACGGCACACGATTACGATCATACGTTATCGTTTTGACTATTGTTCTCTTTGTTTAATAAGTAGAAAAAAATAAGGACGCATAGCAACCATACGTTAACGAACGTATGCCGTAGTTCGACCCCTGTTTTCGAGAAAATTAAAATAACTAACTTACGATGTACTGGAAGAGCCGACATGAGAAAAAAAAAACAGAAATACCATATTTCCATTATAGGTAGTTTTTAGAAAAACTAAAAATACAGTTGTTAGAATTATGTACAAGATTATAAGTTTGTCAAATTCAATCCAATTTCAAAATCATATTTAATTGAAAAAATTGTATGAGGCACACTTTTAAAAGGAGACATTAAAAAAAAACAACCTTGGAAATTACGAAAAAAAAAACATATGTACCAAATTTTAAGAAAATTCGTCTATCCGTTTAGGCTGTAGCTACTTTTACAGATGGACGCACGGACCGCTCCTAAAAATTATGCCAGATAAAATTTCGATTTTTTTTTTTTCGGTAAAAAAGTCAAAAAAGTCTTCACACAAAATCTGGCTTTTTTTCCTAGGCAAAACTTTTCTGAGAATATTTCTAGAATTAAATTTTGTGTAGCTTTTTCCATTTTCAAAAATGGAAAAAAGTCAGAAAAAAAATTTGAAAAAAATACAGAAACCATTGTCGTTTTTTCCTTTGTTTTGGAAAAAGAGCCAGAAAACTGTTTCTACATATATTTTATAAAATATATAATTAATTAATGTTACAGTTTTTGTACAAATAAAAAGAGGTTGGGTTCCGAGCCTCGACATGGCTGGAACTTCGGTGTAGTCCCGCTTCGCTTGCCCCGGGTTTTTATTTAAGAGCCCCGGGACGTGTAAATGTTCTGTATTTTTCTAATTTGTCCCTTAATTACTCCTTTTGAGATTCAAGTCCTGATGGGGCATGAAATTTTTTTCTTTTTTACTTGCGATATAGGTACTTATACGGCAAGTTTAGGATTCGTAAAAAAAATCGAACTCGAGATAACATTTTTACGCGACATTACGATGATGGAGAATGCCAAAAAAGTGGTTCCGGCAATTTTGTCTGTCTGTGTGTCTGTCTTTGTCTGGAGCTGCAGCCTAAACGAGTGAAGTAATTTTCTTCAAACTTAGTATTTAGCAGTTTTGGGTGATCCCCTAGAGGGGAAATTGGAATTTTATTTTTATGACCAAAACTTACGGGACCTGACATACATATAACGGAAATAGAAAATTTAATTTTTTTTTTTTAAAACGGCTAAAATAGACATAAGAGCCAACTTTTGAAATAAAAAAAATATTTTTCGTACCGTTATTAACGGTACCTACCATAGAACGGTTTTTTTGATTTATGAATAACTCGTACAAGAATAATCCGCTAAGTAAAGGTAATATTAAAATTTAAGAAAATTTTCAAAAAACACGCTTTTTTTAAAATATTTCAAAAATTTATTTCGAAAAATCAATTTTTTCAAAACGGTTCTACAAAAAATCTTTAAATTTCGTTTTTATGTGTAAATTAATTATTTCTTCAAAATGGCATACAAACTTTTTTTTTGAAAAATCTTAGAAAATTTTTGTTTATAAAAAAATATTTTTTTTTAAAACGGCTACAACGATTTTTGAAATTTTTTTTCTAAAAATACCTTTTTATACAAGAAATTAAATGGAATACTTGGTTTTTTGTAAAAGATCATTTAAAACGGTGTTTAATTAATTATAAAAACAGATTTAATTTTTGTAATACCTGTGATGTGAGTCAATTGCCTTAATATGTTGGTTAAATTTCACGAGAAAATGAGATTCAAAAAGTTCGGGGGAACACGAATACAGCAAAAAAAGACCATAAAAATCTACACAACATTATTTAAAGTTATAAAAAGTTTAACTAACACCATACACTTTTGAACGAAATTGAAATTTAAGTTTTGTTAAAAAAAAAATAATGTATAAAAAATAATTTTTTAAAGAAAACAGGTCGAAATCGAATTGCATACTTTTTGCAGCTCAAATTGATTTAAGATACTGTTTCTACTTGCTCTATATAAGGGCAAATATTGGTTTCATGTAGCTAAAAATTTGCGGTTTTAATCAAAACCAACACAACGATGATGGAGAAGATCAAAGAAGATAGATGGATTTGCTTATAACTTGGTATACAGAACGCAAATATGGCGTTGCCGTTTTTCAAAAATTGACATATTTTCTATTTCATCAATTTTGAAGTGTTAAATGTAAAAAAAAATTTTAAAAGTTTTTGAAAAAGAAATTTTAAAAATTTAATTTTTTTAAGTTTCGATTTTTATTTTTCTCGGCACTAAACAAAATCTTAAATTTCCAATAGATATTTAAGATAAAGATACATACTTTTAACTACAAGAGCAAGTACGTGCGACCCAGTCTTGCATTTTATATTTTTTCCTTTAAAGATTTTTAATAACATTTTTTATAATAATTTCAAAATTATAGTTTAAAAAATTTAAGTAACTTGAATATTTAAGACCGATTGCACTTACGTCCCTTCTTTCCAAGGTCATGGAAACGCTGATTAATTTCCAGCTTAAGAAATATCTTGAAGAACGGAAGCTTCTTAATGACCGGCAGTATGGCTTTCGTAGCAATAGATCCACTGGTGATTTGATGGTTTATCTCACCGATCAGTGGAACAAATCTTTACATCGTTTTGGAGAAAGTAAGATTGTTGCGCTTGATATTTCAAAGGCATTTGATAGAGTTTGGCATCAAGCTCTCTTATCGAAAATGCTTGCATTCGGTATTGATGAACCTCTTCTTCGTTGGATTAGAACCGTTCAATTCAAGTCGTTTTGGATGGATTCAAGTCTGAAACCCATAATATAAACGCTGGTGTGCCCCAGGGCTCCGTTTTGTCTCCGACTCTCTTTATCATTTTCATTAATGATTTGCTCTCTGAAACTTCTAATCCATTAAATTGTTTCGCAGATGATAGTACCCTCAGCTTTTCATATTCGTTTGAAGATTCACACCCATGTCCTTCGGATGTGGAACTCCAACGGCAAAATATGATAAGCTCATTAAATTCTGATCTCGAATGCATTGTCCAATGGGGAATAAGAAACCGCGTAGAATTTAATGCTTCTAAAACACAATGCTGCTTACTATCATTAAAACGAAACCTTCCCCCTTTGCCACTATCCATGAGTGGTACTTGCATAGAGGAAACTGATCAGCTTTCGATTCTAGGTATGTACATTACAAACCACCTTTTGTGGAATGAACACATATTCGATGTAGCCAAAAACTCTGCGAAATGCTTAGGTTTCCTCCGAAGATGTAAGAAATATTTGACCCCTTCTGATCTGGCTATAATCTATAAAGCATATATTCGTCCAAAGCTCGAGTATAATTCCCATATCTGGGCAGGTGCTCCTAAGACCCACTTGAGTTATTTGGATAGAATTCAAAACAGAGCTTTTAAAATGATAGGTGATAGGTCCATTACTGATACAATCCCACCTCTTGAGCACCGCCAGAATGTATCATGCCTGTCCTTATTTTATAGGTACTTTTTTAAAAAATGTTCTAATGAAATAGCTAGCTGCATTCCTCCCCTTAAACAATTCAACCGTAATACTCGCACTTCAAGGAATGCCCATCAGTTTACACTTGAGCCCAACTTCGGACGTACCGTCAAATACAGAGATTCTTTCTTTAGTCGTACTACTAGAATGTGGAATGCATTACCCGCCTCAGTTTTTCCCTCCCATTTTAATGTTCAGAACTTTAAAACCAATGTGCATCGGTATCTCCTTTTACATCCCTTCCTCTTTTCCTAATGCTCGTACTGTGTATATATACATATTAAGGGTACCCAAAACCCCTTTAGTGCGCGTTCATTATAAAAAAAAAAAAAAAAATATTTAAGACCAAGCACGTGTGACCCAGTAATGCTTTTTATTTATAGTTTAACTTCATTAAAAATAATGATAAACTTAGGTAGTTTATGTATATTTAATTTTGAACTAGTTAAAAATATTAACTCCACCCCTTTCAATTTATTTTTTCATTTGTAACTTTGAATAACGGTAATTGATATTATACAAACTTAATATAACTTAACTTTTTTGCAGTTCTTACCCTCGCATTTATAATAAATACAATTTTCATCATTTTAGTGAGTTTTATTCACTCAAGAAATGGCTCCCGGTTTGTTCCAGTTTTCACGCACTGATTCACTTGAAGTTTCATTTTTCCGTATCTGCAAATGGATTCTAAGATTTCTTGGTTTCTGGCCACCAGATCCATTAAATCGTCGAACAATAATTAAAATAGTTATCAATCTAACACTTTTGGGTGTGGCAGTTATTGGAGAAATTCGATTGGCATGGATTTTGGGAACAAGGGATCCCCTTCAAGCCCTCGATGTAATTTGTCCGTTTTTAACGAAAATGGTAACCTGGATGAAATTGGTTTGTTTTCTTATTTATCGTAAAGAATTGGAACTTATTTTGAAAGATCTATTTGAACATTGTAAAAAAGGTAAGAAAAGTGTTGATATCTTTTTGATATTAGTAAAAATAGTGTATTTGAATTTTTAGATACTAAAAACTTTGAAAAGAACTCAATGATTGCTAAGGTTTCTCATTTTATATCGAAATGGTGTGTTGTTCTTTATTTAAATCATTTATTTACAAGTTGTTTATTTGCCTTGAAGCCTCTAATAGTTTGGGGATATCAATACTTTGTAAAAGAAGATAGAAATATCTGGGTTTCTTTGCCATTTCAAGCTGCGTAAGTTAAAGAACTTATTTCTAATCTTAAAGTGGCATAACCTTTTATTATTATTTTCTTTTTTAAGACTTCCATATGAAGATATGACTCAAGTAAATGACAAAACTTTGTACACGTTTATTTATTGCTGTCTGGCTCATACTGGAACTGTTACAATATTTGGACTTTCTGGAGTAGAGGGAACTTTTTTAAGCTTTTGCATGTATATTTCAGTTTCGTATGAATGTCTTCAAGAAGACTTTAAAATGACCGTTAAAAGTCATACTTTAAATAGTAACAAGTATAAATTAAAAAAAAAAAATGCAAGTTTTAACTTTAATCTCTTAACAGATATCAAACCTATGAATAATGATGTCCTTTACAACGATCTAACAAAACTCATTAGACGCCAACAAAATATTATTGAAATATTTAAAAGATTCAATCAAGTTTACAAATTTATGGTATTTTTCCATTTTGTATTTGCGAGCATCACGTTGGGAATTGTTTTGGTTAATCTTCTATTGGTGAATTAATTGAACTTATTTGACCTGCAAGTTTTATATAGAATTTTTTAATTATGTTTTTCTTGTTAATTTTTGGTCTAAAGATTTCCGGAATATCCAAATTAATTTATCTAAGCTATGCTTTAGGGGCAGGAAATCAACTTTTCACATATTGCTATGGTGTTGAAAGTGTTAACAAAAATGTAAGAATTTCTAAGACTATGGTCCTGAGACATGCCAAAAATGCTATATCGGTATAAATGCCCTTAAATGTTCAGATACGAAGATGAATGTTTATTTAACATCATGCATTATTGAAATGTCTCTATACTTAGATAATGTTTTGATAAATTAATTTTTTGATATTTAATTTTAGTGCTTCAAATTAACTGAAGTGTTGTACTTTAGCGATTGGTATAAATGCAACAAGAAAGTCAAACATTTGATTCTCTTTGTTTTGATTAAATCACAAGAAGGAAGTGCTTTGAAGGTGCCATTTTTTTCGCCATCTTTAAAACTTTTTGCTTCAGTATGTAACTTTATTTTTATTTACAAAAAAAGCAAAAGACATAAATGACTATAACAATAGAATTTGAGATATGTATAAGCTTTTAAAATCAATTTCCCAAAGTCTCCAAAAATGATATTAAATGATCGATTTAAAAAAATTAATATCTTGAGTTCTATTCATAAATTTATATTTATGTGAAATATTTACTTATAGAAGAATAGACTATTTAATTAATTAATTTATTATTAATTTCAGATTATTCAGACATCTGGATCTTATTTTACAATTCTACAAGCAGTTTTATAAATACTAAAATGCATATAATGTAACTAGATGTAGGTACCTATCAAATGTAAGAAAATAAAATACAATTCACCACGAAATCTATAATATACCTCAATTTTAATGTTCAAGTGACCTCAACTCCGAAGCGTTTCGCCCAGGTATGACAGTGGGCTCATCAGTTAGATCTGTCGTACCACGGGCACATGGTATAAAAAGAGAAGGTATGATCATTAGAAAAAACTCAGTATCGAGAACTGTCAAAACTTATGGCTATTTAAGGTTTTGACAGCCCAGCCCATTGAAATTGTTGTTGTCTTGGAAATTGTTGTTGCTTTTGACTTTGCCAAATGCCAAACATCAAAACCTTACTACCCCATTTTGTAAGATGGCGGCTCTAATGATCATACCTTGTCTTTTTATGCCATGCCACGGGCATACATTTTCTAAAAGTCTGAACATTGACCAAAATAAGGTGTCTTAGTAAGGGTACGACAGATCTTACTGATGAGTTGAGGTCATTTGAACTTTAAAATTGAATTATATTCAATCGCTCCACTTAAAATAAAAATAATTTTAATAATTTTCATTATTTCTATTATTTTTTTTTTCGTTATTCTATAATATACCTACTGGCTTAACATTGCAAACTTAAGCTTAAGTTTGTAGTCATTAAAAAAATGACTTTTGAAAAAGCGATTTTTAAACCTTAAAAAAAAATTTTTTTTTCTTCGGGAATTTTGACCATCCCACCGATTTTTACCTGTTATTATTTCTATCCTTAAAGTTAACCTTTTCTTTTATTTTTATATATTTTCAAAATATTAACGATTTAAAAAATATATTCAAACACCCAATATACCTACATATTTGATTGGCATTTTGGACTTAAAAAAAAATTATTATTTTTTAAATCTAAAAATTGGTGTTTTGAAATTTTTTTTATCTTTTGTAAAGCCAATAACGGTAAACGGTTTGGACACTCTACACGTTAATTCGAACTTTTTTTACCAAAAATAACGGTACAAGTTTTGGGAAAAATTATTTTTTTCAAAATTTTAATGTTAGTTTTTAGACAACTTCTATCTTTTAATTATTTTTTTTTTTTTTGTTAAATCGTTTTTAAATTTTGACGTCAGTTTTGAATGAGTTTTGCCCAAAAACCCTCAAAATTTTGAGTCAATTGCAATAAAACAATGAAAATGGCATTAAAATTGGGGATTTTTGCAATTTTCTTAATATTTTGATGGCAGCGATCCTGAGTAGCTGAAGAACTGTTCTGTTTTCTTTTTATTCAAATCCTAAGCGGTGGACTATATTATACCTATTCTAAATTATCACGAAAATTATAGTTCGTGGTTTAATTTATGGTTTCTTGTGAAGGAAAAATATAAAAAATATTGACAGCATTTAATCGTATAGAGTTTTAGGAGTTGAGGTTATGTTTTTGCAAAGAATTGTTTTTTTTTTTCATTCTTTAATAGTTTAGATGAACTAGCGAATAGTACACAAAAAAGTGTCAACAAAAATAATAACTAGAACTTTTTAAGAATCCAAGCAAAATTCCATGCTTCAAAATTTGTATTTCTTCGGTAAGATCCTTCAGCAAATAAAAATATTTGGCATTGACAAAAAAATGTATTGTAAATACAAAATTTTCTGCATTTTTATTTTTATTTGCAATACAAATTTTATTTTCATTTGCAATGCAATTTTTTTTTTTAATGCAAAATTTTTTTAGTCGTAATAAATATATTTTTTCAATGCAAATATTTTTCAGTTGCAATAAAATTTTTTTTAATGCAATTTTTTTTTCCGCTACAATAAAAACTTTTGTTTTTCAATGCAATTTTTTTTTTCAAATGCATTTTTTAATTGATATTTTTACAAGCCTGCTTTAAAGACATAATAAACCGTTATAGTATTAACAAGGTACATAAAAATGGCTACTATTTGAATCACTAAAACTCTGAGAAACACCGAACACCCCCAAGGAGCAGTGAGTCTATAAGCTCAATTTAAATTAACTGACTAACTCCTATACACAACTTAAATATTAAAGCTATTAAAGAATGTACAGTTCAATAACAAAATATGAAACTTTTTTAAGTATATTTCCTTAAACTTATGAATTAATTAAAATAAAAGTTTATCACAATAAACGATGCATTTATCAATTTAGTTTTAATATATTCAGTTTTAGCTACTAGGTTTGTATGTAATTGCTACCCAGTTCAACTTTTGCTATAAAAAAAACTCTTGACATGTTGTTATTATTGGCAAAAGTTAAAAAACCAGGGCTAGTCGTGAACGGAACCTCCCCCAATCGAAGGATTCACTTGATGTGTCATATTTTTGTATTTCCAAGTGGCTTTTAAGGATTATTCTCTTTTGGCCTTTAGATCCATTTAACCGATTGACAATAGTTAAAATAGTATTAAATTTTACTTTCTTGTTTATTTCAGTTATTGGAGAATCTCGTTTTGCCTTCTTTATACGAGGGAATCCTTTAAGAGTCCTTGATGTCATTTGTCCATGTTTATCAAAAACTGTGACGTCGATGAAATTCATTTGTTTTCTAAACTATCGTCGAGATTTGGAACTTCTTTTAAAAAGACTTTTTGAACACTGCAAAACAGATGAGAAAAGTTAAGTCATCTTGAAACAACTTCATTCACATTATTTGATGTATTTTTCAAACACAACAGATTTTAAGAAAAACTCTTTGATAACTAAGGTATCTTATTTGACAAGAATTTGGTGCAAAGTATTTTATATAAACGCTTTGGGTATAAGTTCCTTGTTTGCGGTAAAACCTCTTTTAATCTACGGTTATCAATTTTTGATGAACGGAAATATGATGGACAATTGGGTTGATTTGCCATTTCCAGCGGCGTAAGTTCTAAAAAAAAAATAAATCAGCTAAAGGCTCTAAAAGGAATAACTTATTTATTTGCATAGGCTTCCATATCAAGACATGACTCGGATTAATAGCAAGCTCTTGTATTCTATTATTATTTATTGTGTCCTTGCTCATTCTGGAACAGTTAATGTGTTTGGAGTTTGTGGTACTGATGGAACTTTTTTTTGCTTTTGCATGTATTTTTCTGTTTCTTATCAATGTCTGCAGGAAGATTTCAAAAGGACTTAAAAGTCCCTTTTAAGATACATACATCAAAAGGTGAGTTAACCAACTAACAAACCTGAAATAATTGAGATAAAAATTGCACTTTTTTAAGGTTATGATTCAGAAAATAATGATGTTCTCTACAATAACCTAAAAGATCTAATAAAACGCCAGCAAAATATAATGGAAATATTTAAAAGTTTCAATCAGACTTATAAAGTAGCAGTGTTAGTTAATTTCGCATTTGCTAGTATAGCCCAGTCATTTTAGTCATTTTTAAGCCCAATCTGCGGAAAAATTCCTACTGGGCGACACGATATCAATGTCGATTTTTTACATCTTCATAACAAAGCCGTCATTAAGCTGTATACCAAAATTCAGCCCAGTAGGAATTTTTCCGCAGATAAAACCTAAAATTACTGGACTAGTATTACATTGGGAATTGTTTTGGTTTATCTTCGATTGGTAATTTTATTTAACTTATTTTGAACCGTAATAATGTTCTTAACTTTAATGTTTCTTATTTTATTTAAAAGAATCCTTGATTTTCAAAATTAATTTATTTGATTTACAAAATTGGGGCTGGAAATCAGATATTTATGTTTTGTTATGGGGCTGAGAGTGTCAACAAAAATGTAAGTTTTTTTTTAATTATTTGTTTGCATTGATACTTTAACTGTTACTTTTTGTATTTATTTAAGTGCTTAAAACTATCTGAAGTATTATACTTTTGCGATTGGTATAAATGCAACAAAAAAGTAAAAATGTTGGTTCTATTTGTTTTGGTTAAATCACAAGAAGGAAGTTTATTCAAGGCGCCATTTTTCTCACCATCCTTACAACTTTTTTCATCAGTAAGAAAATTAAGCCAAGATTTATGTAATTTAGCAAAAATAAAACCATGGAAGCACACGAGCTGACAGCAAAATATGGGACGTTAAAAAAATTTCTGGACATAACCACACCATATCCAAAAAAAAAATATTTTGTTTGAACTTTCGAATACAAATAACTTAATTCACTTTTTCAAATTTAAGCTATGTATGTATACTTCCATTCCTAAAATTTTTAATTGGCTCTAAGACCTAAATGATTATGTTCATTTTTTTTTTTTAAATCTATCAAATCAACTAAAGGTTTTTTTATTATTTTCAGATAATTCAGACGTCTGGATCATATTTTTCAATTCTACTTGCAATTTTATAATTTGATCCATGATACATATTTTGTTAGTAAATTTCTTTTAATTAACATTAGAATAGAATAACTGGTAGACCAGAATGTGTGTCTGTGGCTTGTGTCTTGTGTCGCTGTCAAAGTTAAAAAGTATGAAATTAGTATATTGGTGCCAGAATACGTAGCTGTGGCTGTGGCAAGGAAATTCGCTGTGGTACAAGTCGAGTCCACTTTTACTTCAAGCTACAAGCGCAATGACTTTTGACGTTTCTAATGTGGTTGCTCAGTTAATATTATTTTTTTTTTTCAAGGCAATTGACATTTTAGTGCGCCACATAATTCTGTTCATCTTTTCTACATTTTGAGCGATTTTATTTGACATCTTGTACCACGGCGTTTTTCTTTGCCACAAGCGAATTTCCATTCTGTTCAGCCAGTAAGGACTATGTAAATACGTAATGAAGCTACATGTGTTTGATTTTATTGAAGTATTCCCTTAAGAAATTATTTTGAACGGACTTATAACTCCAGAATTTCTTTTTAGTAGCATAAAGTATCATTTGCAATAAAACTTGTATGAAAATAAAAAAATTGTGAACACTTTTGTTTAAATATTAATATTTAAAATTACAAAATTATGTTTTTTTTAAAAGTACCTATGGCGTATACGTATCTTTTTTTTAACTTTTATGGAAAACAAAAAAAGCAGGGGCGAACATACCATTGGGGCAAACGGGGTGATGCTCTGGGGCCCCCGACACACCAGAGCCCCGACTGGAGGCAATGTAGAAAAGGCAACTTATGAAAGTAACGAAACAAAAAGATTTTTGACATAAATCACTTCGGAAACAAGAGAGAAAAATTATATTCTTCAGTGTAATGCATAATGAGAATTGGTTGCCAGCCACATATGTAGGTAATATTTCATCTCAAAAATAAAATATTACCTCAGGGGCCCCAAAAAAAAATCGTTTTTTTTAATGAAAAATTATATATTACCTTAAAATGTTACTTAAATAATCATAGCAACGAGCAAATGATACATCAAGGGACCCAGAAAAAAGGTAGGGTTTAGGGGAGAGTGGAACACTTTTTGCTTTCGCAACTGCTTGAACGAAATATGTTCGTTTTTTCGGTCTATAAAGTTTCATAACATTGAACAGTAACATTGAACTTCGATTTTAAATACCATTTGGTTAGTAAGACGAAATATTTATATTAAATTTTGATGTTTAACCAACATACCTAGGATCTTATGCTCAAAAGTGCCCCATGTATGGGGCAGCTTTGAACATGGAAGGGGCACTTTTGAACAGCAGTATTAGTTTCGTTATAAGTTCAAGTGACCTCAACTCCAAAAATTTATAAAGCGTTTCGCCCAGGTACGACAGTGGGCTCACTTGATCTTATATTGAATTATATTCAATCACTCCACTTAAAATAAAAATAATCTTGTAGCGAAATTATATATAGAGGGCGAGATGTTGTTATTGTCGGCTAGGATTTTTACGATTTCTGCTTTTCTGGGGCGTGGATAACACTGAAGGAAATCGATTACAAACAACGCTGCTTTGCTAAACTCTCTACCACGTTGTATGCTGTCCGAGGACCGCAGTACACGTTGAATAGGCAGTGTAGCAAATGATTTTTTATTCTTCCCTTTGAATGAAAACAATGAATTTAAAGTATTAAAAATTAACAACAATTTTATTGAATTTAAATCTTAATTCTAGATAGGGTGGTAATCATTACAAATTATTCATTATTATTATTATATAAACCCATGTGGCAACCATGGCAAATAAAAGAAGAAAAAAAAAAGGTGAAAAGAAAATGACAGCTAACCAGACAAGCTTTGTGTGGGCGCTTAGTGTAAACTCCGCACACTCCACCAGCCGAGTTGCTTTTGTCGATCAAAAGAAATATGCTGTCCAGATTAGCTTCGTGTGGGCGCTTAGTATAAACTCCGCACACTCCACCAACCAAGATGCAACTTCAGTTGAATGTGTATTGGTGTGGTTGCTCATCCATATGTGGACGCTTGTGAAACGTCGCACAATATGAATGCGCAATAACACCAATACTGGTGAACCCTTTTCAGGTCACTTTGGTGGACGCTATGTGATAACTTCGTACCTCAGATCGCTGAGAAGAATTGAATTTGTTCTGATCGGTGTCGCTCTTTTATACAATTTCAGAAGAGCTTTTTTGTATTATTTGAAAAGCTTTTAGAACATATGTTTTTTATTGGAAAACTGGAAGTGCTTTATAGAAATGTCAAAGTGTAGTACTAAAAATTAGTGTTGGCTCTTTTACATTACTTAGTATTAGAAAATTATACTTTTTATAACATAAGTGAAAGTGAAAAGTATCAAAGTAAAGTTGTTTGAATGTATTTCATGAATGATTTATATAAACACAAGTAAAAATATTAATTGAAGTGGAATGAATGGTTTATAAAAGTGGAACAAGTCAACAAGTAAAATATTAATTAAAGTAAAATGAATGATTTATAAATGTTGATTGTAGAAAATAAAGATGGTCGTTACAATCTTAATAATTTTTTATTATTTTGTTATTTTTTTCTTCGTTATTTATAAATAACACTTAACTTTTTATTAGTTTTTTAATAAGAACATACACAAACTCAAAATTGAGTGTTATATCATATTCAAGGAACAAAACATAATAAAAACTCAGAAAAAATTACCTTAATATTTAAACTTTAGTTATCACATTTATGAGTTGAAAAGAAAAAATTAATTTAAAACATAACTTAGAAATATGGAATTCATACCATATCAAGGGGCACGGTAGTGGGTAGCCCAATCAAGTTCTCTAACAACTTTGGCACTACACCCTTATTAACAGGAAACAACTCAGGCCATTTTCGACCCCCTCTAACTTCCACACCATTTTATTTGTTGAGCTGGTGAAAACCAAACTCCTCACAAAATGTCAGCTTTTAACGATGAGTAGTTTCTGAGATATAGGACTTTCAAAAATCAAGAAAACCGTAACTGACTCACTGACAGATCATCAAAATTATGAAGAACTTACCGCTATCGTAGAAACTTGAAATTGTACACGGTGATGGGACTTGTGGTGTATACAAAGGAAAAAATCGAAAACTTGAGATTTTCAATTCCAAATTTTTTTTTAAACTCTTAAAACTAAAAAAACTGAAATAATTCAAAACCACTATAAAAATCAACTTCCACCTATAAATCTGAAAGCCAGCTAAGATAACCAATTACAGTCATTGAAGTTTATGGAAATGGTGTTGACGGGTTCAAATATCGATTTACTTTTAAAAAAGATTGATAAACTTCAATACTGTCCAAATGTGCCAGGTGTTTAAAAGTGCCTCGCTCTCCCCTATACGTAGGTACTATTGTTTTTTAAGGTACCTACCATAATTTGATCAGCCATCCCTCATATGTATATCAAATTATACATTCATAAAAAATAAAGTTGGTAATCAGACATGAGATAACAATCAATAATATATAGAATGCGAAGAAGTGGGTCCAAAGAGTCAATCTTACTATCTATCAGTCTGTCAATCTGTCTTTTAACCTGGTCTGTATATATAAGGAGACACAGTCTAAACGAACGGATCGATTATCATCAAAGTAGGTATGTATGTAGTTGTTTTAAGTGACTCTTCAAAAGGTTTTTCGAAATTAATTTTAAAATGTCAAATATCTAAGCTAATCATTACCAGGTTGTTTCAGCTTCTGAATTTCTTGCCAATGACTCATATGTACATATTCAATTTTCAAGTTTTTTTTTATACAAAAAGCTTGTTTTTTTATTAAAAAAAATATTTTTTTTAACGGCTCTAACGATATTGAAAATAAAAAAACTAGACTTGATTTAAATGATTTCAAAATGTTGTGAAATTTTATAACCTCCAGCATGAGAGTACATCGCATTTGATAAACAACTTTCAAAAAATGAAGACTGATTTTATTTTTTTTTTTTTTTAAGTTTTAATAAATAACATGGTTAAATAAATAACATAATCCTTGACACACCCTTTAATATTTAACATTTTTAACGTGACTCGACGTAACATTGCTTAACATTTCTGTCCATTTGTGCAACATATGTCTAATTCACTTGTTCTCCTTTTTTGTATATGAAAGACTATTTTAAATATTCAAACCTTGAACAACTTTTATGTGAGTTTATCATAATACCTAACATATACACGGTTAAAAATTCTGGAGTATTTTTTAATACTTTTTGGGTTAGGTACATATAATATGTAGGTCTACACCAGAAATGTATTAACATTTAATACAAGACAAATATTAAAATATTTTAGTTAATAAAAAATGTATTAAAATGTTATATAGTTGTATTAAAAAATAATAGAGTTTATATTAGAATTTAATACCAAATTTATTAAATTTCAATTATTGCATATTAAAATTTAATCTTTTCATATTAATTTCTAATAAGAATTTTATTAAAAGATAATAGAAAAATATTTCAATTCAATACTAAATGTATTCAAAGTTAATAATATGTATTCTTTTCCTAAATTCATTACTGAAAATAAATATTAGTCATTAGTGGAGTAACTAAAGCTCAAAAATTGGCAATATTAGGGAACCCGGCCGAACAGCTTAGATTTTGATGATCTTTTTTTTCAAACGTCGGTAATTAAAAATACTTTAAAGTCTATAGATTAAAAATTGCCGGTGTTGCCGTTTTGATTTTTTAAATTTAATTGAAGATTTTTGTGAACAAAAACAAATTTTTTTCAAAAATTTTTCCTAAATTTCATAAATTAATTGATGCCAAAAGATTGTCTAGGAAATTTAAGGAAAAAAAATATATGGGAGTGAGGGACAATTTTCCATAGTTCAAGCGATAGATGCAATTTTCTTATTAATTGACTTCAAACACAAAAAAAAATATTTGAACACAACGGCAACACCTACAATATTCAAATAAACATTTTTTAAAAGCTAGAAGCTTAGTCATATATGTAAAATTAAAATTAAGTTAATTGAATGAACGGCTTTTGAAAGAATGGTAATTGAACTCAGATTTTTGAAAAAAAAATTATTGAAAAAATTTTAACATGTCGTTTTTTAAACTTGGTCGTAATATAAAATGCATTTATTTTCAAATTTTTTTGGCCGCATTTATTATGATTTCAAATTATAAAAGGAAAATGTCAATATGTATTACGGTTTATGAAAAAAATTAAAAAGTATTTCATTTTCGAAGAACTTTTTTGAATAGAAGTTTTGAAAAAAAAATTTAACTTATTTTTTTTTTAAAGTTCAACATCTAAATATAAAATTATTTTTTATTCATTTAATAACCCTTACTGTTGAAAGTTAAATAGCAAAAATTTAAAGTTCCTATTTACCACAGTCTTTGAGAAAATTAATTATTTCAATGCAAACATTCAGTTTTAATAAAAAAAAAAACCATTGAAATTGAAGTAATTTTTCATTTTTTTTTTTCAAAAGTGTGATATATTTTACCTTTTTTGGTTCGAAATTCAACTGATAATATTTATGGCCAAAAATTTTTTTTAAATAAATTCATATTTTATTAGAAAAAGTTTGGAAAAAAGTCATTTTAAATTTTTCTAATAACATTTTTTTTTTAATTCTGAGTTTGAGGACCATTTTTTCAAAAAGTCTTGATTAAATTTAGTGGATTTAAATTTAAGAGATATGAATGAGCTTCTGGCTTTTTAAAAATGTATTTTAAAATATTGTAGGTGTTGCCGTTGTTTTTTTTATTTTTTTTGTGTTTGAGGTCAGAATGTTAGAAAATTGCATTTATCGCTTAAACGATGGAAGATTGTCCCTTACTGCCTTTTATATATTTTCCTAAAATTACCTAGAGAATCTTTTGCTATCATTTGTTTTATGAAATTTAAGCAAAAAAAAATGGTTTAGTTAAAAAAAAATTAATTTTAATTTTTAAAAAACAATACGGCAACACCGGCAATTTTTAATCTATAGACTTTAAAGTATTTTTAATTACCTACGTTTGAAAAAAAAAAATCGTCAAAATCAGAGCTGTTCGGCCGGGTTAACTAATAATTTGCTTTAGTTACTTTACTACATAAATAACATAATAATGGTGATATTATTGTCAAACACAAAACTGTGGCATGTAAAATCTTATTGCCGATCAAAATTCATCTGCAATGTATGTATTTTGCTTCGAAAAAGCACAAAGCGCTTTCAAATTAGTACAAATTGACAAATATTAATTAATTTTTTTTTTAGAAAAAGTACCCCAAACTGACATTTGTCGCCAAATTGTCAAAACATGACAATTTGGCGACCAATGTCAGCTACCGTAAATCTTATTTCTTTTATTTACCGACAAAAAACGCACAAAACCGAAAAACCACGCACACCACTTATTTGTTAACAATTATTCACCATTTTCCGCGAAGAAACAAAAGGAAATTTGTTATTTTTTAATTTATAACTTTTTCAAATGACATTTTATAAATTAAAACAAAAACTGACGTTTGATTAAAATTTAATATTCTTGTATTACAATTTAATACTTTTTATATTAGTTTTTTAATAAATTTGTATTATATTTTAATACAATTATATTAAAATTTAATACAGCGGTATTAAAATTCAATAAAAGATTAGAATTTAACCCACGGAGATTATTTTCCAATAATTTTTGTATTACAAGTAGTGAACTTAATACTTAAATATTGAAATTTAATACGAAAAAGATTAAAAATAATTTTAATATTTTCGAGGTATTAAAATGTAATATTTTTTTTTATTGAAAATTGCTTTAATACAAGAGCTGTATTAAAAAATACTCCAGAATTTTTAACCGTGTACTGAACATTATTTTTTTAGACTTGGGAGTTAATTTTAAAAAATAAAACTTTATCGCAAAATCTATTCTCATTTTTCATTTATAAATGGACTCTAATTGCTCAATTGCTAACAAACTAATAATTGCAATCAAGCATATCGTATCTCCTTGATGATAACCTGTTTTTATTAAAGGATATCTAAATTATCTAACTACTTGTAGAATTATTCCAAAATCCTTCCTCTATGGACAACTCTTTGGAAATGTCATTTTTTCGCGTTAACAAATGGCTCTTAGGACTTATTGGCTTTTGGCCATTAGATAAATTTAATCGTGCAAAAAAAATTAAAATATTTTTCAATTTAATATTATTAATAACGGCAATTTTTGGAGAATTTCGATTTGCCGTTTTGATGCGAAAAGATCCCTTGTATGCATTTGAAGTGATTTTACCGTGTCTAACGAAAATTGTAACTTGGATAAAATTGATTTGTTTTGTGGTTTATCGCCGAGATTTGGAACTTATTTTGAAAAGACTTTTTGAACACTGCAAAACAGGTGTGAACTTTTAAAATTCTGTAGGTAAATATCAAAAACCAAATAAATTTCATTTTATAGATACTAAAAATATTGAAAAGAATAAATTGATTGCAAGGGTAACTTATATCACAAATATTTGGTGTAAGGTACTTTACATAAACGCTGTGTCTTTGTTATCCTTGTTTGCTGTTAAACCTCTTTTAATTTGGGTTTATCAGTTCTTGATGAGTGGGAATAAGGACAATTGGGTAGATTTGCCATTTCCAGCGGCGTAAGTTGAAAAATAAGTCTTAAATTAGTTTTAACACTAAATTCTTCCTTTTTGAGTCTGCCTTATGAAGATATGACTCGGATTAATAACAAAACCTTGTATTCTATTATTTATTGTTTCCTTGTTCATTCGGGAACGATAAATATACTTGGAGTTTGTGGTACTGATGGGACATTTTTGTGCTTTTGCTTGTACATTTCTGTTTCCTATCAGTGTCTACAGGAAGATTTTAAACGTTCTTTCAAAAGCTTCAGATTAGGAGGTAAGTTTGCAGGTAATTAACTTATAACAAAAACTTAAACTGTTTAGTTTGAAGATACAAATAATGATGTACTCTACAAAAATCTAACGAATTTAATCAGACGTCAGCAAAATATAACAGAAGTATTTAAAATTTTTAATCAAATCTATAAGCTGGTGGTTTTTGTTCATTTCTCATTTGCAAGCATTACCTTGGGAGTTGCTTTGGTTAATCTTCGATTGGTAATTTAAATTTATAAAAAAAACGTTACCTTATCATATTTTTTACTTATGTATTTTTGTTGTTTTTCTTCAGATTCCTGGTTTGGCTAAAATAATTTATTTAATGTACGCAGTTGGGGCATTAAATCAGCTTTTCATGTATTGTTATGGTGCTGAGAGTGTCAACAAAAATGTAAGTTTTTTTTTTTTTTTATTTTAAGAAAAACTTAATATATTTATGTAAATTTTTAACTTTTTGTGAAATTTAATTTAAGTGTTTAAAACTATCTGAGGTTTTATACTTTTGTGATTGGTATAATTGCAACAAGAAAGTAAAGCTTTTGGTTTTATTTGTTTTGTTTAAATCACAAGAAGGAAGTTCATTTCTGGCGCCATTTTTCTCGCCATCTTTATTACTCTTTTCTTCGGTATGAAAAATTGATTTTTCAATTCTTAACACGGGCAAGATTTCACATAAAACTATGGGATTTGTTTAAAATAATTCTCAATTTTTATTTGAACTAATACAAGTGCATGCACAAAAGTACCTATTAAAATAGTTTATGTTCTGAGCAAAATCATAAAATTTCATTCGAATCCGTTACTGAGGGTTAAAAGACCCAGGAGTTTGTAGCATTTGTGTATTTCACAACTTGCGAAATTTATCTTTTGGCTGCCATCTTTGATTTTATTTTTCGTAAAATATTCTTATAAAGAAACTTGAAAATTGACGCACCATATGACGCAGTAATTTTGTATTTCACAATTTGCGAAATTCATATTTTCTTGCAAATTAATTATACGCTCACAAGATTAGTTGAGATTTGAGAGTCTGTATTTTTCGCGCTTATAAAGTACTCCCTTCCTTCCAAAACATCTATCCATACATCTTGTTTTCGTTCTCTGATGATGGCTCCATCATCAGTGGATGAAAGAATAACCGATACATTTTTGGGTTCGTCAATTTCCTATTCAAGCAAGTAATCAGGGACAATATATGTTATAGTAGAAGATCCCGCCTAGGAAGACCTACCCTCATCGTAATACCAGTTGAGAGTTATATTTTCTTAAAGGTAGTGTTTAAAAAAACAGTTTGCACATGGCGACATCACAATACAAAAATAGATTTTTGCTGATAGCAACACTCAAAAATAGATGACACTAAAAAAATTGTTGCTTTAAAAAACACTGATCGAAAATCTCTCGTAGCTCAAAACTGAAACAACAAGTTCTCTTCCATTATCTACATTCTTCATTGGTTGGCAGTTGGCACCCCCAAACATTTTTTCACTTTGAATTGCGAATTGTTCTCGTATTTGATGATTGATTCAAATAAAATTCATTAAATAACTTTAAAAAAAAATTGATTTTCAAAAAAAAAAATTAACTTTTTTTAAAAATCCAAAAATAAAAGATTTCTTAATTTTAATATCAGTATAAACCGTTTTCATTGAAATCGGTTGAGTAGTTTACATTAAGAAATCGGTTCTATGGCTAGTAGGTTAATAAGGGTCCAACAAAATATTTTTCTTATTTAAAAAGTGCGGTTTTTTCTGCAGCATTACAAGTTTTTTTTTTTTTTCAAAGCAAAATCGTTAGCCGTTTTTGAGAAAATTGCAATATCTCGAAAACTTTATATTGGAGATATTCGTTTAAAAGGAGACATTAAAATAAAAAAAAAAAATTGCTCTAGGAAATCTAGTACAAATCGTCTGTATCGAGTTTTAAGCAAATCTATCAATCCGTTTGAGATCTTTTTTCAATTTTTCAAACTGAAACTTATAACGGATACGGGGAATAATTATTATTGGCAGTAAAAGTACAATTATTGGCAGTGACATAGATTGATGTCCCAAACCCAATGTACGTATTATTGGCACCCCCCTGCCACTAGGTACATACTTTATATGGAACGATATATTGGCACCCCTTTTTAACCAGCCATTGCCTTTTAGACAATTTATTTTACTTTCCAAAAGGAATCCAAATTTTTGTGTGCCCAAGGGCCCCAGGCTTAGAGTTTTAAAAAAATATTATGTCAGAGACAATTAAATTTAAAATTTTGAATATTCAGGATTTTTAGAAATTTGATATTTTCGTAGGGTTAACTGAGGTGAATTTAGAAATTCGATGTTTCAGAAAAATCACCAAAAATCAGAAGAAAGATAATTGAACTAATATTTATGTTATTAGAGAGCAACAAGAAAATAACTTGACATGTATCTGCCAAATGTTTGATTTAACTTAGTTTTTGGCTCCTGTGTATTTTAGAAGATTAACAAATTTTAACATTTCATTAGACTGTTTAACAAAAAAAAAAAACGAAATTTGAAAATATTTTTCCAATGACCTAATATGTTTTGTAGGGCAATTTGAATATTAAAAATGCATGCTTTTTTTCAAAATACCTCCGAAATCTGGATTTAGGGACAAAACACGGTTCTTTAGACCTATAAACATTGCAACTACTCTGGCTTCGTCATTTTTTTTGGTGAATACCTATGTTTCTCAAACATCGAACTTCACTGTTTTGACTTTTCAACATATCTCGAGTTGAAGATTTTTTAAATTTTTTGTTTATATGTGTGACTTTTATATATTAACAATATCTATCGATTGCAGTATCAATGTTTTTTCTACCACTTTTTGTTAAGGAAATAGATTTTAGACCTTTTTCTAAATTCTTTGCGTATAAATATGTGCTTAAGACTCATTTTTATATCGTTCAGTTGAAAAAAGATTTAACTAAGAGCGATTTTAGTTAGTACATATTTCAAAGAAAGGCGACAATTTTTTTAATTCCCATTTATGTGAAGTCTTTGCTTTGGTAAAACAAATTTTATATAATATTTAAAATTATACTTTTTATTTTAGATTGTTCAGACGTCTGGATCTTATTTTTCAATTCTGCAAGCAGTTATGTAAATTTAAAAATTGTTTCATTTTATACTCGTACAAATAAACAAATTATTATAATCTGTTACAAAAAAAAATACATATTCAGTAGGGTGGGTCAAAAAAATCGAAATTCTTTTTTTTGATTTGGTACTCCGAAAAATCGATTGCTAGACACCTCTAGAATATACACACCAAATATGAGCTCTTAATATTAATGGTAAGGTCCTCCGCTTTTAAATTTTCCATGTTTGCATCAAGTTTCTACAAAAAAAAATTATTTTTTTTATAAATCGACTTTTTTGCAAATTTCTTTGCTTATTCTTGTAGGAAATTGAACGCTCTACAAAAAAGGTTAAATACACTTTTTTGAATTATCTAACCGTTTAGTAGATATTTGAGGTCCAAAAATCGAGAAAATCTTTAAAAATTCGTTTTTTGTTCTTAATTTTGTAACAAATTGAAAAATTATAATAATCAAACACGCATGACATATTCTTGTAGGAAACAGATTGCTCCACAAAAAAGGTTTTAATAATTTTTTTCAATAATCTTACCATTCTAAAGATATTCGAGGTCAAAGTTAAAAAAAAATATGAAATCATTTTTTACTTTTAAAAATTTTCTAATTCACTGAAAATTCAATATTTTCAAATTAGCAAGATGTTTTCTTGTTCCTTGGCAGCAAATTAATTGCTTTAACCGTTAAGAAGATATTCTTATCCAAACCAATGCCCACTGATTTCAATAGTTTTCTTATGACAAGTATGCATTGCGATTTGAATACGATTATCTTCTAAACGGTTAAAGCACTTAATTTGCTGCCAAGGAAGTTTTTATAGAACGTTTAAGTCCCTACAAGAAAACATCTTGCTAATTTGAAAATATTGAATTTTCAGTGAATTAGAAAATTTTGAAAAATAAAAAATGTTTTCATATTTTTTTTAACTTTGACCTCGAATATCTTTAGAATGGTTAGATTATTGAAGAAAATTATTAAGACCTTTCTTGTGGAACAATCTGTTCCCTACAAGAATATGTCATGCGCGTTTGATTATTATAATTTTTCAATTTGTTACAAAATTAAGAACAAAAAACGAATTTTTAAAGATTTTCTCGATTTTTGGACCTCAAATATCTACTAAACGGTTAGATAATTCAAAAAAGTGTATTTAACCTTTTTTGTAGAGCGTTCAATTTTCTACAAGAATATGTAAAAAAAAATTGGCTAAAAAGTCAATTAATAAAAAAATTATTTTTTTTTTTGGTAGAAGCTTGATGTAAAAATGGAAAATTGAAAAGCGGAGGACCTTCCCATTAAGATAAAGAGCTCATATTTGGTGAGTATATGCTAGAGGTGTCTAGCAATCGAGTTTTCGAAGTACTAAATTAAAAAAACCAATTTCCATTTTTTTGACCCACCCTAATATTCAGGGCACAATAATCCCACTTTGGGACTTCAATTATAAATTAATTTGCATTGTTTTGAGTAATTTTCTCTACAAGTTTGTATTTTAATTTATTATTATGAACAAGGAAAGCCCTTTATTAAAAAAATTATTTTATAAAAATGTATTTTTATATAATAAATAAAAAAAGACATTTATCTACCAAACTATCAATCATTATGCTCAGTTTTTTTTTTTTTGTAAAAATACTGCTTTTATGCATCAAGTTTAATACATATTTAGCAACTCACTCACTGGATATATCATTTCCCTTCATAGTGCATTGTTTTCAAATGCTGACAAAATCATATTCATTTTTAATTCAAATTGCATGATTGTAGTGCAATTTTATTTTATTATAATGAAGATAAGTATCAACCTTAAGCATGTAAGAGTATAATTCAACTAACCATATATCTTAGAAGCCTAAACTTAAGTCTTTTTCGTTACTATATAAAAAAGAATTAACCATGAAAATCAAGTCAATAATACCAATACAAAAATATAAAATGGCTTCGATTTATTTCTCGGATAAATTTGAAATAGCATATTTTTGCATGGGAAAATGGGTTTTAAGATTTATCGGTTTTTGGCCATTAGACACTTTAAATCGACTAGCTATAATGAAGATTGTTATAAATTTGATTGTTTTGTTAACGGCTATAATTGGTGAGATTCGTTTTGCGTGGATGATACGAGGGGATCTAGTTAAAGCACTCGATGCCTTTTGCCCTTGTCTAACAAAATTGGTAACTTGGATAAAGCTGATGTGTTTTGTAATTTATCGAAAGGAGTTGGGCACACTTTTAAATAATCTTTTTGAACATCTTGCTCCAGGTAAGTGTTATTTTATTATAATATTGAGAAAACATTGGTATTTATATTTAAATAAATGTAATTTTAATGTTTGATTTTGGAACTAGCCATAGGAAAAGGAAACAAATAAAATGCACGACTTGGTCACACGCACTTGCTCTTGCAGTTCAAAGCACTTTTATGTAAGTTTATTTGTAGATTTTAAGAGCTGGCTCTAAATAAATTTTTAAAAAATTTGACATTGGGGAAGAGCCGACATTTAGGGCAAAATTTTGTTAAAATGATTAAAAAAAAATTGTTTTTATTTGCCTTTTTTTAGAAAAAATAAAAATGCAGTTTTATTGCAATCGCTTTGAGTATTACGTCGTAATGATATTTGTAATAACTTAAAAAATTTGTTGGGAGGTTAACTTTCTAAGCGAAATATATAAAAAAAAAAAAACTTTCAGAATTCCATAAAAATCATCAGTACCAAATTTGAAGAAAATCCGACCACCCGTTTAGGCTGTGGAAATGTGAACAGATGGACTCACAGACGGACGGACGGAATTGCGAGACCCACTTTTTCGGAGTTCTCCATCATCATCGTAATGTTGGTTTTGATTAAAACCTCAAATTTTTTTGGCACGAAACCAACACTTGCCCTATTAGACCAGTGCCAATCCGGTTTTCAGAAGGCAAAAGTTGAACAAATTATTAGCAGCATAAGGGTGGTGGGAAAATTTAGGATAAATGGTATACGAAAGGGGAAAAATAAATTGCCCACAAAAAAATTGGGGGAAAGGGGGTGGGTGGGCGAAAAAGTGGGGTGGGTGTCAAAAATCATGGTTTTTTACGATTTCTGTCAAAATTAGACGTCCTATCGAAAAAAGTCAAACGCAAAAGTTGTAGGTAGTATAAATGTCTACAACTTTTACTCAAAAAATTTTTTTCTATAACCTCAAAAATATTGAAAAAAATGCAAAAATACGATTTTTTTATTTTTTATTTTTATCTTTTACAAAAATAGTTGGATTTTAACAAAACTTGGTTAAAAATTACTTTGTTATGTTTTCTATATATTAAAAATGTTTTTTGAGCAAAAAGTTAATTTTTGGATTTTTGACGAATTTAATTTGAAAAAATGATTTTTGAAAAGTTTGGAATGCAATTATTTAGCTTAAAACCGTTTTTTAAAGATTGTGTGGAAAAACTATACTTTTGTTTTAGGAAATATTGAGAAAAATTGAAAAAAACAAAAAAACGATTTTTAAAAATTGATTTTTCCGTAAATGACAGTAATATTGGCGAGAAATAATTTTACATAGAAACCAAATTATACTTTTCTAATGGTCATTGACCTTTTTAATTTGAATCAAGCACTAGAATAGCTCTAACGTGCAAAGTTTTTGAGATATTGAATTTTGTACGTCGCAAATACTATTTTTCTGATTTTTGGCATGGTAATATGTCAAAAACGAGATGTGATAGAATTTTTCTGACTTCAGATTCGAGCTCAGCGCACAAAAAACCATTTGAAAAATATACTTTGATTTAAAAAAAAAAAACTTTTTGACTAGTGAAATCGACCAGGGCAAAAAAAATCGAATGTCTTGTTCGATTTCACTAGTCAAAAAGTTTTTTTTATAGAAATCAAAGTATATTTTTCTAATGGTTTTTTGTGCGCTGAGCTCGAATCTGAAGTCAGAAAAATTCTATCACAACACGTTTTTGACATATTACCATGCCAAAAATCAGAAAAATAGTATTTGCGACGTACAAAATTCAATATCTCAAAAACTTTGCACGTTAGAGCTATTCTAGTGCTTGATTCAAATTAAAAAGGTCAATGACCATTAGAAAAGTATAATTTGGTTTTTAACCAAGTTTTGTTAAAATCCAACTATTTTTGTAAAAGATAAAAATAAAAAATAAAAAAAATCGTATTTTTGCATTTTTTTCAATATTTTTGAGGTTATAGAAAAAAATTTTTTGAGTAAAAGTTGTAGACATTTATACTACCTACAACTTTTGCCTTTGACTTTTTTCAATAGGACGTCTAATTTTGACAGAAATCGTAAAAAACCATGATTTTTGACACCCACCCCACTTTTTCGCCCACCCACCCCCTTTCCCCCAATTATTTTGTGGGCAATTTATTTTTCCCCTTTCATATACCATTTATCCTAAATTTTCCCACCACCCGTATGCTGCTAATAATTTTTTTATTTTCAAAAATTATTGGCACTGGTCTATATGAGCAAGTAAAAATAATACATTTTTCAGACTAGTAAATTTTTTAAATGTCTTACCGAGTATTCACCAACCTCTAGGGAATAAGAACTTACGTGAATGCAAATAGAACGTTAATTAAAAAATTTTAATCTATCGATATAGAACTTTTTAAAAATTTGCCATGAAACTCTAATTTTTAGTAGGTATATTGAAGATTATACATAACATATATTTAAATATATCAAATATCATACATTTTGGCTGACAACAATATTGTTATTAGTTTTGGTTTGCTGCATTTTAGAGACGGAACGTGACAAATTTTTTAGGCAGAAGGAAGTCTCATTTAATGTTAAGTGTATACCTAGTTTAAAACTTAACTGTTAAAAACATCATACTTTTTGTAGTGTTTTTTTTTTTTTATTTGAATATGGTTTCCAAATTTGTTGGCTTTTAGTCCATTTTTTCCTATATTTGGAATTCTAGACATTTATTTGTTTGACCAAACTTCAAAAATATGACAAATTCAGTCATGTGATAATTTTTCCTTTGAAAGAGAAACCCTATTTTTTCATTTTCTGTACCTTTTCTTTCACTAATTTTAATCTCTTACATGATGAACAGTAAATCGAGGCATTTTGCTAGCTTTCTAGAATATCTTAAATTAATAACAATTGTTGACACTAAGGCCCAAATTATTAACTCTCCACTAAATTTCAAGTTTCCATTAAAATTAGAAAAACTGTCAAATAGCATTGAAATCTTGAAATTTCCCATTTTAAATGGCGACTTTAAATTTAATGGGGTGTGAATAAATTGGGCCTGAGTATAGAAAAAATTATATGTATAACTCAAATGCTTTTTCTGCTTTTTTTCTTGTTGACAACAAATTATCTAATCACTAGATGCAAAAGTACAATGAAACTGGTAAAAATTACGGCACATTCACACTATGGCATCGCTTTTGCTTATAGATTTTTATTTACCTAAAATCAGAGTCATTTTCTGGGTGGAGTATTTATTTCTCCGTTTTCTCGCCCAGATTAGTTTTCTAAATTAACAAATGAATATTATGTAAATGATGAAATATTAAAAAAATCTCTATAAACAAGATTATTTGGTTAGTAGACCAGTGCCGATGCCTTCAAAAACATTAAAAAGTACAAAAAAATCATAGTAGGATGAAACCCATTGGAAAAGGAGGGGAATAGGATAAGAATGAAAGGAAAATAAATTACGGGCGAGCCGAGTTCGGGAAGTGGGTGGGTTGAGTTTTTAATGGTAAAAAATGGTATATCTCGATTTCCGGCAAAACTACAAATCCTATACAAAAAAGTTGTATGGCAAAGTTGTAGGTAATAAAAAGATCTACAACTTTTATATCAACAATTTTTTCACATAACCTCAAAATTTATGTAAAAAATTAAAAAAACCGAGTTTTTGGTTTTTTATTTTTATCTTTTTCAAAAGCAAAAATTTTTCTTCGAAATTTGGTGAAAACTTACGTTATTATGTTCCAAGTACACTGTAATTTGTTTGATTTAAAATATTAATTTGTTCACCTTATTTTGACTTAATACCAAAAAAACACCCTAATTTTCAATCGAAAATTCACGTGTCAAAATATCAGCTTTTTTCAAAAAGTCGGTGGGCATTTCGTTCTTTAAAATGTCTATTTTCTGATGGTGTAAAAAAAATTTTACATTAATATATTATAGAACATATTTCGTTCCAACACGAAATAAAAAGAAAGGTAGGCCTAAAAACTCCTGGTACAAGCAAATGCAAAAACACCAGCATTCAGTTGGCCTTAGAAATGGAACAATACAAAACCGGGAGGCTTGCCGCCGATTTCTGAGGTCAACCCGGCGAACCCCACAAGCGGATCACTAGTGTGAAGCAGTAACGTGGGATAGTTATGATCCCCTCGACATCGAGATCATAACAGCGCCGAGAAAAAGGAAGGAAGAAGAAGATATTATATAACATGTTTTAGTAAAATTCCAAAAATGAAAAAAGCTTGAATTCGAAAAAAAATTTTTATCATTGTTTACAATTTTGGCATATTTATTAAAATTTATTAAAATTTACACTTTAATTACTCAAAAAACGTAAGACTAATCAATGTTACATGAAATCTTACGTTTTTTGAGTAATTAAAGTGTAAATTTGAATAAATAGGCCAAAATTGTAAACCATGATAAAATTTTTTTTCGAATTCAAGCTTTTTTTATTTTTGGAATTTTACTAGAACTTGTTCTATAATATACTAATGTAAAATTTTTTTTACACCATCAGAAAATAGAAATTTTAAAGAACGAAATGCCCACCGACTTTTTGAAAAAAGCTGATATTTTGACACGTGAATTTTCGATTGAAAATTAGGGTGTTTTTTTGGTATTAAGTCAAAATAAGGTGAACAAATTAATATTTTAAATCAAATAAATTACAGTATATTTGGGACATAATAAGGTAAGTTTTCACCAAATTTCGAAGAAAAATTTTTGTTTTTGAAAAAGATAAAAATAAAAAACCAAAAACTCGGTTTTTTTAATTTTTCACTTAAATTTTGAGGTTATGTGAAAAAATTGTTGATACAAAAGTAGTAGATCTTTTTATTACCTACAACTTTGCTATACAACTTTTTTCTATAGGATTTGTAGTTTTGCCGGAAATCGAGATATACCATTTTTTACCATTAAAAACTCAACCCACCAACTTCCCGAACTCGGCTCCCCCGTAATTTATTTTTTCTTTAATTTTCATCATATTCACCTCCTTTTCCAATGGGTTTCATTCTACTATGATTTTTTTTGGTTTCAAAAATTATCGAAACTGGTCTATAGCGAGAGAAATTTTATATGAATTGTTTTGAATTTGTTCAATAAAAAAAAAATACGTATACACCACAGTGACCCATACATTTCTTTAGTTATAGCTTAATGCACTGAAAAACTTTTAATTTTGATTTTATTATTATTTATATTTGAAATTAAATTAAATAAAGAATAGATCCAATAAGAAATACAGTTTTTTGTGTATTAAAAAAAAAAAAAAAACAAATGCTTACTAGACACCAAGGACACGGTAAAAAAATCGATGATTGGAAAAATTTCGTTTTGGACAACTATTTGGTGGATGGTATTGTATTTCTTTGGAATTTCTTCACATTGCCTTTATAGTTTAAGGCCTTTGATTATTTGGGGATATCATCGCTTTATTGGTATTGAAGACAAATGGATTGCACTGCCCTTTCAAGCTGCGTAAATAAATTAAAAAATACAATTTTAATATATTAAATTGATCGTTATAATTATTTCTTTCCTAAAGTTTACCCTATCAGGATATGACTCAACTCAACAATAAGACCCTTTACTCAATTTTGTATCTTTTCTTGGTACATTCTGCAACTGTCACAATATATGGATTTCCTGGAGCTGATGGGTTTTTTATGTCAACTTGCATGTACATTTCAATTTCATATCAATGTTTGCAAGAAGATTTCAAAAAGGCTTTTAAAGATTTCAGTGAAGCTGGTAAGCAATTTAAATCAGCAAAAAGATATTTAATAAATTATTTAATTTTTAGAAGAAAACACAAGGACTAATGAACATCTTTACAATGAACTAAGTGCCCTTATTAAAAGGCAACAAAATATTATCAAAATGTTTGAAAGTTTTAACCATATCTACAAGTTTATGATTTTTGTACATTTTCTATTTGCCAGTATAACTTTGGGAGTTGTTCTAATGAATCTAACATTGGTAATTATATTTTGTAAGGAAATTTGAAAAGTTAAAGGTTTTCTTTTTTGTCAGACATCTGGAATGGCACAAATGGTTAATGTTACATATATAATGGGAGCTTGTACCCAACTCTACACTTATTGTTATGGAGCGGAGAGTGTTAACAAAAATGTAAGAATATTATCAAGCTGCAAAAACAATCTCTTGTAATTTTTCGTTTAAGGCCTGATTTTTCAATCGTCAGTTAGACTATCAGAGGAATAAATTTCAATATAAAAAAAAACTTTTATTCCTATCTATCTGAGGTTTATCTGACTAGTGAAAAATTGGCCCTAAATTACAATAAAAAAATTTCAATAAACAACGACTATGATTAATTTTGTTGAATATAGTTTTTACAGATATCAGAAACTCTTTATTTTTGCGATTGGTACAGATACAACAAGAAAGTTAAATCCTTGATTATTCTCATATTGTTAAAAAGTCAAAGAGGAAGCTTAATGAAGGTGCCATTTTTTCAACCATCTTTGCCTCTTTTTACTTCAGTAAGTGATTCTTTTGTTTATTTCTCAGACACCGTGAAACTATTTAACCATCATGAGTTTTCTATTATTTTCAGATTATACAAACTTCTGGCTCTTATATTACACTTATGCAAACATTTTTGTAAAATGTGAATTTATTTTATAATTTAATTAATTTATAAATTTAAAAATTTTTTAAACGAATTTTTACTTACAACTTACATATTATTTTATTGAAATAAATATAAAATTTAAAGACAGAGTAAAGATAATTCTTTTGAAATGTTATATCTAAATAAAAAAAAAAAAGAGGTTGTCTGTAAAGCCGGTTTACGGACGATGATTTTACGTGATAATGTCGTAAGAAAACAGGTTGTGTGCTTTTAAAATGAGTCAATTGCAGCGTTTTTTTTTATTTCAAACAATCATAATTTACAAGAAAAAGCTAAAAAAAAATTACCTTTTTTCATTTCTAATAATATTAATTTTTTTTATTTTAAAAGCTTACAAAAAAAATTATACCATTAAAAAGCCAAATATTTCTTCTAAATAATAAAACCATTTTTAAATTTTTACAATGCGCAAAAAGTATTAAAATAATTTATTAAAAACAATCATTTCTTATGAAAAAAGTGAAAAAAAACTTCCATCACCTTTTTTGCATTTTTTTGACATAACAACCTATAATATATTTCATTCCACCTGAAAGCTTATTGCTTCATCTCAAAATATATATATCATTCATGTCTATTAGAAATCTACAAAAAGAGCTAGAATTTTTTAACTCGATCAATTTTCATCAAAAAAAGACAAAAACACATATAATTTTATCTTCTCACGCTATTGAATCAATTTTTTTCAATGACAACCTATTAAAATTTTGTATCATTTGAAAGCTCATTATTTCACCTTTCATTTGACGTTTCAATCATATTTCTGTGATGCCTAGAAAAAAAGTTAGAGTTTTTTAAAGCCAACCATGTCGAAATTCCAAACTGAGATTACTGTACTTCCCAGTTCCCACACTGGTGGCTGTTCATGATCAACAGATCTCCACAGGTGTTTTGAGGTATTTCGCAAGGTTTTTAATTTAACATTGTGAAGCTTGCAGTGAATGTACAGTTACTTGTGATATACCAAATGAAAGGTAATATTATCAGGATGCTCAATAAAGTTAAATCAAAATTGTATTTGCTTTAGATCAAAAGATAGAACCTGTTGAATAATAAAACTTTATTTTACCGTTATCTCAAAATTGTGACTACAAAATTAATTGAAATTTTGCACAGATATAGTCCTGTCTATTATTGAAGAAAAAAAGATACAAATAAAAAACGGTTAAAAAAGGTCAAAAAACTTGGGACAAAAAAACTTGATTTTCCCGTTATTCGTTCAAAAACCATTTTTAAATACCAATTTTTTGCACATGTGTGCACACAGTCATAGACTACATGTTATATAAGCTTGAGATTTTCTGAATGCTACAAAAAATTTAAAAGAAATAAAAACTCATCCAAAAATATCCCAAATATTTCAAAAATTCATATTTCGAAACGCAGAGACTTAAAATCCGTAATAGACCCCTAACATTTTTTTTTATTATCTTCCGAATGACGTTTTTCAAATTGTCCAACAAAAATTCCCCTACCTATAATCACTATTTTGTCAAAGGTCTACCTCATGTTTTAGTTTTAGAAAACCATTAATAGCTTGGTTTTTAATTTTTTTAGAATTTTTGCAATACCATTGTCAGTCTTGCAATAAATTAATCTATTGATTAAAAAAAAATTCAACTCTTTACATTGTCGCGTTTAGAAAATAGCCATTTTTTTATATTTTGTTTTACCCCTGTTTACCCTATTAAAAGATGGAATTTTTTAAAATCCTTCAAATGTATTTAACTTTAGGTTATAATCTTTCAAATAAGCTATAGAAATTTTTTGTATCTCTAATAGTTTATTTGTAATTTTTAATTGAAATTTTTGCCGCACTGAGAAAGTGTGACAGTGGAACGAAAGAAAATGGCGTCGCTTTTTTGTGGTGGTTTGAGCTCGTTTGTCCGTGATTGCACCAGGCTACTGGGGCATTATGTCAGGTGGGTCGTTTGGTTAGGTACACTGTGGTGTATGTGTAACATTTTTTCTTGACACAAAAGCAATTTCTGACGCTGACTGATAAATTTAATGACCTGAATGTGGTAGCCTTTTTTATGAACTAAAGATTTCATGTATAAATGTTTATACCGTTGTTCAAGGAACGCAAAAAGTTTTTAATAGCTCCTATGATTGCAAGAGTAATAATATGCTCTGCAAAGAAATGCTTAGAATGTTAAAACTTTTTATTATCAAAAAAAAAAAAACTTAAACTTATTTTTAAAATTACAAAAACATAATTTTAAGTGGTTTTGAGTGTGATTTAATTTTTTGTAAAACATCGATTTTTTATATAAATGTGTACGATGTGAAGTGTATACAAACAAGTTTAATAAAAGAATTTTATTTTGAAATATTAATTTGCTTACAAAATTGTATCCCCCATATTCTACGTTACTTCCTTTACCTAAATATTGATTAAAATTTAATTTATTGTCACTTTTTTTTAAACTCTCCCCCATCCAACTGATTATTTATTTAATCCAACTTGATATGCCAAACCAATTTTATCCTGTTTTACAAAATTAATCAACCTTGACCATAAATCATTGGCACAAGCAAAGCTCATCTGTTTCAGCCACCTGTCGCGTAAAATGATAAACTTCCTAGCGCAGAGATATACCCTTGTGGAATTCTGATGGTTTTATTTTTTACCACAACTCATACCCGATTTTAGTTTTAAAAGAGAGAGGAATGAGAGAGGTAAAAGTGAATATAAATAGTACACAATAAAACCGTAAAACCTACTTTAATTTTCACCTGTGTAATAAATTATCCAATTATATATTTTTTTTTTTTTTTTGTATCCCTCAAGTCTCAACCCACATCGTTGTGTCTTGTCTTTATTATCCTCGTCCTTGTTAGGACAAGGACAAAATAAATTCTAAGTACCTACATACAAATGGGACCGTTCCTCGCACAGTCACACCAAATGCCACGTAATATAAATTTGGTGTTCTCATTATCCTGTTTAAGGACAATGCCCGTTTTTTTTTTAACCAAGACCAAGGATAAACTTTAGTGTCTTTTATAGCCTCTGTTTCAGAATATAGACAACTTTGTGTGCATATGTATACTTTTCTATTTTTAAATTTAAATTCATTTGTTGAATAGCATATGTCGCGACTAAACCATTTTTCTCTCATTTTCATTGAGAACAATTTCTTGAAGCAAAACAATCAGGTAAACGATTCCAGTAAGGAACTAAAAACAAAGCCACGAAAAATAAAGTAAATAAAAAAAAAAATTTTAAATCATAGACATGGTCGGTTGAACCTTTTTTTTTTTAGTTTTCTCATTAAAGATTTATGCTTCAAGAAACCTACACTACACTCGTCCTTCTTAGTTTCACTTTTGTTTGTCATTTTAGTTCATAAACAATTTAAGCGTATAAACTTTATATTTCCACCCTTGGGGGCTTCCATTATGTTTTAACATTTTATATTCATAATACACCTAGCCAAGTAATTCATGGCCCTTTTTTTTTTTACTTTGCTTAATGTTATGAAGCATTTTAACAACAATAAAGATGACAACGACGAGTACATTACATAACTATATGAATAGTTTGTTGATCTTTTTTGTATTTAAAGCATTCTTATTCTTGAGATAATCACTGACCAAAAGAGTAAGTCTGATGACCTAATATTCGGGGATGATCTAAACACCAATTTTTCAATGACGTATAGTGCCAGAAGAGATCTAGATCATGAAGCTGAGGAGACGAAACACATTCAGGGAACTTACAAGCCTCAACCAAACTAAATCTTCTATATAAGGTTAAATACAGCAAATTTAGAGCCAAACCATTTGCGATCTACTTTGAAGGTCCTTAGCAAACACATTCGTATGAGAGGAATGCTCAGTGGCGTATCCAGAAAAAATTTTGGAGGGGGCTGAAAAATTTTTCAAACATTTTTTAGAGGGTATTATACGAAAAATTTGTCTCTCTTTTTTATTCATCTATGATCGAGAGTGAAGTGCAGAGCTGAGGTGCGTTCTTTTTCTAACAATAGTTCACTATTGTTAACTATCGTTAACTTTTGTCGTTCCTAAACTACATAATAGTTACGATTTGTAACTATTTGACAGATGAACATCGTTCCTAAACTCGTTTTGAAGTGTCAAATAGTTACAAATCGTAACTATTTCCAACTCACCTCCATGATATGAGTTGAACACTCATGAGATTGTTGATGTGTCAAAGTGGATGTTTTGTTTACAAAACCAACTTAAGGATTTTTTTCTTTTGGAAATAAGCGGAATAAAATGAAAATAAAAACAGAGTTTTGCAATTTTATGATGCAAGAGAATTTATTTTGACTAAAAAAACATTATTTTTGTTATAATTATGCAAATAAAAATAAACAAAACAATTTCTAACAATGACACATCAACAATATTTTTTGACATAACAACGATAGTTGACTATTGTTAGAAAAAGAACGCACCTCTGCGTTACTGAAAATGGTATACCTAGTAGCATTTTACTGCTTCGTACTACTGCCTCCTCCTTTCAAATTCAAAGTTGTTCAAAGTTCTTATATTTCAAACATTTTACACAAACAGCAAGGTGTGAAGTCATCTTTAAAATAACACTTTGTCTGAATGTTTGTGCTGAATTCGAAACTGTTTACAGATTTATTCCTCTCACGTCTAGTTTTTGAAAATTTGATCAGCAATAAGATTTTACTTCACATAGTTTGGGAGAAAATAACAAACAAATTATATCACCTATAATAGAAAAAATAATATCACCACTATTCTATAAGAAATATTCACTTTCAGTAATGTTTTGAAAAAAGAAACAAAATACTTAAAACAATAAATATAATAAAAAAGAAAAAGAAAGAAATATCATTATAGTAAACTAAAACGTCAACATATTTTAATTGTAAAAGTGAAATGTTCACTATCCACCTAAAATTAAAAAATATCAAAATTGATATTTTAATTGTTGGACGACTTTTGTCACTGAAAAATGTTAATTTGATAGCTGTTATTATCAAATTTTTTTTTCGGTGTACCCATCACTATTTTCGATATAAAAGCCCATGTTCCGCAATTCGACCGAAAGTAAATTGAAATCAATTTTCGATTTCACGTGAAATGAAATCTCATATACTTCAATTTTAAAGCATTATATTCAATCGCTCCACTTAAAATAAAAATAATTTTTATTATATTTTATTTCGTTATTATCATAAATACTTCTTTTCGATCGATTTCGAAAACTTCGAAATTGCTTCGAAGTGTCAAATCATCGATTTTGTATTTTGTTTTTAAAGTTAAATTATTGGTCCTTTGAACATAGATGCAATTTTATTGACAATTTTAATGGGAGAAAGGAGAATTTGAATGAAAAAATAAGAAGACACATTTAACAAGAATTTGCCAATTTTAATAGAAAAATGATATAGGTAAATTGTAAAGTGAATAAGGTTGCAAACACAGAGACAGTACGCAATTCCCCAGGGTGCCTGAAATTGCGCATCGCAAACACAGAAGCAATGATGAATTATTATAATTCATGTCTCATGTGTTTTATGTATTTTGTATTGAATTAACAACAAAGAAACATTACAAAACAAAAAAAAAAACATAAGTGTTGATAATATTTTGCCCAAAAATTGCAGATTAATCGAAACAGAAACAAAGAGAATTACGATCAGAAAATCTATATAAGAGAAAAAAAATGCAGAACACTTAATTTCTCTTCTTCTCGGCAATTGAATGCGCAAAAAGTTAAAGACAGAACTAGAAAGTCTCAAAAACTAATTTTCAATGAAATTCTTCTTGATGTTTAATCCGAAAAATCTCGTAAAATGTTGTTTTATAATTCAAATCAGAAGCGCAAACTGGAATTTGCTTAAAGAAACCACTTAAAAATATTATTTTTGAAAAAAAGTAAAAATACTTTTGAGATTGCATAAGAAGTTTTGCAAAGTTTAACGGTGATGTAATTCGACGTCAAAATACAAAAAAAAAAATAATCTCAATTCTGAAGAATTCCGAATTAGAGCATCTGAGCTGCCTCAAAATCTCTAAGATTTACTAACAAGTTTGAGATAATCATGTACATAATGATGAAATCAGCTAAATAATAACATGATCTTGAAGGCTTGGGGGGGGGGGCTTGAGCCCCCTGAGCCCTGAGAAATATGTATTTGAATTTATTTTTAAAACATTAGTATAATAAAACAATTGTAGTTTTTAAAGAAATACTGAGTATAAGAAATATTAATACTACTTATTATAGTTAGAAATGCAAGAAGCTAATGTATCAATCGCATTGCCTATAGACATTTTTGAAAGTCTCCTGAGCACCTTTGAGAGAAAAGATGTGGCATCGTAACTCTTTCTGGGGAAAACTATTTTAACAATTAAATGCCCAGAAAGAGGAGATATGGAACAGCACACCTTTTAAGTTTTAAGGTTCGAGTGTAAAATCTATATAATGTTTGCTATTTTGTATTAACAATCCTTCCTTCATTTGAGAACCAGAACAATAATTTTAGATTGAAAAGTCTTGGAGCGTAAACAACTATTTATTTTTTTTTTTATGTTAACTCTAATGCAAACTTCAAATAGTACATAGTGGATATCTGATGAAATTTAATTTAAAAAAAAGCTACTCAAAATCTTTTATTTTTTTTAATATCTCGAAAGCCAGATCCAAGTTAGTTCCGAATGGACTAAAATCGATGTGTCTTTTTTCTGTACAAAACTATTTTAAAAAACTATCACAGTGTAAGTGTATTTTGAATTTTATGTAAAAAAAATTATGTTCAAAAATTATTTTTTATTGGGTTTCATTTGCCAAATAACATCACACACAATTTATATTGGTTATATTGAATGTGTCCAAAAAAATCAACTTCGCTTCTAGGGAATCATCCAAAACTGTTAAGTGGGCCAAAATACTATTTGATGTCTAAAAATGTGTCGCTATGCACTAAGGGGCATTTAACCCTAAAAAACCGGTCAAAAGTCCTATTTGCAAATTTTGGGTAGACTTCAACTTATTATTTTTATATTTTAGCTGAATAATTTAGGTATATAATTATGAATTGCTTTTAAAATTTACCTAAACCCCAACACCGCCAAGGCAGGGCAATTGAAAATTAGACTTATAAAAGTACTTATAAAATTAAGTACAATCGTTTATTCACTTTAGAGTTCTTATATTATATCAAAAATCATCGTTTTAGGAAATATTTTAAAAACATACAAAATTTCTTTTTTTTTTCAAAAATACAAACGGTAATCTACACTGCCCATAATCTCGTCAAGGCCCTAACTACACTTTTGTTACTTCTGAGTTATAGACGGAAACAGTAAATCTAATATCGCAATTTGCATATAAAAATGAACAAAATTAAAAGTTCATTGTGAATTTTCTGACGTTTCTTAAGGCCTAGGCTAAAAAAATAAATGAGGATAAATCAGAGACAATGCCCTAATTCCAAATATACAAAAAAAAAATAAAAATCGAAAATTTTTTAGCTAGGGCCTTTACGAGATTATGGGCAGTACAATGGATACAAACTAAAAATCGTTGTTTGTCCACCCTAAGTTTAGCAGATATTCAAAATGCAAAATTTGAACTGAAAAATTAAAAAATCGAGTCGGCCGACAATTTGTCATGTTTTATAATTTAAGGTGTTTTTTGCGTATGAAAAATAAAATAAGTTATGCAGCTCTATCAGAATTTTGACTCTACAACCGTCGATATGATATAATTTAGTTTATGGTCAAAAAAAATTCATATGGTTTTACTATTCAGCCAATGATTAAATTAAAGGAAAATAAGAAAGTCACTGTTGTGTATACGTATCTTTTGTGTATGTAACAATCTTAACGCAAATATAATTATTTTATCCAGCCGAAAACGAATAATCTATTATATATATTAAAGTTTGGTTTTGTGTACGTTCGCTAACCGGCCACACCGGCTGATTTATTTTCTTAATTTTTTTTTAAATCAAAGAGGTATAAGAGGAGAAGGTTTAAGGCAAAAAAAATTTAAGATTTTATAGGGTAAATAGGAGTAACACGGCATTGAAAAAAGAGGCTATTTTCTAAACGGTAAGTCATAAAGAGTTGACTTTTTTTTTTAAATGATAGACAAATTTATTCAATAGTTAAAAAAAGGTATTGAAAAAATTCAAAAAAATTTCAAAACCAAGTTGTGAAGGTTTTTTTGCAGTCATAGACCTTCGAGGAAAGACTAATTAGAGGTATGCAAAATTTTGCACAGAAATTTGAGTTATACATCATGAGAAAGATATTAAAAAAAAAAATTAAGGGTCTAAAACGGATTTTTTTCATAGGCCCTGTATTTTGAAATAAAAAACAACCTAATTTTTAGGGAAATTTTTGAGTAGTCTTTTATTTTTTTGGAATTTTTTAAAGTCTGCAAAAAATCTCAAACTTATAGGAAATATAGGTTTCAATCATGCGCATGCATGTACAAAAAAATAAAATAAAACTCTATTTTTCAACATATTACATCTTTTGATGTATTTTGTATTTGATTTATCTTTATTCAGCATCCTGACAATATTACCTTTCATTTGATATTACATTTTAAGCGTGAGAAAATAAAATTACATGTTTTTTTTGCTTTTTATATATATTAAAGTTTGGTTTTGTGTACGTTCGCTAACCGGCCACACCGGCTAACTTATTTTGCTTATTTTTTTTTAATCAAAGGGGAATAAGAGTAGAAGGTTTTAGGCTAAAAAATTAATGATTTTATAGGTTAAATAGGGGTAACACGACATTGAAAAAAGAGGCTATTTTCTAAACGGTAAGTTGTAGAGAGTTCAATTTTTTTATTAAATGATAGATAAATTTATTGTAAGGTTGAAAAAGGTATTGCAAAAATTCTAAAAAATTTCAAAACTAAGTTGTGAAGGTTTTTGTGCAGTGAAAACATGTGGTAGAACTTCGACAAAAGGCTTATGAAAGGTAGGGTACATTTTTTACGGAAACTTGAGTTACACGATTGGAAAAATACTAAGAAAAAAATTTAGGCGTCTTATACGGATTTTTTTTCATAGGCCCTGGATTTTGAAATTTGAATTTTTGAAAAACAACTAATTTTTAGGGACATTTTTGAGTAGTTTTTAATTATTTTTGTAATTTTTATAAGCCTCCAAAAAATCTCAAGCTTATAGGAAATATAGGCTTTAGTCATGCGCAAGCATTTACAAATTTTTAAATTTTAAAATGATTTTTGACCGAATAACGGGAAAAACAAGTTTTTTTGTCCAAAGTTTTTTGGCCGTTTTTAACATAGGCCATATTTTACATAGGCCACTTTTGCTAAAAGTTTAAAAGTGAATATTTTTAAACTTATTTTACGAACTTTTCAAGTTTTGATTCCCTTTTTCATTTAAAATGTTAACTAATTATAGAGTCGAAAATTAAAAATAAATACAAAAAATGGCGGAACGAAGTCCGTCGGGTCAGCTAGTGTCAATATAAAAAAATTGATATTCCTAAATCATTCGCCAAAAGCTATAGAAAATCAAAATTCACTGCTCTAATTAAGCATCAAAAACGGCTATAAAAAGCCATTGAGATCGTTAAGTCATGAGAACGGCAATTACACCAACGCTGCAACAAAAGAGGGACAGCGCAGTACAGGAAGACCTCGCCTAATTTGGCACAAGTAAGTGGTAGAACTTCTCAGCCAACTTGACGTGCAAAACTTGGCTAAGGATAAATTTGACTGGAAAAGCTTGTTGGGTGCGGTACAAATTCACAATGGATTGAAAGGTGGCACTGTCAACCTTAAGTTACATAGTTAGTAAGTAAGTAAGAAAAAAAGCTGCCAGAAGTTATCTCCTTCATTATTTTCATTAAACTATGCCACAAGTAAAAAAGCACTTTTAGACTTTTTTTTTTAAATAAACAACAATAATAACTTCTTTTCAACTTTCTTTTGAAATGAACTTTTCCCATTTGTTATGTGGAATCAAAATTTTTAGACTACAGGATATATTTCTGTTTGGTAGACACAATCATACATATGTTAAAGAATTGAAATACTCAAGGCACATATATACTACATTGCTCTGTTCATTGCTCCATGCCTCCTCGTCCTCATACAAATATGAACTCGTAGCTCATCTGAGAGCTTTTTCATTCTCCAAATTCACCGCACATTCAAATTTTATTTTTTTGGGGGAGCACAGAACAAATAAAAGAACCTTAATTAGCGCAAAATAAGCAAGTTAAATTATTCAAATTTGTTTACAAAAATAATGTGTTATCCTTCTGGGTGGTGTGTATCTGGGATGCATGCCTTGACATTATGGTGGTGCAAGAGCTGGTGCCTGGCGATGATGGCGCCCGGATGGGAATGTGCGAGTAGTTATTAAAAATTAAAATCTCTTACCAATTGCATTTCTACATCAAATCGACTTGGCTCCAACTGCAGTTCGCTGATATTCTTGTGGTAGTATAAGGCTCAATGTTATCTCAGGCCCTATTTGATATTTTTAGCTACATCCTAGGATACCCCCGCTATATAAACTACAACTCCTTCCCTAATCTTACATAACCTCAATTTTAAGTCAACGAAAAGTACAACAAAACACACATTTTCTATAGTGGTTGTGTGCAGTTGAATAATGTAACGCGGCAAGTTTGTGAATTTTCGAGGACAAACCGCTCAAGTGGCATTGCAGTAACAGAAACACAAATTTCCTGGCAACAAAATCAGCATCCCACAATATAATGAAGGATTTATTCGAACACAAAACACATTATAACCCTCCAGCTCTGTGTCGGTCTGAAGCTGGATTGCCACCAAGTTGAAGTTGCTGCCATTTTTTGGTATATTTTTGTTTTTGAAATTCGGAGGGAGTTTTCGTTGTCCAATTGAAAACAAACAGAGATAATCCATTAAAGCATTGCTTAAGCTATTATTATTAGGGGTTAAGGAGTGAATGGGTAGGGATTTGATTGCTGAAATTTGTTTGGCTAACCAAACTACTTGTTATAAGGTCCTTTGGTGGCGGTGTATTGTGTCTAGTAGTTTTGGTGGAAACTATTTGTGATTTACTTTATGAATAGTTTAAAATTTTGTGGCAGATTGGAAATGCTATTGAATGTAGAGGTAAATGCATTTTTGTACAAAAATTATAATGAGAATGCAATCAGTAATCTATCAGCTAACGCAATGGTTTGGCAATAATTTAGTTGGTATATCTACCTGATGTTGTTGAAATCAATTTAACCAAAGTTAATTGTATTTCAATTACTTTTGATGGATGTGGTCGATTTAAAAGATGGGGGGGGGGTCGTGGGGGTCATGATCCCCCCCACAATCTGAAGTGAAAAACAGAAAATTATAAGGCATAAGGTGGAAACGGGCTTTTAAACCATATGAAGGGTTTCTTTATTGTTATGGACAATGCTTAAGGAAATGATTCATGGGCATTAGGGTGGGTCAAAAAAAATCGAAATTCGTTTTTTTGATTTGGTACCTCAAAAACTCGATTGCTAGACACCTCTAGAATATACTCACCAAATATGAGCTCTTTATCTTAATGGGAAGGTCCTTCGCTTTTCAATTTTCCATTTTTACATCAAGCTTCTATTTAAAAAAAAATATTTTTTTTTTAATTAAATTTTTAGCCAATTTTTTTACATATTCTTGTAGAAAATTGAACACTTTTTTTTTAATTATCTAACCGTTTAGTAGATATTTGAGGTCCAAAAATCGAGAAAATCTTTAAAAATTCTTTTTTGTTCTTAATTTTGTAACAAATTGAAAAATTATTATAATCAAACGCGCATGACATATTCTTGTAGAAAACAGATTGCTCCACAAAAAAAGTATCATTAACTTTTTTTTATTAAAGTTAAACAAAAATATAAAAACTTTTTTTACTTTTCAAAATTTTCTAATACACTGAAAAGTCATTATTATTAAATTAGTAAGATGGATTATTGTAGGGGCTTAAATGCTCTACAAAAAAAGTCCTTGGCTTCAAATTGGTTGCTTTAACCGTTTAGAAGATATTCGCATCCAAACCAATGCCCACTGATTTCAATAGTTTTCTTATGGTCCCGATGCAAAGCTGAAAATCATATAATTTTCTACGATATAATAACTTTTACACGATTACATGTATCCCGATCCACGAACGATCTATCATAACTAATCGCAAAAACTTTATTTCATATTTTGGTTTATGAATAAATAAATGTTTTTCTGTATAACAAACCTGTGTAGATTAAATTTATTTCATCCTACACATATTTTTTTTATTTATTTGTACATTTTTTGAAGTGAAAACTTCTTTAGTATCGTAGTGATTTGAAACAAGATGAAACGAAAACGCGACACGAACATTCAACTAGTTATAACTTTTTTGTTTCAATAGATAGATAAATGAAATTTGTACTGTAGATAGGTAATTAAATAAATTATAATTGTACAATGTTTCAATTAATTTCATATTCAAAATTCTGAGATAACGGTAAAAAGAGGTTAGGTTGTTAGGGAAAAAATGCATTTAATAGCGTGAGAAGATAAAATTACGGGTTTTTTTCGCTTTTTTTATGAAAATGATTGTTTTCAATTAATTATTTTTATATTTTTTGTGCATTATAAAAATTAAAGTATGGCTTTATTCTTCAGGAAATTTTATAAGCTTTTTAATAGTGTAATTTTTTTATAGCTTTGCATATCAAAAAATCGATATATTGATAAAAGAATATAAAAAACGTAGTTTTTTCGGCTTTTTTTGTAAAATTTGATCGACTTCAAAAATTTATTACTTTTGAAGTGAAAACTTCTTTAGTATCGTATAGTACGTAGTGATTTGAAACAAGTTGAAACGAAAAAGTGACAGGAAAAATCAATTGATTAAAACTTTTTTGTTTTAATAGATAAATAAATGACATTTGTACTGTAGATAGGTAATTAAATAAACTATAATTGTGCAAAATTTCATTTAATTTAATATTCAAAATCCTGAGATAACGATAAAAAAATGTTCTTTTTCTAAACACGTTATATTTTTTTGATCTAGGGCACATGACAATTTTATTTAAGTTTAATACGCTTGCTGATAATATTAACTTTCATTTGATATATCAAAACCGTGAAAATACCTCAAAACACGTATGGAGATCTGTTGTCGATGACCAGCCACCAGTGTAGGAAGTACCGTTATCTCAGTTTTAAATTTCGAGATGGCTGACTTTAAAAAATTCTTACTTTTTTGTAGGCATGGTAGAAACATGATTGAAAAGTCAAATAAAAGGTGAAATAATAAGCTTTCAGATGATTTAAAATTTATTATTTTTTTAATTTATTAGGTTGTCATATAAAAGATATGGATTTAAAGGTGATGGAATAAAAAAAAAGGTAATTTTTTTCGATTTTTATTTTATGCAAGAAAAATAATTTTTAAGGTTTCACTTCTACCAGGTGTAAATTGCACACATGATTATTTTTTCTTTTTAAAGTTAACTTTTGCTTTCAAAGATCACATTTCTAAAATGCAAATTAAACATAAATTATATACTATTTTTCTCGGTACTTTTTATAGAAAAAAAAATAATGTTGCTGAAAACATCATTTTTGAAAACATCGATATATCGAAACTTCAAAGTTTTTTTTAAGTGAAGCGCACCAGGCGAGTTCTATCCAAAACACGATTGTGGAAGAAAAACATTTCTGAATTATTTTCGTACTTTAAGTACAGTTAAAGAGAATTTTGTAAAAATATAGGTAAAATTCTCCAAACCGGTCCTGCTATTTTTACAAAAACATGCAACTTCAATCTTAATGTAAAATGTAGTAGATATGGTCAACGTTTAAAATGATGGTCTTCAACGCAAAATCATTCCGAAAAACAGTTAAATCAAATAGGTTTCCGTTTATTTAACTAGGTTGAAGTTTCACGCAGTGTAGAACGATTATTAACTTCTAACTTTGTTTAAAATGACAACCCTAATAATTTCAACAGATTTTTTTAAACAAAAGCTTTAAATTTAAATAGAAATATTTAATATAGAAAAATTTATTTTTTGGATTAAAGAAAAATATATTAATTTTTTAAATACATATCAATTTACGAAAACGTAAATTGTGTAAACAATTAGTTTTAATTTGGTTAAATATTTAGCCGAGGATAAGTTTTTGACACTTGTATCTATGTCTGTTGAATAAAGAATTTATCTTGGGCTTTATTTAGCTGTGAGAATTGGGGCACATCTTTGAAAATAGATGAAAAGTTGCAAAACAAAAGAATAAATGGTGTTTAAAACATTTATAAATATTGACAATTTACAAACTTCCACCAAGCGTTGAACTGTGAATTTAATTTTTGCGTTTACATTCACTTACAATTTTTTTCATCATCAATAAGAGTTGTGTTTTATTTTAATTGTGATCCAGATCAGATCATTGTATTTATTTGCGAAACCATAACAAAACAAAATCCTGCTTTTGTTGTAAAGCATATAAAAACAGTGATCTGATCTGGATCACGAGGAAAATCAAATACAGCTAAAGTGAAATATATTGAAAAATATTGATTTTCTCAGTACACACTCATAATTTTGCATTACTTTCCCAATTTTCTTTCTTTATTTTCAGTTTTTGATTTTTTTTATTTAAAAATGTACTGTCAAAAATTTAACCTTGGCTAAATATTTAACCCTATTCACACACGGCCTTATATAGTGTGTAAACAATCGCAATTACAACAAATGGTATGCCAACTATATTTGAATCGTAATTTTTTAATTTTGTGTTTATGTTTCTAAAAACACTTCTTAATGAAATAAATCAAGTTAGCTACTAAGGTATGCAGAGTATTGAGCTTCATTTAAGCCCCGAAACAAAATCCTCTCGAAAATACATTTGATCTAAGATTTTGGATAGAATTTTGTATGCTAGCTAAAATTAAGCATATATTTTAAGCACTTTACAATTTTTTTTTTTTTTTTTATTATCTTGGATATAAGTTTTTTTAGTCCTGGTCATGTTTTTATCCTGCGTTTAGATTATTTGAAATATCGGTCAACACCTCCAGAAATGCCTTCACAGATGGTGTCACCTAATTTATACTTAATGTTTGGTGTTTTATTTCGATTAGCAATTAGAATAAAATTAAAAAAACAAATGTTACACATACACCACAGTGACCCATTTTGACGGCCCTTTTTGATAGGCTGTATCTTTGAGAATATTGTTTTCGATATTTGCAAAAGAGATAACAAATGAAAAGAATTATTTTAAGAAGTACATATTTTTGAAAATGTCAAAATATTTGTTATGCGATTATTTACGAATCCAGGGATGAAGAAACATAAAATAATTACGCTATTTGACAGGCTATTCAGACAGGCTAATCTCGAAATCCACCTTCTAGCACATCCATCTACCATATATAAAAATTAATTTTTATAGAATTTTTTGAAAGCTTTATTCTTGAATAAAAAAAAAATTAAAGAGATCTAAATTTAAAGCATCTAAAAATACTGCTAAGAGCTGCAAAATTTTACATAAAAGCTAGAAGCATTGTAAAATACGATCCAGATGTTTGAATTATCTAAAAAGAATTATTTAAATATTATCAAATACTTTGAAAAAAGTAACCCAACTTACCGATGAAAATAGCGGCAATGATGGACTAAAAAATGGAGCATTCAATAAGCTTCCTTTTTGGGATTTCATCAAAATCAAAAGAACTAATTGTTTAACGTTCGCATTACATTGATACCACTCACAGAAATATAAAACTTCAGATAGTTTAACACACTAAATATGAATATTTTTAAAAATTATACATAATTTAAGTTTGTAGAAAATTTAACGAATTTACATTTTGATTGACACTTTCAGCTCCATAACAATAGGTATAAAGTTGACTGCATGCTCCCAAAGCATAAGTCAAAAATATCATTCTTGTTATTCCAGTGCTCTTAAAAATTTTAAGAAAAGTATAAGAGATAAAAAAAGTACTAGAATATGCAAAAATTACAAACACTTACCAAAACTATATTCACCAAAACTATTCCCAATTCAATGCTGGCAAATAGAAAATGTCCAAAAATTATTAACTTATAAATTTGATTGAAACGCTCGAACATAACGATGATTTGCTGTTGGCGTTTAACAAGAAAGCTTAGCTCATCATAAAGAAGATCATTATCTCTCCTGAAAACGACATTTTTGTTGTTGTTTTTGAAATATGTAAGCTAACGTCATTTATATTTGTTTTGTTCTTACGGTTTCTTACTCTCAGTGATATTAGTTTTAAAAGCAGTTTTAAAATCTTCTTGTAAACATTCATACGAAACAGATATGTACATACAAAAACACATAAATATTCCATCAGCTCCTGATATTCCAAATACTGTTACATTTCCCGAATGAGCTAGAAAACAATAAACAAGCGAATACACGAACCTATCGTTGAGTTGTGTCATATCCTGGTATGGTAAACTGTAATAAATTGTTATTAAAGTGCAACAAATAAGATTTGTAGTATAGTAACTTACGCAGCTTGAAAGGGCAAACTAACCCAGGTGTCTTTATTGCCTGTGAATCTTTGATATACCCAAACTATAATTGGCTGTACAGTGTATAGGAAACTTGTAGATAAGCCCAGTATAAATAGCATTATGCACCAAACCGTTGTAAACACTGATATCTTGCCAATCATTAAATTCTTTTGTGCATCCCTAGCATCTAAAAAAGAAAATGATTCAACTTAGTTTCTTATAAGTACATATAACGTTTATTTTGAAAAGGAGATAGGTAAGTAAACTTTTTGGTGAAATTGAGTTAATAACGGTTTTATGCCCGTCTTTGTATTCTCCATACCCCTTGGAAATAACACTTGCGTTAATTTATTCCTTTTGATTTAATGATCAAATTTATTTTCAAAAAAGTTATTAAATTATATGGACTTACCTATTAGTAGAGTAACTAACTCTCAAAAAATGACAATATTAGGGAACCCGGCCGAAGGCCGAACAGCTCTGATTTTGATGATCTTTTTTTTCAAACGTCGGTAATTGAAAATACTTTAAAGTCTATAGATTGAAATTAGCCGCTTTTGCCGTTTTGTTTTTTTTTTTAATTTAATTGAAGATTTTTGTGAACAAAAAAATTGTTTTCCAAAAAATTTGCTTAAATTTCATAAATTTACTATTGCCAAAAGATTGTCTAGGCAATTAAATAAAAACAATTATATGGGAACAAAGCACAATCTTCCATCGTTTAGGCGATAGATGCAATTTTCTTACAAAAAAAAAATATTTGAACACAACACCTACAATATTTAAATATACATTTTTTAAAATCTAGAAGCTTATTCATATTTGTAAAATTAAAATTAAGTAAATTCAGGAAAGGGTTTTCGAAAAAATGGTAATTAAAGTCAGATTTTTCAAAAAAAAAAATTATTGAAAAATTTTTACATGATCTTTTAAAACTTTTTCTTAACATAAAATGCATTTATTTTTCAATTTTTTTTGGGCCACATTTCTTAGTATTTGAAATTATAAAAAAATGTCAATATGTATTACAATTTATGAAAAAAATTAAAAAGTATTTCTTTTTCGAAGAACTTTTTTAATAGAAGTTTTGAAAAAAAAAATTAACTAATTTTTTTAAAGTTCAACATTTAAATATAAAGTTATTTTTTCTTCATTCAATAGCCCTTATTGTTGAAAGTAAAATAGCTAAAGTTTATAATGTTCTTATTTGCCAAAGTCTTTGATTAAATCAATTATTTCAATGCAAAAATTCAGTTTTTAACGAAAAATCCAATGAAATTGGAGTAATTTTTAATTTTTTTTCAAAACTATCATATATGTATATTACCTTTTCTTCTTTGGAATAAATTCCAATCATATCTATGGCCAAAATATTTTTAAAAATAAATTCATATTTTATTACGAAAGAGTTTGAAAAAAAAAACCATTTAAATTTTTTTTAATAACATTTTTTTTTTTTTAATTTTGAGTTTAAGGACTATTTTTTCAAAAACTATTCATACAATTTTGTGGATTTAAATTTTATAGACATTAATGAGCTTTTGGCTTTTTTAAAATGTGTTTTTTTAATATTGTAGGTGTTGCTGTTGTGTTCAAAATATTTTTTTTGTGTTTCAAGTCAGTTTGTGAGAAAATTGCATTTATCGCTTAAATGATGGAAGATTGTCTTTTACTTTCAAAAATATTTTTTCCTTAAATTACCTAGAAATCTTTTGGTATAATTTATTTTATGACTATCTAAGCAAACAAAATGGTTTTGTTCAAAAAAAAAATTAATTTTAATTAAAAAAAAAAAAAACAATACGGCAACATCGGTTATTTTTAACCAACTTTCAACTTTCGATGCGATAAAAGTCGATCGAATCGAATCTGTTTTGTTATTGGTTAGTATCTACTTTGACAAATATATTCGCTATTGTTAATCCTGAACTTAATTTGAGTTAATAGCAAAATTGTTAATGAAAAAAATCGAATTATAAAAATACACAATAAATACCAAAATTTTCGAAGATCGACTCGCTGCAGTAAGGGGGTGTAAAAGAAAAATACTTAAAAGGTTAGATTAGATTAGATTCTTCCTTTATTCATTAGATAAATTACAATTTTTTTTCTATTGGAAATACGGACATGACAGACGGCAGTCTGCCGGAAATGACATTTCAGTAAAATAAATAAAATTATATAAAGAGAAGATGTATCAAAAAGATTTACAATAAATTTGAAATAATAAATTACATAAATAAATATTATACAAAATATAAGACAAAAGCTTATATTAACATAGATATGAGAAATAAATTTGTATATAATTTTAAATTTTAAGTATTAAATATTAAATTTTAAATTTTAAAATTTTAAATTTTCAATTATTTTAAATTTTTAATTTTTTTTAAATTTTTTAAATTTTTTAAGTTTTTTTTTTTTAATTTTTAAAAAATTTTTTTAAAATTATGGAAGAACGAGAAACGTTTCAGCAATTTTAATGATTTGCAACATAAAAACTAGTAATTTTAATGATTTAAAACATAAAAAAAATATAAAAAGAATATCAATTTTAATGATTTGAAACATAAAGATTTGATTAAAAGCAATAATTTGCAGCCCTTAAATTGAATAGAGACTTGTTGTAAGAACTAATTTAACAAAAAACTATTACGATAAGTCATAGCATGATTGCAATATTTATACAAGGTGAGCCAACCACGGGCGCCATTTAATATTTCGTAAAGACTATTTACGGACAGAAAACTTTCTTGGAAATGCAATCTTCGGATTTCTTGTAGAATTGGGCATACAGCAATGAAGTGGTAAATATTTTCAGACTCTCTCCTGTTACATAGATCACAAGTTTGCTGAAGATCGAAATACTTAAAAGTTTTACCATCCTAATTTACTTTAAATACGTCTTAAGTTGGACTTCTCGTCATATGACTTTTGGCCTTTAAGATGCTAACAGGTGAAACGTCAGCATGAGTCACACTTTTTCGTGCATGCAGCTAGTGTTCATCGATGTCATATGGATTTATCACGTTAAAAACGTAAAATTTCGAAAATAACAATTTTTCGTATATAACTCATAAACGGTGGTATTGAAAAGAGCCTCCGCAAAATCTGCTGTGATTCTGAATAAAATGAGTTTTTTTTTTTTTTTTCTTAGAGCCATCAGTTAAAAAAAATTATTTCAAAATGCAAAAATTGTAGATTTTTGGTCTTACTCTTAAAAAGATTGGATTTTGTAAATTATGGTTCATAAGTGTTCAGGTTTGGACTAAGGTACTTGGCAATTTCAACTAGACTTGAGTTATAAACTTTTACCTGTAGTAGCCTCGCTCTCCCCTATACCAAATTTATTCTTAATTTTGTTTTTTTTTTAAGACTGGAACGATCTTGAAATTTTTGTCTGAAAATGCATCTTTTAAAAAATAAATTTTCGTACTTTTTAGGAGCTCAAATTCATTTATTAACTTGTTTTTTTTTTTTATTTTTTTATTTAAAGAAGAACTTTTATGTTCTTTTTTTTTAATTTTTAACAACAAGTTTGTACATAAAAAGTTTTATAAAAAATTAAACAACTTGAACTCTAAAGGCCAGTATTTGTGTGACCCATTTGTGCATTTTATTCTAAAAAAAAAAGCTCGAAATATATTAGGTAGTGGAGTAAAATTAGATTTATACTTCGGAGTCCAGGGAAAGTCGATGAATCTGTAAAACGAGTATAGGGCTGCATTATTAAAAGGTCAAATAAGAATGTTAAAAAAAAAAACAAATTTCACCGCTCTCGATTACAACCATTTTTAAGGACCGTTTATAGAAAAATATACCATTCCGTATAAAATCGTTCATTTTCATGTTACTATAGTTTGGCGTCTATTAAAGATATCTTTTTTTTATTGAAACTATAAAGCTTAAGAATAGTAATTTTTGAATAAATATTAAAAAATTACGTATTAATTATCCCTGAATTAAAAACAATTTTTGAAAAACTGGTAAGTTTGCTGATTTTTCTTGGTTTTTGAGTGGCTCCAAAACCTTGGCTATTATATGTAAAAACCAAATATTAAATATAGATATTTTTCAACAAAATAAATCTTAAGTCAATGCTGTATTCCTTATGCAATAATTTTAGGCTTAAAGTTTTGAGTTTTTTGAAAAACCCCACATTTGAGACTGTCTTAAAATATGAAAACAAAAATTTAGATTTGTCTATACGTGACAGCGGAATGCAATAAATATACTCTCTCATATCAATTTATAGGTCTGTTATACACAGAAACCATGTAACAGTTGTTAAAAATAAGGAAACACTCGAAACTACGTTCACTCACCAGCACTTAGATGTTCATAGAGTTCATTCAAAAGAGTCGCCAATTCTTTGCGAAAGAATAAAAAACATGACAATTTAATCATAGTCACCATCTTCGTTAGACTAGGACATGCAGCATCGAGCGCTTCTAATGGTTCACTTCGTATAAACCAAGCAAATCGTATTTCACCAATAATCGCCGTCAATAGAGCACTCGAATTTATTATAATTTTTACAATTGTCATACGATTTAATGGATCCAATGGCCATATTCCCAGATATATCAATGTCCATTTGGCCATACGAAAAAATCCAATTTCCAAAGGATCAGAACGTGAGAATCTAATTAAAGCCATTTTAAATAATTTTGTTATTGAAGTGAATTTATTTTTAACATTGTGTGTCCTTTTATAATAATAATTTACAAAGAGATTAACAAATTATTCGTGTTTTTGCGTTTACCTCAACGATGAAAGAGTTCAGTAAAAGTTGTTTGGTGCGTTCTGCGTTGGTTGGGATAATTACAATTAAATTATTTATGAATGTGGACGGGATATATGCATGCATGCCTATATTATATGCAGTAGGCAGAAGCCCTTTACACATGATTCGATATTATCACTGAACTTTGAAAGTTTTTACTTAATTTGCTTATCATTATTAATTTGTTATTGGTACTTAAGCCGCGTTTCGCGTATATAATTTTTTGATGATGATTTCAATTAAAAAGTTTTGTCTAAAACTCGTTTTCTATTAAAATGTAATCAAGGCGGGAGAGGGTAATTTTATAACTTTCTAAAATGTCTTTTATGTCTGGGGTTCAACTTAAAGGTACACTGTGGCGTATGTGTAACCTTTTTTAAAGCAAATTGTTCTATTCGCGTGCAATAAATCAGAATATTTCGTAAAACATCGGGTTGTAAGGTGGAGCAGTAGTGCCTTTTGTTCTTTATATTTTCAAAGGCTAGTAGTATCAGACCTAATCGAAATTCTATGATGTCGTATTGATAACTATTTGATGGCAGCGAAACGGTTTATTCGGTAATATTGGCAGTTTATTGTTTAACAATTTAAGCTTTCCGAAATAACCATAAATCTTCTAATTTTAGGAAGAAGGATTAGGAAGAAGAGTGTCAAAGTATGTACGAAATAGTAACAATATGGTGAGAGCTCCAATAAGAAGAATGTAACGAATAAAAAATAATATAGCAAATACTATATATTTTTTGTACTATAATTTAAATAATAACTAATTTGAATTTCGTAAATTAAATTTAAATAAAAGATTGCCTAAAAAAATCTTAGGGTGGATTCATATCGATTAAGCAATAGCAATTTTTTGTTAAAAAAAAAAATACCGAATTGCAACACCTATAATACTAAGATATACATTTTTAAAACACCAGACATGTGTCTTAGATTAAAATTAAGTTAGTTGAAAATGAATTTTTTTGGAAAACTGGTTTTCGAACTTTAAATTATGAACAAAAAATGGCGCTACAGCCATTTTTGTAAATAACTAACATGGCTTTAGCATTTTACTAAACCGTTTACAATTTTGCGCCAATTTAAATTTAAAAAAAATGTAACTGTTTGTTTTTGAATTTCTCATAATATACCTAATACAAATAACAAATACCTTCTAAAATGTCCTTCCTTCAAAATTATTATTAATTTTCAAACTGGGGCAGTTTTTAAAACAGGTCCTTTTTAGGTTTCATGCTTATTTTTAAAAAATGCATTGTTGATGCACCTCACCAGTGTTTACAAGAATTTCACATCTAATACACATTCAAATCGAAAACCCATCCCAGATACCAATCATTTTATGTTATCACTCAACACTCACATCCCCATAATTTGAATGGTTTCTTTTTCTTTTATGTGAATTTGATTTTAGGCACATGATCTTGGGTTATTTTTCGATGCTGAATCTAATGGAACTAAAACCAAGAAAATCTGACTTCCCTGGAAAAAGTTTTGGCCGTTTGACATTATTTGACATTATTAATAACACCGGCACACAAAAAAAAAAATTTTTCATGAACCAGAAACCAGACCTATCTTTCTATATGTTTTTGGGACCGCTGAATCGGAATTTCAAGTCCGTTTGGCCCTGTCACCCTCCAGTTTTGAGTAATATGCAAAAAACTCAAAAAAAGGTAGTTTTTGGGGTCTTTTTTACACTTTTCTCAAAACTGGAGGGTGACCGGGCAAAACGGACTTGAAATTCAGATTCAGCGGTCCCAAAAACATATAGAAAGATAGGTCTGGTTTCTGGTTCATACAACTTTTTTTTTTGTGTGCTAGCACTGTCGCGACATGTCGCTGTCATACCCGGCACACAAAAAAAAAAGTTTCATGTACCAGGAAGCAGACCTATCTTTCTATATGTTTTTGGGACCGCTGAATCCGATTTTCAAGTCCGTTTTGCCCGGTCACCCTTCAGTTTTGAGAAAAATGCAAAAAACTCCAAAATAGTCATAAAAATTCAAACAAAATGCACTCACAGCTCAAAACTGGAGGGTGATGGGGCCAAACGGACTTCAAATTCGGATTCAGCGTGCCCAAAAACATATAGAAAGATAGGTCTGGTTTCTGGTTCATGACACTTTTTTTTTTGTGTGCCGGTGTAATCTACGATTGATGTCCGCCCAAAAATGTATGTACATAAGTACCTACATATTATCGTCGCTTTTTTTTTAAACTGACGTAACTCAGAAAAGCTGTTTAAAATTTTCAAGTTTTCAATTTTCCATAATATTTTCATAAATTTAAGAAAAAGAATCAGCTGTATAATGGGATGCAAATGGGTTGGGGTCAAAATTCTGCCGGGGTCAAAATTCTTTTGTCAAAATTCTGCTTTCAAAATTGTGCTTTACAAAATTCTGCTTTCAAAATTCTGCTTTTCAAAATTCTGTTTTTCAAAATTCTACTTTTCATAATTCTGTTTTTCAAAATTCTGTAAAAAATTAAAAAAGGGTTTGGAAAATGTTAAAAAATTCTGTAAAATCTTCTTCTTGAAAAATTATCTGCTTATTTGATTACTTACCTAAATAATTTGCCATTCTTTGTTTTATAAATGAATAAATTTGAAAATATTAAGAAAAGGTTTTTAATACTAAATGGGCAGGTTCAGAAACGTTAGGGACTAAATATTTAGGTAATTTCTCGGCCTCTGATTGGTCAACTGTCAAAAAAAATCATTCCAATTTAGGTAATTTTATTGGAAAGCTAACTGGAAAATTAGGCAAGAAAATTTTACCTAAAAATCTAGGAAAGTTTTTTTTGTCAACATGACAGCTGATTGTTTTTAATTATAGAATTTCGTTAGCAAAATAGAATTTATTTGTGTGAAAAACGAGTTAAAAGTGCATTATCGGTTATAATTAATATTATTATTTATTTATTAACGTAAAGTTAAATTCGGTGTTTGCCCCATGCGGTCTTAATTAAATTTCGAAATTTTACAATAACATCATATCCAAACTAATTTAGTCAATTTACTCAAATTTCCGTTCGGAAAATGACGTTGCCTAAATATTTAGTCCCTAATATTTCCTGAACGTGCCCAATATTTCCGAAAACAATTTAAAATTTTTTAATTTGTCAAATAAAGATGAATATTCAAAAATTTTAATAAGAAAAGGAATATCTTGTATCAAACAACATCGGTTCCAATAAGTTATAGATTTTATTTGAAAGAAAGTCAGTCTATTTATTTTAAAAAATATTTGCGACACTTAAACAAAAAATTTAGGAAAGTACCAATGTTGAATTACATTGCTGAGATGTATTTTTCTTTAGTCAGCGTCAGCGCATATGATATAAAAAAAATCATGTGTGCAATTCATACGTGGTTGAAGTGAAACCTTAAAAATCATTTTAAAAAAATCGAAAAAATATAACTTTTTTTTATTCCATCACTTTTTTTATATGACAACCTACAATAAATTTTATACCATCTGAAAGCTTATTGTTTCAGCTTAAAATATTAATATCGACCATGTCTATACAACATCTACAAAAAGAGCTAGAATTTTTTTAACCCAATTAGTTTTCATAAAAAAAGCAAAACAATCAATCTGTTTTCTCTTCTAACGCCATTAAATCCATTTTTTAAAAGGCAACCTATAATAAATTTTATATCATTATTATTTCACCTTTTATATGACGCTTCTACCATGCCTACAAAAAAAGTAAGAATTTTTTAAAGCCAACCATGTCGAAATTTCAAACTGAGATTACGGTACTTCCTCTACTGCTGGCTGGTCATCGGCAACAAATTTTCACAGGTGTTTTGAAGTATTTTTCAAGTTTTTCAATTAAAGATTATATAACTTGTAGAGCACGTACCGTTATGTGTGATATATTAAATGAAAGGTAAATAAATTTGTTATGTGCGTGTTTAGAAAAACATATTTTCACCGTTATCTCAGAATTTTGAGTATGAAATTAATTGAAATTTTGCACAATCATAATTTATTTAATTACCTATCTACTGTATAAATTTCATTCATCTATCTATTAAAACAAAAAAGTTATGACAGTTGATTTTTCGTTTCGCTTTTTCGTTTCATCTTGTTTCAAATCACTACGATACTAAAGAAGTTTTCACTTCAAAAACATAATTGGAAGAATTTTTTTGTTCAAGGACAATGCTGGCAGAATTTTGAAAAGCAGAATTTTAAAAAGCAGATTTTTGAAAAGCAGAATAGAAAAAAAGCAGAATTTTGCAAAACAGAATTTTCGTTAAAAAAGCAGAATTTTGAAAAGCATAATTTTGAAGCCAGAATTTTGACCCGATCTCGATGCAAATCCTTTAAATTTATACTGAGTTTACAAAAATTAAGAATGTATTGTTTCCAGTATATTGGCATAAATAACTCAAAAAACAGGAATTTTGAGTTATGCCGGTTTTCTTAAACAGCGACGATATGTACGTTTTATTTTGTCATTTGGGATGTCCAAATGTTGGTTTTGACTGTGTTCATCGGCCGTTTCGTTTTTTTTTCACACGTATGAAGTAGATGATGCATTTCATTGGAGTAGAGTTAACTTTTTATCTGTTAATATGTGAATAAAAAGCTTATTCGGTTTTTTTTCACATTGTTAAAATTTATTATAACATTATCTCCCTTATAACTACTATTAGATGAAAAATGTTTTTACTTAAACTACATTAAATTCAATTTCAATTATGTTTAATAGTATAAAAGCTAGCATAAGAATTGTTATCATTGTAGAATACATTCAACTATGTACATAACAAGTATGGTATTTATTTTAAGTATATTATGTAGTACGCTTAATTTAAATTATGTAAATATTTCTACTAATTTTAATTTGATTAATATCTTAAATTTACAAAAATATAAATTACACATTTTCAAATACATATAAACTATATATTCGAGTTTTTTTTATCTGCCAAACAGTGTTATATTTAATTTATGATTGTTAAGTCAACAACATATATTCCAGCCTATCAGAGCATTTCTTTAGACTTTTACTTGGGCCTGATTCATTATTTTCATCAACTTGTTGTTGTTCATCAACAAAAGAAACATTATCATCATCATTTTCACTCTGATCTTCTGTGGTAGAATGTTTTCTCTTTTTTGGTGTCGATGTCAATTTAACACTTTGACGATATTTATTCCAAAATTCTGCTGGTTGAGCAAAATCAATAATATTTGGAAAATGTTGTGCCAATGCTTTAGCTAATTCATCTATAGATTTTTTAATTAAATCATTTTTAGTGGAAAGATTTTCTGATATTGTTATTACATGAACAATTGATTTTTCCAAAGTTGTCAACTAGATTTTGAAAAGAAAAACAAAAATTAATTAACTTTAAAATATTTGATAATGAGGAAAACTTACAGCATCAGCCATTGTAACTACATGACGTCGTTTTCCTCTTCCTTTGCCTTGAACTGGGGTAGCATTACTAGTCGATGGGGCAGGATCAGCTGAAGGATTTTCTGAAATATCTCCTTGCTCATCATTTCCATCCTCGGCTTGTTGATGGTCGACTTCTTTTCTTTCCTTCTGGCAAATTCGCTTTAGAATAAAGAGAATATCACTGACCAACGCAGTTCCTTCAGGCGATTCAATATGATGGTCATTTTGAGATTTTTCTGAGGAACCAAAATTAGTGAGTGATTTAAAGAAAACGAAACCCGAATGGTTTCTTACCTGCAAGTATTTTCAAATTATTGAAATACATAATCAAATGCACGTCATCAATGCTCTGCATAAAATGATCATACAATTTGTTGCGAGTCTTTCGTTTATCATCACCCTTGAGCGGTGATTTGATCATATTTTCTGTGAAAGTATCCAATCCTTCAAAGTTCTTAAAGAAAAAAATATACAAAATAAAAATCAAACCAAAATTAAGAATTTTCTACTAACCGGATACTCATTCAATACAAACGGACACTCTATCAAACATTTATGAAAGAGAGCCGGGTTTTTACTAGCAATAAATTCGGTAAAAAATGCCATCGCCTTGTCAGATAAATCTTGATTTTCATCCAATATCACACCCAACATAGCCAAAAGCAACGATCCACGTAACTTTAGTTGATCTTGAAGCACGAGAGAGGCAAAACTTTTAAAAGTCTCCAAACGATTGATCAGAAACGGTGATGAGAGTTTTTCTAAAATCCTTTCCAGTATAGTCTCAACAATTTGAGTGTGTTTTTTGCAAAGATCAGCAACAGCTACTAGAATCGTATTGACTATCGGTGGACGATCGATAGCTTTAAGAATTTTCCCATACAAATTGCATGTTTGGCCAGCGACTATAGAATCACGAATTGAAAATCGCCCCGAAATCAAGATCATCGAATTGAAAATTCGATCGTTATCGGTTTCAAGTTCGGATTCGGGAAGATTTACACAAGCTAAAATGTATTTGTGGATGAATAAGACTATGGTAGGATGGGGGCGTTGTTTGATTTCCAAATTGGCTTCTGAATATGAATACAAATGTGACATGTAAACGGATCGATTTTCTGGAAAGTTTGACATTTCTTCGAGAAGCTTTGCTTCCAAAAAATTATGAAGTTCAATGACCCATTCATGGTTTGGAGTATCAGGTACTTGAGTTGGTGTTGATCTTATTTTATTTTCACGCGACCGATGATCAATGGTGGCAAGGAAATCAAATGCTTTGTCAATTACTGGTGGAATAATCATGCCCGATTTGATGGACTGCATTAAATGTTTGAAGACATTATTTAAGGCTGAGTAACTGAAATCTTTGGCACAAGTGTTGAGAACTTCCAGAGCTATTAAGAGATTTTGTTCATTGTTCCATTCTTTTGACTGAAAAAATATTGAAATATGTGAAATTTTCAAGTCTTTTGGATAGTTTTAAAGTTTTTACCGAATGATATGAGATAAAACAATGGATTAAGGAATCTGGTTCTTTACTTTTAATTTTACCGCAGATGAAATTCAAAAGTATCCATGCTTCGGTAGAGTTTGAAGCCAGGATATGAGATTCGATTGTGCTGATGATTTGTTGGCTGAAATAATAGAGAATATTAATATTGTAGTTTATTTATAGAAATATAATAGAAATAGGGAATGAGTTATAGAATACAGAATAGAGGTACATAATTCCAACAATAACCGAAACGCTTTGAGACCATGGAGCTCGTTTTCGTAGAACATCCAATATATTGACGCGGAATGTTCTGGGATTAAACTTTACACGAGAAGCCGAACAATTGGTACTAGCAGGGGCATAGCTGCTGCTGTATCAGCTGTATCCATGTAACAGGGCCCCCAGAATATAGGGACCCCCATGAGACCAGGGCACAAGACGTTTGTAAAAAAAATTCACTAAAATCTATAAACCTAAAATAAAACTTGATTAATAGAGGACATGTCTCATGGGACATGCCTCATCGGACATGTCTCACGGGACAAATCTCATGGGACATGCCTCATGAACGCAAAAATCATCTGAATTTCAGATGACAAACGAAGAATCTACTTTTTTTCTTTACTTGGATTGACTTTAAAAAAAGATAAAAAAAATAGTTCAAGTAATTGTAAAAAAAAGAGTTATTTATTAATATTTTCAGTGCGATCACTTCAGTATTTGTAAAAATTATTTTGTTGGATTCATAAAATCCCTTTCTACTATCCACTTACATATGTATGATTAATTTTGCTTTGGTCCCCAACTTCATTAAGTTTTTTTTATTTCATTTATTCCATGTCTGCACATAAACATGCGAAGGAAGAACACAAAATTATATTAATTACATATGCATTGTAATATCAATCCAACAAATAACTGTTATAACAAATGTCCAAACAAAAAAATGCTTAAAAGAGACTGAATATTCCCTTTTTAATGACGATTTTAAATTTAATGGAGTCAATAAATTGGACCTTAAACTCGTATGAGTTAATAAATATTAAGTTTGACAAAAGACCTAATACTTTTTTTTTAACAACCAATAAAGTTTGAGACGAATCACGTCTCGAATGTGCATTCATAGTATTTAGAAAGGGCATTATTTGCGCTCATAATAATAATTGTTGTATTCAATTTTTTCATTTCTTATTCAATAAAATGAACATTTTGAAGAATTAGATAAGTTAAGTCTTAACTGAAAAACAAACTTGATAGCACGGGAATATTTTGTAAAAGAGGGAAAAATTAAAATTCTTCGGGCAATTTTTGATTATGTCTGCATTGAAGGCGATTAAAGAAGAAGATACAACAACGAACTTTTCGGGTTGTACGAGGCAAAATCATATTGATGCTTCGACAAACTACCTTCAGTTATTTATAATAATAGCCACCAGAAAAAAAATCACATTTTTACCGTATATTTACTAAGTGAATCTTTCTTGAGACTTAGGGCCATTTGCTGAATCGAATCTTAAATAATTTATGTTGAACATAAACTCTTATTCCCTACTTTTTTCTCTGCGTTAACTGTCACATAAGGATTTAGCTAGAACTTAAATGCTTAAGTTTCGATTCAGCAAACGGGTCTTAATGAGAGAATGAGAAATCTTAATCGGAGATATAAATGTACTTACTTAATCATTTGCTTTTTCAGTGCCAAGTGAAAACTATATTGCAAGTAGAGTCTGGATTGTGTAATCAGCAATGTCCGTATAATCACCCATGGCATAAAATGTTCAGCTTTATTCGTTTGATCGATGCCTTTTATATTTACCAGCACCCTCTTCCTGAAACACTATTCAGAATCTCTATTTTAAATTTCACCAAGATTTACAATATAAATATCTTAAACGAACCTCTAAAGCAAGTTCTATATTTTTAGGATCACTGTCCTGCAGCATGGGTGTAATTATTTTACACCACACAAATATCACTGGATAGCAATTGGGATATGTTTCCAAAATAGAGTCAACCATAATCATGGTTTGTTTGCGAACCAATAGAGTTGGTTCATTAACGAGCTGGCATGTTTCCTAAGAAAGAGATTTAACTTTTACTTTTTTTGTTAAATTAAATAATAAACTAATACAAACCTTTACAAAATTTGTATTAAATATAATCAAAGGATTAATTTTAACAATGGCTTCAATAAACATAACAGCAGCTCGTCTCAAATGCGAAACGGGATTCGAAAATAGCGGATAAATTTGTTCAGGTAAATGCAGAAAACTCAAAATGACAATTTCAAAACCTGTAAAGGTGTACTCCGGATCGGGAGTCTTTGGTTTGCTATAACGTATTTCATTCTCTAAAGCTCTTGGTTCATCGGGCAATTTAACATCAGAATCATTGACTTGAGCATATTTTATACCTTCGATGAGTATCTTTTTTGTATTTGGTGATCCCTTGATGAGTCCCTGTTGGATAGCTTGTATTGCTTTTATTTTTATACTATTATTCGTGTCACTTATACTATCAATGAGTTCCTTAATGATATAGACTTCACGTGGTGTTTCTGAGACTTGATGACGAAACATTTCCCAATCGACTTTGGACTCGAGGAGAATTATTTTGGAAAAAAGATCTACAGCTCTAGATCGAATGCTTACTTCATCGGCGTAGACAGCTTCGGATAGAAAATCGACAATTGATGCATTGCAACGGGTAAATAAAGCTGCATCATATTTGGCAGCATAATCGAGAGCGCGTTGGGTTTGCTCCGTTTTCCACTTGAAAAAAAGAAGTTATTTTTTTTAATTAAAGGGACTATACAAAAGCGTAAAACAGCATTTTTCAGTACAAACAAAAAAAACACTTAAAAATGCGATCAAAAAACAATCTGTTTGTTTGGGCTAGTAAAAATGACAGAGCACCAGTTCCTGTATTTGGAATGTGAAATAGTGTGAATCTAGCCTATTCATATAAATTGAAGAACTCACGTTTATTAACCCCCTGAAAAATATATATAAAGCCGGGAATTAAAGCTACCAGACTTTTGGTTTCATTATTTTTACCAGGGCAAAGGTGAAATTCAAGATAACGAATGTGCCAATGAACTTGTCACTCAAGCTTTAATCCTTCATGACTCCAAGGCGGTTAGAGCCAACAAAAGCTAAATCTAGGCCAGTTAAAGGTAGGGCAATAGCTTTAATAACTGGACACTGAGGTGAGTATCATCCTATCATTATCATCGGTATACCGTATAATGTCTATTGTCGAAGTTTTAAGGATACATAGAAGAAATAACCTAGCCTCTCTCTCTAATACAAATATTGAAGACCTAATAATCTACCAAACCAAAAATTCAATGGCTCTTACATACCGTAACGACAAATATCGTATTTTTTCTTGGGAAAACTAAATATTTTTGATATATGTAGAGAAAGAATTGAAGAACAGTTTTTAAAAAATATGTGGAGAAAACCATCGGGGCCGGAATGAAATTCATCATTAAGTTGAGATAACTTCCATTCCAATAAGATAAGGTTTAATGACATTAGGGTGAATAATTTAAGGCCTCGTTGTCAAAAGGGGCACAGCATTTTCTTTAATAGTTAAAAAATTGAAGAATGGCTTCAGTAATAGCTGCTTTCCTTTGGAAATATTTATCTACTGCTTAGTACTTAAAACTGCTTTTGCTATACTGAAAAAGTAGTTCAAAGCAGCTTTCAGTACTAAGCAGTAGATTAATATTTCCAAAGGAACGCAGCTAATAAGATTGTTTCAAGTTTTTTTTTTCAAACAGCTTTAATAAAAGAAATTGTAACTTACGCCCTTTTCTGGATTTGTTATCACACATTGTATATAAAACTCCAAGACTTCCGAAACAATTCTCGGAAATTTTCCAATGATCTTAATAAACCAATCAGAAATGTGTTCACATCCATTTGTCTCCATGCTCGATGATGTTGAAGCAGAACCACCTTTTGGTTTTGAATTGTAAACATGCAAGAACAATGTCATATTCATGATCTTGAGAAGAGTTTCCTTGGGATCGCCATTATGAGCACTTACAACTTCTTCTAAGATCTCAAAATACTTTCCATGCAAATTAGCAGCATCTAAAATGATGAAATAAAAACAGAAATTAAAAAAACAAGACTGAAAACGGGCATAGTAAAAACAGTAACGGATTCTTGTAGAGGAGTCAAATAGAAGCATTTTTTTAACTATAGGAGGGAAGTCTATCTCCTCACGTTAAGAGGGAGGGGCAATTTTCTAAAAAATGACTCAAAATACGAAAAATATTTAAAAATGACGGCAACACTTACAGTTATAAATGATACTTTTCTCAAAACCCAGAGTTTCAGACTGTTTTAATTTCTAAATAATTTTTTTTAAATCATAGTAAAGGTAAAATAGGCAAAAAAAAAAAGATGGTTACACCTATGAAACTTGGCAAAAAGTTTGCTTTTGGGATAAGAACCAAGGATACAAAAGTCTATAAAAAAAGTTGGGTGTTTTTTCGCGGACAAGAGGGAGCGTGTGAAGGTCACAAATATACTGAAAAAAATGTTTGTCGAATATTATCATATGGCACAACATGTTTTCAAGGTATTTTTTGATGCTGAATCTAATGACATTAAAACAAAGTCAGATTGCTCTAAAAAAAAAGTTAAAGCCAATTAAAAACAAGGGTGCTTGTTTGTTTACTTCATCAGGTAAAATATAACCGAAACTCATGTGAAAAACATGCTACACTGATGAAATTCGGGTTGAAGGTTATAGATAAAGCGGGAACAAAGGATTCATAAAGTTCTAAAAAATATTTTTGATGAAAGTGTGATTTTTTGATGTGTTGAGTTGTGTGTGAGAAAGGTGTCATAACAGTTTACATACATTTTGTTAATTTTTTAAACTTGGTGAAAAAGTTATGTCTGTTATAAGAACTAAGAGTCTACAAAATTATCTTGAGTGAAAGGATGTTTTTTTTTCAAGAAATGATGAAATTCGGAATTAGTACCACAAAAACTGGGACAAAGTTGTTACACAAATGAAAATTGGTACAAATGTTTCATTTATAACAGAAACCAAGAATCTAAGTAGTCCAAAAAATATTTCAGGTGAAAGCGTGAAAAATCTGCGAAAAGTCCGATAAAATCAATGGTATAAAAGGTGCGCTTACGAAATTTATTAAAAATGTTGTCTTTCCCATGGGACTACGAATAATATTAGTCTATACATTTTGTTCATATGTAGATAAAAATGTGGGTATATTGGAAAAAGTAAGTAATAATAGTTGTACCCTATTGAAATTTAGCAATTATGCTACTTTTGAGATTAGAAACAAGAATCTAAAGTGTCTATAGGAATATCATGGTTAAAAGGATGTTTTTTTGAGTTAAAATAAAAATTATGGACCGCCCTAATGAAATTTGGTAAAAACGTTGAATTTGTGATAGAAAGCAAGAATAAAGAGTTTTCATAAAAATAAAATGCACGACTGGGTTGCACGAACTTGCTCTTAGAGTTCAAATTGCTAGAATAGTTACGAATTTTTATATAGAAATTTAGTCAATGTAATTATTGTAGGTGCGTATGTACATACATTGTACATATGTATATTAAATCAAAAAAAAAAAAAACATATAGAAATCGTTTTTCCAAGGAATAAAACAACATCTAAAATAAAATTGCCCTCCAAAACAAGTATGTTTTTATGTTTAGATCATTTGTTATATAAAAATGCATTTTTAGAAAATAAAATTTCAAAATCGTTAGAGCCGTTTTTTTAAAACTAATTTTTTATAAATAATTTTATCAACATCACTTATCAACATCTAATGTCGTTTTCTATTGACTTTTGAGATTTTTGTGTAAAAATTTCAGATTTTCCACTGCAAATAGAATATGAAATCTAGTTTTGTAATTGTGTACGAAATCTTTGTGTATAAAAAAAAATAAAACAACAACAAATGTTCATGTGCTTGTATGCGTGAATCTTGATAAAAATCCAGATTCAGATTCTTGAATCTCAGATTAATTTTTTTGTCATTTTTTTGAATCTCAAGACGCAAATAGATCATGAAATCTGAGATTTTACCACTATTTCCCCTCTTCACCCCCCCTTTCAGCTGTCAGATTCACAATTCTCATTCTGAAATTCGTCAATAGAAAACGACATAATATTAAAATTTCAAAAAAAAATTCAATGTCCGGTTTTCGAAATTTGATTTTTCAAAAAAAAAAAAAAATTTTATTTTTTTTTATCCAAAAATTATTTTGTTTTTTAAATTTTATTTTTGGCTAATATTAAAATTATGTATTTATGAATGCTTTTTTACAAAAAAAATCGTCTTAAAACGTACATGTGAATTTTTTTTTTAAATCGTTGGGGTCATGACAAGTACCGCTATATTTGGTCCAAAAAAATTAATTCCAAAAACTCCTCTGGAGAATCGATAAATAACGCTATATGTATACCAAGTTTGACATAAATCGGTCCATCCATTTAGGCTGTAGCTTCGTTTACAGACAGACAAACAGACAGACGATATTACAATTTGAATTCAACAAAACATGGTTTTTCAGAGCAAAAAACAAACAATAAATAAACACATTTTCTCGAATTGTTGTTTGTTTATTTTTCTTTGAACAAAAGCCTCTCTTTTGTTTTGCTCTGAAAAACCATGTTTTGTTGAATTCAAATTGTAATATTGTTAGATATAACTTCAACTTTGGAAACTTTTATACTTTTATGGAAACTGCAATATCGGGACAAGCTTTCAAAATAATAAACCAGTGTCACACCAAACAAATTTTTTTATAAAACTTGGAAACTGTTTATTAATTTGCATCAAAGTTGCGTATGAAATAGAATTTGTTTTGTGTAGTTAATCTTTTCTTATTATTAACGGCCATATTATTCACTAGTTTAAAAAATACATCTGGATGTAAAATTGTTAAATTTCAAAAATAAATCCAAATCCAAAATATTTATCCCGATTTTAACTATGAAAATAGTTGAAAAATATGACTATTTTTTTTTTTTTTTGTGTGTGATAGTGAATATTATGGATATGGATTTATTTTTTACATTTCAATTTCTTTACATCCAGTTTAGTTTTTTAAACTAGTGAATAATATGGCCGTAAGCAAAGTTTAAGTGAAAGAACAATGAAAAACAAAAAATCAATTGGGGGAGGAGGAAGCAAAATAGTATTGCAAAATAGGGATTTTTTTGAAATTAAACAAAAACTGCATTCATCAAAAACCGTAACGATTTGGGATGAACAAGTAACCGAATTCTGAGAGCAGTTAAGTTGGCCTATCAGCATATTTCGTTTAATCCATTACTTTTGGGACACCCTGTATAGTACCTATATCGTAAGTAAAAATGCTTGTGTTTGAATATTCTATAAAATTTCGTTACTATTTTCCACCCGCCTTAGTTATAGTACTCTTGCCCCTGAAAACAATTCAAACAAATAAATCTTACAAATATTAACAAATCCTTTTTCATAACTCAAATACTGCATATCAAGAAGTTTCCGAACAATTGCATCGCGAGCCGTTTTATACTCATCGAAATGAACAAAACGAAACATTAACTTCAAATCATCACAGAAAACAGTGAAATTGACCCACGTTTCTGTGGAATGTTGATGTGACAAACACCTCGCCACTCCAGGGCTTTGAATCTTTTCCATCATATTAAACACTTGCAACGACACAGATATCAACTCTTCTTCAAAGATGTGAAATCCTTTGGCGCCGGCAATTGTCAATGATAGAAAATACAAACTTGCCGCAGCTAAAGACAATTGTCTGTAGCGACGACATTTGGGATTATAATTCCCTAAGCCAACTAAGGCATAAATAAATGCCAAATAACGAGATCTTGGTGAGACTTTAATCACTTGATCCCAACAATCAAAAGTGTTGTCATAGCTGCTAGAAGATTCGCGCATTACTCGAATTGTTGTGGCGAGTTCGAGTAAAACCGAAAGAATACTTGAATCGTTTTCGGCTTGTTGAATAATTGGAATGCTGTTAAGAAGTGACTTTTTTGTGGAAGCGTCTTCATCTTCAATTCCAGATTCGGAAGAAGAGGATTTTCTTCGATTTTTGCTATTTGGTTTTTTTGGTCGACGATTAGATGGATCCGTGTCTCCTTTTGGAGCTGTTCCATCATTTTGATTGTTAGCTTTTTCTTCTTCGACTTTGAGATAAATTGCTTCGATTTCTTCCCATGACAATGTTGGATGATAGAATTCACTTAGTTTTTTGAAACAAGTTATTAGATCGCTCATTGTTATGAATTTGTGTTTTTTTTTTTGTTAAAAATTTACATTATTTTATTTACAAGAAATTTGTTTATTTTCCGTTTTTATTTATTAATTTGCGGTCAAAACTGCGTTGATTTTGTACACAAACAGAGAGAGAATTTTTTTGACATATTTGTTGTTTTTTTTTTTTTTTTTTTTAAGAGAGAGGGCTGTGTTCGCATATTCGCATACTTTAAACCATGTTTACACTTTTATCTTCATTTGTGATTTTTTTTTTGTATTTTTGATTTTCCAAACCAACGCGTTTTAAAGCCTAGTACGCAGATCGGGAAAAAATTTATTTCTCATACAAATTTTTTCTCGAGACAAAATTTAAATATTTGGAGCCGCTGTAAAGAAAAAAGATTCCACTTAATTTTGCTCGGACAAATACCTAATGTTCCAAGCATTATTCAGCTGACATTTCAGCTTCGGTTAAGGTATTACAAAAGCTACATTACATCTTCTTTTAAACTTTAGTAAGGTTGTTGGGCATGGAAAAAGGAGAACGTTATACAAGTTTGACCCTCAATAAGGATCTTAAACGAAGCTTTACCGAAGCTCTACAGAAGCTTTGAGATTTGACAGATAGCTTCGGAAGAGCTTGTATAGCTCTTTAATATATGTCTTATCGAAATTAAAAAAAAAAAAACAAAATCATGAATTTTATCTTTTGATCTGATATTATATATAACTTTCCATTAGTTTTTAGTATGGGCCTTACTAATAATCAAATTTAAAGCTCAGTTAAATATTTACAGGGCTATTCTGGAGTTGTGATGCTCACAAGTCACAATTTTTTGTGAGGTTATTTTTGTGAGGTTTCTTATGAGGTTGTCACAATTTGGTATTCTGCGAAAAACCTCATAAGAAACCTCACAGCAAATTCACCAAAGAAGAGGTGAGTTTTTATTTTGACAGCCAGCTGATTTGTCAGAACAATTCAGATAAAAAAAAAAACAACAAATTTTGAATATAAATAAAAATCTACTATTTTTTCATATATTTTCGATATATACATTCTTCCAAGGAAATATAATCAATTCCCGAAAGGCACGACATGTATTCAATATGCTCTATTCGCTGGATACAACACGCAAGCAGCTTGACTTCACAGTACACATAAAAAGGTAATATATTCCGAACTGACATTGGTCGCCAGATTGTCAAAACATGACACTTTGGCGACCAATGTCAGCTACCGAATTCTTAATTGTTTAAAATACCGACGAAAAATGCACAAAAACCGATAAACCACGCACACCACTAATTTTTAAACAATTATTTATCATTTTCCACGATGAAAAAACGAAGAAAATTTGTTATTTTTCAATTTATAATATTTTTAAATGACATTTTATAAATTAAAACAAAAACAAATTTCCTGTTTACTGCGATTGAAATATAAAAATTAAAGGCCGACCTGACAGTTTGGTGCCCATTTTTGACAAACAAATTTTGACAACGTTCGGAATATATTACCTTATTATGTGTACTGTGGCTTGACTTGGCAACCGAATGTCTGCAAAGATACATGGAAGGCAATACCAATCATTACAACGTAGACAAAATGCTAGAGTTGTAGACCTTCAACAGAGTTTTGGCCCTCGAAAGCGTCGCTCACAATATCATTGCCAACGAAGACGCCAAAAAAACATAAACTATTACCGCAAGTTTACGGTCATGTGCAAGTCATTTTTGCTGTTGATGGATTCCTATGTAGAAACTCCACAAAAATCTTTGAAGGTGCTTAGGGTGTCTTCTTGGAATTGGTTATATTGATTTTGATTTTTTTCTACAATAAGATGCAACAAAACAAAATCTAATTCAATTTTTGTTAAATCAAAAATAAAAACAAAACTTAAAATTGTTCCCAAAATATTCATGGAAACAAAAAATATCAAAACTCTAGTAATTTGTGAGTAGTGACCTGCTCTGAAGGAGATCACAATTTTAACAATTTTTATGAGGCTCACAAGTTGTGAGGGTATCCCAGAATTCGAAAAACCTCACAAAATCAAACTCACCACACCTTATGAGGTTCTTGTGACTGTGAGGTTTTCGTTAGAATACGAAAAAGTCACAAAATCGAGTTCAACTCAAGTTATGAGGTTATTGTGACTTGTGAGGCATCAGTGAGGTTGCCCAGAATAGGGCTGTTAACTGAGCTTTAAATATTTCTCCATACCAATAACCAATTTAATAGTCAGGTTAAGGGTTAACGCCACGTTAATTTTATAGTTGGGAAACTGAACTATAAACGCACGGTTAAATTTAAACGCACGATTTGCACTGTCATTTGACAGCAAAAAAAAAACATTTGTCAAGTCAACAAGTTGTTGAGAAAAATTAATTGGCGGCAAATTATTAAATAAGTAAATGGAAACATTAATTTGTTTATAAATATTTCTCTTTTTTATTAATAAATATTCATTACTTTCAGAATAGGCTGAAGAAGAAAACTTAAAAAGAAATAGATCTGCAAATATTCATCGTCGTACTTCACGATAGATGAACTTTTTTTTATGCACTTTTGGCCTTCTTGGGCTCCATTTTTTAACTTTTACAATCAAAATAAAAATATATGAAGGTATGTAGGTATTTTGTAGTAATGTTTTTGTTCGTAAGGCTCTACACCGCAGTTGTGCGTCCAGCACTCACATACGGTTCACAATGTTGGACAATGTACAAAAAGTATGAGAGTAAGCTAACGGCAGCTGAGATGAAGATGCTTCGCATGACAGCAGGAGTAACAAAGCTTGATAGAATTAGAAGTACGAAGATCCGAATAAGCCTTCATGTTAAAAATACCATCTCCCAAAAAATTGAACACGACCGACTCAGTTGGTATTGCCATGTTCAAAGGAGAGATCCTGAGAACCCCGTCAAAAAAGCAATATCATATAACGTTCTAACACGAAATAAAAAGAAAGGTAGGCCTAAGAACTCCTGGTACAAGCAAATGCAAAAACACCAGCATTCAGTTGGCCTCAGAAACGGAACAATACAAAACCGGGAGGCTTGCCGCCGATTTCTGAGGTCAACCCGGCGAACCCCACAGGCGGATCACTAGTGTGAAGCAGTGACGTGGAAAGGTTATGATCCCCTCGACATCGAGATCATAACAGCGCCGAGAAAAAAGGAAGAAGAAGAATGTTTTTGTTCGTTATTACATTATATGCAAAAAAAGTCACTTCAATGATGTCATTTTGACAACAAATGTAATAGATCTGGTAATAGAAGCACAATTAATTAAACGTGTGTTTATTTTGATTATTAGTATACACCCAATTTAACGCGACGGTAAAATTTTACCCGACGATACTTAAGGCTTGGCCACACCGGAGGGTATGCGGTAGCGGTACGGGTAGAGGTAACGGTACTTGTATGAAAAAAATTCCAAACTGACATATCAACGTTCAGATGTGGAATTTTTTTCATACAAGTACCGTTACCTCTACCCGTACCGCTACCGCATACCCTCCGGTGTGGCCAAGCCTTTAAAGGCTTGGCCACACCGGAGGGTATGCGGTAGCGGTACGGGTAGAGGTAACGGTATCTGTATGAAAAAAATTCCAAACTGACATATCAACGTTCAGATGTGGAATTTTTTTCATACAAGTACCGTTACCTCTACCCGTACCTCTACCGCGTACCCTCCAGTGTATGCGGTAGCGGTACGGGTAGCGGTAGCGGTACGGGTAGCGGTGAGGGTACTTGTATGAAAAAAAATCCAAACTGACACATCAACGTTCAGGTGTGGAATTTTTTTAGTACAAATATCGTTACCGCTATACCGCATACCCTCCGGTGTGGCCAAGCCTTTAAACGTGTGTTTAGCGATTCATTATTGGTAAGGCCCTATATCTATTAATAATAATATTAAAAGTATATAATTTTTTTGCCACACCCAGGAATCGAACTTCGTATCTGCTTGGTGGTAGTTAGTCCACCACTCTACCCACTCGGCCATACTAGTATATTCATTAATGAAATTAAAAACTTAATCAGTTCAAATAGCAAAAAAATGTCCGAGCTAAATTATTCAATGTCAAAACCAAAAAGTGTCCGAGCTAGATTATTTAATATCAAAACCAAAAATCTAACACAAAACTTGGTAATTTCTGTAAAGCTTCTATAAATTCATTAAACAGGCTTATCCGAAAAACAAGCTTTCTTCGTTTCAGTCTCTTTAACAGTATTTAAACAACTTATCAGAAGTTGTTAAACAAGTTCGAACTTCTATAAGCAATTAAATTCTGAAGCAAGCTCAATACAAGCTGTATAAAAAGTAGAACCTGCGAGATTTCAATTTACAGAAGCTGTTGTGCTAGTTGGGTTATCACTCACATTAATTTGTTCTCTCTAACTTGAAAACTAAAAGAGATAGAAATGGTTTGCGCCAAGTGAAAGAGCATCCCAAAATTATGAAAACTGCATTCTTTAATCAATTTCGTAAAAAATGGCCTCTAGAACAAGATAGCATCCAGCCGACGAACTGTAAACTGAGCTTTAAAAAAAATCTTCTTCCTCTTTTAAAAATCTCACCCATTACTGTACCCTCACCTTAGCACTTAGCTCCATCTACTCCTCATTTTTGTTATTTCTCCAACAAAAGTCAAAAAATATCATGAAGCCCTTTTTTGTCTTCGTCTTGCAGACTGTGCTTGCAGCAGTCATTCGTTTTTTTTGCTTGTATGAAAATGAAGTGAAGTGAAGAAAAAGAAAGAAGAAAAAGAAAAAAAAAAAAGTGAAAATTTTCATTTCGACGACAAACTTCGCCTTTAAAAAATATAAGCAAATCAATATTTGCTACAAATTATTTATACAAAAATTCATTCCATTCCATTTGTTTAAATAATTCTCTATCGAATAAAGTTATAAATCCAATTGAAATTGCAATAATTTGCAATTAAAATTGCGTCTTACCAAAATGTAAGAAAACTTTATATTTTTTTCCTTTTTTTTTTTGACGTAAGTGCTAAAGTGCTCCCGTAGACAAAAATAAAAGCAAAAAAAAAACGAATACAATTTCCAAGGAAAAAAAAAGAAGAATGAAAATCCCCCAAAATTGAGTTTTTTTGCTTTTTATTAAAATTGAATAAAAACTAGGAAAATTAAATGAGACGATTTGACGAGTAGCTCTTTTCTTCACCTTTTCGTTTGGTGATAAGAATTTTATTACAACAAAGATTAGCTCTATTTTTTTTTTTTTTGTTAATAAATAAATAAAACTGTGCTAAGCTGATTAGCAACTAAAAAGTTTTTATTAAACCCTACTTTTCTATGCGATATGATTCATTTGTTTTTTATATACAATTTAATCTAGAAAGAGTATTGTAACAATTAGAATAGTATCACTTTTCTCTGATACCATACGTCTTTTTCATGGATTTTCTTTTTCTCTCATTCAGGCGCATCCATACGATTGGTTGACTTTCTTGTGACAAAGCAAAAAAATATCCAAAAAAAAAAATAAAGACAAAAGCTTTGACTTGACTGATAACACGCTTAAACACAACAAAAACAGGCAAGATACGGACGAGTGGAGGAGAATACCCACCACCAACAACATCTTCATCATTCCTGCCTCAAAACAAACAAAATAACAACTAACAAGCAATAGTTTTTAAACAATAATAAAATAAAAAGCAAGCAATGGCAGAGTCAAATTCTAATGCGACAGATGCTACTGGCCTTAGTGCTCTTAACAATCAAGGATACCACCAGCTGAGTATTACAAGTAAGTATGAAAGAAACACTTCTTACTTGTCAGAGTCCATCCATATTGAGTGGGTGTTGAATTTGAATGGGTTTAGTTTGTTTTGTCCTTTTTTTTTTCTTATGGGGGGTTTTAAAATAAGTTTTAAAAAAGGGAAGATGTTTTTTTTTTTGTTTTGTTTTGTTGTTATAAAAATATCTATGAATGTGGTGAAATTGTAGATAGGATTGGTACTTTTGAGGTACCAATTATCTAGGTATCCAAAAAGAAAAGTAAAAGTATATTTTTGTTGAAATGGGCCGCCTTGTTAGATTCTTGATGGAATTTTACTTCTGAACACAAGTCCTACCTCTATTTGATTTATAGTAGAGTAACTAAAGCAAATTATTAGGGAACCCGGCCGAACAGCTCTGATTTTGACGATTTTTTTTTTTTTCAAACGTAGGTAATTAAAAGGTCAAGAAAATTTTTTTTAACAAAACCATTTTTTTGCTTAAATTTCATAAAACTAATGATAGCAAAAGATTCTCTAGGTAATTTAAGGAAAATATATAAAAGGCAGTAAGGGACAATCTTCAATCGTTCAAGCGATAAATGCAATTTTCTAACGTTCTGACCTCAATTACAAAAAAATATTTTGAAAACAACGGCAACACCTACAATATTTTAAAATACATTTTTAAAAAGCCAGAAGCTCATTCTTATCTCTTGAATTTAAATCCACTAAATTTGATCAAGACTTTTTGAAAAAATGGTCCCCAAACTCAGAATTAAAAAAAAATGTTATTAGAAAAATTTAAAATGACTTTTTTCCAAACTTTTTCTAATAAAATATGAATTTATTTAAAAAAAATGTTTGGCCATAAATATTATCAGTTGAATTTCGAAGCAAAAAAGGTAAAATATATCACACTTTTGAAAAAAAAATGAAAAATTACTTCAACTTCAATTGTTTTTTTTTTATTAAAACTGAATTTTTGCATTGAAATAATTAATTTTCTCAAAGACTGTGGTAAATAGGAACTTTAAATTTTTGCTATTTAACTTTCAACAGTAAGGGTTATTAAATGAATAAAAAATAATTTTATGTTTAGATGTTGAACTTTAAAAAAAAAAAAATAAGTTACATTTTTTTTCAAAACTTTTATTAAAAAAGTTCTTCGAAAATAAAATACTTTTTAATTTTTTTCATAAACCGTAATATACATATTGACATTTCCTTTTATAATTTGAAATCATAATAAATGCGGCCAAAAAAATTTTAAAATAAATGCATTTTATATTACGACCAAGTTTAAAAAACGACATGTTAAAATTTTTTCAATAATTTTTTTTTTTCAAAAATCTGAGTTCAATTACCATTCTTTCAAAAGCCGTTCATTCAATTAACTTAATTTTAATTTTACATAAACATCCGTTGTGTTCAAATATTTTTTATTGTGTTTGAAGTCAATTAATAAGAAAATTGCATCTATCGCTTGAACTATGGAAGATTGTCCCTCACTCCCATACATTTTTTTTTTCTTGAATTTCCTAGACAATCTTTTGGCATCAGTTAATTTATAAAATTTAAGAAAAATTTTTGAAAAAAATTTGTTTTTGTTCACAAAAATCTTCAATTAAATTTAAAAAATCAAAACGGCAACACCGGCAATTTTTAATCTATAGACTTTAACGTATTTTTAATTACCGACGTTTGAAAAAAAAGATCATCAAAATCTAAGCTGTTCGGCCGGGTTCCCTAATATTGCCAATTTTTGAGCTTTAGTTACTCCACTATTAATATTATTTAACTTCCGGATAATAAATTATCGAAAAATATGTAAATAAAAACATTTAAAGGTGGCAATCAGTGTCAAATACATTTGCAGTTGTATGTTTTCCATTTTTTCTTTTGATATTGACCTTCAGTTTTCTTGACCTGGGCTTTTTTAGTTTGCGAACATTGTAGAATATAAAAAAGCAAAAAAAACGATAAGGAAAATGAAAAATAAGCATTAATATCTGCAATGGATATAGTTTTATTAAAAACGATTTAAATGCGAAAAACAATAGTTGACAATGATTTATCAACCAGTTTAGGTCTCTGAAATCACAGAGATTTCGGTTATCTCAGAATAATCCAAGTTGAATTTCAATTTAACAGCATTTTCATCAAAGCTGAACTCTATTAAAATGATGATCTCTTATACATGGTAGCTACAGGGTGTTTCCTAACTCGTATACCTGGAAAATGATAGATTGTATGAATCTTGAGAAAACCTGAAACAAGTTAAAAATAAAATGCACGACTGGGTCGCACAAACTTGCTCTTAGGGTTCAAGTTTCTAACATTTTTAAGAGTTTTTATATAGAAATTAAGAAAATTTTTATGAAAAAATAAAATACGTTTTTCAAAGGAAAAAACAACATGTGAAATCTAATTGAGCTCCAAAACAAGTATGTATGCAATTTGGTTTCTTTTATAAAGAAAAATAATTTTCAAAATCTTTAGAGCCGTTTTTTAAAACACTTATTTTTTTTTAAATAATTTATTGAAAAAAAAAAAATTGAATAAAAATATATATGTCAATTTTTAGAAATTACTTTTCAACATCTAAAACAAAAATTTCAAAAAATTCAATTGATTTTTCAAATACATATAAATTTTCCAATTTTTTTTTTTATCCAAAAATAATTTTTTGCTTAATTTTATTTTCGATTTATATTTAAATTATATAAATCACCCGTATTACGTAAGTCGTTTTTACTAAAACGACAAGAAAACGACTTGTTCTAGGAACGCCAATTTGTGTTAAATTAGATGTTTAACTTCGCAGTCCCATCCGCTCTACGCCATTCCTATGACACGATTATTGCTTTACTAAAGCCTCAATTTTGGCGTCCAGAGCCAGTCGTTTTAGTACAAACGACTTACGTACTAATAGGAGTAAATGCTTTTGTATAAAAAAATTCGTTGAAATTAGAGAAGCAGTTTGGCAGAAATTCAGATTTGAAAAAAATAAACGGTTCTATAGCAGGTACCGTTAGTAATGATTTTCGAAAAAAAAAGTTTTTCATGAAAAGATAGACCTTGCCTAAAAACTAATATTTGAATTTTTCAAACAAAATTGTTGGAGCCGTTTTCGAGAAAATTAAACATTTTTGTTGTTTTTGGTCCAAAAAAATTAATTCCAAAAAATCCCTCTGGAGAGTCCCTAAAAAATGCTACCTACATACCAAGTTTGATGTTAATCGGTACATCCGCTTAGGCTGTAGCTCACTAAAAGACAGACAGATTTGCAAGTAAAACTGACTTCCGGGACCCACTTTTTTGCATTCTCTATCATCGTAATGCCATGTCTGATTGTTATCTCAATTTTTTTTTTACGAATGCATTCGTAACTTGTAATGTATATATGTAGTAGTTCCTATATCGCAAGTAAAAAAACAAGACTGTGTGGTACGGTTGCTGCTAAGATTTCTTCACATAAGTAGTGTAGCAGTGTTCCTGAATCACCTCTACGCCCCTGGTTAAAGTAAAAGAAATCCAACAAACACTTTTGAAAACTTCAAAAGTGCATGAAACCAAATATCCCATTATTAAACCTGTAGAGAAAACTTGAGTTTGCTAAAGACACTTCTTGCAATACTTTGAGCAAACGGAGAGAACACCAACACCTAGTTTGTACTAATTTTTACGGAATATTGAAGAAAATGTACATTTAAATTATTTCTATACGTCTCATACAATTTTTTTGTTTCATAGATTACATATATTGGAAGTAGTGTAAAATATATTATGTTGTATTTGATATACATTATTTTGTCATTTCAATTGAATGAATTGTAACGTTAGGTTTCGATGAAGTAAAGAAATGTAAGGAATTTTTCTACTGCCCATTCAAAAACAAAAAGTACCAGCTTCACAAAACATCCTTTTGTATACTTTTGTTTAGTAAATTTACTTACAGCTGTTTGAAATATGTTCATATACATATGAACAATCTGATAAATTTCTATGAAACAGAAATATGGTTCTGGTTAGAATATGTACTTTCAATCGATTCTCTTTCAGGACAGGATAGGTACTGAATATTTAGTCAACGAGTAAATCGAGCTAAGCAGATTTTTCTTTCCTAACATTCCAGTCAACTTTTCAATAAAATTGCCTAAATAGGAAGGCTTTTTTTTACAGCTAATCAATTAGAGATCCGAAACTTGACTAAATATTTAGTCCCTAACTTTTCTGGACCTGTCCAATGATTTATGGCTGTTCCTTATACCTACAACGTTTCTATAAAACAGAAATAATACATCAGAACTGTCAAAATCATACAACGACCTATGTAGTTTATCAGATTTTCATATCTTTCTACGGGTATTGACCTCAAAGACTCTGGCATAGCAATGTATTTCATACATCTGCCCAACTGTCAACTGACTTAGGACTTGAGGCTTTTTGGGCCTTTCAATCGGAACCAATTTTACTTACTGTGAATCGTTATTTTGCTCAAAAACTCATTTAAGCTGTATTTCATCGTTAGCATTTCTTTTCAAAATTTTAAGTTTTACATACAAGCGATGGAATTTAAATATATTCTTTCACACTAACCGATGAATTAGGTACATTTGGTTGAAAGGATTAAAAGCTTTTAATTATGATCAAAAACAGGCAAAACTAAGCAAGAATATTTCAAATACATAGATACAACATACAAATATCACAATTTAACAAAAATAAAAATTCATTCAAAATTTCATCTGTTTAAAAAAAATAAAATATACGATCAGAAACCACACACTGAAAACCTATATTATTCACTACCTAAAGGGTGTCTTTGCCTGATCATATATTTTTCAAGTATCTTTGTTTTAACAGGTGGGATAACAATTGTTGCTTATTTGTGATTTATGTATACATTTGCAGTATTCTTGCCTAATGAAAAACGTTCAGTACACTCGTTCGAAACGTGCATTTTATTTCCAGAAGTTTCTTTATAATGAACTTTTGTTTTTAAAATGCTCTTTATAATGGTTGCTGCCGTGGAGTGTTTGTTTTGATCTTTTCTATTTCATTTATCTACAGTTATAAATATGTTAGCCGTTTTCTTTAAAGAATGAGATTTTTTAAACATTTTTTTTAGCATATCCCTTATAAACCAATCTCAGCTTTGTTATCAAAATTAAGTCAATTAACAAAATTGCAACCTTTCTACCTGATCTAGATTAGTAAAATGTTCCAACAACTAACACACTACGAAGAATAGTAATAGTTGCTATTCTTCCCTATCTAAGAATGTCAATAAGTTTCATTCTTTAGTTCAATTATTGGATTCTTCTTAGCGCTGCCAATTTTTTGGCTTGGAGTCCATTATTTTATTAGTACAAGTATTAAATGTTAAATATAATATCTTAATGATAACAAAAATTTATCGTGAACTTCGATACTTATTTCCTGTTATTAGCTCATTCAACTTCGATAAGGTAATTCCGATAAAAAAAAAGAAATAAACCCTCTTTACAATAAAAAATAATTAAAAATAAAGTACCTAATGAACCGACAAATATTACCAAGAAATAAATTTAAAAAAATGTTTTTGTTTGAATTTTTAGTTGAAGAGGCATCACTTCGAAATAATGGATTCCTCAAACCCAACCCTTACGTGGAGCTTCTTATCGACAATAAGAGCAAGCGAAAGACCGATACAATGAAAAACACTCATTTACCAAAATGGGATGAAGAATTTACAGTTTTGGTAAAACAAATAAATCAAATTTCCTTAAACTTAATCATAATTTTAATTTTGTTTTCCAAAATTCCTTCCAGATAACACCCAATTCAATTCTTCACTTCAAAGTACTAGATCACTCGAGTTTTCGTAAAGATGCAATGCTTGGTGAACGTTCAGTTAATCTCAGTCAAATACTCCAACACTACAATGGACGATTGGAATTTTTAGAACTTAGCATGGATTTGGTTATTACATCAAAGTCTGACAATCGTCAGACAAAGAGTGGCGAATTAGTTGCAATACTTAATGGTCTGCGATTAGATATGTCCAAGTTGATTATCACAAATGGTAATGGTGCTGTGCAACAACAACAAAGTCTACCATCTATTGATGGTACGGCGAATCCGAATCGAAGCAGTGTTCTCAATGGCGGCGTGAGAGCACGAATGAGATTGCGCAGTACAAATGGTTCTGATAACGCAATCAATTCTGGTGCTATAACAAACGGACGTTCGCCTGGCCAAGTGAGTAATGCCGGTGTGGCCATGAATGGTGGCGGTGGTTTGAGTAATGGTGCGGCATGTAGCAATAGTAGTTTGAGTGCTGTAGCTCCGTCGTCTTCGGGAGCAATACGTCGACAGACATCGACAACAGCAGTAGCTGTGTGGGAACAACAGCAACAGATGAGTGGATCGCAGCAGCAAGTGGTGGCGGCGCAAACTGCTCACCCACAAATGCAGTCCCAGAGAATACCCATCCAAAGTGTGAATGGCACTGGTCAGCGAGTTATGCAGGTTTATACGGCCCCAATGCAAGGTTCGGCCGCTGTCCCTGGGGCACCGCCGACAGCAGCAACAGGAGGTTATATCCCAGCCGATAATGTACCATTGGAAGCGGCACAAGGTAATGCTGGTGGGAATCCAGTGCCTGTGTCGAACGTGGGCGATCAGCAGTTGCAGGCTGCTCAAGCTGACGATGAGCCACTCCCAGCTGGATGGGAGATTCGCTATGATCAGTATGGCCGAAGGTACTATGTAGATCACAATACACGTTCGACATATTGGGAGAAACCAACTCCACTTCCTCCAGGCTGGGAGATCCGCAAGGATCCACGTGGACGAGTGTACTATGTCGACCACAATACACGAACAACCACCTGGCAGAGACCCAACAGTGAACGTTTAATGCATTTCCAACACTGGCAGGGCCAACGTGCCCATGTTGTGGCACAAGGCAATCAGCGTTTCTTGTATTCTCAGCAGCAACAGCAACCTACAGCTGTAACTGCTCCATTGAGTCAGGATGACGAAGAGCAGCTAGGTCCACTGCCCGATGGATGGGAGAAAAAACTCCAGTCTGATAACAGAGTGTACTTTGTAAACCACAAAAACCGCACCACCCAATGGGAAGATCCCCGAACGCAAGGCCAAGAGGTGAATCTCATCAACGAGGGTCCTTTGCCACCAGGTTGGGAGATTCGATATACCGCCTCCGGAGAGCGATTCTTTGTTGATCATAATACTCGCCGAACGACTTTCGACGATCCTCGTCCCGGTGCTCCGAAAGGAGTCAAAGGTGTTTATGGGGTACCGCGTGCCTATGAACGGTCCTTCCGCTGGAAGCTCAGTCAATTCCGTTATCTCTGTCAGAGCAATGCCCTTCCATCCCACATTAAGATCACAGTCACCCGACAGACGCTTTTCGAAGATTCCTACCATCAGATTATGCGATTGCCAGCTTACGAGCTTAGACGTCGACTCTATATTATATTCCGTGGTGAAGAAGGTCTAGATTATGGTGGTGTTTCACGAGAATGGTTTTTCCTTCTATCTCACGAAGTTCTAAATCCCATGTATTGCCTTTTTGAATATGCAAACAAAAACAACTACAGTCTTCAAATAAACCCAGCGAGCTATGTGAATCCCGATCATTTGCAATATTTTAAATTTATTGGACGTTTTATTGCCATGGCATTGTATCATGGAAGATTTATTTATTCAGGATTTACAATGCCATTTTATAAGCGGATGTTAAACAAGAAACTAACCATCAAAGACATCGAAACTATCGATCCAGAATTTTATAATTCCCTCATATGGGTACGTGATAATAATATTGATGAATGTGGTCTTGAGTTGTGGTTTAGTGTGGACTTTGAGGTTCTGGGGCAAATCATACATCATGAACTTAAAGAGAATGGTGAAAAGGAAAAAGTTTCTGAAGAAAACAAAGAAGAATATATAACCCTGATGACTGAATGGCGAATGACAAGGTAAGTTAAAAATTAATTGATGATGAAATAAGAGTGTTTATGGTTGTTTTCACAGATAAGAATAAGGTTTATCATAATGTAAAACTTGGGGAATTTATTTTTTTCTTCATTATGAGTGTTGATTGTTGCCAGTGTAGAGTTTATATTTTTGGCGACAAACAGATTATTGGAATTAAATTTTTTATTTCTTTGGCGCGGTGATTGAAAAGTTATAAACTTTATCGCATGATGAATCCGATTGTTGATTATTTCATCGCCTATTGCGTTTTTGGTAGCTCTCTTAAATGCATAACTTGCCTGTCTTGTTAAAATATCGGAAAGAAATTCCTATTGCGGGGTTTAAATGAATGATGCAAACGTGCATCCTCCGCATAGATATCAAAATCTACTGAATTCAATTCCTTTGACAACCTTCTTTCTATACATAACACGAAATTCGCAACCATCTTAGCTTACTTTTATAATATAAAAATCGGTAATTCTCCCTCTGAGGAAGACAGGTGAAATGGTGATCGATGTGATCACCATCGTGATCGATGAAAAGTCCGCAAGTGGATTTGAGTGGACGCAGAAGGATACTATGCAAAAACTATTTTTTTTAGCTAAGAATGTGTTTGTGGATGTTTTTTTAATTGATCTGAAACAAAAACAGCTACAGCAGGTGAATCACAAATCCCTCTTCGCATTATATCACGCCAAACGCTACGTTTTAAAATCCCATTTTCATGGGCTAAGTTGGTCTCTCTTTGATGTTTAATACCTGCGATGCGAGCTTTAAAAGTTAATTTCTTAAATAAATTTTTGCTGAAGGTTGTGGTCCTGAGTTGTTTTTTCATGCTCCAGGTCTCCTTATAACCTGATTCACTTAAATGATTGTAAGGTCTAGTAGTAGTCTAGGTTCTTACGGGGGGAGGTCAAAAATTGTATTCTTTCTTAACAATATTTTTCTCCCGTTTTTACATTGGTCAAAAAGTTTATTAATAAAGCATACTACCTAAGGAAAGTTCAAAATACGGAAAGTTTTCCGAACGTGAACAACTTTTCGCCATAGTAGGGGAAAAGTGAAATTCAATTTTTCTGGGTGGAATAAAAATTGTAAAATGATACGAGGTAAAATATTTCTTTCAAGGCTCCTCCAACTTTATTCCGCCATTTTTTTTTACTCCTCTCTTAACTTTTAATGCATGGTGTGTGTTCTTAATTTTACTTCCCAAATAGAATATTGGCTTGAGTATTTTTTTTTTGTTTTGTGTTCAGTTGGAACTGAATCAGGTAAGGTCTTAGTTTTTGATTTGTTGAGGCATCCTTTAGTAAATCATTATTAAACTTGAGGATACCGTTGCTTGTTAATTAAACCCAAATGATTATTTCGGGCTGATCGAGAAATGGCCTATCTGTCGAAATGATTTTATAACTCGTTTTGTGTCCAAACAAAGTATGCAAACAAATTACAAGTTGGTTAACTAGAAAATATATAAAACATGTACCAATGTCCGTTGCAACTGCCTACTTCATGTTTTTTCATTACTAAAAGAAATCAACGTTTGATCAGTCCTTATCTTATTTTTTTTTGCGGATTGGTTGATGGTTCTTCATAAGCTTATTAATCAAAATAAATTGCTTGATTTACTTTAATGGCTTCGAACTCACGTTCGAAGATTAAATAGATTAAAAGCTGACTTGTTGGTTTACAGTTTCAAAGTGAATTTCGATTTCATAACATAACTCTATTTCATGATGTAGAACGGCAATGCAATCCACGCATTTGGTATTTACCATTCGATATAAAAGAAGTAGCAAGCTTGCTAATAACTTCCGAATTTGTCTGTCAAGCGCGACCCATCAGGTATCGTATAAATATTATATATTTGCGTATATTGGCAAGAAGTCAATTAATTATTTCACAATTTTTACTTCGCAATAAAAGCTTGTGTTTTTTGTGTTTTTGTTTTATTAGGCATAATCTCTCCCTACAGTTGTTGTGCCACATTTTTTTTTTTATTTATTAAGTACTCGATTAATAGTGATAAGTCCTTTAGTGGGAATTCATAGACGAAACACTCGGAATATTATGTATTTATGTCAGAACTATGTTTGATTGATATGCATATTAATTTAGCCTTTAAAACTTAAAAATTCATTATTTTACAAAAATCTGTTTTTTCTTCCACACAGGGGCATCGAACAACAGACAAAAACATTCCTAGAAGGCTTCAATGAAGTTGTCCCATTAGAATGGCTTAAATACTTTGACGAACGTGAATTAGAATTGATTCTCTGTGGAATGCAAGATGTCGATGTAGACGATTGGCAAAGGAACACCATTTACAGACACTATAACCGAAGTAGCAAACAAGTTGTTTGGTTCTGGCAGGTAAAAAAAACAACAACAAACTTAAATCTTTAACAATTTAATACAAATTACCATTTCCATTTGAATATTTCAGTTTGTTCGTGACACAGACAACGAGAAACGAGCACGTTTATTACAATTTGTTACTGGAACATGTCGTGTACCAGTTGGCGGTTTTGCCGAGCTAATGGGCTCGAATGGCCCCCAACGTTTTTGCATTGAAAAAGTCGGCAAAGAAACATGGCTGCCGCGATCACACACATGCTTTAATCGTTTAGATTTACCACCGTACAAAAGTTACGACCAACTAGTTGAGAAACTAACATTTGCAATCGAAGAGACTGAAGGTTTCTGTCAGGAATAAATTATATATTTTCTGGCAGAATGGGAATGGAACTACGTTGTATCTTCTTGATGATGATTATACTTTATTTTATTCTTCTTTTTTTTTTTTGTTAATTTGTAGAAAGGGTTTTGGGTAGAAAATCCTATAAATTCAGCATCTTTTAGGAATTTTTTTGTATGTCTCACTTTTTTCAGTTTTAAATTGAATTGAAAAAGAAGAAAAACGAAGAAACGCTTTTTTATTATTTTTCTGCCCAAAAATTTTATTTGTTATTTGCATTCTCTATCGTTGTTATTTTATTGTTTTATATAGCTAGTTTGCAACTACTCTTTTTGCGCGTTTTGATAAAAACAATCGATAAATTTAAACAAACACATTAAAATACATTGATTGTGCTTCAATCAACCTATATTTTAAACATTACACTTTATTTATATTTATGTATAATGCTAGGAAAATATATATTTTATTCTCTAAACAACTAGGGCGTGTGTATAAAGAAGACGGAGCAACATTTTAATATTTTATCTTATATTTTTTTTTTTTTTTTAATTTTAAATATCTTTTATTCATAATTATGTGTACATTTAAAGAGACAAAATAATAATAAATCTGTTGTTTTTATTGTAAATATTTGATGAGAAAAATTGATGAATGAAGGAAGAGAAAAAATAAATTTAATTTTATTTGTTACATTTTTAAAGCGATTTATGTAACAAATATATTATATTATTATTATAGTATACAAAAAAAAAACATTCGACCTAAAAACTAATTAAAACAAATTTAAAAAGAAGAAATGCATAATAGTCGGCAAAAGAAATTATACACCGGCATAAATATTTAAGAGAAATATTATATTATAATAAAATAAACATTAGAAAAACAATAATTAAATAAATTGATATATTATTAAAAAGAAAAACAAAAAAAAAAAAAAAAACAAATACGTATTATTGTTATGTATGTACAGATATAAATGACGGAACATAATGGAGAACTATTGTTTAAAAATACAAATACATTTTAAATTAAAAACAAAAACAAAGAAATATGAAAGTGTTTTATTTTTTTTTTTGTCGTTTAGCAAAACTTGAAGATAATCACATCTTGTGAAATACAAAATACAAACAGTTGCACAGTACTGAACTGGGGTCGAACTACGACATACGTTCGTTAACGTTTTGACTATTGCTCTCTCTCTATTTAATCAGAAGAAAATGATAGAGACATAAAGCGTCAGTACGTTAACGTACGTATCGTAGGTTGACCCCTGAATTATGAAAGATCGTTTAATTAAATATCCTCATGATTTTTTGGTACTCCATGTACTTGACCCCAATGTCAAAATGTAGTTTTTTAGTTTATAAAGTGATTAACGAAATAAACAGAGAAATATAATTAGTCCCTTAATAGCAGGGGCCCTATTTTATAAAACGATAATCGTTAAAACTACTCGTTCTCGTTGAAATGAGACTACGTATTACGATAATCGTTTTACTTCAACGATACTCGTTAATCTTTACGACTGCCTTTTACCTATCGTTTAACTTTCGTTTTCGTTAAGCTGTCATATTATTCTTCCATATGCTGGTAGAATGGATGTGAGCCTCAAACAAATATTTTTTTTGGTTGGGTTTGGCCAAACGACTTTATTGTTTTACATAATCGCTCTTTGTCGTGACTATCGTTTACTTCAGTATCGTTGACTTGCCGCTCGTTTCGTATTACGTAATAGACCCCCAGAGTTGATTATGGTGGTATTGGAAATGAATTTGCTACCGACGTATTTGTAACAGCGGGTTCGGCATTTATATGCTGATGATTTCCAAAGTTATTGGGTCTTTAATAAGTGATTCGGTGTTTTAAAAACGATAATGGCACTTTTTTTTATATTTTGAACGCATTATAAGGCTAATATCGCAGTTTTTTAAACGGAATACCACGACATGAGTGTTTACCAAATCATTCAACTTGAGTCGAACGTTCGACTTGAATTGAATGTTCTACTCCCGAGTCATAGTACGGCCTTAAATGTTCATTTTGAATCAATCAAGTTTACAAGACAATTCTAATATGTTACCATACCTGGACAACGTTAAAGTAAACTAGGTACCTAATTGAATGTGGTGTTAAACATAAACCATTAAATGTAAAAAGATAAATCGGTTGACACAAAAACAGGTAAAATCGAATCGGTTGAAAATTAAAGCGAAAATTTTTCCGATTTCCTACGAATTCGGAAGCGCACCTCGTAGCAAAATTGGGATGAAATTGGAGATTTTTATTGAAATCGGTTGAAAATTGACGACACTGGAATTTCTTTAATGACTGAATGTCGAAAAATTATTTTTTGTACCAAGTTTGCTAAAAAATTGTCATTTTACTTTGTTCAACAAGCCCTACAAAACGTATTAGGTCATAATAAAAGTATTTTTTTTTAAAGTTGGTTTTTGTCACACAGTTTTATTAACGGTAGATACTTGTCATAAAACCGTTTTCCTGCTCTCTCCTGGCGAATTTCCACGAAAATTTCTATCAGCCCTATTTTGCAATACATCGGGGGAAATAATCTAACAATATTCACCAATTTCCATTCCGCTATTCATCGCATTAGGGGGAATCGTAGCCATCTTATTAAATTTAAAATTTTCAAAGATTTTTTGATTTCAAAAAAAAATCGACCGATTAATTTTTTTGTAAATTTTGGTTTTTATAATAATTCCTTGAATTTTTTTGTAAATTTTGGTTTTTATACTAATTCCTTAAGAATTGCGCATGCCAATTTTTTTTACGAAAAAGGTGTTAACATTTTGGAAATGGGAGAATTTTAAACCAAAAGACTTTATTGAACTTATCCAAGTTAAAAGGGTGTTCTTTTGAAAAGAAATAACGATGTCGTAGTATATCTACAGATTTCGTTCGTATACTTATACCAATTTAAACAAATATGTAAAGGAAATAGTTTAAACTTTTAAAAATAAAAATAAGGCTTTGTTATTGCCACCCTAAGAACTTTCCTTCGTCTCATCTGGAACCAAAGGAGATGGTCCGATAGCTATGGAAAATAAGAACATTTTTTTCTTTCACGTAGTTAATATTTTTTTTCATTCAATACCTCTCACCCCTACTGAAAAAATATTAATCTTTTAATAAAAACCATTAAGAATTTTTATAGAGTGGTTTCTCAGGCCTTATTCTCAGCAGTATAAAATATTTAAAATAATGTGTCATATGTATGACCACATTACATGAACCTAAGTATTTTGGCTTGATCAATCATCTTCTCCTCCCTTACTCTTCATACTATAATGTATTAATACATAAATATAATATAAATTTAAACATTAAACTTTCTGGTTTTTTTTTTTTTTGACAAGGCAATTTAAACACTTATGAAAATTTTTAGTATGCAACATTATTTAAACATTGCATATAGGGGAGAGTGGCGGACAGTGAGACGGTGCAAACAGTGAGACAATCCATTTTTCTCTTTTCTGAAAATAAGCACAGTAACGCTAGTTTGGGTCAAAACGTTTATTTCCCCGTCTGCGTCTTTTAATTTTGTCCCGACTAAATTAAAGCTGTCCATTTTCCTACACCGTAAAATATCACACAAAATCAGGTGAAAGTAGTTTTTGGAGTGTTATAAAAAGAGTGTATAACACAAAAAAATCTGGTTAGTGGACAGAACTTTTTTTACATATGTATTATATTTATATGTTCTTTCATAAAAAAATATCATTGAATTAGAATTCCTTCTCGTTTTTTGTAATTTTATATTTTTCCGAAAAATGACAAAAAGTAAACAGTGAGACATTATTAAAAAGCAAACAGTGAGACATAGGTTTTTTAAAAAGCAAACAGTGAGACATATAGATTTTAAAAAAATCTATTATTTTAGCATGACTTCAAAATGATTTCGTATTGTTTTTTCTTTCATTTTTTTTTGGCTTTTTGTTTTTTTTTTTGAATAAATGGGTTAAAGTAACATAAATTAATTAAGTATATACTTGTCAATTACCTAATTATTTGACGTTTTCGTTATTTTTTTTTCACCTAAGAATGTCTCACTGATCGCACCCCTTTCAAACAGTGAGACGTTTTGACTTTTTCTACATTTTAGTCCAATGTGATGCCCTCATTCATTCTTTAACTATAAGTTTTTTTGCAACATTAAGATAAAATATGTCTTAAACTAACTTCAAAGTTTCGTTAAGCTATCTCGAAAACATTCTAAGATATACCAATTTAAAAAAAGGGTGTCTCACTGTCCGCCACTCTCCCCTACTAAACGTGTTGACGAAATTTGCAAAAAATTCACTGAGCCCTTTTTGAGCAATCTAGAAAAAAATGTAATAAATGTAATAGGTAGGTATTAAAATAATTGATTTCCTTCTCGATTTTCTTCTGATTCAAGAATACATTTTTAATAATATCTTGGAATACAATATTATTAAGTATAATTTTAGTATAATTGTGGAAAATTAGAACAAAAACCATCAAGCCACCGCACAGTGGTGCCATTCTTCGTTTTTGCCGACAAAATTCATTTGCACGGCCATTTCTGGACGAAAAGTCATGAAATTTGGTACACTGAATGATTTTAGTATGGAGAATACGAAAAGGCTGCCAACTTTTTTTTATTCAAAATGGCGGAAAGAATGAGCGTTAAAATAGAATTTTCATTTTCAAACAGTATATAAGCTAGAAATTGGGCTAAATTCATGTCAAAAAGTTGTTAGATTTAAGATTTAGGACTCATAGATTAATATTCATTACAAAAAAATCAAAAAATTTGAAAACAAAGTCCAGAAAATGCCAATTTATTAAAACACATTTTAAGACCTCTAATTACGCTATTTTTTGGATTTTTTTTTAATTTATCACAATTTTGAGATCTCTTCTATTTATGTTTCATAAGAAAATTGAAAATATTGGGGTTATATGGTTGCCAACTATGTTTTTAAGTAAATATAAGAAAACATGATATAATGAAAAGTTTCAATGTTCAATAAAACTGAGAATTTAATTTTTCCGTAAACCAAAATATACTTTTCTAATAGATTTTAGCGTTTTAAATTCAAATCCGGAGTCAAAAAAAATCTATGACGTCAAGTTTCGAAGATATAAATTAATTTTGATCTGCTTATATCTCAAAAACGTGACGTCATAGATTTTTTTTGACTCCGGATTTGAATTTAAAACGCTAAAATCATTCAGTGTACCAAATTTCATGACTTTTCGTCCAGAAATGGCCGTGCAAATGAATTTTGTCGGCAAAAACGAAGAATGGCACCACTGTGCGCCGCAAGGGAGATAATGTATGTATATGGGAATAATCCAAAAATCCAAAGTCCAAGTGCAAGAATTTCACTTTGATACAGGGCTAGTAAGGGGTCTGAAAAAATTAGAGGATTTTGTTTACTTCTTTGGAGACGATTGAGCGGATGTCTTCATTAATTTTGTTTTAAGGACCACCCTTATGTCTATAATAATACAAATGTCAGTTTCAAAAATCTAACTATTTTTTTTCGAAACATTCTGTAGTTTATTTATGAGAACAATAAATTCACCAACGCCTAATTTGGAAGAACAATAGAAAAAATTCGTTCAATTTTAATGAGTAAAAAAAAAATTGCAGCGTGAAAACTTTTCATCCTCATTTTTAAATCATAATTGCATTTACCCAAAACAATTTATTAATCTGATAATAGTGACCAAAACAATACCAAAAATTATACTATTTTGTTTTTAAATTGTGATTGAAGTCGTTTAAATTTGTTTCATTGGGATAAAATTACGGAGTTGCAAAAATGTTTAAATTAGGCTATCGAACTAAGTCCAGGAGATAACAACCCTGATGGTCTCAAGATGAAAAAAAGATTCAGTGCAGTGTCTTAGTTAGAGTTATTTTTAAACTTATTTCTATGACAAATAGGTTCAAGGAAACTATAGCTCTGTTCATTGGAGTTGGTAACTAGTCTACTGAGAGGTTTTGGTTAATCTTCATAGTACTATCATGCTCTTCTACCCGAGTAGATACGATTTGTATTGAATTCGTTGAAAGTGCGTTCCATTGAAAATCGCTAGTAAGCTACTAGTAGTACTTTGCCACTTCCCAAAGGAACAGGGTTTATATTGTAATAAAAAATAAAAGCAATAATAAAAAATACGTATACACCGTAGTGTACCTAGCTCTTTTCTTTATTAAGGTATTACAGCATGTCCAATTTTTCCAAACTACCTAATGACGAAGATTTTCAAATTTTTGTTGTCAGACAAAACGATCCATTCAATTTGAATGCTGACAGTTAAAATATCTGTCCGATACCGATGGAAGTTAAAATACATAGACAGTCTGGTTTGGATTTTTTCAAAAGCTGTCTTTTTATAATGACATAAGCTCATTTCTTATAAAAGTCTTAAGAATTGTGTATTGAGATCACTTATATTCGTGCATATTAAAAAAAAAATAGAAAGAAAAACAATAACCTACATAACATTTGGTTCGTGCATTTCTACATTTGCAACATTAAAAAACCCATGTTGACCTTATAAATCATACATTTTTCTTTCTAAGACGATTGTTCGTAATAATAAGCAGCTCTTCATATTCATTTTCATGCAAATAAAGACAACACTAATTTTCAAGCCTTTGATTCCTTTTACTTTTATTTTTTTTTTTCTTGAATGTAAATTGTAAACACCTATAAACATTAGAAATAACAACAAAAGAAAGTGATGTTCTACCTACACAAGCCAGCCATTCCCATAAAATCCCGCTCTCCCTCGAATACCGCGCCCTTCTACCAAAACATATGGTTTGCTTAAAAAAACAAAAATCAATGAAACAAACTGAATCTAATTGGATTAAAATTCTAGAACGAAATGCAATCGAAGAAACAATTGCAATTTGTTAAATTACCAAATGAGACCTTATTTAGTGCGTTACAAGTTCTTGTATAGAAATCGTGCCCGCGTTCGCTTCGAATGCCATTCATTATACCATTATGAATAGTGAGTACTTATCACAGTTAACAGACGACCAAAATAATTCCTGCGATAGTGACTACGAGTTTATAAGTCGCAATTCTTCACGCGAAAATAGTGACTGTGAATTGGAAGGATATAAGAAAATTAAAAGTAAATCGAATGTTTGTGCATCGTCTGTGTCATCATCATCAGCGTCATCATCGGTTCGAAGACTTAGCAAACATTTTGATATAAATCATGACGAAAAATTAAAGCTTTGTCTTTCGCCCGAGAAAATTTCCCTTCTAACGAATTCGCCGAAGCGAAGTTCGCCGCGAGAATTGTATATTGAAAGTCAAGAACAAAAGGCCAATAAAAGTCGTTCTGTTGTACCAACGTTTACAATAGTGCCGATTAATTTGGGCTCGGGAAAAGAAGATTTGCATCAGGGAAAGAATGAGTCTTTGGTCAATTTGCCGGAAATCGTATTGACTTCTTTTGAGGTAGCAGCTTCTGCTAAAAAGACTGCTGCTGGTAGTAGTAATTGCTTTCAGGGAAAAACGGCAACGGCTAAGAGCGCTTGTGGTACCTCTTCATCGTCGGTTTTTTCCAATGGATGTATTCCGAAATCTTTCCGAGGTACAATCGTTCAACCTCCCACACCTCCAATAGTCTATCAACAGAATGACCAATCACCATCTCCAGAATCTACTCAAATGAGTGCTGATTCATCACTTTCTAACCGCAGCAGTGAAACTTCCAATGCTATGGCGACTTTTGAGGAAAAACAACCAAATTCAGCAATAGAAGTTGCAGCATTGTTGCAACAACAACCTCAACAGCAGTCCAAGAGCAATATCGATTATGGCCAGTCAAGGTCAGTTTTGTTGTTTGATATGGGATTAGCGTATGCACAATTAATCCTTAAGTCTTGAACTTGAAAATCGATATATTAAACGACTTGAATAGCGGTTATATTAAGTAATTTTGTGTTATTGATTTTGATGTTTACACAGTACGACACCGATGGCAGTTAATTGTGAACCGATTCCTGATGATCTGCAATGTGGAATTTGTCATGAAGCTTTTAAGGATCCGAGGACATTATTTTGTTTACATTCATTTTGTTTTCAATGTTTGGTAGATGAGAATTTCAAACAGGATTCGAGTATTCCATTTTGGTCGCAACCAAATCAAAATGACTACGATTGGAAATGTAAGTTGAAAGCAATTAAATTTTTGTTAATAGAATGAAATTTCATTACATTATTAAATATTTGTATGAAAATTGAAATTCTATTTTGGGACTCAACTTTATTTTTAATTTTCTTAATCGCGGACTAAGAAAATTAAATTGCCGGTCAAAAGAATAGGTTCACTTGGGGAAAAGAAAAAAAACCACTCATTATTAAAGTAAAATACTTTCTATCGATAATATAAGTTTTATTTTACTGAATTAATATTAAAACAAAAAACTCTTTTTTCAAACAGTTCTGACGGTGAGCATGTGCTGGTTATTTTGCAGAGTCAACCTAAGGGGTCCAAAAATAAATCATTTAACTCTGGAAAACAGTTCGTCCTTTCTCAAATCAAATTAGTAATACATAATTAAAACCATTGAGGATAAATTTGCTCCGAAAGAACATACCTAATCTGCTAATCTCGCTTTTAACACTTAAAATAATTAAGCCAATTTTCTTTTCTTTGAAATTTTAATGAAATTTCCTCGGTTCGGGCACTTTTCATCAATCTTTTTACAGTTCAAAGACTATAACGCACTTGCAGGGAAACTGGGAAAGATTTAATTTAAGATGTTGACAAGGAAGAATGATTTTTTTCGCTCTTAAATTTTTTTTCGGTCCACAGTTTTATTTTTTCTTCAAAACTAAAGCACTTGGAATGTCCCATTTTCCAGTAAAACACTTTGATTCACTAAGAAACCCGCCCACTGACTTATGTAACTTTGCACCTAAGCTTACTAGTACATATAGTGAGTGAACCTATTATGTCACATCAAAATAAGTCCTTTTTTGGAAACATTTAAAAAAGATATACCGTTAAAATAGTGTTCCATCTAGTTAGAGGAAAAGACATTCTTCGAAACTTCTTTCTCAAAAAGGTTTTTGAAAATTTTGTTTTTATTAGAAAAAGGCTCTTCTTTGCCATTTGCAATGTGAACGCCTATTCCATTGATCGGGAGTGTATCTACATAGTCTTATTAAAAAAAGATTAAACCTTGGAAAGACTTTTCCAAATATCTTTGTTTGGACGTTTTATAACTAACCAACACCCAAAGGCGTACATTAACCTGCCGGTACCCCTGGACAAGACTAAATTTGGTGGCCATTTTTTTTCTTCATTTTTCTATTCAAGAAGATGCATGCAGTTTTTTTTACATTAAAAAAAAAAATTTTTTAACCCTTTGTTCCCGGAATAACTTTTTTTTAAAATTTTTTTCACGAAAAATTACAAACATCTTGAGAAAAAGTTTTGATATTTTCTAATTACGAAACGAAAAAATAATGATTGAACTAGTAATTACATTGTATAAGGAATGTTTTGAACTGAAAGTAAAAAAGTTGAAGTCCATTTTTTAGTAAAAAAAACTAAAAGATAAAAAAGCGCGTACAAACCAATGTGTTTTACCAAAAAGTCTTATTAAACTAGTATTTAGAAAGATTGGAAAAGCCAAATTTTCTGATGAAAAACATGTTTAAATATTTCAAAGATTGAAGAGCCATTACAATCATTCTATTTCAGTGTTACCGTTATTTAATTTTATAGCTCTAAGCTTAAGGCTACTTGGAAAATTGAGAAAACACTCACAAATCCTGCATTTTTTTAACTAAATATTTACTTTTATACAGATATTAAATTTTTTGTTGGTCGTACTACAACTTATGATGCAATAGCTCATGCAATAATTTTCAAATTTTGGTTATTGCAATAAAAAATAATTAATAGGTGGTTTCATGGTGAAACCACTAGGAAGCAAAGGGTTAATTTATATTTTCAAGTACTTACCATTTTGCTTTAGAATTTCAAAGCCAATTTGCTATACCTTAGACGTTCCTATACCACCTATATCTGCAATGCGAAATCAGCACTGATATAATTCTTTTTGACGCAGTGAAAATAAACTCGGTCGAAGATCCTTAAAAGATTCTTAACCAATTTTACTAATGCCACCAAATGTAGCTTCTATAAGGCTTTATAAGAGCAAATTTTTTTAAATATATGGTGAAGACTCTGCCAATAGTCCACGTGCATGCGACTTTGTTAGAGGTATTTATATGAGTGTAAGAGGACATTTTAAGGTCATCGATTAAACATATAATAATCTCTGGTACAATTTTAGGAACGAACAACATTATCGGTTCTTGAACGAAAATCATCTTTTTGACTCTTTGGAGTTTGAAAAAAAGATTTATAACCAAAAGCAAACTCTTGAAATAGCATTTGTTTACTATCAACACGTTATGTTTATTTTCTTGGGCTGGGCCTCTGTAAATCCATCAGTAAAAAATTTGTTTTGCTATTTTGAATTCTTTAATCTTATATTTTGTGGAAAATTTTTATGAAATAAATTGAAAACATAGGTATTTACACTAATTTTTTCAAAAAGAATCAATGCATTTTGTGTTAAATTTTATACACAAATCCATTTTATAAATTTCACTGATAAAGTTTCATTTTACTGAACTGCTGATTGCCAAATGCCAAAAAAAAAATTCCATTTCGTTTTACTGATAGCGTTCCATTTTTATAATGTTTCGGTGGCATCATTAAAAAAATTACTGAATGATAAGTAAAAATGTAAAAAATTGTTTGTCAAATAAGCATTTATTTTAATGACGTAAATTTACTGATTGCTATAAACGCTCATCAGTAAAAAATTTCAGATTTCTGATGTTTCAATTTTTACTGATGGATTTTACTGATAGCTATAACTGAGGCCTTAGGTACACCGTATAGGTACCATTATTAAAAATCCTATCATATTTTTTCAATTAGATAGGTAAAACCTATATAATGAAGATGAACACAACCGATAACACCACTGGAATTGCAAATAAAATTAAATTTAAATTTAATTTTAATACAAATTCAAATAAATTTATGGTTCTCCATCAAGGCATTACAAGCATTAGGAAAACCTTTGATTGTTTTTGTTTTAATTTTGTTGAAATTTTTTTTTTTGAAAATCGGAAGACCCTTTTAAAAATAAATAGTTTTTTATACATACAAATATCCAAAAGAATTTCAATAAAAAATTTGGCATGCCAATAAAGAGGAAATATTAAAAAATAAGGTTTAAAAAAAAAATCATCGATCTTTTAAAAAAAAAACATTTTTTTTTTTTCTTAAAAAATCCAAAAGAAAATTTTTTTTTTAATTTTGTGCTTAGGTTACTATAATGATTCTGTACACATATTTTCGTTGAAATCAGTTATGTTGTTTGGGAAAAACAACCTTTTGCATGTTGTTCGAATGTTAAGCATAGTAAATTTTGATCATAAAAAGTCAATTAACTTTCTATGGAATATCCCTAAAATTCAAATTCAAACATGCGTTTGAAGCAAACCGCTATGCAGTAGTTTGGGCTATAGTTTGTGATAGATGCATAAAGACAGACAAATTGCCGGACAAACAGACAGACATCCTGTTGGATAATTAACCTGCAAGTTTCTCGAAATACCTATCTTCAGAGCGCAGTGGACTCTTACACATCTTTATGAATATCTTCCAGGTTCTGTTGTAATTTTCGATTTACCCCATCACAGCTTCAGTTTTTGTAGACATTCGTATAATGCATTCAGAGGTCAGTTTTCCTTGGGTTCTTATTCCTCAAAATTTATCCGATCTCTAAAACGCAGTTTAAACTTCAATTCCACCAAAAATATAACATTATTCTAAATGTCTTTATTTCATTTAAGATGCTTCAGAGAAATTGTGTTTTATTTAACTTTTTTTTTTTTGTAAAAGTCAAAAAAAATTTTGAGGTTTTAATCAAACATTAAGATGATGTACAATTGTACATACGTCCATTTGTACACATTTCGGGTGGACGAATTTTCCTAAGCTTAAAGACACGAATCATGGCTCCGATATTTTCCATAACTCTGAGGGTATTTCGTCTTTCTTAAAAATCTTTCCTTTTTTAAATTATTTTAACCACCTCATTAATTTTGTCTACTGTGACTTCCCTTAAGGCCATTGGAAATTAAATCTGAGGAAACTGTTCGTTCAAAATTTTTCTGATGTACCTACTGTACCTATAGGCTTCTGTGAAACATTTCCTCGTATTGATCAAGAAATTCTTATTCTGGAGAATACTTCAGTTTTTTATCTTACTTTCCACAGGAATCGAAGGCTTTCACATTTCATCTCACCTTAATCATATGGGATTGTAACTATTGCACTTATTTTTTTAAATATTTCTAATAAATTTGCCAAAGATAAATTTTTACGTAGGTCGATTTTCAGTCGACTATTAGGTACATGCGTGTCATGAATAATAATTCTTCTCTATTAGGACTTAAACATACATATTCGAAACTTGTTTTTAAATTTGGCCCTGGATGAAATTTAAGAATCGCTTAACGCTGGGAACGCTTGACCGTACATGCTCTTTGAATGGCAAAAAGCCCAATTTACTGCTCCTTCACAATTAAATGTACGATTTAGAAGAAATTTACAATTCAAACACATTCAAAAGATTTTAAAATATAGATATCTTATTATTTATAGTAAGTAAAATAGCTATATCCTAATTATTGTAATACTGATTATAATACATAATTAATAGTTATTAGATATATATTATTTAACAATAACATTACTTAATTTTTTTTTAGAAAAAAGAAGTCTTTAAAATTTGAAATATTGGATAGAATCATTTTCTACTGGAATATTTGTTTCTATATAATTGATGAAATTTGTATTTTTGTTAATATTTTTTTTTCATGTTATTTTTAACAAATTGTATTGTTTAGTAATTCATAACAATTTGATTGTGATTGTTTTTTAGATTTCAAAAAATTTCCAACCCAATGAGCAGTAAGTTCTAAATATTTTCTCGGTGTGCCTGGATTATAATCGAGAAAACCACTTCTTGGTAGAACTTCTTCAATTTGACTACCATCTTGCCAATTATTGTAGCTGGCTATGTTGATAAAACCAATGTGATTGATAATTGCCGTTCGCCAAGCTACTCCATAGTACTAAAAAGGGAGTTTATATTTTAGTTAATTTTTTTTTGCTATGTAAAATTATCCTTACCCTGCCATTACTGCGATGCCTTTGAATATCTCCGTGACGTGGAAATTTGTTACGTTCAGCAAAACCAGGCCCAACAGTTGGGATAAATAACATTTTGTACGTCACTGCAAATGATTTCAGATATGACCAATTTTTCCAAGTACTAGCAAATGTTGCACCATTACTAGGTACTTTGCTGTAGAATCCATCAAAACAAAGACGACGCATTGTCTCGGCATGATTCTTCAATCTGTTTAAAAAAAAAATGCAAAACACATTAGGTAACTAGGTTTATAAATTTAAAAAAAAATATTTTGAACATAAATAAAAGATTAATTTTGTAGTCCAGGAAAATTATTTTAAAAAATAGGCGTTTTGTGGAATGAAATGCAGGGAGGATAGTAAATTCCGCTAAATATCATTTTTTAAAAGGACACTGCCCCGTTTCTCACAAATTGTGTATAAAAACGGGGAAAGAAAGCCAAAAATTGAAAAAATCTAAGCTTGTTCCTACAGCTTCAAATGTAACAATAAATGTTGTGAAATCAACTAAAATGGACCGTTCATGCATATAAAAACTGTATTTGAAGAAAGAGACGTCAAATGATGACATCTAAGCCCCCTGAGATCATGGTATAAAAAGACAAGGTATGATCATTAGAGCCGCCATCTTACAAAATGGGGTAATAGTGTTTTGACGTTTGGTATTTGGCAAAGTCAAAAGCAACAACAATTTCAAAGAAAAATTTGTTTACAACAACAATTTCAATGGGCTGGGCTGTCAAAACCTTAAGTAGCCATAAGTTTTGACAGTTCTCGATACTGAGTTTTTTCTAATGATCATACCTTCTTTTTTTATACCATGCCCTGAAATAACATTTCATTAGATCTGTTGAAATTTCTTAATTATTCCATTGTATATATATTCTTATAGTACTCTCATGAAGTAGAATTTTCTGTTTTGCGTCGCCACCGCTGGGATCGCTAGTTTATTTTATGTTTGAACCTTATGCAGAAAATTGAAGTGCAGATCTACCAAAAGATGTCGCTAAAGTATTTTCATGGATTGATAGTACTATAGAAATATATATACAATGATTATTCTTTAAATAGTTGTATTTCTGACAAATAGAGGGCGCTAGAGGCTTTAAAATTATTTGTTTAACTTTGTAAAATAATAAAAAATTGTTTTTGTTAAAAAAGTTATCAAATAACTTTCGTTTTAGCTAAAACAAATGAGGTGAGGCTATCCTGATAATACAAACTTTCAAAAAAACCTGTGTTTTATTGACAGTCAACAAAAGGTTCTAAGAAATCGAGTAAAACTTGTCTACATCCTTGAAACAGTAGTATCTACTTTCTGCTTACTTAAAATTACAATCTGCTCGCATCTAAAAAGTACACAAAAAGATGATTTTTAAGAGTTCTATGGGTTAGAGCGTTAGGCAGTTAGGCTATTCATGTGTTACGGGCTGTATAAAATTTACGTCGCTCAATTGTGGCCTTATATTGGTACTTGCCTTATTTCAAAACATTAATTTGAAAAAAAGACTCGAGCGTTATTTCAATTATTTCTTGGAAATAAAGCCACATTTGCAATGTGGGTCTGTTTCGTTTTTCAACAAAAACAAAATTGATATACCATTTTAAGAAAATATTATTTAGGCCGTGTGTGAATTGTTAAATAGTTAACCCCGTGAAAAATTTTTGACACTATTGAGGTGAATAAAAAAATTTCAGCTGTTAAAAATTTAATGGGCTCTGGGACCTGGTTAAATTAGGTTAAATTTTTTTTGCAGATGGTTTTGTTTTTTTTTTTATTAAAAAGGAATTTCATGGCAGAAAAGAGGCAGAGAAAAATATTAAACAATAAGCCATACATCTGAAATTTTTTTAGTCACCTCAATAGCGTCAAAAATTTAACGAGATTCACACACGGCCTTAACACATAAAAACGAAATTTTTATAAAATTTGACGACACGTTTTCAAAAAATTGATTTTTCAAAAAAAAAAAAATTAAATATTTTTTAAATCCAAAACTATGTATGTTTTTTGAAAATCTAGTAAAATTTATATATCACGATGATTCTAACGTTTCTTTATAAAAATTGGTTGAAATCGGTTATGTCGTTTACGTGAAATTCAATAATCAAAAAAACGTTCTATGGCATCTATAGCGTTAATAACGGTACAGTTTTTTTTTTTTATTTCAAAAGTAATACTACTTTTTTGTCATCCTCCATCATCGTATTATCATGTCTGATTGTTATCTCGAGTTCAATTGTTTTTACGAATCTTAAACTTGTCTATAGTACCTATACATACATATATGATCGCAAGTAAAAAAGATGTTTAGAAGGCAAAGTAACATTATGGTTTTCAGTGTTCGATAAGTAACCAAATGAGGCAGTTTCCTTTTTCAGTCAATCTTGTATTGAAATCCACAGTCTTGACAAAAACACTATTTAATGTGTTTTTTCCCAAATCTTAATTTTAAAATCGATTGTATTTCGAAAAAAAATTGATTGAAGTAAAAATTGATTTTTAACGATTCGATCAAATTTTTAACGATTTGATCAAATTTGTCGCTTCGCATTCCACAAATTATAATTTATAACACATGGGTTTGATCATTGATACATTAATTTGCCTGCTTTGTTCGGAGATAGTTCCTTATCCTTAATAAAAAATGCAATAGGATCTATTTCACTCTCCTAAAGTGAAATACACCAACTATATAAAATTAGCTTTATTTCTCTTTTGAAAAGTGAACTTAGAACAGTTTTTGAAAGTTGGCCTTATTTTACTTAACCTTACCTAATTTATGGTAACGAACAAGGAATATGTTAAATAATTTCTTCTTGCTCTTCATTCATACAACTCATGCTAAAATTATTAAAGCATGCCCCTATAACGGAGCTAATTAAAGGCTTTATTTTTAGTTAATACGTAAAGAAAAAAACTGAGGACCCAGATTTATAGGCAAATGTATTTAACAAAGCGTATTCAAAAATCTGCTTTGAAAAACAATGGCCATTTATATTTTGAATGGATATCCTATCATTACAAGCTCGAAATGATTTTCTTCAAACATAATTTGAAACTCTGAATCGCATTACAAAGTATTATAAAAGCTTTTAAATATAAAAACTGGCGCCCAACAAAGCGGTTTATTAATTTTGACCCCAATAAAATCGAACAAAAAACATACTTTACTAATGGGATACTACAATTTTTTACTCATAAATATTTCTCTTTGTTATTCTTCTACCTACTTATGCATTACACACTTTTATCCTTTGATAAATCCGATGCTTTCTCAAGAATTTAACCACAAAGAAGACTAAGTGAAATCTCAACCTACATATTAGTATCCAAACATTTGACACAAAAAAAAAAACAAAAATACTCACATCAAGTCAAAAATAAATTCAATACACAAAATCAATAATAACAATCTCAATCAAACAAAAAATCTCACCTTATATGGCCTATAAATAACGCATCCAACACATCACGAGCATTTTCCATATGACTACTACAAAACACCTTCTCAACCTCTTTCAATTTGTACGCATTACTAACGTATATCAAAGGCACATAAGAATTCTTTGTTATTGAAAGAACCCTGTAAAAGGCTTCGCAAGTCGAATACTTTCGAATCGTTTCTAGTTGACTTCTCAAAAACTCCAAACTCTGATTGTTTGCCAAACCAATTTCAAAAGTCACCGTTAAATTAAAACTTGGCGCTGTATTTAATATCAACTGAATCAAATCTTCACTTAATTTCGGATTCAATGTTAGGATGAGAACTCCAATACCAGCGTTTTTGATATTTTCAAATTGCTTACGCAGCACTCCCGTTGTGGGCTTATACAATCCCAATGCCGGATAAAAGGCTGTATTAAGGACTTTAGGTGTTTTTTGTGGAATCACAACCGTATCATTTTCATCAATAGTCTCCTTGACCAATTTGTGTGGTTTACCTTTTTTATACCATGCCACCGGGGCTGTATAAAAAATGTGTACATTTGTCGTAACAGTATCGAGTTTTGTAAACTCTTCATTATCCGTATCACTGTCGCGCTCTCGATTTTGTGTGAGATATTTGATTTTGTCCTTGATAAGACGTGTTTTCACTTTGTGTTCATTGTATTTTTCTGGAACAATAACAGGATGCTCTTCGTGTAGCTCGGATTTTGTATCGAATACATCGATGAAGCCAACATCGATTATTTTATCATGGTCATTATTGGAATTGAATAAAACAATTGTGGCAACAATGAGTGCAATAACGGTAACAAGTAAAAGAATTTTTAATTTTCTACGATTTTTCACATATTTTTTTAAAAACATTGTTAACTGAGACCGAATGCGATGTGAATTTAATGTTTGACATATCGCGAGTAATGAATTTTTGTGTGCTGTTATTGCGTAAGTGCGCATGTCGTATAATATTGTGGTAAATGCATCTCTGCGGTAGAAAGATGTTGATTTATAGGTCGTATAATGTTGTTCACATATCAGTTAAAAAAAGTAAAGCTCACCCCAAATTTCTTTAAGGACATTTCCAAGTATATACTCGTAACTGCAAAAAGAAAGCCTGGGGTGGAATCGGATAAAATGATATTTGACTATCAAGTAGGAAATTCGTGTTTTTTTTTTTGTGGTGAAAAATAATAACTTTGCTCCAGCTTTTTAAATACAGGCAGTATAGTTAAAAATTTCAGGTGGAGCAAAGTAACCCCGTCCCTTGGACTACTTTGCCCCACTTTTCAACTTAAAAAACAAAATATTTTTACTGTTATTTGAATAGTTTTTTTTAGAATTAATGCATTATTTCATGTGTTATCAATGAATTAAAAAAAAAAAAAACAAATAGATAAAAAAATGTCTCTACCATTTTTAAGAGGTTTTCTAAAAATAGTGCAAAAAACGGAGCAAAGTAACCCCATCTAACGGTATCAAATTTGATAGTCAACTATTTTCCATCTGTGTAAGGTGATCGTTTTGAGATCATTTTTAATTTTGGTTCACTTGGTATCACTTGGGTTTGACATCTGTCAAACGTCAGTAAATTTTAAAATAACCGATGAAGAGTTTCAGTTTTTCACTTCCATAGCTACAATAATTGAGAAGACAATTATTAAAAACGTATGTTAATATTAGGTGTGTTTTTTTGTTTATCTATATAGATTTTGTGCAAAAAAACGACATCGGGATTTTTGAAATCCATGCAAACATTTGGCACCACTGTACATACACTTTGGCAGCTGTCTGTCAAAAATGTTGCTTTTGTTTTTTTTTATTTTAACTCCGAAGTGGGAAGGCCATTACATCCATGTTGGATGCAAAAAAAAATTTTCACAAAAAAACAAAAACTATTTGTGTGGCCATGGCATCCATGTTGGATTCAAAAAAATTGTTTTTTTCACAAAAAACCAAAAATCATTGGTATATTCTTAGCTACATTTTAAGACCATAACCATTAAAATTAGTTGCGTCGTTCTTGTGTTATAAGAGTTTGAAGGTAGCCATATTGAATTTTTTTTTCGATTTTATAAAAATCAAACGTGGAAACTTTATATTTTTATTTCTAACTTTTCTAAAAAACTTTAGTAATTTCATGTAAATAATTGTTCAACAATCTTATCAGGTTCAGGATCCATTTAAGACTTTTATATGAAAAGTGCATTGCGTATATACCGAAATATTAACATTTCAATGCAACTATGTGAAACAAATTTTTGATAGTTTTTTCTATGAGAGCTTTTTCAAACCTTATTTTCTCCGTTTTTTTTTTTTTGTTAATATTTTCAGATATTTCTGTATGAACACAACAATTAAACTACTTGGCACTACTGTTTTTATCGAGAGAAAGTAAAATCTGGATAATTATATGGATTTTTCAAAAATCTATACAGACAAAGTTTTTGTTGTTTTTAACACGTAAATTGTTTCGATTTCAAAAATCTCGATGTCGGCACAAAATCTATTATTTATATAGAACAAAAAAACACACCTATTTTTTAAAACGCTTAAAATAATAATTTATAACTTTAATATCTGCCAAGGAAATAAAACTCGAAAAGGATCGCTTACAAAGAATCCCACAAAATATTGTATAAACTTTCAGTTCAGATGGCAGATCCAAAATGTGTAATATACTCAAAAAAGTATCTTATGTTATTCGAAAATTTTGTAGGAGTCTGTTAAAAACACGAAATATTATTTTGAAATTAGTTTTTTTTTGTGTACAAAGGTATGATTGCACATTACATTGAGTCGGGGAGGTGAAATATAATAACAAAGTCTGACTCTTCTATTTTCTATTTCATATTCATTTACTTTATTTTAATTAGGCTTAAAATTATTGCACAGGCTAATATTCATTTTTCCCAAACAAAGTAAAAGCACCACGAAAACCAAAAAAAAAAATATGTTAGACATGTTAAATTGTATCAAATTGACACCTAAATAGGTGTCAGTTGAAAAAGTCAAAAAAATATAATTTGACTATCATCTTACACAGACGAATTTTCTTGAATTTGACAGTCAAATATCAAAAATCAGCTTACACGATTCCACCCCTGGTCAAGCGGGGCAAACACGCACTCGAATTAGAAAAAAAAAAAATTGAAAAGTAAGAAATCGACCTTAAATAAAAAAAATATTCAAGAACAACGGCAACAAAACGATAGCTTTTTTAAAGATAAAGATAAAAAAAATTTAATTAATGGATTTTGAAAATATAAATAAAAAAAAAATACTTTTTTTTCCAAAAGTTTAATGTACCTAATTAGGTACTTTATTTTTTTAATTCTTACTTTTCATATTTATTTTGTGTAAAACACCGATTAGACCAGTGCCGATCAGTGGTACCACTTTACTTCAATTGAAGTTGATCTACTTCTTTTTTTCAAAAAAAAAATAAATCTACTTCCTACTTCGCACCATCACGAAAATAACGAATTCTACTTCATTTTAAAATCTCTGTTACAATCTACTTCAAATTATCAAAATATAAGCCAATTCTACTTCTTTTTGCAGAAAACCAAATATTTGACTAAAAATTGTTATAAAATAATGTATTGAAATAATATTTATACCGAAAATATAGAGTTTGAAGGAATTCAATTTTTTGGTTTTAGTTGTTTTTACTAATTAAATTATTTAACTTAAATAAGTTTAAGAAAATATATTTTTTTTTAAGATGGATTTTTATTAAAAAATTATATTTTGAAATCTACTTCGATTTTTCTCAATCTACTTCCATTTTTTCTTCAAATCTACTTCGACTTTTTTTCTGCAAGTGGTAACGCTGGTGCCGATGCCTTCAAAAACATTAAAAAGTACAAAAAAATCATAGTAGGATGAAACCCATTGGAAATGGAGGGGAATATGATAAGAATGAAAGGAAAAATAAATTACGGGCGAGCCGAGTTCGGGAAGTGGGTGGGTTGAGTTTTTAATGGTAAAAAATGGTATATCTTGATTTCCGGCAAAACTACAAATCCTATAGAAAAAAGTTGTATGGCAAAGTTGTAGGTAATAAAAAGATCTACAACTTTTGCATCAACAATTTTTTCACATAACCTCAAAATTTATGTGAAAAATTCAAAAAACCGAGTTTTTGGTTTTTTATTTTTATCTTTTTCAAAAACAAAAATTTTTCTACGAAATTTGGTGAAAACTTAGCTTATTATGTCCCAAATACACTGTAATTTATTTGATTTAAAATATCAATTTGTTCACCTTATTTTGACTTAATACCAAAAAAACATCCTAATTTTCAATCGAAAATTCACGTGTCAAAATATCAGCTTTTTTCAAAAAGTCGGTGGGCATTTCGTTCGTTAAAATGTCTATTTTCTGATGGTGTAAAAAAAATTTTACATTAGTATACTATAGAACATGTTCTAGTAAAATTCAAAAAATGAAAAAAGCTTGAATTCGAAAAAATTTTTTTATCATTGCTTACAATTTTGGCCTATTTATTCAAATTTACACTTTAATTACTCAAAAAACGTAAGATTTCATGTAAAATTGATTAATCTTACGTTTTTTGAGTAATTAAAGTGTAAATTTGAATAAATAGGCCAACATTGTAAGCAATGATAAAAAATTTTTTTCGAATTCAAGCTTTTTTCATTTTTTGAATTTTACTAGAACGTGTTCTATAGTATACTAATGTAAAATTTTTTTTACACCATCAGAAAATAGACATTTTAACGAACGAAATGCCCACCGACTTTTTGAAAAAAGCTGATATTTTGACACCTGAATTTTCGATTGAAAATTAGGGTGTTTTTTTGGTATTAAGTCAAAATAAGGTGAACAAATTGATATTTTAAATCAAATAAATTACAGTGTATTTGGGACATAATAAGCTAAGTTTTCACCAAATTTCGTAGAAAAATTTTTGTTTTTGAAAAAGATAAAAATAAAAAACCAAAAACTCGGTTTTTTGAATTTTTCACATAAATTTTGAGGTTATGTGAAAAAATTGTTGATACAAAAGTTGTAGATCTTTTTATTACCTACAACTTTGCCATACAACTTTTTTCTATAGGATTTGTAGTTTGCCGGAAATCAAGATATACCATTTTTTACCACTAAAATCTCAACCCACCCACTTCCCGAACTCGGCTCGCCCGTAATTTATTTTTCCTTTAATTTTCATCATATTCACCTCCTTTTCCAGTGGGTTTCATTCTACTATGATTTTTTTTGGTTTCAAAAATTATCGACCCTGGTCTAGATAACTAGAATATTAAACTACTTTTAGTTTTTGTGAAAACTGTTACTATGTTCCATTGATTAGGTTGTCGTACCCTTTTCAAAATTTCAATTGAAAAAGCATTAAAAAAATCATAGAATTTTGTGAAATTTTCTTATAAGCTTTTCTTTAAAAACAATTAATTTTAACTTATTTCTCTGAAGAAGAAATCTTACGTAATCAAATGTTAAAATAGCTTTAAAAAAATCCAAAAAACTCGTTAAAATCGGTCAAGTTCAATTCAAATCTGACGTGGGAAGACAATTGAGGTGTTGAGAATGGGTCAAATAATTCTATCAGAAAAGCATATTTTGGCTCAACCAACAAATAAACTAGGGATGTTGAGAATATTCGCATGCGCATTCGCAAATGCGGAACATCCGCATGAATTGGGATATCCACACCCACACCCGCGGATTTTCATGCGGATGCAAAGAAGTTGCGACAAGAAAGAAGGTGAGCGGAGCCGGCGAATGGTGCGTACCAATGGGAGTCACACCGAGTAATGGTCTGTGAGCTGTGACTGATTTTTTTAAAGCAAAACACTAAAAAATAGCAAAAGACTTAGTTTTATAGCCCGTTTTCACTAGAGCCCAAATTAGATAATTTCGCAAAATCTCATTTCGAATTTCAAATTGTATAGGAAATTTGGAATTCGAACTAACTTAAGCCTTGGCCACACCGAAGGATATATCCGGTAGCGGTACGGGTGTGAAAAATATTCCACACCGAAACGTTATTGTTCCAGTTTGGAATTTTTTTTTTTCATACAATTACCTGTACCGCTACCGCATATACCCATCGGTGTGGTTGTGGTTGGTTTATTAAGTCTTTTTAATTTCTCTCACTAAACGCAAATAATAAAAATATTATTTATAACTGTATCATTATTTTAATTAATTTATATTAATTTTGTATATTAGATCTTAAACATCCACATCTGCGGATGTTAACTTTCAAAATTTTTTAAATAGCATACTAAGAGGTCTAATAGTGTGTTATACAAATTTGGAATTTTTTGGACTTTGTTTTCAAAATTGAATACGAACAGTTATAACTCAATCCAACACCAAAATCCTTTTTGACATGAATTTCCCCAAATTTCTGGCACATAAACCGTTTTAAAAAAGAAAATTTATTATTCTTTTATCCAATTTGAAGCTGCCATCTTGAATAAAAAATGTTGGAACTTTTTCGTATTCTCCATATTAATATCCTTCAATGTACAGAATTTCATTGTAAATTTTTTTGTAAATAAATTAAATTCTTTCATTCATCCAATACATGTCCTTAGCAATTTATTAAGGACACACATTAATAATACGGTAGTGAAATCGGGGTGGTTAATGTTTGCTAAGACAAAACTCGGCTGCTTCAATTGAAGCAATGGGCAGGCAGAGGATATGTGTAGAATTCTTATAAATCATTAAAAAGGATGTCTATTGAAAAATAAAGCGTACATTTCACAGTATTATGTCCTTACAGTTTTTTTTCCGTTTCTTTTTTTTTTTTTTAACTTACACAGCAAGGATGCTTATCGGGTTCTATTTCGAGAGCCGAGTCAATTTAATAGAAGGGGTGGGTGGGATAAGAGAATGTTCAGAAAAAAATTTATTGAAAAAGGCATATTAGTGTTTAAATGATTCTTTTGTATAGTTTGTATTGATGTGTATAAAATGAAAAAAGAATACAATGTTAAGAAGGTTTATTAATTTCCAATACTGACTTTTTCAGCTCAATGTTAGTTGATTAGTTGATATACTTATATAGTTTTTTAAGCTTGTTCTCAAGATTTAACGAATTACATATATTTTGTTAAGGATGTTTTTTAATGACTTGAAAATGTTTTTACCGAAAAACAGGGTTTTGTAAAACGAGTTTTAGATACCTTTATATGAATAAATAATGTATATATTTTTTTTCAATGGATACACATATTTTGTTTAAGCTTTAAATAAATAAAATAAATACAAGTTTTAAACAAAATCACTTTTAAAGATATTCACTACGGCGTATACGTAATTTTTTTGTATTTTTTATTTTAATATTATTTTAAGACATTTAAATTTAATCCAGTCAAATAAGGGTTTAACCTCGGAATGAATGTTAGTAGACATTTTTTTTGCTCAATATCTTCCTTTTGCCATTCTATAACATATCTCAAAAGTCTAGAAAAATCTCATGTCCGCTTGTCGCGATTTCAAGGTCAAATCGCGAAATGGAGATTTTCAAAATTAGCAAAAATAGGCTATGGTATTATATACACATATGATACATGATTTCAAGGTATTTTTTAATGCGGATTCCAAAAAATCTAAAATCAAGACAATCTGACGTCTCTGGAAAAAGTTATACCTGTTTTTCATCTGTCAACTCATATTATTATAACAGTTGCAAACTTACTGCCGAAAAACCCTTAAAAGTTATGGTAGATGAACCAAATTTTGCATGAAGATTTAAGAATCCATCATTATTAAAAATCAAAACAATCCATTACAAAAAATATATATACCTACGAAATAATGGTATTTTTTGATGGGGGGCAAATTTTAGGATATGCACTAAAGAAGATTCTTGTTCATCTTAGGAATAAGTGCTAATAGGCTAATTTTTTCATTTTAATCTTTGTTTGGATGTTCTTTAACTACCCTCAAAAATCTAAAAAAATCTCATGTCCGCAAGTCCTAATTTTCTTGGTTTGAAAATAAGGTGCAGATTTTAAAAAATTAATAAGAAAAGTTTAAATTTTTATATGTATACCAACATAAGCGACATGATTTAAAGGTATTTTTAACACTTATTCCAACAAAACTCACAAACAAGTCAACCTGACCATCCCTGAAAAGTAATGCACCTTATTCATGTTGATCTGACACAAATATCTGAAGTGTAGTTTTTCAATTTTTTAAAATCTGCACCTTATCTTCAAACCAAGAAAATTAGGACTTGCGGACATGAGATTTTTTTAGATTTTTGAGGGTAGTTAAAGAATATTCAAACAAAGATTAAAATGAAAAAATTAGCCTATTAGCACTTATTCCTAAGATGAACAAGAATCTTCTTTAGTGCATATCCTAAAATTTGCCCCTCCATCAAAAAATACCATTATTTCGTAGGTATATATATATTTTGTAATGGATTGTTTTGATTTTTAATAATGATGGATTTTAAAATTTTTATGCAAAATTTGGTTCATCTACCATAACTTTAAAGGGTTTTTCGGCATTAAGTTTGCAACTGTTATAATAATATGAGTTGACAGATGAAAAACAGGTATAACTTTTTCCAGAGACGTCAGATTGTCTTGAATTAAATTTTTTTGGAATCAGCATTAAAAAATACCTTGAAATCATGTATCATATGTGTATATAATACCATAGCCTATTTTTGCTAATTTTGAAATTCTCCATTTCGCGATTTGACCTTGAAATCGCGACAAGCGGACATGAGATTTTTCTAGACTTTTGATATATGTTATAGAATGGCAAAAGGAAGATATTGAGCAAAAAAAATTTCTACTAACATTTATTCCGAGATTTACCCCTTTTTTCTCCTTATTTGACTGTATTAATTATAAAAAATTCATCTAGTGATATGCCTAAGACAGAGTGCAGGGTATAAAAGCAGTGATAGTGCGTTTATAGCAATTTAAAATGGCAAACTTATGTTTTAACTTCAAAAACCAAGTTACTGTTGGACAGAACATTTAATACAAACTTTCCTTTGAGTTATTTCAAATAACAGATATAATAACAGATGAAGGTATATCCCAACTAAAAATTTTGCCTATAAAGCTGCTATACTACCAATGGTAAGAAATTAAATTTATAAACTCTATGTGGTCAACTTTTGTTAACACATCTGTAAACGTGGGTTTAAAGTGGCATAGATCAGTGGATCTAAAAGCGAGATAAGCAGCTTGAATTCTTTCGAAGCTATGTATAAAATTTAATCTGTATATCCTGGATGGTTTTAATTTTTATTGAAAGTGATGAATGAATTTTTATTAATTTGATTTTGGAAGGGACAAATTGTTTTTGCATGAACTGAAAATTAAATTAATGGTTTGAGGTGACCTTTGATTTTTCTCTCTGTCGATATAATTTTCCCAGAATTTATAACAATTTTAAATAAAAAATAACACTTCCCAACACACAAAAATTATCCAGACCATGGCTTATCATTTCTTACTAAATTAAGGGTGCTGAATCCGAAAACAAGATTAGTTTTTTTTCTAGCAGCTCCAGTTTTTAAATTATTTACACATGAAAGGGAAAAGAAATTCATACAATTTTTTTCTGTAAATTTTTTTAAAATTTTTTTTTTTGTATTTTCATTTTACTTACTGAACCGAAATACATTACATTCGAAATAAATTTTTCCAGGAAAACTTTAAAAGCGCTTGTAATAATAAAGTCTAAAAAAAATATGTAGTATAAAATAACCCCCAAATGTGAAAAATGAATATATGTACATATCTAAAAAAATACAACCCCTAAAGCAACCAGTGTGATTTTTAGGCTTAGTGAACCCAAATGCATTATATTCGATAAAAATTTTTCTGGAAAATATTTAAAAAAACAGTTAAAATAAGCATAACTTTAAAATAAGTACGAAATTACCCCCAAAATGTGGAAAACTAAAAAATAGAGCTCCTAGACAAAAATTATCAAAATTGGTTCACTCAGTGCAAAGTTATGAGGTAACAAACATAAAAAAAAACAGACGAATTGAATAAATCCTCCTTTTTGAAAGTCGATAAAAAAAATTTGTTGGCCAGTGTAAAAGAAAAATCCAATAAGAGATACCTGAACAAAATATAAACTTAATTTTTATTGTAATCTTTGAACAACAATAACAACTTGAAGATGGGTTAATATACCATCACGTTTTTTGGCTAGAGTTACAGCTGTTTTACTTGCAAAAGTCTTAACATCCAAATCTTACAGAGTTTAAGAGATGGCTGTAAATAAAAAAAATTTTTTATTTTAATATTTATACTTTCAAAATAAAACCAATATTATTCAGAAACTATTCTTCTTTTATGCAGGGTGTCCCAAAAGTAATGCATAAAACGAAGTGTTTTGATAGGCCAATTTTAGGGCTCTCAAAATTTAGTAACTTGTTCATCCCAAATCCTTACGGTTTTTGATTTAATGCAGTTTTTGTGAAATTTCTAAAAATCCCGACTTTGCAACAGTATTTTGCTAATTAATTTAATTAATTATTTCTTATTATTAGGCAATGTTTTAGTGAAAGAATTGTAAAAAAACAAAAATCAATTATGAGCGGAGGAAGCAAAATACTGTTGCAAAGTCGGGATTTTTCGAAATTTCACAAAAACTGCATTAAATCGAAAACCGTAAAGATTTGGTATGAACAAGTTATCAAACTCTGAGAGCCCTAAAGTTGGCCTATTAGCATATTTCGTTTGATCCATTACTTTTGGGACACCCTGTATAATTGAGGCATTGTTCTAAATATAAGTGAACCTATTCTATTGGCCCATCTAAAAAATGTATTTTTTGGGAGCATTGCAATAAATTGTATTTATAAATTGTTTTAATAGTTTTGAAATTATTGTTTTCCAATAAATAAGTTAGGGAAATGGCAACTCTTGAATATGCATCAGTAAAAAGTTTTTTTCTTAAGTTGTTTTCAAGTGAAACATTTAATTGTTCGTCGTTTAAAGGTTGAACGTATTCAGTTGATCTGCAGTTTAGACATATACATATTGACAAATTTGTAAGAAATATATACCTTTTTTTATCCTAGGCTAAGCTGGGGCTATGAAAAAGAAAATTGTACTAGCCATCGATTTTATCCAGACAAGAAAGAGTCTTGTTTCAGTGGATACGGTCTATGTAATTAACAGTTTTTGTATGTTACTGAGTTTGGTAGCAGTTCTTGCTCAGCCAAAAAATTGATTTTAAAAATGGTGCTATACACGATCTTAAAAGCATTATTTTTACCATTCTGCAGTTAAGTTTTAATTCAATTTCATGCCAGAAAACTCGAAATCTAGAAAATCCAGAATTTCGACAATCCAGAAAACTCAAAATCCGGAAAATTAAACATCTCAAAAACCCAATATTTAAATAGGCCAAAATCCCGAAAATAAAGTACAAAATATAAGAAAAATACTTTAAAATTGTCTACTCACTAATTTTTGTATTGAAGTACAAAAAATTGTCGGTTTTTTTGTTTTTTTTTTCTGATTTTTGGGGTTCTGGTTTAAGCTAGGTTACAATTCGAGTTTTCATTCCCACAAATCTTGAACTGCATTTCTATACGATCGCAATTTTAAAAGTTTAGACAAATATTTCATATCATTTTTCTGGTCACTTAACCTAAAACCTATGTCTTCCATTTATTTTAAGCTACAACAAATACAAGCTACAGCATCAAGTCCATCTCGGTAGAATCCTCACCAGAAATGTCATATCGCAATGGATCTTCACCCTCAACACGTCCCGAAAGTCGATCATCGTTTGCAAGTTTTCGTAGTAAGAAGAAGTCAACTGATAAAATAAAAAATAAAGTTCTGTATCAAAAAAATAATAAATTTAAAAACCACAAATTTCGATAATTTACAGTTTATTTCTGATTTTAATTTTTAGAATAAAAAATCTGATGTCCCATCTCCTCAAATCGAACGATCTCGCATAATTATTTGTAAGGAATGCCAACAATCAACTGAAGTGCCAATCGGTGGTATTCGTCAATTACCACAAAATTTTGTACTTGTTCGAAGGATTGAAGCAATCAAATTGAAAATTGGAAATGATGTTATTTCGAAAATTTGGTGCAGTTTATGCTATGTGGAAACTAGTGTAAGTTAATATGTGAATAAGATTAATATTTGCAATACAAGTCTAAAATTGTCTTCGTAGGCAACCTTTCATTGCATTACTTGCACCATAAACCTTTGTACTTTTTGCAAGGAATCTCATGAACGACAGAGACACACTGCAAATCATAGAATCAAAAATATTATCGAACTTCGTAAGAGTCGAAATTTGAAGAAGGCATTTTTGAATGATTCGAATTTTACTATTAAGTGTTCCATGCATCCTGGATTTGAAATGAAAGCATTTTGTAGTTCCTGTCGACAGGTTTGAACAATTCGAACTTATAATCATGATATTGGTAAATATTCTCTATCGTCTTTAGGTTGCATGTACAGACTGTTTGCTCCTATTGCACAAGGGCCATAAGCATGAATCCATTAACAAGGCTTTTGCAACTTATAGCAAAAGCATAAAGGAGTCCACTGATCAGGCTCGACCTCTTTGTGACTATGCTCATCATTCAATTAGTCGATTGAATGAAATAGCTAAGCGTATTAATAATAAATGTGACAATATACAAGCTGATGTTGAGTCTTTTATGATGGCATACACAGAAGCTATAGAGCTACATGGCAGAACTTTGATTCAACAAATTGGTCGAGCTAGAGAATCAAAAGTTCAAATGATTGTCGAACAGCAATTGGATATGGGTAGGTTGAAAAAATACAAAAATACTTTCAATAACATTATTTGATTTTATTGCAGAAAAAAGATCTCATGAAGCTTTAGGCGCAGTAAGATTTAGTGAAGATCTTCTTGAATCTGGAAATCAAGTTGAGATTTTATCATTTGTAAATATATTGTTGAGTAGATTTGAATTTTGTCAAAAATTTAAGCCACCAATTGATCCAAAGGTAAAGGAATTTGTTCAAAATAATAATTTGTTTTAATTTAATAGGGTTTTTTTTTAAGATTTCAGATACTCTTCACTTTTTACCTGAAGTTCGAGCACCTGCATCAAAAAATAGTAGAAATATTCCAATTTTTGGTATAATTACAACACAAACTGTTGAACCATCATTGTGTACATTGGAAACTGAAGGTAAATTTGAAAAAAAAATATTTGTTTCGCAAAAACCTCAATTTTCAGGTTTATATGACTTGCTTATTCTCGTCAATATAACCTATTTATTATTTTATAGATTTCCTGAAATGTATTAATTCTTCAGCCTCCATACTGTCTCTTGAGTAACTTTACCTGTCTGTGCGTGACGTTTCCTTTTTTTATTTTAATATCTTTAAAACTCTTAGTATGGAGTTCAATTTTTTTAGTTCGTCGATGATGAAAGAGACAGATGGAAAATATAAACCAGAGTATGACAGATTTGTCCAAACGTGACCGCAGATTTGTAAGAATGCGACCGGGAAATGCACCTTATGTAGTTTTTACTGCGGTCCCAGAATTCCACCATTTACCTACAAATATTAGGTACACGATCTTTACTCATCAAGAGCCATCCTAATTTTTGTGTGTCATATTATGATCAATATAAGCAAATCGTTTTAGGGTTTCCGTCCGATAATAATCTACTTTATTTGAACTGTAAATAGGGCTTTGAGTTAGTGCTACAATGATTTTGAATCCTAACAAACCATTTTCCACCAGGATACAACCGTCCGAACGTTGTTAGAATAACATAATTAGAAGCAATTGGATTTTTTTTTTTTTTGAAAATATAAAAAAAAATTGTTCACTGAGATCTCATATCTGTAAACCAAAACTTGCTTCAAGACATTAATCCGAAAATATCTGCTTCCGAATGTTCGAAAAAAAATATTTCCATTGCAAGCTACAGTACCTTGCCATATTATTAGGCTCAAGCGAAGAAAATACATTTTTTTGCTTCATGTTGCTGAATTTTTAAAGTTTTTGTCGAAATATCTTAAATTTTGTTTTGTCTCATTTACTTACACTTATCATGTTCATACGGATTGACTTAAAAAAAGTTAAAAAATTCATAAATTTTGATATAAAATAACTGCAAATTCATGGGCGGAAAATTTCCAGACGGGTCCAATACTTAAATTTTTGTATCAAGGAATAACGTGACATTCTTAAATTTATGGCAAAAGTCCGATCTTGCAGAAATATAGAAGCTCTGATCCTCTGGTTATTAAGCAATGTTCTTAGATTTGGGGTAGTTTTTTCTTTAGAGGAGCAGAGCTATTATTCACAGTATGTTTCCAACTTTTTTTAAGCCAATCCGTATCTACATGATAAGTGTAAGTAAATGAGACAAAAATAACTAAGATATTTCTATAAAAAGTTTCAAAATTCGGCAATATGAAAAATTGTATTTTTTTCGCTTGGGCCTAATAATATGGCAAGGTACTATATAAAGTAGGCCTCTGCTACCCAGAGATGCACTTTATTATTTACAGTAGTGCTGCTAAAAACATTCCGGATTTTTTTTATAACATAAAAATGGAACAAAATATTGTTTTAATATTTTTTCTAGGGCGTTCATATATCAATTAAGCAATTTCAACAGAAAATAATGATCTTTAACACATACAAAAAATTAAAAAATTGAAAAATTAAGCAAAGCCAGAATTACGGCTGTGAAAAACTAACCGTATTTTTTAATGTTAATATTCAAAGTTAATTTTTTGTTCAGAAACATTTGTTTTCGAAAACTGCTCGGCACCAACAAGGCTTGGACTCGCCCAAATAAAATAAAATAGAACTATTAATATGCTCCTAGTAATTTTTCAAAGCTCCAAGTACGTTAGTTGCTGGGGTGTGCTTTTTCTTCTCTTCCTGTCACTTAAAGATGGCCCACAAATTTTCAATTGGATTTAAGTCGGATAGGTAATTTTTACGGCTATTCCAAGCCAGGAGTATTGTTTTCCAGGAACTACTGTTTTACGATCTTTTAAGAATTTTTGGCTTCATAACTTGCAGGAAGAGCCAATGTAAAGGCATTTTTTTGTTTTTTATGGAGCCATTATCGACTACAACATCGTTCCATTCTGGAAATGATCCATAATTCCGTTGATTTGTTGTAACGGGGTAGAGCCTGCCGCTAGAAAAACCCCAAACAATCAATGATACTGTGCTGTGCTTCACGGTAGGGAGCGTATTGTTTTGGTTTCAAGCATGTCCATGTTTGAGGGCCTGGCTGGCATTTTGCAATAGAACAAGTTAAAATTTCTTATATCACTAAAACACATACAGCAGCGAGCAAAAAAAATGCAAACAATAAAAACGCTTGCATTTTTTTGCTGGTCTAAAACCGCATATTTAGGTAGACTTTTGACCAAATAATGGTTTTGGTGTAAAATATTCCACAAATTGACTCTATTTAATGAAAATAAAACAGTTTCAATATGCCAAATTTGGTAACTTAATTCTTGTTCAAAACTCTTTAAACCTCTTTCGTTTTGCATTTATTTTGCTCGTTATTGTATTTTTCCGTGTTGTTACCGAGCAATTCAGTTGATTTTTTGTAAATACAACCATGATGAAGTATTTTAATTTTAAAATTTTAAGTGTTTCTTAAGATCCTTTCATTGCCTACCTTTTTAGACAATGCTGAGTAGGTACTAAGGAATGGTTTTTTTCCGAGCGGAAAGAGATTAAGACCAAATCTCTCAAAGCCTTCCTTACTGTACTTGATGTTGAAGGCAGATTAAGCTTCTCACAAATCGTTTAAGAAGTCGCAAAATGATCTTTTATCAAAAAACTCCTTATTCCCCTATCAGTTTTAAGGGATATTTTGTTATGGCATCCACCCAGGCGATCTGTTTCAACTGATTTTTCTCTTTTTTTACTTTTTGACGATATCATTCTCACTTGACGTTGCAATTAACAACATCCCAAAGGGATAACATTTTGTTTCATTCCGGTTTGAATGTGCTCTACGACTAAGTAACTAATTTTATAACTATAATGCGTTTTTTCCGTTGTTCCAATAAATAATGTTGGTATACAATTCACTAAGCTAACAACTTTGTTTGTCACTGAAAACAAAAATTTTACAGAAGTGACGCTTAAAACCGTAACCTCAACACCGAGGATCGAAATCCTTGAAATTCCGGTTAGTTTTGCACAGACGAAATTCTGACTTTCCTTAATTTTTCAATTTTTTAAATTTTTGAATACATTAAAGAACATTATTTTGTGTTCAAATTCCTTAACTGATATATTAACGATCTAGAAAAAAATATTAAAACAATATTTTGTTCCAGTTTTGTGTTATAAAATTTCAATTGATGAAAATGACAAAAAAATCCGAAATGTTTTTAGCAGCACTGTATATGACCAATTTCCCCAAAAGATTTTGGCTTTTAGCAGGCCAAGATGTGTATTGCTTTACTGCTTAGTTTTTGGGTAGTTAAGTGGGTTACTGTGGTGTATACGTAACATATTTTTTCTCTCTATAGAAATACATTCGCTGACCAAATACTGAAATAGATTATCCTTTGTTGATAATCATTAACATGATAACATTATTTATCTGAACCTGTTTTTTTTTTATTTGATTTTCAGGTTACACACAATTAAGGGTGCATCGCAAAGTGGAAATGGTAATTCTTAGCAGAGATGCAGATGGCATGCCATTGTGTCATGGAGGTTTAAAAATCGGAGTCCAACTTAAGTATAAGGAGTCATCTTCAAAATCCTTACCAGTTGAGGTATAAGAAAAAAACAAAAAATAACATTGCAGATGGTATAAAGTCTTACAGAAGCTTTATAGAATCTGAAATGTTCATAACGAACAAATCATACACATCTAAAAATCGTTTTCTTTTTTTTTATTTTAGGTAAGCGATCGTCGTGATGGCAGTTATGGTATAAATTTTGTCCCCGATTCTCAAGGAACTATGGTTTTAACAATAACTATAAACGACAAAAATATTAAAGTAAACAAAAATATTAAAATTCTTCAACTATAAATATAAAATTATAAAAAATATTTCTCTAGGGAAGTCCATTTACATTTGCTGCAAGAACTGTACGACCTCATACTGGAATTTTTCATTGTTGTGCGTTTTGTTCCAGCAAAGGATCAAAACAAGCTTCGTGTTCTTGTGATGGACGTATGCCAGGTTATAATGGTTGTGGACATGGACATAATGGGCATCCAGGCAGAAGACATTGGTCGTGCTGTGGTAATATTTTGGAGAACTCAGAATGCACTGCAGCAAATAAGCTATTGAATCCTTAAATAGTGGCTCCAAAAGTCAGTTTGGATAATGTAATATTTTGTTTAAATGACAATAAAGTTTTAGAATACAAAATATAATACAGTATATAGTTTGAAATTTTCATTGAAATTATTTAAATTTTACTAACACGTATTGAAGAACAAAGACAAGAGCGTACACAGTACATACCATTAGTACAGCCGATGCAGTATTTCGGGGCATCAAACGGATGCCAGGGCTCCACAAGAAATTATGTCGTGAAGAAATCTTTTTATAAAAAAAAATTAACTCAGAAACCTTTTCGCTGGATATAAATTCTCAGCCAGCGTTATGTCAAAGAATCTTTTGGGTTTCATTTATGAATAGATCTTTGAGAGATTTTTCGCACTCGTTCACCTTTTGGCCGCCATTTTGGATTTTAGTTTTTATTTAATATCTCGACTTCTATTCATCCTATAGGTAAAAGTAGATCTTTAAGAGACCTTTCTTTTGATATGTTTTTTGATATAGGAGGAAGTTTTTGAAAATGTATTTTTTTTTGCAAGGATTTTTTCCGAAAACCCCAAAAAAATATATATTTTTTTCACCTAAATGCACTGGTGAACTTATATCTGAAAACCAAAAAAAAAATTTAAACCGCTAAAAACCGTTTAAAATTAACTATTTATAAAAAAAACTCACATTTCTACTTGCTCTTTTAGTGCCGGGCTACAGGTGATTTTTCGATTGCCTACCAGTCAGTTTGTAGGTAAGAGGGGTGAGGATTTTCCTCTCTTTGTTCCTAGAAAATGTGAATTGGAACGTGATTGGGTAGGTACAACACTGTGTACAACACTGTGTAGCCAGGCACTTAGTATTGGTTTCGTGTCAAAAAAAATTTGAGGTTTTGATCAAAACCAACATTATACTACGTTTCCACCTACCCTAAATTCGAGATTTAGCTAAGATTTAGCTTCGCTAAATCACAGATTTGGGTTCATCTACCCTAAATCCAAGATTCTCACCCACTTTCAATCCGAGAGGGTCCGAAAAAGTGGGTCTCGCAATTCCGTCCGTGCGTCTGTTCGTCTGACGCGAAATTTAATTGTTAACGGTTTTTGTATAACCAAGGAACCAACCTTAACCTGGATGAACAGAAGTCAAGATATTTAATAAAATCTAAAATCCAAGATGGCACCCGAAAGGTGAATTTCATGAGTGCACAAAATCAGGGTTTTGATATTCACCTAATTCTCTATCGAATGAGCAAAAAAAAAAATTTGGGGGTGGTACAAACTGCTGGGTCACCCATATATGAACATCATAAGTGCACTGATGTACTGTATTCAGATCAGGGTTGTAAAAAATCATTTTATATTAATGCATTATTTGCTCTCCATTGCAAATTTTAAAAAAAATATTTATTGCAATTAAAAAAAAATTTCCATTGAAAAAAAAATATTTATTGTAGGTATAACTGAAAAATATTTGCATTGAAAAAAAAATATTTACTGCAACTAATAATAAAATTTGTATTGCAAATAAAAATATTTTGCATTGAAAAAAATATTTACTGCAAACAAAAAATTCAACGCATGTGTGCATTAAATATTTTTTTTTAATATTTGTCGAATTTCTTACAATTTTGACTATTAGCTGTGTTCCTTTGGCCTAAAGTATCTACTGCTAAGTACTTCTGGTTGTATTCAACTCCATTTCTTCTATAGAAAAAATGTTTTTGAATGGATTCAGAAGTACTAAAAAGTACTTTGCTGAGCCCAAAGGAACACAGCCATTATTATTATTATTAGGTACCTATTACCCCGTTTGTATGACCGATTTAAAGATCGAATTGAAACTGAATCGAAATTTCGATCCAGGTATATGGAAGTACCAGATCGAGGAATCGAATTGAAATAGAATCGAAAACACAATTTTTCTTTTTAATATATTTGCAGTAAAATAGAAAAATCTAACCAAAAACAAAGTGCAAGTAAAACTAGATATCATTAGACATACATACAGTGAATTTGCAAATAAGAAGACAATCACACACAATTTCCACCATAAATTATATTTCGAGTATTCAATTTATTCGGTATATATGCATATTTTCGATTCGATTCAGCTCCCCGAGTCGGATCGGATCGACAAATCCGGATTCAATTCGATTCAGGTATATATAGACCTTAATCCTGATTCAATTCCGATTCAAATCGCCATACAAACGGGGTATATATTAGTTATTGCAACTATAGCATTGAACCAAAAAAAAAATTTTTAATGCACACATTTTGCATTGAATTTTTTTTTTTTTAAATGCAGAAAATTTTTATTTGCAATAAAAATATTTTTCATAAATATTTTTTTTTAATGCAAATTTTTTTTATTTGCAATAAATATTTTTACAACCCTGAAGGTATAACTACATTGGCTCAAAAAGTGAAAAAGTACAAAAGTGAAAATTTTCAAATGCATTTTTGTGTAGTTTTTCGGGCTGGAAAATTAAAACTTATGATGCAGAAAGCTTATTTTTTGGTCTAAAAAACAATTTGTATACTCTTTTTCACAAAACAATTGCGCTAGCAAGAAAAAAAATATTTTCACTTTTGTACTTTTTCAAAAAGTGGTGTATGTAGTTAAGCCTTGATTCAGATAATTGCAAAACACCCTTTTAACAGAATTTTTATATTGCCTTACATTTCGCTAAGCTCAAAATACAGAAAACTACGCTTAAAATCAGCTGATTGATTCGATGGATGACACATTTGACATTTCATAAAAATTTTTCTACAAAACTGCCAAAAATTTCTTCATCGTCTTTGTTGCTAAAAAGAAATATACAAAAATGGTAAATAATATTAAGAAATATATTGAACAAAATAACTAAATTTTTTTTCAAATATTTTCTTAACTCAGCATGGTCGCCTTAAAGTACGCACATCAGCCGAAGAGGCTGCTCGCAAAAAAAAAGAACAAGAACTCAAAGTCAAAGCATATCGAGCTGGAATGGCAAAAATTCAATCAAAACGTTCTAACAATGAATTGGATGAGGAAATGTTAATAATTTGTGGTCAAATATTGGCAAGGAATCCTGATGTATATACATTGTGGAATATTCGCAAGGAATGTATTCTAAAACTCAGTGAAAACTTAGATGAAGAGTGAGTCATTCAACTTTTTTGTTTAAGGGGGAGGATTTATTTATTTCTTTGTTTTTTATTGATATCGATAATAATTTCCCTTTAGAGCTAAGCAAATTGTATTCGATAAAGATCTTAGCTTTGCCGAACAATGCCTTCTTGCCAATCCAAAGTCATATGGCGCATGGCACCATCGTTGTTGGATTCTTGAAAACTGCCCCAAACCAAATATGGATCGAGAAGTTGCTCTATGCAATAAGTACTTGAAATTAGATGAAAGAAATTGTAAGTTTTCTTTTGTAACCAAGTTGAGAGCAATCATCATCATTTGAGAACTTTATTTTTTCTAGTTCATACCTGGGATTATCGTCGGTTTGTTGTGAACAAAGCTGGTATTGAACCTGCCAAAGAGCTGGACTTTTGCACAGAAAAGATTCGCAATAATTTTTCAAATTATTCATCGTGGCATTATCGTAGCAATCTTTTACCAATTGTTTATCCACACGAGACTGACTCGCGGAGACCGATTTCGGAAGAAAAGCTAAAACATGAACTGGAGATGGTATTGACGGCTGCATTTACCGATCCAAATGATAGCAGTGCGTGGTTTTATCAACGGTGGCTTTTAGGTATGTATAGGTTTTAGACCATTTGAATTAGTTTAGTTTATTTAGCAAAACACACATTAAAATTCCAATTTACAATAATAAACTTAAATTCTATAAGTTACTAGCTTACCCCACCCGCTTCGCTGAGTGCATTTGAATCATTTATTTTCAAAACATGATAAGTCCACTTTTTTTCAAAATTCGTTTTTTTGACTAAATTGTTACTTTAGGGATAACCACGTCTATCTTCAAAATAATGTAGTATCTATATGTAGTATATTATACATTATATTTTAATCTCAAATACAATTTTGTGATAGATTGGAGATGAAAGCAAAATTGTGTACCCATTTTAAAAGTAATTTCACATCCGTATATTTTCAAAGTATGATAAGTCCAAAAGCGTTTTTATTTTTTATCTTTTGAACTATCGCTCCAAATTAAAAACGAAACGGTATTTTGTACCTAGGCAAAAGTTCTACAAAACATATTTTTTATAAATTTTTCTACACACATCAAAAGAAAATAGAACGTTTTTTTCTTCTCCTGCAAAATTTAAAATCATGGACTTATCATGTTTTGAAAATAATGATTCATTTATAAATAAAATTTAACCTGTGTGAAAATATATTCAAACCGGAAAGTGAATTTATATTCATTGCAGTGAACATTTCTAAATTTATTCTAATGTTTTTTGGTTAGATCAATACCTCATATTTTCAACAATGGACTTTGCGCTTTATTTATGGTTTAAGCGAACGTAAGATGAACACAAAATAAAAAAAGCAAGTCTGACGGAATCATTTAACATCTTTGTCTTTAAATTTTCCACAAAAAATGGTAGCGTCTATTTCGGAAACGGTTGATTTTACAGAAAAATGCATAAGGCAATATTTGTAGATAATTTTATGACAAATAATTTTACTACAGACCCCTCTTGACCTTTGAGCAACACGTCGCGAGATATATGCGAAAAACTGATTTTCGTGACCTTTTGACCTTTATAACGCCGGCACGATATCAATGTCGATTTTTCACATCTTCATTACAACGTCGTCGTAACGAAGGTGTATACCCAAATTCAGCCCAGTAGGAATTTTTCCGCAGATTGGGGTTAAAAATGCCTAAAATTACTGGACTATCGCATCGTGCTAAAGTTTACTATGATTTTTAGAAACTTTTTGCTTTTATTGCTTATTCATTTAACGAACCGTGATTTTTGTAATTTTTATGTTTGGACACTCAGTTTGAATCAAATCATTCCTCGAACTTGCATTTCAAAAAAAATTCGTTCGTATTGTAGTTTGGCCTTCAGAATCAAGTGGCATTATTGTGTTGTCCAATAACCCTAATTAGAAAATTCTGCCGCTGATATATAGATACTTTATACCAGAAGAAGCCAGATCCAGTGCTTTTTATTTTTTAAGATGTTTTCCCCGTACCATCAGAAACCAGGTGCATATGAAAAACACAAACCTAAACACTGAATGACCATACCTTCTTTAATTCTTAACTTTTGGTACTGGGAAAACATCTTAAAAATAAAAAGCACTGGATCGTGCTTCTTCTGGTATAATGTATCTGCCAATATATCAGCCTTCACAAATCAGTTGACACAATTAGAAGTGAAAATGATGTAGTTAATTACCCGACGGAGTTATTGAATTCCTTCGATTAACCAGGAACTCCGCAATAGGAGCACCAATTATATTGCTCCGAAATATCAACCTACCTAAAACTTTGTAATAATACCAGTTTTCCCGTAAGGAATTTAATGGCAGCTCTAATTGAAGACCATTTTTTGTGGAAAATTCAAAGACAAAGATGTTTTGCTTCATCGAATTTAAATGATTCCGTCAGACTTGCTTTTTTGATTTTGTGTTCATCTTACGTTCGCTTTAACCATAAATAAAGCACAAAGCCCATTGTTGAAAATATGAGGTATTGATCTAACCAAAAAACAAAATCCTGTCTGAATTAATTTGTTTACAAATTAAGATAAGTTAAATTTTTTAAAAAGCGAGACTGTTTCATCACTCGTACAAATTGACAGCTATGTAAAAATGGGAGAAAAGGTATTAATTTTTTTTTATACAAACCATCTACACATTAATACCTTTCAAACAAAAAAAAATTACCAAAATCGGACCAGCCAAACGCGAGTTTATCGGCCACACACAGTTAACGAACTCTTTTTTATATATAAGATATATATTCCTAGGAACAAAATCCGGGACAAATAAAAAAAGTCAGAAATCAAGAAAAGGACTTATACCTAATAGGTCATCAAAAAGCATTTTTTAACATTTTAATTTTATATTTAAACAATTTTGAAATTTTGTAATATTTAATTCTACTTTTAGTATGACCTTAAAATTTTTGAAATTTATCTGGGTTCTTTCGAACCCGAAAAAATACTTTTTCTGGCGTAGCTTTTCAACTTGACAAACACAAGCTAGAACTAAATAATTGACGAAATTTTTTTTTAAACAAATGCTTTAATTCGAAAAATTAGAAAAACTTATATTTTCCAACCACTGTTTTCTTGTTTGCCGTACAAAGTATATAAAATTTTGAATACAAAAATCATAGAATGTGGAAATATGGCTGAATTACGGGACAATATACAAAATACGGGACATTTATACGTTCCGGGTTTCTTAAATAAAAACCCGGGACAAGCTAAAGAAATACGGGACAGTCCCGGGTAAACCAGGACAGATGGTCACCGGGATAGGTTGTTTTTGATTATTTACTTTTTTTGCGTCGAAGTTCAAAGTGTGGTTACACTCTTCTTGAGGACTTAAATATTAATATAATTCAAAAAATAATAATATATAATATAATAATAATAATAAAATATAATAAATACTTATCTCAAAATCCTTGTTGAGGTTCTCAATAGGTTTGTTGTTATAAATTTTTTGTATCGCTCAATTAAAAGTTCAACATCCAAAAATTCAGTTTACAGTTGAATATGAAAATAATGGAAAACTATCATACCTTGACGTGCTCAATTTAATATTTGATTGGTATAAGAAAGCAACATCTACAGGTCGACTTATTAATTACACGGTGCGACACTGAAAATACACCCGAGAAATAACATAGTGCAGGCTGTTCGTATGGTCGAATAATGCATAAAAATATTTTTGTTATATTTTTGGAACCCTCCATTTTTTTTTTATTTACAAAAAACCATTTTTACAGACCTTACGATGTAATCTATCAATCTTTCAGTCATTTTTCTAACAACTCTCAATATGTTATATGTTTTTGGAAAGAGGATTTCCAGACCTTTTGAATGATGTATAGAAGTCTATTGTTTAAACAAATTAAGTGTAGGTTTTTATCCCACAAATCTTGAAAAAGTGATTTTTTTCCCAATTTTTTCAACTTTACTCAATTTTTTTCGCAAAATAAAACAAACAAAAAAATAAAGTAAGGTTATATTCTGAAAGAATATACATTTAGGCACAAATTGGCGTATTTTTTTTATTGAATTTGACCAAAACTGCGGAATCTATGCTATTTTTTCGTAAATAGAAAATGTGGCTTTTCATGATGTGAATTGCAAGGTGCACAATAGGGTGTTCGTTATTTTAAAATAATAAGAATTTCTATGCTCCTAGGATCTTATATGGTTGGAAATAAACTAAAAAAAGTATTCCCCAAGTTTCAAGTCTCTAACTTAATTCTAATTTGTGCCGCCAAGCTGTTTAAGTTTCTTATGGGAATAACATGGGGTTTCTTGGACCTTGTTCCATCAATTTTAAATTCTAGCCAAACCATTCGTTCAAAAAATTTGAAACTTTACAGACTCAAATTTAATAAGTGTAGTTATCATGTGAAAATTTTTCAGATTTTTAATTATTATAATTTTAGAGATTTAGCTTGGTAAATAAAGTCATTTTTTCAGACTTTTTCAAAAATCGCTTTTTACCCGTTTAATGTCAAAAAATTAAAAAACATACATTTTTATTCAAAAATTAGCGTAGTAGGTATATTTAAAATTTATATTTAATTCAAAGTTTTATAACTAACTAGTTTTTTATTTATTTCCTACAGTACTTTTTCTTAAATCGGAAACACGTTTTTTGAATATCGATGTGACTTAAAGAATAAATACACAACAAATTTTTTATATAACTATGAAGTGAATTTGCATTTTAAATATACATGCTATGCCTATTTGTAATTAAAAATGTAAGTTTTTTAAATCTTTGGCATTAAACGTGTAAAAAGCGATTTTTGAAAAAGTCTGAAAAAATGACTTTTTTTACCAAGCTAAATCTCTAAAATTATAACAATTAAAAATCTGAAAAATTTTCACATGATAGCTACACTTATTAAATTTGAGTCTGTAAAGTTTTAAATTTTTTGAACGAATGGTTTGGCTGGAATTTAAAATTGATGGAACAAGGTCCAAGAAACCCCATGTTATTCCCATAAGAAACTTCAACCGCTTGGCGGCACAAATTAGAATTAAGTTAGAGACTTGAAACTTGGGGAATATTTTTTTTAGTTTATTTCCAACCATATAAGATCCTAGGAGCATAGAAATTCTTATTATTTTAAAATAACGAACACCCTATTGTGCACCTTGCAATTCACATAATGAAAAGCCACATTTTCTATTTACGAAAAAATAGCATAGATTCCGCAGTTTTGGTCAAATTCAATAAAAAAAATACGCCAATTTGTGCCTAAATGTATATTCTTTCAGAATATAACCTTATTTCATTTTTTTGTTTGTTTTATTTTGCAAAAAAAATTGGGTAAAGTTGAAAAAATTGGGAAAAAAAATCACTTTTTCAAGATTTGTGGGATAAAAACCTACACTTAATTTGCTTAAACAATAGACTTCTATACATCATTCAAAAGGTCTGGAAATCCTCTTTCCAAAAACATATAACATATTGAGAGTTGTTAGAAAAATGACTGAAATATTGATAGATTACATCGTAAGGTCTGTAAAAATGGTTTTTGTAAATAATAAAAAAATGGAGGGTTCCAAAAATATAACAAAAATATTTTTATGCATTATTCGACCATACAAACAGCCTACACTATGTCATTTCTCGGGTGTATTTTTTTTTTTTTATTTTGTAGCACAGTGTTATAATTCCCAACAGCCAAAACAAAATAATTTTTTAATACAGCCAAAAATTTTATTAGCAGAGTATTAGATATCAGTGACATTGCCTTTCGTCGGAATAACATTAGTAAAATCATGGATACTCTGCTTTCAAATTCTTTTCCCATGAGTATAATAAAAAATAGTTATTGAACCAATATTTCAACTTATTGGTGCAACCAAATTTAGTTACTAATAGAACGCAGTTTTCCTACAGAAACTGTTTATACATTCCTAATCTTTCGAATCGACTTTTAGATGCTCCTATTAGAAACAAAGATAGTGTTCGTTTAGTTTTTAAACTAGTAAATATTTTGAGAAATTCATTTTTTTCGAATTTAAAAGGTGAATTTAAAAAAAAAAAAAGATAAATCAAATATAGTTTATAAAATAAAATCTTTAGTTGATGGAACAAAAAATTGTTCATCTGTTTATGTAGGTACTTCTATGCAAAAGCTAAAAAATCATATAGCTGGTCATAGATAGAATACTAAAAACGAACTCTAGCTCCACGTTGTATAGAAAAGGGACATAGGCCAGATTATAACAGATAGATATTTTGCAGACAGAAAAGCATTATAATAAAAAAAAAATAGTTTTAGAAATGCTAGATATTTTAGATAGAGACAATAATTTAAATCGGAGATCAAATTGTGAAGGGCTTATCTCTCTCTAAATGGACTTAAATTCAAATTTCGCACAGCACGTTAGAGCCCCCGCACACTACAAACTTTCTATCGGCCGACAGTTTAGTCGGTCTCTTAATCAGAATGAAAATGTATGAGAGTGCGCACACTACAGCGATTAAGTATCGGCCGATCAAAAAGTTTGTTTGATCGAAAAAAAAGTTTGTTTTGCTACACAATTGCCTTCAAACTAAAATATTTCCTAGCGACCCGATTGTTTAGTCGGCTACCTGTGCGCACACTAGGAGCCCAACCCGACTAAACTATCGGCCGATAGAAAGTCTGTAGTGTGCGGGGGCTCTTACTCCGCAACTACTCTGTTGTTTTTCTACTCATAAGTTGTTGTTTCTCTAACATAAGTATTTATTAGGAAAATATACACATGTATTATCATTTTTAAGAATTATTTTAATACTTTAGTCCTGAAGAATAGTATTTTTTAACCAAAAATTCATTGTTTTACATTCATCCATTAAAGTGTCTCAAGCATTTTTCTTATAAAAGTAAAACATAAATTTGTTTTGTAACCGTTGTATTTTTAACAGTTAAGTTTTATTATAAAGATACAAAATTGACGAACAATACTCGAAGTGAGGTTTTATAATGCACACGTTTCAGGTAACACTGGGCAACAAGGATTTTGTATTACTAAGTTTGATGATTTTTTCCGAATGTTTTTAGGGCGCTTAACTGGAATCTGAGGTCAAAAAATTTCTATCAGCTCACGTTATCGAGATCTTCCTCTTGAAAAATCTCAAATATACATTTTTTGTTACTTTTTAAGCATTTAACTAGCTTAAGTAAGGAAACAATACTTTTATAGAGATTTTTGGTTTGGTGTGTTTTATTCAAATCCGATTTTTCAATACATAATTTTTCTTTCAGCTCGCGTTTTCAAGATATTCCCGTTATAAGATCTCAATAATTGATTTTTTGCTTTATACTTTATAAGGATGTCCTTAGGTTACAGTGGTTTTGTTTTAGAAACAAATTAATACTTTTTTAGATGTTTTGAATGTATGTACTTATTTTTAATCCGAAATCAGAATTTTTCCATCAGCTCGTGTTTTTGAGATATTTTTGTTCTAATTTCTAAATAATCGATTTTTTGCTACTTTTTAAGCATTGTCCTAGTACCTGTATCACCCAAACTAAAGATGCTAGAAAAAAAAACCTGAGAGCTTATTGCAAATCAGCGATGCCAAAATACTAAAAAAAAATTAAGAAACTTCATAAAACATAAAAAATTCGAAATAATTTTAATTTGTAAATTCGTTTCTTATTCTGTTGAAAAATCCATTTTTTTATATTTTTTTGACTAAATAGTCAATATCAATATGCATAATAAACTTTTATTTGCTATCTATAATTATGCCTATTGCCTATATTTGATTATTTGCACTAGTTCTATTTTTTTAGTTTTGAATCTCCAAGTTCAAGTCGATGTTACTCGTACCTTGCGATCCTTTAAATGTGAAGTCTACTAATGTATTCCCATCATCTTACCCAGTAGCTTACTTTCTCTTTCTTGAACACTCATGTTCGCGCATTGAAATCCCCAATAGCAAAATGTCGGATAAAATTTAGACAAGCTCTCCATATTATAATATTCTCTAATGAAACCTTATATTATTATTTCATAAACTTTAATTAAATTTATAAAATCTATTACTTCTACATTACATCTACATTATCTAAGCCCCCAATATTAAAACTTAAGATTCTAATTTTTTAGAATTTCAATTTAACATTGAAATGTTTTTTTTTTTAAGGTTATTCCCGTCCTGAATTGGACATTGCTGCATTCCGCATTAACAAGAACCAAGCTGTGATTGCTTTTACCAAACCCATCACATCCAGTGATTTTCAATTTGACATAAATCCGAATCTTCAAGTGTCTATAGAATGGAAATCAGCAAATGGAGCTTTAGCTGATAGCACTTGGTTTGCTGAGGGTGACTTTTCCATCCCAGCAGAGAACAACATGTCTATAAAATGCAATTTGGAAAACAAAGAATGCTCATTGCAATTAAATCGCTGCATCGATGGATTCTTTGCTATTAAATGTCCCAGATTTGAGTATGAATTTGGTGCAGCAATAATTGATGAATTGAAAAATCAACTTGAATCATGCAAACAATTATTGGATCTTGAACCTGACAGCAAATGTAATCAAATCAAATTTATGAAGAAATTTATGTTATTTTAATGAATTTTTCCTTGATTCCAGGGACCCTTTTGACCACTGCACTTCTTATGAGAGCCATTGACCGTAGCAAATATCATGAAAAGTCAATAGAATATTTAGGAAAATTACAAACCATCGATAGTATGCGTAAGGGATACTACGAAGATCTAGCATCCAAATGGAATACCGAGAAGTGTCTTGAAGAATGGCAAAATTCGACAAAGATTCCTCAAGAGATTAGTTTGAAAAGTTTAAAACTAACATCAATTTATTATGACCAATATTTGAGCATAGCTGATGTCATTGATTTGAGTGGAAATTGCCTTTCAAATCGTTCCATTCCAAAACTTGGTTCTTTTCGATTTGCTAAGGTAACTTTTGAATATTTGTTTTTTTTTTTTTATTTTATTTTAACATTTTTTTTCTGTTGCAGAAAATTTGTCTGGATGACAACAAATTGTCTTCGATTGAAAACATTCCTTCACTAAAGTATTTGACTGAATTATCATTAAAAAATAACAACGATTTGATAGAAAAGGACACCCTAAAAGCGATATGTGGGAACGATTTTAAGATAAATATTTAAATATAGATAAAAGAAGGTTTCAATTACATAATGCATAAACATTTAATCAGGCACCTTTTGTATTTATTTTATTTAAACACAAAAATTGTATGTGGCTTTAGTAAGTAACAAAATGGGTTTTGACCTTTTTTTTCACAAAATATACAAAATAAACAAGTTTTTGCAAGTTCCGTTTTAATTGTTTTAAGAATTTCAAATTCAAAAAAAGATGTCCAAATGGTGGACATTGTAATTTAGTCAAAAGATATCAGAAATATCAGAAAACAAGAAAAATCTCAAGGGGGCTTTTTGAGGTATTTTAGAAAACTTTCCTCAGTTAGACCATATACATATATTTGAGATGTACCGTTAAAATAGTTTATTTTTTTTCTATTTATTGATATCGGTCGTCCCGAAAAACAGACGAAAAAAATTTTCGTTTGCAGTGGAACAAGAAAAAAAAAAATGAAACGAAACCAAGGAACTATTTGTTTCATTTTGTTTGAAATCAGCTGGCACGAAAAATGATTTTGCATCAGGAACACAAATAAATACAATTTAAGCAAAAAATTAAGTGTTACATTGTAAATTTTCTTGTCAATCAAATTTTTTTGAGTCATTTAAAATGATTTGGTACCTATACCATGTGTTTCAAATCGAATGAACACATAAAAAAAACTATTTGAATTTTTTTCCTGATCGCTATAACCGGCCCCTAAGTTAAAAATTATAGTTTTCCAGAATATACTATTGAAGTTTAGGTAATGAATGAAAATCGATGATTACTTAAAAATAGAAAACCCCAAAAAGTAAAAAAATATCAATAGTTGAATAGAAGATTGAAAAAAGTTTTATTTTATAAATAACTTCAAAAATACAAAAAATAGTAACATCTTCTCTTCTGTCAATTTCTTATTAGTTATTATAATATAAAAAGCATTTTTGATATTTCTCAGAAAAATCTTACACATAACAAAAAATAGTTTATTTTTTCAAAACAACTTATATTTATACACATCGTTACGTACATATGTATGTATGTTATTAACTCATTAACAATTTAAGCAATTTAATTTAAAATTTGTCACGAGGTTTTCTTTTGGCTTAATAATGTTTGCCCATATTATTATTTTTTTTTTTAAATTAAGTATACAAAACAAATACAAAATAGTTTAACCAAAAAATATAAAATTTAAGTATTAGGATTATAATCAAAAATATCAAAAGTACCAGACCAAGCACTGTTTGATATAGGATTCAAAGTATTCCATTTATCAGTTTCAATATTATACTCGGCAATATTGAGCGAATCGGAGACTATAATTTTATTTTCAAAAACTTTTGTTTTAATAACAGTAGTTGCTTGTAAAAATGGAAGTGGTGCCATTTCACACCAAGAATTGTTAGATAAATTGTACCGTTGAACATTTTTCACATATCCCCCGTTATCAGTATGATGACCACCAAAGACGTACACAAATCCTTCCACAGCTGCAAGACCATAATCTTTTAGTGAATCAACCTTAATACGTTTATAGGTCCATTGATTTAAAGCTGCATTATAAATTTGCAAATAGGCGTTTTTAAAATCAAATATATATAACATTCCATTTTGTCCAACTAATTTATTTTGTTCGTTGAGATTACAATAAGGTGGTTCTATTTCACGCCATGTGCGTGTTGAAAAGTTGTACAAATCTATGGAAATTGAGTTTGTCATGCCAAAGCTATGACGTCCGAAAGCGCATAAATATTCTTTTAAATCCACCAGTTCACAGCGGTATATGCGCATTCTTGGCATTGGTGGAAAATCTGTCCACTTGAAAGTTTTCAAATCTAGACATTCAACGCTCCTTTGAAATTCAAAACCTTTTAACCCACCAACAACAATCAGTTTATCATCAATAACAATATTGGCAAATGAAGATTTTTTATTAGCAAGACAATTTTCTATTTCAATTGACCATGCATTTTTACGCGAGTCAAAGGTTTCAATATTAATTTTTCGATCATCATCTTCATAATAACTACGAACAACTGCAAGTTTATGTGGCCTTATTCTTGGTTTTAGACAAATATTTGCATGATCTTTTGTTCGAGTTTCCGGTGACAAATGCCATTGAAGCCAACTACAAACCAATTCGTAGCTCTCGACAGTCTTACAAACTGAATGTCTATTCTCAACGATAAACTTCGGAGTAAGAACCCAATAACGAACCATTGACAAAAGCTCGAAGACCAAATGTTCGCGATTGACTTTGTCATAATTTATCCATTTAACCATAGATAAAAACACTTCTATTTCGAAGTCTCCATGAGGATTGTCATTGAATAAAAGATCCTTCAATTCGTTTTCATTCAGTGTCATAATTTCTTCCTCCTTGGATATATCCTCAAAGTTAATGTAAGTACATTCGAGTGACTTGGCCTTGAGACTCTTTAAGCTAAGTTCTTTAGCCAAACGGAACCAATACAAACAGTTGCTGTAATCGATGTTGTTCTCAATCAATTCACAGCAACCGTCAGCTAAAGTTTTCAATTTTAAAAACGATGCAGTGCGCAAAAGATTTTCAACAGTTCCCAAACTTAATTCAATCGTACCCGTGTACATGAAGTCAATTACAAGTTTCAATGTTGAAGCTTCGATTTCTTTGAGTTCAACAACGTTATCCTTCGAACCTGTTTGATTCCTACGGAAAAATTGCAAGAAGTACTCACTCAATGCACACAAGACAACTCTATGAGCTTGAAGCTTGGCGCAATCGCTTCCTGCTATTAGCACAGTGTCGAAAAATTCATCTTCTTGATAGAAACTTTGGAGTTTCTCGGAGATAATTGTCGAGTGTTTATCACATTTGAAGATGATCTTCTCATCGACTTTTGGCATTTGATTTATGGATGCCATATCAGAATGCCAAGTTTAAGCAAGTTATTTTTAGGTTCAATTTTTAAAAGAGATTTACCAAGTGCAGAGTTTTTCTGTAAGAAAATCTTTCTCTTTTGTTTTTTGTTAATTCCTTAATTAAAGAAAAATCCTTATTTTGCAAAAATGCAAAGCAAAACAAAATGAAAAGAAAATGTTTTGTGGTTTGTGTACATTAAATTCTTTCTAACGAGAAAACGCTCTGCGGTTAATTGAAGAAAAAGAATCAAGAATGTAAGGGCGTGTGCGTAATTTAAAATTCGTGAAGATCGGTAAATTAATGGTGTTTTCGTTTGGTAAAATAATCAATTTATTTTTTGATTTAAATCTGTCAAAAAAAAAAACAATTTTTGATCTATTCAACTACAATAAAGTAGTCGCAACAACAGTTTTTTGACAGATTTAGATCAAAAAATAAATTGATTTTTTTTACCAAACGAAAACAGTATCAAAATCAGACGTTTGTGGTGGTTTAGCCTTGGTTCTAGTCTTTAGTTTGCCGATCGCGATAGATAAGCTGCTTGGTTCAACTCTAGTTCTTGTATGTACTTTGTCTACTTTAAAATACATGAATCTTAACTACTTCAGCTATAAAAAATAGCGATTTATATGGTTAAAGAGTCTCAAAGACGATTCAAAAAAGTTATACCTGGGACACATTTCTAGTATAGATACTATACTACGCTAAAAACCCTAGTATCCATCCACCATGGTGTACTTTGACACATGTGGTATAACCCCCCTATTCTGGCAAACCTCACAAGTCACAAAAACCTCATAAGGTGATCATAACCATTGTATATATATTTCTATAGTACTATCATGAAGTCGAATTTAGTATTAGTTGATGTCGCCACTTTTTTGAGGTGGCGCTCAGTGTGTTTTTTTCATACAAATTCTGCTTTTTCAAGTCACCACTAGAGTTCCTAAGATCGTTTTACTTCATGATAGTACTATGGAAATATATATACAATGATCATAACTCGATTTTGTGAGGATTTATTTCTCACAAACTTCTTACTAGCGAAAATCCAACTTGTGAGTTGTGACCTCCTTCAGAGCAGATCACAAATTCGAAAGTTTTTGTGACGCGAAAACCTCACAAAATCAAATTCAGCTCACCTTATGAGGTTCTCATAACTTGTGAGGTTTGCCAGAATAGGGCTGTAAATTTATACCATGCTATCTAAACTAGCAGTGTGTACCTAACGGACATTAGTGAAATTATTCTTGACTAGAACCTAGTACGCAGATGGCGCTAAATTTTAGCTCCCAAATAAAATTCTATCCAAAATTTAGTTGAGCTAAAATTTTGCCAGAACGTATATATTTATAGGGTTGCTTCTCACATCGAGATACAGACACAGGTTATTTTTCCAAATAGAGAAACGTTTGGAATTTTTGTTTCAAAATTTGTCGATGCGAGAAGTTCTCGACTATGCCCGTCGTACACTACGTGCACAACTAGTTCAACCAACTTCTTATTCAACTCATCAATTGGATAAGCAATTTTATAACCTCGTACACTAGTGCACAAACTCACGTTCTTCACGTTGAGCAACAAAACTAGATGTAAAATTGAATAAAACGCGTTGGGGGCCTCCTACACCTAGTTGAACTCCATCAATTGTTGAACACCCTCGTACACCTGGTTATCAACTTCATCAATTGTTGGATACCCTCGTACACCTAGTTGACCAACTCATTCAATTGTTGAACAGCCTCGTACACCTGTTGATAAACTTGCTGGATTTTGGGGAAAAAAATCGTTCCTCGAGTTTATCAACTGCGTTCTCGATGTAGTTGCTGAACGAGTTGATAGACGAGTTTATACCCTCGTACACATAATCAAAAATTGCTTGTTGGACAACGCGTTGAATATAATTGGTATCGGTAGCTTTTCAAATATGTAATTTTTCTATATACATATATTTTATTATTCTTTTAGTATTTCCTCTCAAAAATAAATAAAATGCACAACTGGGTCGCACGTACTTGCTCTAATGCTTGGAATAGTAAAAATGATTAAAAAAATGAACTGTTTTAATTCAAATAATTGAACGTTTTTTTTTTTAATTCAAAAAATTATTTTTTTAAACATTAGAATTGCTAAAACGTTTCTGTACAAAAATGTTCATTCACATCGGTGGTGTCGCTTAGGAGAAAACGGTTATATGGCAAATGCCTTTAATACCTGTCCAAAACTTTGATTTGTATGTATTTCAAAAGTACGATAAAAATTGATCAACTCGAAGAACGCACTCAAATTTCTTCGCATCCAAAGCAACGCACAACATATAGTTCCGCAATTACAACAACAAACGCTAAAAAAAATTATGAAGTTGGCCAACGAGTTGGAACAACAATGTGCAACACATTATCGGGAAAATGTTGCTCAACGCGTTCATTGAGGATTTTCAACGAGCAACTCGAGCTCGTACACTACTCGTATACTTGTTGAGAAACTCGTTGAGCAACGTTCTCCAACTCGTTCGTTGAATATAATTGAGGACACCGTACACTAGAGTTGAATGCGTTGATATCGAAATTGATGCGTTGAGAGCTTAGTGTACGACGGGCATAAGTTACAGAACGTAGGCACAGTTCAAGGTAATAAAAATCAAATAATCGTCATTAAAACTGTACATAATTATCTATTTTCTGTCCAAGTTTAGTGAAATTCAATTAAAATAAATTTCTTCAAAATTATAAACTCGCCCTTAAAAATATTTTTTATTTTTAGTTCTTCAAAAAAACACCATGAAAAGAGTAGCGTTGCGTCGTTTGAAATGCAGAAACAAAACACAAATTTTTGTTTTGTTTTCAATTTTCGAATGCAAATAATTATTATACTTTAATTTTTCAATCTAATAATTTTCTGATAAAAAGAACCTCAATTCACGAAGATAAGAATAATTTAAAATCCCTCAGGTTAAACTGTCCTTTTCTGAATTTCTTGACTGTTATATATAAATTATTTAAATTTGCAGATTTAAGATGTCAACCACAAATCAAATACCAAAAAATCATGACAAGATCATCTTCAAATGTGATAAACACTCGACAATTATCTCCGAGAAACTCCAGAGTTTCTATCAAGAAAATGAGTTATTCGACACTGTGATCATAGCAGGAAGCGATCTTGTCAATATCCATGCTCATAGTGTTGTCTTATGTGCATTGAGTGAGTACTTCTTGCAAATATTCCGTAGGACTGAAAGAACTTCGAAAGACAACATTGTTGAACTCAAAGAAATCAATGCTTCCACATTGAAAGTTGTTATTGATTTCATGTATTCGGGTACGATTGAATTAAGTCTCCAGACTGTCGAGGCAGTCTTGCGAACTGCATCATTGCTAAAGTTGAAAACTTTAGTTGATGGTTGTTGTGAATTGATTGAGACAAAAATTGACTCCAGGAACTCTTTGTATTGGTTCCGTTTGGCTAAAGAATTGAGTTTAGACACACTGAAGGACAAGTCACTAGAATGTACTTACATTCACTTTGAGAAAATATCGCGGAAGAAAGAATTTATGATGTTGAATGAAAATGAATTAGAGGATCTTTTATTCAATGACAATCCCCATGGAGACTTCGAAGAGGAAATATTCTTTTCCATGGTGGCCTGGATAAGTTATGACAAACTCAATCGCGAACATTTAGTTTTCGAGCTATTGTCAAAGGTTCGTTTTTGGGTTCTAACACCAAAGTTCATCGTTGAAAACCGAAGGGCAGTTTGCAAAACTGTAGAAAGTTATGAATTGATTTGTAGTTGGCTTCAATGGCATTTGTCGCCAGAAAGTCGTACAAACGATCACTCAAAATGTGCTTTCAAGCCACGTAAGAAGCCTAAACTTGCAGTTGTGAGCAGCTTTTGCTATCGTTCAGTTAAACGGCAAATAAATATAAATACTTTTGACCCAAAAACAAATTTATGGTCGATCAAAATTAAGAGAAGACCTTCTTCTGAAAAGGATAATTTTTCATCAATTGTGGTTGACGGTATGGTAATTATGGTAGGAGGGGAAGATACTAGTGGATGGAAAAACAGGGTAGATTGTTGCTATTTGGATACTTTTCAGCACAGGGTCTTACCATCAATGATAAACACACCCAATCAACGTTGCCAGTTGGTCGATTTAAATGGATATTTGTGTGCTTTTGCTGCCGTTGAAAGCACAAATTCATATTCAATTGAAATATACAATTTTTCAACAAAGAAATGGAGTAATTTACAACCGTTTTATCCTATAAGTATGTTTAGCCAGACAGCTTCCCACAATGGAGTGTTATACATTCTTGATTTTTACAACGGCTTTTTACAAACTTATGATACATCAACAAACAAATGGAATTCTAGAGCGATTAAGAAAGATTCGCTTAAACATTTTGGCCTTGCTGCTGTGGAAGGATTTTTGTACGTTTTCGGTGGTTGTAGTGATAACTATGACCACGAGGAATCGGGTGAAGATGATGAATACGAAGATCAAGACGATGATGAAGGTGATGACGATGAAGTAGACGACAACTGGGAGTATTTAGAAACTGTTCAACGCTACGATCTAACAAATGATTCCTGGTGTGAAATGACATCACTACCTTATATACAAGGTACATCCTTTATTAAAACTAAAGTTCTTGAAGATAAAATAATAGCATCCGATTCCTGCAATATTGCCGAGTACGATATTGACACAGACAAATGGAATATTTTGAGTCCATTATTAGATTCTGGTAATTCCTTTGATATTTATTTGTATTACAGTTGAAAAAAATATTGGTATATTATTATTTATGTACAATTGAATAAAATATTTAAAAATATTGATGCCGTGTAGTTATGGCCTTTCACTAGAAGTTTTATTTTTGGGAGAATGTCTCTTAATCGTAAAATTCCAAGAATATCGTTCTATTTTCATTGAAATTTTGATCCTTTTTGGTTTAGTAAAATAGCACAAACATTTCCCCGAGAATTTTCATTAAAAACTAGGGCTTTATTAATATTGTATTGTATTGATATTTCCAATCGCAAACGTAGAACGTTTTGTTCAAACTTATGTAGCAATGTTCTCACTTTCTTACCTTAGATTTGTAGAAAATAATAACCAGCTCAATTTAAAACAAGAAGAAATTTGTTTATTTCTGTTTAAGAACAATTAGAAGAATGAAAATATTTAAAACATAAAATTCAAAGTACGTATGCAAAGCATACTTTTTTTAAAATTCAATTTGAAAAGTGTTTCTAAAAACACAGTGTAAATGTATCTCCAACACTCCTCCTCATTTACTCAACTAGACCACATCTTTCACGAAGCATCTTGTGTCTTCCAGCTGCCAATGGTTTTGTAAGTAAATCAGCAAGCATTGATTCTGTTGGACAATATTTGCATACTACGTTCTGTTTCTTGATAAAATCTTTTACGAAATGATACCGAGTATCTATATGTTTGGTTCTATTCGAAAAATGTTCTTCTTGTATCAATTTCAAGCAGCTTTGGTTGTCTTCGTATATAGTCGTTGGACCACATACATTCTGCTGCATTTCTATCAACAAACGTCTAATCCATGATGCTTCTTGACACGCCTCTGATAATGCAATGAACTCGGCTTCAGTAGACGAAAGTGCTACGCAAGTTTGTTTACGACATGACCAGCTCACTACACCACCGTTTAGCTTAAATAAGTAGCCACTATTGGATTTTCGGTTGACTCTATCCTCGGCCCAATTCGCATCCGCATAACCGTGAAGAAGTCGATCTTTGTTGTTTCCGGTTTCACTTAGTAACAACTTTACCTTTGATGTGCCCTTGAGATATTTAACTATCCGTTTGAGCTCATTCCAATCGTTTTGTTTGGGTTGACTGACCTTCTGTGCCAAAATCGAAACGCTTGTAGATATGTCAGGTCTTGTGTTCACTGAAACATATAGAAGGCAGCCAATTAGTTTTTGATATTTACCGTTATCCATCAAAACTTCGGAATCATCAATCTGCTTTCCGTAATTTGGGTCCATTGGAACTTTTGAATATTTTGAGTCGGCCAGACCAAAATCGCTTGCTATTTGCTGGATATAGCTTTCTTGATTTAAACTATAGTTACCATTTTTATCTTTGTCAATTTTTAAACCCAAAAAATTCTTAATGTCACCCAAATTCTTCATTATAAACTTTGCTGATAGTATCTTCTCCGTTGAATGAATCAAGTGTTTTGATTTGCTCGCCACAATGATATCATCAACATAAATTAGAATGAAGCACCACTCACCCTTCTCCTCCTTCGAATAGAAACAAGTATCAACGTTGCTTTGAAGAAAATGAGCACCTATGAGAACTGTATGTATTGCCTCGTTCCAAGCTCTTGCTGCTTGTTTCAGCCCATAGATGCTTTTCTTCAACAAACATACCAACTGCTCCTTTCCTTCGACTTCAAAACCTGGTGGCTGCCTCATGTAAATTGTTTCTTTTAAGTCACCATTCAGGAATGCTGTTTTGGCATCCAAGTGTTGAACGACAAACCCTTCTATTGCAGAGATAGACAATAATATTCTAAATGTCGTTATCTTAACAACTGGTGCGTATACTTGATCGTAATCAGTGCCATATTTTTGTGAGAAACCCTGGGCAACTAGACGAGCCTTAAATCGCTTTCCATTGTCATTCGAATTCGTTTTTAATTTGAAAACCCATTTACTACCCACAGCAGTTCGGTCTTTTGGCAACTCACATAACACCCAAGTCCGGTTTTCTTTCAATGACTCCATCTCATCTTTCATAGCATCAAGCCAATGTTCTTTCTGATTGCTAGACATGACCTCCTTCAGGTTCCTTGGTTCCTTATCAGTACATTGTACAACATTTACTTCTTCGATTAGTCTAATCGGTGGAACCCCTTTATTTGATCTTTCAGAACGCCTAATGCTAACATCTGGTGGAATCACATCAATTTCTTGCTGTTCTAGAACTGGAGCCTCTTGTTGATGAGAAGTACTTTGCTCAACATCTTGTTCTATAGTGTCAGGAGGAACATCACTTGATTTCAAATTAAAATCCGTTTCTATCTCCACATATTCTGGCTCACTTTGCTTCTTTTGACTAACCTCAATTGATGCTGTGTTGGATACCCCACTTTCCAGTGTTTCATTGAAATCTACGAACTGAACATCTCGACTTACAACTACTTGCTTATTTGACGGATTGTAGCAGCGATAAGCCTTCGACTGTTCATCATATCCAACAAATATCATTTGGGCAGCAGTTTTGTCTAGCTTTTGTCTCTTTTGAGCTGGAATATGAACGAAACATTTGCAACCAAATATTTTGAAATGTTGAATACCTGGCTTCGAATTATTCCACCCTTCATACGGAGTTACTGCTGCTGCTCTTGTCGGTAAACGATTTTGTATGTAATTAGCAGTTACAACAGCTTCTCCCCAAAACATGTACTGCAAACCAGCATCTAACAACATACAACGAGCCATCTCAATCAGTGTTCGATTCTTGCGTTCTGCAACGCCATTCTGCTCGGGTGTATATGCTGCAGTATATTGAATTTGAATACCTTGACCTTTCAAGTACTGCACTGTTTCGTTAGCCGTATACTCTCCTCCTCGATCTGACCTTATTATTTTTGGTTTCCGCTGGAACTTGTTTTTCACCATTTCCACATATTCCTTTAACTTTGACAAGACTTCTGATTTATGCTTCAGTAGATAAACCATGGTATATCTAGTAAAGTCATCGATAAAGGTTACCATATAACGCTTGCCGCTTGGTGAAACTGTTTGCATTGGCCCGCAAACATCTGAATGTATCAGATCAAGAGGAGCAAAAGTTTTAGTACTTGATTGTTTCGGAAATGGTAATCGGGTTGTCTTGCCTTGCAAACATATCTCACATCGACACTTTATGCCACAATCAACCAATTCAACCCCATCAACTTGTCCGTTTAAAACCATTTCTTTGACAACTTGAGGATCACGATGTCCGCAAACCCTGTGCCAATAGTGAATACAATTGCACTTATGCTCACATGCTGAATACACCTTATTGTATTCCCGTAACTTATAAAGACTTGATTGAAGATCCGCAACAGCAACTTGTCGACCCTTATGCTTGATTTCACATAAATCCTTTTTGAAATCAACGGTAAAACCTTCTTCGGCAAGTTTTCGAACTGACAACAAATTTCCCCCAATTTCTGGAATATACAAAACATTATGTAAAGTTACTGAAGATACTTCACTATTCTGATTGAGAAATTGTATGATTCCACTTCCTCGTCCTTCAGTTTTCACTTCATTGCCATTCGCAACATTTATTTTTTCATGATGTTTCATATTTAGGTCGGTAAAGAAACGCTTGTTGCTTGAAATGTGACATGTAGCTCCAGAGTCAATAATCCAGCCACCCACGTCTTTTGAAACCATGAATAAAAACTCAGGACTCGTTTCAACTTTGTTTGCTTTATGTGCTTGAGACTGATCAACTCTGGATTTACTTGACTTTGACTTCCACTTTTTGTATTGAATGCAATCTTTCTTGAAGTGACCTTTTTCTTTACAGAAGAAACAGTTCTTTTCTCTTTTGTCGCTTATTTTCAGTGCTGATTCTTTGGTTTCTGTACTTGGTTCATTTCGACGACTGAACTCTTCCAACAACTTAGACTGGACTAAATCATAAGTCAAGTCTGCCTCCGGACGTGTCTCGAGTGCAGTAATCAGAGTATCATAGCTTCTTGGCAAGCTACTAAGAAGCATAGCAACTCTCCAAGTTTCAGAAAGCAGTTCTTCACCGATGTCTCGCAATTTATCAAATAACTCCGTCATTTGATTTATGTGATTCTGAACATCAGCACCTTCTTCTAATTTCAAGTTGCAAATCTTGCGCATCAAATGGACCTTATGACTGAGAGTGCACTTTTCATGGTAAGTCTTCAGAGCCAACCAAGCATCTCTTGCGGAAGACGCTCTTCTAATATGAACAAGCTGTCCATCTTCCACCAGCAAACCGATAAGTGCCTTCGCCTGGTTGTTTCCCTTTTCCCATTCTAATTCAGCAGCAACATTTTCCGCAGCAAAAGTTGGCTTCGCTTTATTGACGACATCCCACAGACCTTCTTTTATAAGCAAAAGTTCGAGCTTGAACTTCCATATTGAATAATTTGCATTATTCAATTTAGTCAGATTGAACTTCGTCCCTTCAGCCATTATGAAATCAAATTGCAAATAAACAAAACTTCTGATATTTTAAAAACGTGATTTCTGGGCCAATAACCTGTAGAAAATAATAACCAGCTCAATTTAAAACAAGAAGAAATTTGTTTATTTCTGTTTAAGAACAATTAGAAGAATGAAAATATTTAAAACATAAAATTCAAAGTACGTATGCAAAGCATACTTTTCTAAAATTCAATTTGAAAAGTGTTTCTAAAAACACAGTGTAAATGTATCTCCAACAAGATTACCAGCGCCTTAAGGTTGCGCTAAAATCTCATGTGGATTTGGGCCTCAACCAAAAAACTTCTCCAGTCAGCTCTTTCTTAAAGAGCTTGCTGTTTTCAGTTTCACGCGAAGTTGATTGAGGTCTTCTTCCATTTGCGTGCGCCATCTAAGACGAGGTCTTTCTCTACTGCGGATGTGTTGTCGTGCACGCTGTTTTTCAACTATGCTTCCAAATATGCCTTCTCTTGCTTGCTTGGCATTTCTCTTCCGTTCGTGATTCTTCTAGGAAGAGGAATTTTTTAAAAATCCAAAAGTGTTTTTTGAAAATTTTCTTAAATTTTAATACGCTTTTGTATAAAAAGTTTCCTTGAGATCAGGATGGTCATGTACCTACTAGATATTCAGAAACGTAAAAAAACAGGTAACGTTATTTACAGCTCAAAAATATTGTTTTTTAGTTCAAAAATTCGGTTTTATTTGTAGAATTTCACACGAAAATTTTAATCAAAATCGTTATAGCCCTTTTTGAAAAAAAAAATGTATTTGTTTATTTGCAGGTAAGTTTTGGTCCTAGAAAAATATTTGCAATTTCCCTTCTAGGGAATCACCCAAAACTGTTAATTATGAAGTTTAAAATAAAATCGCTGGAGATAGAGACAAACAGACACACAGGTAGATTAACGAGACCCGCCTGTTTTGCATTTTCCATCATCGTAATGTCATATCTCATTGTTATCTTGATTTCAATTTTTTTGGAGTCCTTAACTTACCTTATATCGCAAGTAAAAGTATGTAGGCACCCAGCAAAGGAATCGAAGTACATACATGCATCTACAATCAAATACAAAAAAAATGAATTTGTTTTTAAATTACATTTATTTTAGTTTAAATAAAATAGTTAGAATTAATGAAAAGCAACGAATATTATTATGAATCAATTTTATTTTTGGGGTACGATAAAAAGGTACATTATAACGGAATAACTGATAAAAACTATAAAATTAAATAAATAAAAAAACATTAAAACAAGATGCAACAACAAGAATTTTTTTTCATTAAACTCAAAAATGTTACTCTTTTTTTCTTTAGGAAGTTCCATAATGGATCCTTACATATAACATATATCAAAAGACCCAAACCAAATACTCTTTGATATAGGACTCATAGTGATCCATTTGTCTGTGTCAATATCATATTCGGCAACATTAAGAGAATCGGAAGCTATAATTATTTTATTTTCTAAGGCCTTGGTTTTAATAAAGCTATTAGCTTGCAAGTATGGAAGTGATGATATTTCACACCAAGAATCGTTTGCTAAATCATAACGTTTAACAGTTGTCACATATTCGCTTTCATCAACACAACGACCGCCAAAGACGTATATAAATCCTTCAACTGCAGCAAGACCAAAATATTTAAATAAGTCTGTCTTAATAGTTCTAGAGGTCCATTTATTTGAAGCCGCATCATAAGTTTGTAAACAGCCGTTTTTAAAATCAAGAATGTATAACATTTCATTATGTGCAGCTATTTGGCACCCTTCGCTTAATTGACAAATCGGTTGTATTTCATACCATTTACGGGTGGAAAAATTGTATATTTCCATCGAAAAGGTTTTCATATATTCACCATCAGCAAAAACACACAAGTATCCTTTTAAATCGACCAACTGGCAACGTTGTTTGGGTGTGTTTATCATTGGTGGCAAATAACTCCACTCAAGAGTGTTCAAATCCAAACATTTTACTGTATTCTTCCAACCAGTACTATCATGTCCCCCAACTGCAATTAATTTACCATCCATCATAATTGTTGAATACATATCTTTTTTAGATCCAAAACGGTTTTCTATTTCAACTGACCAAGAATTTTCTTGCGGATTAAAAGTTTCAATTTGAATGTTTCCATCAACATTGTAAAAGCTTCGAGCAGCTGTGAGTTTAGGTTTTTTCCGTGGTTTCAGATCACATTTTGAGTGATCGTTTGTTCGACTCTCTGGCGACAAATGCCATTGTAGCCAACTACAAATTAGTTCGTAATTCTCGACAGTTTTACAAACTGAATGTCTGTTTTCAACAATAAACTTTGGTGTTAGAACCCAATAACGAATCATTGACAAAAGCTCAAAGACCAAATGTTCTCTCTGGAGTTTATTATAATTTATCCATGCTACCATGGATAAGAAGACTTCCTCTTCGAAGTCTCCATGAGGATTATCGTTGAACAACAAATCCTTTAATTCATTTTCATTCAATATCATAAACTCTTTATCTTTTGATATTTTCTCAAAGTGAATGTAAGTAAATTCAAGCGAACTGGCCTGCAGACCCTTTAACTTAAGTTCTTTAGCCAAACATAACCAATACAAACAGTTGCTGTAATCGATGTTTTCCTCAATCAATTCACAGCAACCATCAACTAAAGTGTTTAACATTAAAAATGATGCAATACGCAAGACTGCCTCGACAGTCTGGAGACTTAATTCAATCGTACCCGAATACATGAAATCAATAACAAGTTTCAATGTGGAAGCATTGATTTCTTTGAGTTCAACAATGTTGTCTTTCGAAGTCCTTTTAGTTCCACGGAAAATTTGCAAGAAGTACTCACTCAATGCACACAGGACAACACTATGAGCATGGATATTGACATGATCGCTTCCTGCAATGATCACAGTGTCGAATAACTCATTTTCTTGATAGAAACTCTGAAGTTTCTCGGAGATAATTGTCGAGTGTTTATCACATTTGAAGATGATCTTGTCATCATTTTTTGGTATTTGATTTGTGGTTGTCATCTTAAATCTGCAAATTTAAATAATTTATTTGACAATCAAGAAAATCAGGAAAGGGCAGTTTAACCTGAGGGACTTTTAATTGTTCCTATCTTCGTAATTTGAGGGTTTTTTTTTATCAGAAAATTATTAGATTGAAAAATTAAAGTATAATAATTATTTGCATTCGAAAATTGAAAACAAAACAAAAATTTGTGTTTTGTTTCTGCATTTCAAACGACACAACGCTACTCTTTTCATGGTGTTTTTTTGAAGAACTAAAAAAATATTTTTAAGGGTGAGTTCTAATAGATTTCTTCTTATTGAATTTTACTAAACTTGGACAGAATAGATGTACATTTTTGGTCACGATTATTTGAGTTTTATTACCTTGAACTGCATATACGTTCTGGCAAAATTTTAGTTCAACTGAATTTTGGATAGAATTTTATTTGGGAGTTAAAATTTAGCGCGATCTACGTACTAGCAGAGATGAGTATTTACTTCATATGTAGCAGATCTACTTCATTAATTTATTTTGATGTATCTGCTACGTAGCAACCTATTTCTACTTCGTTTGACAAATTTTTTCTAAGGAACAAAATTTCATTTAAGATGTGTCGTCTTGTTTCATTTTTTGATAATCGAAAAAGTCATTTAATAAAATGCATTGTTAGTGCACTTTATTTGTGAATTAGCTCACTATAGGCTCTGCAAGAATTTCAAATCTTATAAATCCAAATCAAAGACCCATCCAAGATATCAAATATTTTATGTAACCGCCCAGATCCACATAATGGCTGTGGGTCCGGTCATGCATTTTGCATAAAATAAAGCGGACAGCGGCATTTAAAAAACAATTTTAGGTTATTTTATGGCAGATGGCACATCTTTGCTCATGGAACTAAGACCAAGTTAATCTGACTTCCCTGAATGAAAATAGTTTTGCAATAAAAAACACTTTATAATTTTAAATTAAAAATCATTATAGCAATTAAGGGAATGGCTTTTTGAGAAAAAAGTTCATATTTGTTATGTACGAGTGATACGCTTTCAAGCCATGTAGGCCTCATTTAAATCGGTGCTGGGCTTTTTTTTAATATATTTTTATTTTTGGGCATTCTCCTTTGTTTTATATGTATATTTTTTTTTTCATTATCTGCTACATATTTTCCAAATCTACTTCGTTTTTTTGGGCAATATGTTTCACTTTTCGGGCTTAGCATTCTCATCCCTGCGTACTAGGCTTTATTCAAGAATAATTTCCCTAATGTCCGTTACACACTGCTAGTATAGATACCATGGCATGGTACATATAAATTTATACCACATGTGTCAGAGTACACCATGGTGGATGGATACTAGGGTTTTAAGCGTAGTTTGGTATCTATACTAGAAGTGTGTCCCAGGTATAACTTTTTTGAATCGTCTTTGAGACTCTTTAACCATATAAATCGCTATTTTTTATAGCTGAAGTAGTTAAGATTCATGTATTTTAAAGTAGACAAAGTACATACAAGAACTAGAGTTGAACCACGCAGCTTATCTATCGCAATCGGTGAACTAAAGACTAGAACCAAGGCTAAACCACCACAAACGTCTGATTTTTATGGTGTTTTCTTTTGGTAAAAAAAATCAATTTATTTTTTGATCTAAATCTGTCAAAAAACTGTTGTTGCGACTACTTTATTGTAGTTGAACAGATCAAACATTGTTTTTTTTTACAGATTTAGATCAAAAAATAAATGATTTTTTTACCAAACGAAAATACCATTAATTTACCGATCTTCACGAATTTTAAATTACGCACACGCCCTTACATTCTTGATTCTTTTTCTTCAATTAACCGCAGAGCGTTTTCTCGTTAGAAAGAATTTAATGTACACAAACCACAAAACATTTTCTTTTCATTTTGTTTTGCTTTGCATTTTTGCAAAATAAGCATTTTTCTTTAATTAAGGAATTAACAAAAAACAAAAGAGAAAGATTTTCTTACAGAAAAAACTCTGCACTTGGTAAATCTCTTTTAACAATTGAAAAATAACTTGCTTAAACTTGGCTATCCGATATGGCATCCATAAATCAAATACCAAAAGTCGATGAGAAGATCATCTTCAAATGTGATAAACACTCGACAATTATCTCCGAGAAACTCCAGAGTTTCTATCAAGAAGATGAGTTTTTCGACACTGTGCTAGTAGCAGGAAGCGATTGCGCCAAGCTTCAAGCTCATAGAGTTGTCTTGTGTGCATTGAGTGAGTACTTCTTGCAATTTTTCCGTAGGAATCAAACAGGTTCGAAGGATAATGTTGTTGAACTTAAAGAAATCGAAGCTTCAACATTGAAACTTGTAATTGACTTCATGTATTCGGGTACGATTGAATTAAGTCTCAAAACTGTAGAGGAACTTTTGCGAACTGCATCGTTTCTAAAGTTAAACACTTTAGTTGACGGTTGCTGTGAATTAATTGAGAAAAACATCGATTACAGCAACTGTTTGTATTGGTTCCGTTTGGCTAAAGAACTTAACTTAAAGAGTCTCAAGGCCAAGTCACTCGAATGTACTTACATTAACTTTGAGGATTTATCCAAGGAGGAAGAAATTATGACGCTGCATGAAAACGAATTAAAGGATCTCCTATTCAATGACAATCCTCATGGAGACTTCGAAGAAGAAGTCTTTTTGTCCATGGTTAAATGGATAAATCATGACAAACTCAATCGCGAACATTTGTTCTTTGAGCTTTTGTCAATGGTTCGTTATTGGGTTCTCACTCCAAAATTTATCGTTGAGAATAGACATTCAGTTTGTAAAACTGTCGAGAGCTACGAATTGATTTGTAGTTGGCTTCAATGGCATTTGTCGCCCGAAACTCGAACAAAAGATCATGCTAATATTTGTCTAAAACCAAGAATAAAGCCCAATAAAGTTGCGGTTGTACGCAGTTATTATGAAGGTAATCGAAAAATTAATATTGAAACCTTTGACTCGCTTAAAAATGCATGGTCAATTGAAATAGAAAATTGTCTTCCCAATAAAAAATCTTCGTTTTCTAATATTGTTATTGATGATAAACTGATTGTTGTTGGTGGGTTAAAAGGTTCTAATTGGCAAAACAGCGTAGAGTGTCTAGATTTGAAAACTTTCAAATGGTCAGATTTTCCACCAATGTCAAGGTCGCGCACAACCATCTCCTGTCAACTGGTAGATTTAAAAGGATATTTGTGCGTTTTCGGACAATACTATGACTATTATGGTTCACGTACAGTTTCCATGGAGGTGTACAACTTTTCAACACGCACATGGCGTGAAATACAACCACAACATTATGGTCTCTACGAACAAAATAAAATAGTTGGACAAAATGGAGTGTTATACATATTTGACTTTGAAAACAGCAGGTTGCAAACTTATAATGCAGCTTCAAATCAATGGACCTTTAAAAGTATTAATCATCGTTCACTAATAGATTTTGGTCTTGCTGCTGTGGGAGGTTTTGTGTACGTCTTTGGTGGTCATCATACTGTAAACGGGGGATATGTGAAAAATGTTCAACGATACAATTTATCTAACAATTCTTGGTCTGAAATGGCACCGCTTCCATTCTTACAAACAACTACGGTTATTAAAACCAAAGTTTTTGAAAATAAAATTATAGTCTCCGATTCTATCGATATTGCCGAGTATAATATTGATACTAACAAATGGAATACTTTGAGTCCTATATCAAACAGTGCTTGGACGGGTACTTTTGATATTTTTGATTATAATGCTAATACTTAAATTTTATATTTTGGTTTATTTTGTTTATGTAAAAATAAAAAAATATTAAAATAAAAAAAAAAAAATGGGCAAACAGTATAAGCCCAAAGCAATACCTGCCTCAAGACAAATTTTAAATTCAATCGTTTAAATTGTTAATGAGTTATAATTAAAATATATACCTACCTTTGTCTGTATATTTACATAAATGGATTTTTAAAAAATCATTTTTTGTAATAATATGTGCCATTTTTCTGAGAAAAAAAATTATTATCTCTTTTATAGAATAGATCCTTTTGTTTTACTGAAATAAATTCTTTTATATTATTTTTCTATCTGAAATTTTTTCATTTAACTAATGGTTTGATGGTAATGCTCGAGAAACATGATGTCGAGGAATGAAGTACTTTTTAGATGAAAACGATTTATATTAATAGAGTTCCATTTATAGCGATAGCAAGCATGTGAATCTGCCGGCTGAGAAAGTCCAATAACAGTGCAGTTTTTTTCAAATGATTATGATACCAAAAAAATTACTGTCTCTCTAAAAGCCTACGTGATACCTACCAATACTAATTTATCAAAGTTTAAATGAATCCATCTCTGCCTACTATATGCATTTGAAATACTTGTGAATTTTCACATTTCAATTGTATTTTTCGGATAGAAGGTAGTGAGTAAACTCACTTGAACCAATTTTTTTGGTTTCAAGGAATGATAAACTGTTGTAATACCAAACTTTTTTTTTTGGTTTCATAATCATTTAAAAAACGGCAGTGTTATTGCACTTTTTCTCAGAATCGGCGCCGATACAAGCCCGCAGACTCACATGTTTGCTATCGTTATAAATGGACCGCCTTGCTCTATTAATATAATAGAAATCTGCTGCCGGCTCTTAGACTATAACTCCAACATTTTTTAACTGATCGGGCTATGTTTTTTTCAGCCTGATCAAATAAAAAATGAAGGAGTTAGTTGGTCGCCCGATGAAAATACAGGAGTTTGCGATCATTCTAAACTACGCCGTCATTTTATCATTAAAAAATCTCGCATAGGCCTATTCTGTTACCTATTGATGTACTCAATCAAACTAAACAAACTCCAAAATAAAATAAATGTTTATCCGTTGTGTTATTAGTTATGACATTCGATTTCGTGCCTACAAAGTGTTATAATCCCTTAAATAACCAATCTATTGGGTGTCAAAAGAAACCCCTGGCTGATTTTTTAGGGCCGTATTATGACTCGCGAGTGAAACTATTGACTCAAGTTGAACGATTTAGGTTCAAATGGTATACACCGATCGCTTCTTTATTCAAATAGTTTCCAATAATTGAGCACCTCTTCTTTACCCGACAGCATACAATTGTTTACATTTACAGACTCTATTGCTTCCAAATTTAACATCCTGGTAACGCAAAGGTGTAGTTTCTTTGGCCCTCAGTAATAGACCCTAATTTAGCAAAACTCGATTTTTACGACAAAAAAAAAATAATTGCACTAAGTGCAAAAAAATATAAAAAATATTTATTTTTTGTTAAATTTTCTTTGATAAAGATATTTTTTTAAAACTTTTAGTTAGTTTCAACTCTCAACAAGGCCTCTAAACCGAATTTAAAGCTAAAATTGTCAATGCGGCCGCGTCGTCAAAAATACAAAGTTTTTTGTCTCTCCTGAAAAAAAATAAAAATGTTACTTATGTTGTTTTAACAATCACCGATTCACTTAGGTGCAAAACTGTCCCTAGCAATAGTAAAATAGGTTCGTAAAGAAGTATGATAGGTGAACAGATGATGATTGGATTCGTTTTATTTTGTCAGATAAAATATAGACACTCTACACATGGAAGAAAATGGAACTGTCCAGTTCATATCTCGTCAAAAACTCAAGTCGAACTTTAATAATTTTCCTTCGAAAGCAAAGGTTTCTTCTATTTCAATTATTTCAAGAGGAGAGGAGTCACTAGTAGACACAAAATATTTTTTACAACAAAACCAAAACGAAAGCCAACCCTTTAAGCAAACAGGTCCGAACTCGGTGCGAATCCGCTCCGCCTCAGGCGGAGCTGAGTCCGACTTCGAGGCAGAAACTGATCCGAAGGCGGCTCAAATTAGTATGGAAATTAGAATCACCGCGGAGCCGATTTTATATGTATTGGTTTTTTCACCACGATTTCTCCTTCGACTTTGTGTTTATATACAAAAAGTTGCAAGTGTGTGGGTGCAACCCCGTCTTTCGCGGTCGGAGTGTCTTTTCTGAACTCCGTTTTCTTGCTTGAAGGGACACGACAGCAAAATGTCAGTCGTATTGAAAAAACGAGTATCGTTCAGCCTTAAACGATTATCGTTTTACGCAGTCGCGTGTCATCGTTTTTATACGATAATCGTTTTACGTAGTCGCTTTTCAACGATTACGAGCCGATTCAAACGATAATCGTTTTACGTAATAGGCCCCCAGAATATTGGGCTCATTGAACTGTCTACTTGCTTAATGCTTTATCAGTGTCTCTGCGAACTAGTCCTGATGCATTTGAAACCAAATTTGCATCTTCTGTACCAAGATATCTGATAACTAGTCGAGTATCTGCAGAGCTCAGTACCCTAGGTCTGTTTCCAACATTCTTTTTCAGCCCATATTTAAAATTCTATCTTATTCTATGTAGAGAGCTCTTGCTTACCTTCAATATTTGTGCAATTTTCCTAATGAAATCTCCTTATTTTAATTTATTTAGTATCGTTTTCTTTAAAGATTTTGTAAATGGTTTAATTTACACAATTATTCATATTTAATTGAATAAATCAGCTGAAAGTCGAATTTTAGTTTACACAGAGTAAATATAAACTAAATTTGATGGTAAGCAACCAGTTTTAGTGAAGTAGTAAACAGTTATAAACCAAAACATTCTTCTTTTCTGGGTCGTTGCAAAACTGTCCCAATGAAATCGTTTCTTTTTTCCTCGAACTTTGCCGATAACGGTTATCTGTTTGTCATTTGTAATTGTCTTATTGGTGACCTTTAAGATAATAACGGTCTTAATTCCCAAAATTCTAAAACAAAAATAATATCAAGTGTCAAAGCAAAATACCTATTGCTTGGGACAGTTTTGCACCTAAGTGTATGTAAAAAATATATGTTAGTAAAAAAATAATTTAAAAAAATGCAGTCCAGTTATGGTCTTTTTTTTTACTAATATCGAAAAAAGTCGCTATATCTTTTTGGTACTTCTACCTACATTGAAAAAAATTTGTTGTCTCTAAGCAGATTGCATATCAGTTCTGTAATAGGTGTCTTAACAGGACACTGTCTCATAGGTAGACACGCCATAAGACTTGGCGTAATCTCTAACGACTTCTGTAGAAGTTGCCTTGATGAGGAAGAAGAAGAAACAATCCAACATCTTCTCTGCTCATGTCCTGCCCTTTCCAGTAGACGTAAAAAGTACCTGGAAAAATATTTCTTAGAAGATACTAGTGAACTAATCAATACTGACATCTTCAACCTTCACCGCTTTATTAAAAGCTCCAACTGGTTTAATTAGTGAGGAATTTCCTCACAAAATCATGGTATCACAACGGACCAATAAATGGTCTAAGTGTGTCAGTTGTTTTCCTGACAGCCATTTCTACCTAACCTAACCTACATTGAGATGTGTTCTTTTGTACATTCTTCGGTTCCGGCATTGCATTCCTCATTTTAGGTGTTTTTTGTAAATTTAAAAAAAAAATCTTTTAAATCAACAAAAACGCACTTTTCAAGAGAAACAACAAGAAATTAAAAAAAACTGTCAGATATCTTTTAAAAAGACTGAAATCCATTGCTTTTATTTAAGTACTAACCGCTAGACTACCGATTTTCAGGTCCTAACTTATACCGAGTCCTAACTAATACTCGGTACCAATTTGACAAATTGACAATTAGGACTTTTGTGAAGAAATCACTTGGTACCGATTTGAGTACTAACGATTGGTATAATAACTAGGTCCTAGCTGATTTTGAGGAGCTAGCTAGTACCGAGTCCTAACTAGTACTCGGTCCTAAATTGACAGTTCTAGGGCTTAGGACTTGAGTGAAGAAATGAGTTGATACCGATTTGAGTACTAACTTTAGGACTAGGACCGGTACTAGCGCTAGGACTCTGTGAAGAAATCGGCCGTAAGACTTACCAAGTTTTCAGAAAGTACATTGGTTCTCTAACAAAATAAACTGGAAACAATAGTTAATAATATGGAAAAACTGTAGTTATTGATTCTTCCTAATTTGCACACTTTTGAACATTTAGTTTCAAAGCAATGAACGTTCAAAACACTATCGCACTGTTGGCAAGATCAATAAAAGGGCAAATCAACAAATGATTAAACACTTTTTGAAAAAATGATTAAATATAAATACTAGAACTTTTTTGGATTTGGATGGGACAGAGGCTTTGAAAATCATTTCCCACAAAAACACAATTCACTTAAAATTCTTTTTAAAAAAATTTATTATTTTTTTTCACATTTCTGTCTGGTGAGAACAGTTTCAGGCAACACATTTTTCCATTGAAAAAATACTAATCCTAGTAAAACGGTAACAAGCGAACAGTAGTTGTTTATTGTTCCTTGGTTTCACGGAGACGCCTCACAGCAGACCTGACAGAAGCAGCAGCGGTTGTTGAGTACACCCAAGCACCACCAGCCACAACACGCTTGCAACGTTTGCATGACCAGATACCGACGCAGGCACGTTTCATGGCATCCTAGATAACAAAGAAAACATTCATTAAAGTCTGAGGTGGACCATTTTCATTCAAACACAAAAAAAAGCAAACTTACCTTGCCACAGAAAGTGCAGGTATATTTGGAATGCTGGGTGATTTCCATTTTCTTCACCATTTTACGCAGGGAAGCACCATAACGGGTACCATATTTACCTACGATTCCAACCTTCTTTGTACGCTTGGCCTAATAATTCAAAGTAAAAATAAAAGAATTACTTTCAATTCATAGTCACTTTTTATTTTTTTTTTTTTTGTTAATAATCTATCACATAAAATCAAAATCACTCATTGTTAAATGATAAAAGTTTAATAGTTTTATCTATTAAAAAATTGAATTTGATAAAATTTAACATGATTAACACAGAATTTTTGAGATTTTATTCAATATTTTTCGATTTATTTTTTCGTACCATTTTTTAGCTGTTGTTCTGTCAAAATTTGAACCGGAAAGAGAGGACAAATGGCGTGAAGATGGTTGTGAGTCAAAAAATTGTTGAAAAAAGTGTAAAGTTGAGAGAAACTATTCGGCAACAGATGTCGCTAGGTGTAATTGAAAGCGTTCGTAAATACAACATTTTTAGTTAAGCAGGAAACAGATTGGTGTGGCGTAGGCATAGAAGCGGATCGCAAAAATCATTTCAGAAGGGGTATTCATGCAAAAAGTACTGTCGGTAGCGTTTTTTTTCACTGATGAGAAACTTTACAGGAGTATTTCATTGTACTTCTCATAGGTTTAATAGGAGTGAAAAAAGGGGGCCTTTTTGATCCTAATCAGGGTTATATGAGTCTTTTAGGTGTGAAATTAGTCATGACGAGAAGCTTCTCACCATTGTTATAACATCGAAATTGTTAATTGGGTAGACGTCCAATCGAAAACGACATTAGACTAATTTACAAATACATAAATTTTCCTTGTTCAAATTAAAGGAAAAAAAATAATACAAAAAAGCACGTATACGCCTCAGTGCATGATGCTAACACACTAATCGAAAAATAGACAAAGATTTTTACTCAATAATTGAATAAAATCTTTATTTTCTTGTCGCCAGTGCTAATAAATAGCTAAAATAGTAAAAAAAAATCCTTAAAAATATTCTTAGAGGATATAAGTGGATATGGGGTGCTTGTTCCTATACCTAATACATTGTAACGCCATATGCATGTGAGTGAGCGACAAAATTGAAAATGCCACAGCTAATTCGAAGGTCTCGAACGGCAAATTTTGGTATAAGCCACGCTTTGATGCGTTAAGTTTAAGCCATTTTTTGGAGGGTGCCTCGCTAAGTTGACACGTCAAGTTAGCGAAACATCACACTTTTTAATGAAAACAGTGAGCGATAAAATTGAAATTGGCATAATTAAATCGAGGGTCCCGAACGGCAAATTCAGGTGTAAGCCACGCTTTGATGCGTGAGGTTTAAGCCACTTTTTAAGCGAAAATTGGTAAATTCTTGTCAAATTTGGAAAATGTCGAAAATTTGAATGAAAACAGTGAGTGACAAAATTTAAATTGGTACAACTAATTAACGACAAATTAGCGGCAAATTCCCTCATACTCAGTTTTTCAAAAAAACCTTTTTTAGAGATGGTGTTTCGCTAAGTTGATATCAAGTTAGCGAAACAACACATTTCCAAATGAAATTATGGAGCTGCAAAATCGAAATTATCACAACTAATTAACGACTAATTAATAGCAAATTATGACATACTCAAGTGTTCAAAAAGACCTTTATTAGAGTTGTTGTTTCGCTAAGTTGATATCAAGTTAGCGAAACATCAAAAATATATATGAAAACAATCAACGACAAAATCAAAATTACCACAACTAATTAACGACTAAATAACGGCAAATTATGCACTTAGTCCCGTTTGGATCGTTGAATGTTGTTTCGCTTAGTTGACACTCATTCGTTTTTCAGTGCGAGTCCGGTTCCGCAGCTGTAAATAAACACGCTTGTTGATGACAGCCATCAAATGAAAATAAAATGGAGGCATGCACTCATCGAAAAACTTAAAGAAACTAGAGCCCTCTATAAAAGCTCACGGAACTTACAGCACAAGCACTCCATACATTATTATATCCTCTAAGGGCCAGTTGTACAAATATTTAATCCGTGGTTCAGCAACTTTTATCTTCTTAATTCGCTGGTAGTTTTGATTTTTAGCACAGGTTCTAGGTCAATATAGGCTGAAATAGCTAAATCCATCCTTGAACCAAAGTTGATCCACTGCTAATCCGCCGAAATCGGCGAGTTAAATTCCTGATCCGAGGCCGAACCACGTTTGTACAACTGGTCCTAAGAAAATATTACAAAATAATGCAAAAACAAACGATTTTTTTCTTGGCCCAACTTTATATACATAGCAAGTCCATGAGCCACCCTGTAGTAGCTTTTGTACATTTAGAACTTACCGCAATGAATAGAATGGCGTTATCTCATTAGAAAGACTAGCTGTTTATTTAACATCAAAAATTCCAAAATCAAAAATTATTTACTTTCTTTGTTATTTCAAATAAAAATCAAATCAAGGTAAACTTATGTTTAAATAGACCTCCTTGCTCTTTGACTTAAACAAAAACCATAATCATTTCCAGACTTAAAAAATGTTGTCAACAAATCAATTACAACAAAACGCTAATGATACCATCATCTTCAAAACCGATAAACACTCGGCAATAAGCTCCGAGAAAGTCCAGACTTTCTATCAAAAAAATGAATTTTTCGACACTGTGATCAAAGCAGGAAACGATTCCGTCAATATCCATGCTCATAAAATTGTCCTGTGCTCATTGAGTGAGTACTTTTTGCAAATTTTCCATGACAATCAAAAAGATTCGAAGAATAATGTTGTTGAACTCAAAGAAATCAAAGCTTCAACATTGAAACTTGTAATTGACTTCATGTATACGGGTGCGATTGAATTAAGTCTCGCAAATGTTGAGGAACTTTTGCGAACTGCATCACTTTTAAAGTTGAACACTTTAATTGATGGTTGTTGTGAATTGATTGAGGAAAACATCAATTACAGCAACTCTTTGTATTGGTTCCGTTTGGCTAAAGAACTGAGCTTAAGTAGTCTGAAAGACAAGTCTCTGGAATGTACTTACATTCACTTTGAGAAAATATCAAAGGAAAAAGAGTTTATGATGTTGAATGAAAATGAATTGAAGGATTTGTTGTTCAACGATAATCCCCATGGAGACTTCGAAGAAGAAGTCTTCCTGTCCATGGTAGCATGGATAAATTATGATAAACCTAATCGAGAACTTTTAGTTTTCGAGCTTTTGTCAATGGTTCGTTTTTGGGTATTAACGCCCAAGTTCATTGTTGAAAACAGACATTCTGTTTGTAAGACTGTTGAAAGCTACGAATTAATTTGCGGTTGGCTTCAATGGCATTTGTCGCCGGAAACTCGTTCAAACGACTATTCCAATTGTACTTTCAAGCCAAGACAGAAGCCTAAGCTTGGAATTGTAAGCTGCTTTTATTCTCCTACCATCCTTAACCGTATTATTATCATTGAAACCTTTGATCCAAAAACAAATTCATGGTCAGAAGAAATAGAAGAAGGTTTTGATACCACAAAAGATAATTTTTCATCAATTGTAATTGATGATAAGTTAATTATGGTTGGAGGGAAGGATAATGATGAATGGGAAAATACTGTGGAATGTGTTGACTTGGATACGTTTGAGTGGACTGATTTACCACCAATGATTAACACACCAGAACAACGTTGCGAATTGGTAGATTTGCAAGGACATTTGTGTGTGTTTGCTGATGGCGAAGATACTGGCTCGTATTCGATGGAGTTATATAACTTTTCAACGTGTAAATGGCAGGATATTCATCCGCTTTGTCAACCAAGCAAATCTAGTAAATTAGCTGCCCACAATGGAGTGTTATACATTTTAGATTTTAATAACGGCTTCTTGCAAACTTATGATGTTTCAACAAATAAATGGATTTCTAGAACTATTGAGGTAGATTCGTTAAATGATTTTGGTCTTGCTGCAGTCGATGGATTTTTGTACGTCATCGGTGGCGGTCGTTATGATAACGACGACTGCGAAGAATCCAGTGAACATGAAGGATCGAATGAAGATGAAGAAAAATCCGATGAAGATGATAATGAAGAAAATTGTAATAGATTAAAAATATCAAAAACTGTCCAACGCTATGATTTAGCAAATGATTTGTGGTGTGAAATGGCACCGCTACCATATACACAAGTTTTATCATCAATTAAAACAAGAGTTCTTGAAAATAAGATTGTAGCTTGCGACCATTGCAATATAAGCGAGTATGATATTGAAACTAATAGATGGAAAATTATGAATCCTATATCAGATGCCATTTGGAATCATACATTTGATGTTTATTTATTTGTTGGAGTTAAAAAATAATTATTTGTTATTAATAATTTATTAATTTATAATTTATTTGTTTAGTATGTAATTAAAATCTTTAAAACCTTGAAAATGGTGACTTTGATTATGGGGAAGGGTGGTATAATATTGATTACGTAGCTGAATTTTAGGTACCGTCATTTTCTGGCTGGAAATTTACCTCAACGAGTAAATCGAGTTATGGAAGTTGGAAAGATTCAACCTGGCAAGTAGCCAACCATAGACACAAAACAAGTCTTGCTTTTTAGTCCTAAACGTTTCGGAAATTGCGCATTTTCTAATTTTGATTGTCGAATTCCTTTCAACCACTTTCAGTCGCTACTTAAATAACTACTAAGGTCGTACTTTTTAGCTATTTAGGAAATTGAAAAAGGAGCGATCTCTTCTTGTGAATGTATGTGAGTATCCTAACCGTGGAAGCCCATGTGCAAATACGTAGGTGTAGATCTGACTAAAAAGATCGAGTAAATCCGGAGTATTTCGAAGTACTAAAATTACTTCGCAATAAAACCCTTTTGTGGCGGGAAGGAATGCAAAATTAGAAAAAGTGAAAAAATAAGCACTAAAAGGGTTCTGCCAGTAGAATGAAGAAAAACGAAATAAGATGCAATCCTAAAAATGTCCAAGTAGGATAAACACAAATCAAATCGCTCATCATGGGGTGACAAATTTTGTGGAACCTATTTTCATATTCGGCCCCAGCGAAGCGGAAAACTCTACGATTTTATACGTAAAATACTTTGGGGTGTGTGTAAGAAATCGGAAAAATTTCCACTCTGACGGATATCTCGCTAGGACCGATTGTTTCTCCACACTATTATATATCCTCGACACAACGCCACGAATCACGAATCTACATTTTTGGACATTTTCACTTTAATGCGTCATTTTACTTGTCATCAATCCCTCCCAATATTCTATATGTTGCCTAGAAGCCTAAACTATCAATTTAGTTGCACGAGTATCTGTTTTTCTGCAAACTACAATTTTGCAGATTCATGGTTTTGACTTTGTACCCCCGATATATGTTCCTAGAAAATGTATTAAATAATATTATTAGTCAAAGTCCACAATTTTACAAAGTATAAAAGCTTTTAATTACAAAACTTAAAAATATTACATAGGAGAAAAATAACGTTTTTTTTTTTAACGGTAAAAATTATAAATATCACATGAATTGTTCAAACAAAATTGTGGCATTGATGTTAAACAAGTCCATATGTCCAGTCCTAGGTCATATTCGAAAACATTGTAGGTATCGCATGCTATAATTTTATTTTCAAGAACTTTGGTTTTAATAAATGGATCCAATTGTAAATATGGTAATGATGCCATTTCACACCAGCAATCATTTGTTAAATCGTAGCGTTGAACAATTTTTCTATAGCCTGTTTCGTTATTTTCATCATCACTGTCTTCATCGTCGTTATCTTCATGATTTTCATCGGATTCTTCGCATTCGTCGTTATCATAACGACCGCCACCGATGACGTACAAGAATCCATCGATTGCAGCAAGGCCAAAATTTGTCAATGAATTTTTCTTAATAGTTCTCGAGGTCCATTTATTTGTTGAGACCTCATAAGTTTGCAACAAGCCGTTATAAAAATCAAGAATGTATAATACCCCATTGTGGGCAGCTATTTGGCTGTTTATGCTTGGTTCAGAAAGCGGGTATATATCCTGCCATTTGCATGTTGAAAAGTTATATATCTCCATTGAATACGAGTCAGTATCTTCGCCATCAGCAAACACACACAAATGTCCTTTCAAATCCACTAATTGGCAACACTGTTTGGGTGAATTTATCATTGGAGGTAAACTACCCCACACAAAAGTATCCAAATTGAAATACTCCACGCTATTGCTCCATCCACCATTATCCTTCCCTCCAACCATAATTAGCTTTCTGTCTATCTCAATTGCTGAAAAATCCTGTTTTTTAGAATCGATATATTTTTCAATTTCTTCTGCCCATGAATTTCTTTTTGGGTTAAAAGTTCGAATTTTAATACTCCGATGTTTATGTGTATGGGAAAAAAAGCTGTCTACAACTGCAAGCTTAGGCTTCTGCCTTGGCTTGAAAGTACAATTGGAATAGTTGTTTGACCGAGTTTCCGGTGACAAATGCCATTGAAGCCAACCGCAAATTAATTCGTAGCTTTCGACAGTCTTACAAACTGAATGTCTGTTTTCAACAATGAACTTGGGCGTTAATACCCAAAAACGAACTTTTGACAGAAGCTCGAAAACTAAAAGTTCACGTTTAGGTTTATCATAATTTATCCATGCTACCATGGACAGGAAGACTTCTTCTTCGAAGTCTCCATGGGGATTATCGTTGAACAAATCCTTCAATTCATTTTCATTCAACATCATAAACTCTTTCTCCTTTGATATTTTCTCAAAGTGAATGTAAGTACATTCCAAAGACTTGTTTTTCAGACTACTTAGGCTCAGTTCCTTAGCCAAACGGAACCAATGTAAAGAGTTGTTGAAATCGATATTTTTCTCAATCAATTCACAGCAACCATCAACTAAAGTGTTCAACTTTAGAAACGATGCAGCTCGCAAAAATTGCTCAACAGTTCGTAAATCTAATTCAATCGCACCCGAATACATGAAATCAATAACAAGTTTCAATGTTGAAGCATTGATTTCTTTAATTTCAACAATGTTTTCCTTTGAAGTTCTTTTAGTCCTACGGAATATTTGCAAGAAGTACTCACTCAATGAGCACAAGACAACACTATGAGCATGGATATTGACATGATCGCTTCCTGCAATGATCACAGTGTCGAATAACTCATTTTCTTGATAGAAACTCTGAAGTTTCTTGGAGACAAGTGCAGAGTGTTTATGGGTTTGAAAGATGATCTTGTCATCAACGTTTGGTGATCGTTTTATTGGATCCATTTTAAATCTGAAAATGGAGGAAGATTATTTTTCAGTCAAAGAGTATAGAGATCTGACAAACTTAGCAGTTTTTTATGCAAAATAATTTAAATGAACAAATAAAATAGACTGCAGCAGATTAAACATGCAAAAAAGCAAAATTTATTTTTTTGTTTACAAATAGTGGGTCTTTCTAATGAGGAAACGCCATACTTTTAACTGTGGGTTATTTAGGAAACTTATAGAACTGGTCAGGAGCGTAGCTCACCCTTTGGATACCCTGTATTAATGGCGTTTTTAATTGGCAATCTGGAAGCAAAAAAAAGCAATATGAATGCGTTCATTTGTGCAAAACTGACAGTTCTGATTCTGAAAAAAAGAGAATTTCTCTTCTGGTTTTAAAAACAGAATCAGAATCACTCACACATTCATAGATTTAAATGTCAGATGTCACAGTTGATGAAATGAAATTTGCCGCGAATACACATATATGTATATGACACTCAAACTCAACCAATACATTCACACCAAACTTCAGATTCTTCGGAATAAAAAAAAATTGTTTAATTGGGATTCCGAACCGAAGAACAATTCCGGATTGCCAATTAAAAACGCCATAAATATTTTATTATAAATGACTCAGGGAATTTTTATTGCGAAGAAAATGAACAGTGGAACTGTTATTTTTTGCCTCTTTTTTGAAATTCGATTTTTCAAAAGTAAATTCAAATTTTTTTTAAATCCAAAAATTATTTTTTTCAAAATTTTATTTTTGGCTTATATTCAAATAATAGTACCTGGGTGACCGAGCTTTGCTCGGAATCTTTAAATTTTTAACTTTCAGTGAAAAAAGTCAAATGTAAACAGCAATTTTTTTGAGTGGGTTTGAGTTTGCAATGACCAGTTTTTTCGCGGGTTACAAAACACCACATTCCCACTTTATAATTCAGTTTATTTACGTTTGAATACACATACGACGATCAGCAATGGATAGAAGGGTTACAGGAATCTGCATTAATGCCTACAGCAATGAGATCCATTTTTGTTCAAATTTTAATTTACGGGTCAGAAAGTTTTGGATGGTGTACATAGAGTTAATCTTTTTTTCAAGTTTAGTCTTGTCGGCAAAGCTTAGTATGAAGAAATACTATTTTTTATCCCTGTCTCTGTTTTATTTTGTATCAGTTGATGCTTTACTTCTTTCTTTTTTTTTTACTTAGGTATATATGTTTTATAAGATTGACATTAGGTCAATGGTGTTGCTTGTTGTGAGTTATTTTATTTTTATACGTTAACAATAGTCGCATTAAAACAAAAGAAAAACGTAAAACAAAGATAATGTGTGATACCAAATTTACAAGTTACTTAAAGGTTTCAATACATGATCAAAAAAGTCATGATCTAAAAAATTTTGTTTAGTTATTGTAACAAAAAGAAAAAGAACAATGCGTAAAAAATGGAACCATCCCTCAAAATTTTATTGAAATCGTTGAATCTGTCTCCGCAAAAAAAAAACTAATGTAAGAGCAAATATGTACTTCCAAAATGTTGTATTTGCCTAGAGGAAAAAACCCTCAAAATTTCATCGAAATCTTTAAAAAGCAATTACCAAAAAACTTATACAGGGTGTCCCAAAAGTAATGGATCAAACGAAGAACCCCTCTGGAGAGTGGCCAAAAACCCATTTTTGTTTAGGCTGTTCTGTAGCTCTTCATACAGACGGACAGACGATATACTGATACACTTACAGACTATCAAAGGGCGAGTTCATAAATGCAGGCCTGCAGCAGTGCTGCAAAAAAGAATTTATAATTATTATTACTATTATTAGCCGTGTTTTATTGGTACTCAGTATTTTACTGAGTAAACTTTTTATGCTGTAAACAACAAAAAAAGATTACTTTTATTTATTTTTTACAATCTTATATTGTTTAAGGGTCAAAAATTTATATGTCTATAAAAAAATTTTCTCTGTAAGCCAACAAATAAAATACTTTTATTTATCCTTAGCAATCATTTGTTGTTGTTTACCGTGTAAAATTTTACGGAGCTTAGAGCTTATTATTATAATTACTACTGAATTTTGACAAATTTAGTACTCGTTCTTAGAAACAAAGACAAATAATTCTAATAAGTTAAATAAATTTTTCAACAGACAGTATACTTGGCTGAATAAAATGGAAGTTCTATTTAGCAGAACTGCTGCAGTCCTGCATTTATGAACTCGCCCATAATAACAGACGGACTAGTCATCGAAAATTCTTGGCAAATATTTTTCAAAGTAACATTTAAAAAAATCATTGTTTTTATTTCTTTACGAACTTCTGCATTTGAAAGGGCTTGCCAACGCGATGGTTTTCTCATCTGAATTTGAATCATCAAATCTGATAAGTATCAATATTTTTTACGAACCCTTTTAAAATTTTTAATCTTGCCCTTTTCATTAGCATTGGGTATTTAGGGCCGAGATTTTCAACTTCAACATCTTCTTTCTTAGATCAAAACGAGGTATGTACAAAGCTCCACTAGAATGACAATTTTTTCATTCAAATATTTATAAAAAAAAAACACTATTTGCCTTCAGGGTTATAAGATGCACTTTGGTCTTGAACCCGGAGCTTAAGTTTCTTTTCACGATCCTCTTTTCTTTTTTGTTTTCCAGTTTAAAATCAGTTCCAAGCATGCAAGTCAAGTGACACATACGCTTACTCAGAGAAAAAAATAAAATGCACGACTGGGTCGCACGAAATTGCTCTTAGAGTCCAAGTTGCTTAAATTTTTAACACTTTTTATATAGAAATTTGGAAAATGTAGGTACTATATAGATAAAAAAAAATAAAAGTAATAAAATTCGTTTAAAAAAAATAAAACAAAATCTGAAATCAAATTGCCCTGCAAAACAAGTATGCAGTTTTAGAACTATTTTTTTTTGAAAAAAATTTTTAAAATAAAATTGCTATTTTGTAGAAATCACTAATCAACATCTAAAAAAGATAGAACTTGTCTTAAAATTTACATTTGAATTTTTTTTAACAAAATCGTTGGAGCCGTTTTTGAGCAATTTCAATTTTACAAAAATTGGTATATGACAACTACCGTTATTTTTGGTCCAAAAAAAATTAATTCCAAAAACCCCTCTGGAGAGTCGCCAAATAATGCTACATACTAAGTTTGACATCAATCGGCCCATTCGTTTAGGCTGTAGCTTCGTTTACAGACAGACAGACGGACAGAGAGACGCACTTTCGGGATCCACTTTTTTGGCATTCTCTATCATCGTAATGCCATGGAAAAATGCTATCTCAACTTTTTTTTTTGTACGAATGCATAACTTGATATATAGTACCTTAATCGCAATTAAAAATCACTTACATACAATAGAACCAGAAAAAATTCATGAATACCAGTACAGTACTCGCAGCTCGCACCTCAACGAGAGCTTCAAGTTCAGTGCGGCACGTGTTAATGTGGTTGTTAAAAAAATAGGGTAATGTTTTAAGATGTCAAGGACCACCCTAATGACGATATTTAATACTATTTATTTTGACAGCAATTATACATAATAAAATTTTGTTTTTTATTTATTTCGTCACTTCATTTTGAAAAAAAATCTTACACCTAAAAAATTTCACAGTTTTTTTTTCGCCCTTGGCCTTAAACTATGCAAGAAAATAACAATTTTAATGATTTAAAATTTAAAAAAATGGAAACGGTTATATTTCATTAAATAATGTAAATGTAGGTATTATATTTGATAATTCATCATATCTAATTTCTTGTATTTTTAAAAATCCACAAATAATACCTACAACAATTTTTGTTCTTTTTTTTTCAATTCAAATTAATTTAGAATTTTTATAAAATTTTTATAAAAATAATAATGCCTTCTCTTATTACATACCAGTTAAAATTATTTAATAAAAGACGGAAGAGTACAAAGAATCGAATCAGAATTTCCATTCATTGATATGGGATTTAATTCTTTCCATGAATCTATATCAGGATTATATTCTTCAATTAACTTCCAACATGGAAATCCTCCAAAAATTACAATTTTATTTCGAAAAATAACACTATTAACTGCTGATCGAGCATTTGTCAGTGATCTCACTTCAGACATTCTATTTTTAGATATATCATATCGCATAACATTATTGACAGGGTCATAATCTCTTTCGCCTCCGATAATATATAAAAATTCACCAATACCAGCTAAACTGAAGTTCTTAAGTTGTATTTGTTCTATAACCTTACAACTCCATTCATTCGAATCAGAATCATAGCATTGTAAAAGTCCATTTACGAAATCAAAAAGATATAATATTCCATTGTGACCTATTATCCTTGAATCCTTACTTGGAGTATAAAGCAGTTCTATGTTATACCATTCACATGTTGAAAAATCGAATATCTCCAACGAGTCTTCAATGCTACAATCACACAAACCACCAAAGACACACAAATTGCCATTTAGATTTGTCATTTGATTCCTGCAACCTTGAGTTTTACGCATTGAAGGCATACCCAACCAATTGAATCCGACCAGATCTAAGCATCCAACATTGTTTGTTGTTGTTGTTTCACATCCTCCAATAACATACAATCTAGTACCAATCACTATCGAATTATTTAGATTTTGGTATTTAATAGGCAGACGTTTGTGTTTTGTGCTCGTCCAGAATTTCGAACTCATTTGTGGATGGTAAGTGCGAATGACACTGTGTATCAGATTCATGAGAAATAATTGCAAGTTTACGAGCTCTACTTCCGAGAGGCTTAGTTAAACGATCCTCCAGATCGGGGATAAAGATAAACGATTTCTTTGCTGGTAAAAAATGGTATTCAAGCCAATTGAAAATCAAATTGTGACTCTTTAAGTTCTTACAAATTGATTTTTGCCAGCAATTATAGCTTCAGGCGAGAGATATTCAAAACGAACTAACGACAAAAATTTAGATGTTAAATGTGCTCGTTTTTCCGAGTCATATTCAATCCAAGCAAGCAAAGTTAGAAAAATTATATCTTCGAAATCTACTCGCGGTTTTTTACCAAGCAGAAAAATCTTTATCTGATTACCATTAAGCGACATTAAGCTATCTTGTTTTGTAACTTCTTGAAAGTTAGCATAACAATATTCTAAAATATTCATTTCGAGTGTTGTTAAGTTATATTCTTTAGCTAATCGCAGCCAATTCCAACAGTTTGTAGGATTAATATGCTTTTCGATAAATTCATAACATGCATTGAATAAATTTTGTAATTTAAAAATTGCTGCTGTTCGAATAATATTTTCGACATTTTCAAGATTCAACTCAATGCAACCAGAGTACATAAAAAGTCTGTTCAGCGAGGATTTTTCTAGATCAGAACAGGACAGGACAGCACAGTTTCGTGAGAAACGTCAGATCAAGTTAGAACAGTCATTTAAACGTCAGTTGTCAAAATAAAAAAAAAAAAAAAACAAATTGTAAATTATATGAATTTTTTGCTTATCGGTTCTCGTTAGTTTTATATATTTTTTGAGTTTTTACTGCGGAAAATATAATTAAAAAATGTTTTTAGTTAGAAAAACAACGAGCACCCAAAAAATATTCGCACAATTAAATCAAAACAAAAAATGACAGCTTTGCTTTTGACACTTCTCACGCATCTGTTCTAACCTGATCTGACTCAAAACCAAGAACAGAAAATCCTGTTCTAAACTGTTCTAGTTTTGTCAATGAACAGGAAACTAGAACAGTTCAGCACAGAAAAAATCTCAATGAACAGCAAAAAGCTGTACTTTTCTGCCTAGAACAGTCCAGCACAACGTCAGTGAACAGACTTAAAATCTATAACCAATTTTAATGTGGAAGCTTCGATATCTTTGAGCTTTATAACAGTGTTTTTTGTAGTTGATTGAGTAGTTGAAAATTTTTGTGAAAAATACTAACTCAATGCAGTTAGGACAATTGAATGAGCTCGTATTTTAGTTTCATTTTGTCCAGCAATTAAAGTTGTATCAAAGAATTTACCTTTTTCATATAAATTCAATAGTTTTTGAGATATATTTGTGGAATGTGTATCATGTTTGTAGATGAATTTTTTATTATTGGGTAATGAATTTAATGCTGGCATTATTTAGATCTATATAGATTAATAAATTATCTAGAAATTATTAATATAGATATATAAAATTGAGTTTTTGAATTACCTGTTGAATATTGATAAAAAATGAAATGTAAGCAAAAATCTGTGACATCGACCGGCAAGGGCAAGAATAATTATTTTGTTTACAAAATTAAATTCATTTTAGCGATGTTGCGCCAAGATTTTAACTGTGGGGATTTGAAGAAACTTCATAAATATTATGACAGAAAGGTTTTGGTATACGGTTAGATGATATAGGGTGTGTCGAAATCAATAAAAAGAACATTTACCCCGTTTGTATGACCGATTTAAAGATCGAATTGAATCTGAATTGAAATTTCGATCCAGGTATATGACTATACCAGATCGAGGAATCGAATTGAAATAGAATCGAAAACACAATTTTTCTTTTAAATATATTTGCAGTAAAATAGAAATATCTAACCAAAAACAAAGTGCAAATAGCTGCGTTCCTTTGGAAATATTTATCTACTTTTTAGTACTTAAAACTACTTTGATCTACTTTGCTATACTGAAAAAGTAGTTCAAAGCAGCTTTAAGTACTAAAAAGTAGATAAATATTTCCAAAGGCACGCAGCTAATAAAACTAGATATCATAATACATACATAAAGTGAATTTGCAAATAAGAAGACAATCACACACAATTTCCACCATAAATTCTCGAGTATTCAATTCGTTAGGAATATATGCATATGCATATTTTCGATTCAGCTCCCCGAGTCGGATTGGATCGACAAATCCGGATTCAATTCGATCCAGGTATATATAGACCTAAATCCTGATTCAATTCGGATTCAAATCGCCATACAAATGGGGTAATTGTTGCTAAGATGAGGTTTGAAAAAAGTTCTCATAGAAAAAAATAATCAAAAATTTGTTTGACATGGTTGCTTTGATATGGTAATATTTCCAGATAAACGCAATGCACTTTTCAGATAAAAGTCTTAAATGGATCCTTATAAGATTGTTGAACAAATACATATACATTAAAGCCGTTTTTTATTATGCCTTGATCCATATAGATCTTTCATCATGATCACGAAACGTGATCCTGATGAAAAGCAAGATCTCATATAGTTGTTGTTATACGTGATAACACGATAACAAGTGGTATAGTAAAAAACGGATAAAAATTTCCAAAGATTTTACGATAAATTAGAAATAAAAGGTGTGTTTTTATTTTTTATTTATTTATATAGGTAGATTTTGCACAAAAAAACGACATCGAGATAGAAATTTGAAGAATCCAGATAATAATCCAGATTTTACTTTCTCTCGATAAAAACAGTAGTGCCAAGGTAGTTTAATTGTTGTGTTGTCAATAATTTATACTGACATATCAAAAATATTAACAAAAAAAGAGCGGAGAAAATGAGGTTTGAAAAAAGCTCTCAAAGAAAAAAATAATCAAAAATTTCTTTGACATATATGGTTGCATTGAAATATTAATATTTCTAGATAAACTCAATGCACTTTTCAGATGAAAGTCTTAAATCCTGATAAGATTGTTGAACAAATATATACATACATAAAATTATCAAAGTTTTTTCGAAAAAATCTAAGATTTTCAACTACTTTCAATCCGAGATTTAGAATAAAACTCGAGATTTATGCTAAATCTACTTAGCTAAATCTCGGATCTAGCGTAGGTGGAAACATAGTACATATTAGAAATAAAAATAAAAAACTTTCCACATTCGATTTTTAAAAAGTCGAAAAAAAAAACGAATGTGGTCTTAAAATGTAGCTAAGAATATGCAAATGATTTTTGGTTTTTTGTGAAAAAAAAATTGAATCGAGCATGGATTCCATGGCCATATAAATGGTTTTTGTTTTTTTTTTTTTTTTGTAATAAATTTTTTTTTGCATCGATCTAGATGCGTAATGGCCTACCCACTACGAAGTTAAAATAAAAAAAAAAAAAACAAAAGCAACGTTTTTGACATACAGCTGCCAAAGTGTATGTACAGTGGTGCCAAATGTTTGCATGGATTTCAAAAAATTCCGATGCCGTTTTTTTTTGCAAAATCTATATTCATAGATAAACAAAAAAAAAAACCAAACCTATTACATCAGCCTTAAGGTATAACTACAACGGCAACTTTTTACAAAAAAATCAAATAGTGAAAATTTTCAAACGCATTTTATGGCAGTTTTTCCCACCACAAAATTAAAAACAATGATGCAGAAAGCTTATTTTTTGGTTTCAAAAACAATTTTTGTAGTTTTTTTTTCCAAAAACAAAAAGCGCTAGCAAGAAATAAAAAATGTTTACTTTTGTGAGTTTCGGACTTTTTTACTTTTTAGGTCATTGTAGTTAAAGCCTGGTACGCTGCTCGCGCTAAATTTTAGCTCCCATACAAATTATCGAGATTTTTAGCCGAGATAAAATGGATCCCATACAAGTTATCGATAACTTGTATGGGAATTTTATCTGAGCTAAAATTTAGCGCGAGCAGCGTACCAGGCTTAAGGCTTTATTACAACAGGCAGGCAGGACTTGAAATAAATGTTTGGGAAAGACAAAAAATAAAACAGCATCTCAATATCACACTGAGGGCCAGTTGTACAAATGTGATTCAGGGCCTTGGTTCCTTAGATGATTTTTGGGCCAGTTGTACAAACGTGGATTAGTCTCGCGTTAGTTGTGGATCAAGTTTGGTTCAAGCATGACTTTAGCTATTTTGACACAAAAGGAACTTTGCACCTTTAACATCGATTTCAGAAGATAAAAGTTACTGAACCACGGATTAAATATTTGTACAACTGTACTCTATCTGAAAAACAAGCTTTCTGCGGTTAAGTATTTAAACAACTATTTAAAAGTTGTCAAACAAGTTCGAACTTCTAGTAGAAGTTTGTTTCTGCAGCAAGCTCTACACAATTTGTGTACCCTTTTTTTAAAATAATTGCTCTAGCGAGAATCTTTACACTATGCTCAGGATATAATATACCTACATATAATACAAATATTAATTTTTTTTCAAAATTTCGTTCGTCATCGGTGGAAAAAATTGCTTGTTTTTGGGTTCTATAGGTCGTTTCAAATCAAAAGTCCCATGGAAAATTGAGCAAAACTAAAAAAAACTCATTTGCTTATTGGAAGGAAGCATTTATGAGGCAGCTGAACTTTTTCTAAAATTACGATAAAATAATGAAGAACAGTTCTTATCCCTATTTTGATTAATTGATTCGTCTGTGAGATTCACTGGGTTAGCCTCAGAATGCGGTGGCAAGTCTCCCGGGCTTGCATCACTCCATATTCGCGGGCAATTAAAAAAAAAAACATACAATTTTATTTATCATTTGAAGGCAGTTGGGATAACTTTGCCGAAGATATTGTTATAGGACTAGGTGAAGATGGACCAGAAATGTCCAGTTTATATGATAGCAATTCATAACTTAAAATTCTATTCACATCTTTTCATTTGTATAATTGGGCAGTAAATATCTTATTTTTATTTTTTCAATTATTTTGGAGTCGTCACCATAGAAATCATTAATAAACAAATTCAGATTTTTCGTTTGTTTATTTTTTTCTCTAGCATTTCTTTCATTCAAACAAGCATGATTTGTTGTTATTTTTGAGTTGATTTGTCGCAATGAGCTAATAAAATTGAGTTTTTTGTTTATTTGTTCTCAATTTTATTGGAAGGGAGAAAATAAACTCAGAGTCAGGACTTTTGATTTGAAACGACCTATAGCTACTATAGATATATGTTTGTTTCATTTTCAGGATTTTGCAAAAAAGTGTCATAAACTGTTAATTAAATAAAATTTCAAAAATCTTTAAATTAAAATAAATTTTATTTCTAATAATAAACACATTTTAGAACTCATAGAATTTTCTACAAAGAATGGACAGCACTAAAAAAAATATAGTCATACATTATTTTCTTTAAAACAACATAAAGTCAAAATGAAAAAATGGTTTTTTTTTTCTATAAATAACGCAACATAAAAATAACAAATCATTTGATTTTTAATTTTTTTGTTTGTTTTAAATTACACAAATTTGAATTTATTTATTTTGTAATTTAATTACATAGGTATTTTAATATTCTGTTTAATATCTTCATACGCCACAATATACATGTATATTTTGGGTAACATTTATATTTTCTCTATAACTAATTAATTTTGTATATCTTCATGATATACCATAATATATAATATATTTCTAAATATTTTTTTTTTTATTTAAGTTTCAAAAACAGTCATTTGTATTTCCTCTGAGCCTCTTAGGTTTTAATTAACTTTTAGCTGTGTATAAATAATATCTGGATTCATGTTTTTTTTTTTTGTATCTACTGTATGCTGATCATAAATTGTTAAAATAGATCGATTATGATTTCTAAGAGTTTATGTGAAGAGATATATAGTTAGTTTATTTAATGAAATAGGTGCATTTAGTTTATGTTTATTTTTACATTTATATTTAAAAATATATATAAAAAAAAAACATTTTAAAAACTCAAGCTAAATGGTTTATTGACTTATTTTTAATAATCTACTACGTTTTTTAAAGATTGTGTGTTGTGATTTTTTTTTAAATTTCTAAATTAATTGTTAGAAAATGCTTATGGTATGCACTTAGACCCTGTATAGGTTTTTTACTGTAATGTATAATTGATTTGTTTGTTTTATAAATATTTTATTAACAATGTGCAATACAGTAAGTGTGAAAAAAATCCATATATCATAATTAGGTGTTTTGTTAAATTTTAAAATATTTGTAGAGTTTGAAATTTTTGTTGTTATTTTATTTAAAAATATTTTTGAGATTTTGTAAGTTTTGCAAAGCGCTCTGGTGTAATACTAGCAGCAGACATTGGCTCAGCTAAAAATCTTCCTGAACCAAGAGATCTTTTCTTTTTGGAAACCATAAAACGCTTGGCTGGATACCCTGGAATAAATATGCAAAAAATAATATCAATTACAATGATCATGAGGAACAAAACTTATCTAATTTTTATCCAAATTTTTATTTTTTTTTTTTATTAAAAAGAAATTAAAAAGTATCTATAAATAATAATTATACAGTAGACTTTCGCTAACTTGAACATACCATAACTTGAACAATCCAATAACTTGAACATCCTATTTTGCTGAACTTTTTTATTGCTGACTCTATAAGTTGAATATTTTAAATATTCGAAGCTCTTTAAGTTGAACAAATAAATTGTATTTCAACAGAAGTTTGAATTTCCTCAATATAGGATACTACTTTTGTAATCGTGTTGTGTGTCATTTACATTAATTTATATAATAACAAATTGAATTCATACAAAACGAAGACTTTTTTATTTCTTCCAGTAACTTGAACAATCCAATAACTTGAACAGGCCTGGTTTCGTATGCGTTCAAGTTAGCGAGATTCCACTGTAATTGCATTATTTTGTAGTTCTTTGTTGTTACTTTTTTATCTGTTATACTTGCCACATTCGTACATAGAACCTACAGACCCAAAACTGAGGACCCTCGAGGAGGTTACAGAAACAATATTGACCTATCCAAACCGAAGAAATCAGATGAATGAGATGACATTTCCAGCTTCATTAAAAATATAGGCTCCCGCAGTAATGATCTTCTAAGATCTAAGCCATCATCCTAAAAAACTTCATCAACATTAGCTACTTCCCGTCGAAATGGAAAATTGCAAGAATTGTGCTAGGAAAAACGCAACCAATATTTTTTTTTATTTTTTCCCGGAACTTTTTTTTTAACAAGTGGAGGATCAAAAATCATTAATGAAGTCACATTAGACCTGGAGTTGAGCAAGGATCAAAACTTGGCCCCTTCCTCTATAACATCCTAACGTCAGACCAAACGCCTGCAAGTGAGTGCCAGAATTTGTCACTTTTTGACTTTTGAATTTATGCATTCGTCAATGCATAAAGACTATTTTTGCCACTTTACCAGTCTGTCTGCATAAGCGCTAGTATGCGGCATTTTTTGAGAGGGTCTTTTGGAATTAATTTTTAAACCATTTATAGGGTAAAGTCGGGTGATATGGCACCACGGGTGATATGGCACCCTTTCAATATCTCCCACTCAATGACTTCTTTTCAAATCAAAAAGAGCAAAATAGAATTCAGTCTAACGTAAGCTTTCAGTGGATGCATTCGGATCCGCAGTAACCGTTGCCACTTAAATTTAAAAAATGGAAAAACAAAAAAGTGAGTTCAATTTGAGCGAAAAGTTTTTTTGTGTAAAATTGTTGTACGTGTGGTTCCAAAAGTATTTGACGCCGGGGGTTCATTTTAACACAAAAAGAACGGTAACGATTGTATTTTTGTGTTTGCTCATTGCAATAACTAAGCAAACGTGATTATTCGTGTATTTTGAAGAAAACAGAAGTGTAGTCAAATGGGGGATATGGCACCCAAAAACCTCGGGATATATGGCACCGGTGCCATTTCCCCCGCATCTACTTTTTAACCTATTTATTTTTCAACTGACAATTGTAATTTCAAAAAACTTCAGCAAACCAGGCCAAGTGGACTTAAACCCAGATTACAGCAGCCGTTGGAGCTGCGGAATGTCAAAAAAAGCAGGACCTAAGCATTTTGCGATTCCCTTCACACTTCACTACATTAAAAAGGCTTCTTAAATGACCAGAACCTAAAAGTTTGCCAAATAGCTTTCAGATTGGATGAAAAGTGCGGAATAAGGCAGTAATCATAATGTCACTTTGGGTCTCATGCTTCGTGTACGTCTTTCAAAAACACATGCAACAAGTGTCACAAAAAAATATCAAGAAGATATAGGGTGCCATATCACCCTCGATTATGTGCCATATCACCCTCCATTTTTTCAGTCATGTTTTTTTTAATGTTTTTTATTTTTGCAAAAAATAACAAGAAATTATCTTCGAATTACACTTATGTACCTATTTTGTGTTTAAGAAATAGTTTTAATATAAATCTGATTTTGTTTGAAATAGATATCTTCTTTATTTCTCAAGTAATAACGAAAAACGAAAATGGGTGCTATATCCCCCGACTTTACCCTAACAGTTTTGTAAAAGTTAAATTTTCTCAAAAACGACTTGATGAAAAATTGAAATGTAAGTTTTTATCATACCTGCCACAGAAACATTTTTTTTATTTTTGAATTTCTCCAAAACTACAAATTCAATTACATACTATTTTTTCTTTGCGAAAGCAATTACCTATATAATTTTATTATAAAAAAAAGTTTTGGAAGAAATAGATTTTTGATTTTAACCCTCTGTCGGCACACGGGTGCGAATTTGGTACGACAAAAATAAAAACTGGCCACAAAAAAGTGTCTTTATAAGGCTGAAAATACATTTTTTTGGAATTGTGAATACAATATTCGAATTCCTAGGAAAATTCTACATCAATTTCATAAATGATTCTCTGTAAAATAGTGAGACCGAAAAAAGCTCTAGCGACATGAAAAAGTAAAAACTAAATTCGCAAAAAAGAGGTGTGCCTACAGAGGGTTAATACAAATTTTGAAATTTTTTTTGTTTAAAAATGAAATTTTCGAAAAAAGTTTTGGATTTTTGATTAGTAACTCAGTGTGACACTCAAAATATATCTATATGGGCGGAGATATGCAGAGTTTATTGCACTCTGTTGCACATCAAATTTTAACCAATTTTTTGTATACAGTTTAGGAATGAAGACATTTAGGCCCAATTTATTCACACTCCATTAAATTTACAGTCTCCGTTTAAAATGGGAAATTTTAAAATTTGTATGCGATTTGACAGATTTTTAATTTTTAATGGGAACTTTTAATATAATGGAGAGTGAATAAATTGGACCTTAGACCTTTTCAACAAGTATACCTAAAACATGTAGTTTGATTAAACCACCTAGACTGAATAAGCTGAACAATTTCAAAAATAGTTACGATTTTTTTCTTCATTTACCCAAATTAAAAAAAAAAACCGATTTATTTTTTTGAGGCCCCTGAGGTAATATTTTTGCGGCTGAATACCAATTTATTATGCATAACACTGAAGAATATAATTTGTCTGTCTTGTGTCCGAAGTGATTCATGACAAATATCTTATCTTTTTGCTTCGTTACTTTTACAATAAATTGCCTTCTTAGGATTGTCTTCAGTCATGTCCTCCTATTCGGGTAAACTATTGAAATTGGATACGAATATCTTCTAAATGGTTAAAGCAATCGATTTCTATCAAGGATCTTTTTTGTAGAACGTTTGAGCCCCTACAAGAATACATCTTGATAATTTTGAAAATAATAAATTCTCAGTGAACTAGAAAATTTTGAAAAAGTTAAAAAAAATGTTTTAAAATTTTTTAACTTTGACCTCTAACTTCTTTCAAATGGTTTTAGATTAATAAAAAGACGTTTTTTGAAGAGGAATCTGTTTCCTACAAGAATATGTCTTAGTAGATTAACTAAAGCTCAAAAATTGGCAATATTAGGGAACCCGGCCGAATAGCTTAGATTTTGATGATCTTTTTTTTCAAACGTCGGTAATTAAAAATACTTTAAAGTCTATAGATTAAAAATTGCCGGTGTTGCCGTTTTGATTTTTTAAAATTAATTGAAGATTTTTGTGATTAAAAAATTTTTTTTTTCAAAAATTTTTCTTAAATTTCATAAATTAATTGATGCCAAAAGATTGTCTAAGAAATTCAAAAACATATATGGGAGTGAGGGACAATCTTCCATCGTTCAAGCGATAGATTCAATTTTCTTATTAATTGACTTCAAACACAAACAAAATATTCGAACACAACGGCAACACCTACAATATTTAAATATACATTTTTAAAAACCTAGAAGCTTTTTCTTATTCATAAAATTCAAATTAAGAAAATCGAATAAAGGGCTTTTGAAAGAATGGTAATTGAACTCAGATTTTTGAAAAAAAATTATTTACAAAATTTTAACATGTCTTTTTTAAAACTTTTTCGTTATTTAAAATGCATTCATTTTTCAAATTTTTTAGGCCACATTTATTATGATTTGAAATTATAAAAGGAAATGTCAATATGTATTACAGTTTATGAAAAAAATTAAGAAGTATTTCATTTTCGAAGAACTATTTTTAATAGAAGAAGAAAATAAACTTATTTTTTTTTTAAAGTTCAACATTTATATATAAAGTTATTTTTTTATTTATTGAATATCCTTTATTGTTGAAAGTTAAATAGCAAAAGTTTGAAGTTCTTATTTGCCAAAATCTTTGAGAAAATCAATTATTTCAATGCAAAAATTCAGTTTTTATCAAAAAAAACCCATTGAAATTGAAGTAATTTTTAATTTTTTTTTTCAAAAGTATGATATATATTGCTTTTTCTGCTTCGGAATATAACTGATAATATTTATGGTCAAAATTTTTTTTTTTAAATAAATTCATATTTTATTAGAAAAAGTTTGGAAAAAAGTCATTTTAAATTTTTTTAATAAGAATTTTTATTTTAAATTCTGAGTTTGAGGACCATTTTTTCAAAAACTCTTTATTAAATTTTGTGGATTTAAATTTAAGAGATAAGAATGAGCTTTTGGCTTTTTAAGAATGTATTTTAAAATATTGTAGGTGTTGCCGTTTTTTTCAAAATATTTTTTTTATGTTGAAGTCAGATTATGAGAAAATTGCATTTATCGCTTAAACGATCGAAGATTGTCCCTTACTCCCTTATATTTTTTTTCCCTTAAATTACCTAGAGAATCTTTTGCTATCATTTGTTTTATGAAATCTAAGCAAAAAAAAAATGGTTTTGTTGAAAAAAAATTTAATTTTAATTTTAAAAAACAATACGGCAACATCGGCAATTTTTAACCTATAGACTTTAAAGTATTTTTAATTACCTACGTTTGAAAAAAAAAATCGTCAAAACCAGAGCTGTTCAGTCGGGTTCCCTAATAATTTGCTTTAGTTACTCCACTATCTTGCCCGTTTGATTATTAAAATTTTTCAATATCTTACAACCTCAAGAATAAAAAACAGAAATGGAGGATCTTTCTATTTATATAAGAGCTCATATTTGATGAGTATATTCTAGAGGTGTCTAGCAGTCGATTTTTCGAAGTATTAAATAAAAAAAAAACACTCTTTTTTGATGTGTGGCTGAATACAATTTGATTAGACTATACTCAGTATTTTCGAATTTAGCATACTTTTTTCCGTAGGGAACCTTTAAAAACTACATATCTTAACATTTGGGTTCACGTATGTTCCAAATTCCAAGCGTGACAGAGTAGCAGCTATTTTGTATGACCTGTCAAAACTAAAAAGGAAACAAAAGCATTATGTGTAAATTAAAAATATTAAATATTAAACATAAATATAAAAAATAATATAATAAAGAAATCAAAAATTAATTTAATTCCTATAAATGCAGTTCGATGTATGTAAAAGTAAAAAAAAAATAATGTCAAATTAAATTTTTGTCAAAAATTACCCCATTCCATGTAGGTACATTATGTACGTTTACTTACGATTAATTCCATATTTATGTTCCCGAGCGATTTCATACTTTGGCATAGCATCTACATTATATGGTACCCCATAGTAGTCGACAATTGATGGCTCAACCCACGAGCTGCTAATGTCGTTATCGTCGTTATTTTGGTATTCATAGTTGTTGTTGTTGTTGGTATTGCTGTTGGGATAATAGGATTTTGCTACTGGGAAATATGTATCGGGAATGCTGTAGGTGTCAGGCTCAGATTCCTTGCGTGAACGTTCACCAGCTTCGACAAGAGCAACCAAGGCCAACATATCAGCGGGTGTGAGTTTCGATTCACGTTTCAAACTGAAAATTGAGTAGAAAAAAAAAAATAAATATAATATTATTTAACTTGATCACAGAAAAACAAGAAAATATTTACGAAAGAAAATTGTTGTGTGTTTTGTTGTAATATAAATACATTATAGACAGTAAATTATTTTCCAAGAGTATGTTTGTCTCTAAGGAACGGTTTCATATTAATCTTCATGAATAATTTATAATTTTTCTTGTTTGTTTTTTTTTTTTTGAAAAAGGGGTAGTTTCTTACTCAAATCCAGAGTATTAAATATTTTGGAGTGGTGTTTAAAGCTGTGAATCGTTGATTGTGTACACGTTCTTTTGAAAAATGAGACAAAAGCGGATTCTATTTGAATAATTTTTGTGTGGGCATTGGATAGGATAGAGCTCTTGTGATGTGTCCTCGACGGACGTCATGGGTGTCCCTCAATCAGAGTTGGAGACATTATTACTTTTTTTTTTATGTTTTTCGTACTTTCGAATAGTTTTCCACTTGAATACACTTTGATTGTAATTTGAATATTATATGGATTCGATACATATACAAACGATATACATACATGTATGAATACGTATCTACACCTACATAAACATATGCATATTTTATATACATAACGAAGAAGAAAAACGTAAGTTCAGTTGAACCTTATACTGAATCAGTGGCGTATCCAGACAAAAATTTGGAGGGGGCTGGAAAATTTTACAAAAAATTTTTAGAGGGTTAATTAACATACCTATACGTAAATTTTTTGAAATCACTTTTCAATTTCACGTGAAATGAAATATCATATTCTTCATTTCGAACGATTTCGAAAACTTCGAAACTGTCAAAACTGAAAGATCATCCATTTTTATTTTATTTCTAAAGTCAAATTACTGCGGCTTTGAACATGGACGCAATTTTATTGGCAATTTTAATGGAAAAAATGCAAAATTTAAAAGAAAAAATGAAATATGTAAGTGAAATGCAGAGCATGGGCGATATAATTGAAAATATCAAAAGAAAAATGAATTAGGTTGAGTTAGATTCATTGAAAAAAGGAACCAAATTCACGAACAGAAACAAAGTGAATTAAATTCCATCAGAAAATCTAAATGAGTGAAAAATGCAGAACACCTAATTTTAATTTCGGGAAGTGAATGCGCGAAAGTGAAATGCTGAACCTGAAAGTTTCAAAAACTTGTTTTCAATGAAATTCTTTTTTATGTTTAATCCGAAATATATATTTTGTGCTACTTTTTTAATACAAATCAGAAGCACAACCATTAATCATGTTGACCACTAACATTTTGGAATTACAAAAATATCTATTTCTATGTCTATATTTGAGAAAAATATTATTTTTGAAAAAAAAAGTAAATATCCTTAAGACTATAAAGTACGGAGTTTTGAGGTTGCATAAGCAATTTTGCAAAATTTAACGGTAATGTAATTCGACGTCAAAATTTTAAATTTATGCCAATCCGCAAAGTCAGCTAAGGCTCTTATTGAAAGAAACACAAGCAACAGCCCTTTCAGAATTTGTAGGGGGGGCTCGACCATCTGAGCTACATTTAAATTTTAAAGATTTACGAACAAGTTTCAGTTAATCATGTACATTATGATAAAACCAGCTAAATAATAACATGATCTTGAAGGCTTGGGGGGGGGGCTTGAGCCCCCTGAGCCCCCCCTCAATACGCCACTGTACTGAATTTAAGTTTTTGACAAAAACGAATGAACGAAGAACGATTTTTAACACCAGAGGTCCAGGGTTCAAATCCCAAGACAGCCCACTAATTTTTTTAAATTTTTTGTTTGCTTAAAAATATTTTTAAAATCATCTTAGACAAACGTTTAACAGTTTAACACCCTTAGCTCCTGACTCTATATAAGTTTATATAGCTGTCTTAAAAGGAAATTTCCCTCACTTTGACTTGGCCTTTAAGATGAAATTGCCAAGCGTTGGCTTGAGACACATTTATTTCTCTTCACTCCATCGGCCAATGCGTGTCCAAGTAGAAGAGAGACAGTGGCGGCACACAACCTCTTTTCTTATAACCATTGTTGAGCTGGTCAAAACCAAACACCTCACAAAATTTCAGCCTCCTACGATGAGTAGTTTCTGAGATATAGGGCTTCAAAAATCGCAAAAACCGTAACCAGTCACTGATTCACTGACTTACTGACAGATCATCAAAATTATGGAGAACTTCCCGATATCCTAGAAACTTGAAATTTTACACTGTGATAGGACTTGTGGTGTATAAAAGGAAAAAATCGAAAATTTGAGATTTTCAATTCAGGGGGCGTGGCATCCGCAAATTTCCGCTGAATTTTCATCTGCACTTCTGATTATCGTAGAATCTTGAAATTTTGGAGAATGGTAGAGCTAGTAGTTTATACAAGGAAAACATTTAAAGTTTGAGAATTTCAGCCAGGGGGCGTGGCAACCGCCCATTTCCGCTGAATTTTCATAAAATATTATAGAGCACTTCTGATTATCGTAGAATCTTTAAATTTGGTAGAATGGTAGAGATGGTAGTTTATACAAAGGAAACAAATTTAAAGTATGAGAATTTCAGCCAGGGGGCGTAGCAACCGCCCATTTTAACTGAATTTTCATCAAATATAGAGATTTTCAATTCTACAGCCATACCTTGCAAAAAGTAGTGAAATCACAACAAAAACATTACTGTTAAAAAAAGAGCCAAGTTTATGTTGAAATTATGCTCGCACAAAAAGTACTGAGATGTAAAAGTGTACCAAGTTCTAAAGTTTGGGTTCAAATTCGTATCAATAAAATTTTGATTGTTTAATTGGCAATTTTTGAAATAACTTTAAAAATCGGTAATTTAAAGAAAAATTGTCAAGAGAACAATCAAAATTTTATTGACACGAATTTGAACCCAAACTTTAGAACTTGATGGTACACTTTTATATCTCAATACTTTTTGTGCCAGCACAATTTCAACATAGGAGAAATTGGCTCTTTTTTAACAGTAATGTTTTTGTTGTGATCTTTCTTTCTCTAGTACATTATTTTTCTCTAGGAGTTATACTCTCAGAGTTACAGTACCGCTAATAGTGCATTTTTTTGATATTTTAAACAACCCTTAAAATTAAGTGGGAAATAACTGAAAATGAGATACTTTGCGGTTCTCTTGCTCTGAAAGTAAACTCCTAGAGAAAAATGATGTACTAAAGAAAGGAAGATAATTATATTTCCAATTTAAAAAATCCTTGCAAATTTTCTGTCCGACCAGTCGTTCTCGAGATATTGAGACTAATGCGTTTTTCAAAATGGCGGTCGCCCCACAAGACCAATCATTACGCAAACTGAGATCTATGCTCTGAATAAACCCCTCTTCAATACTGCATCCAAACTTAGCTGACGTCACAACTTTTTTCAAATTTTTCCCCGTTGACTGAACTATAAGCAATTTTATTGGACCCGTGACTGGAAAGTTAGGCAAGAAAAATCTCCCTAACTCGATTTCTTCATTCTGTGCATAAACTTCTGTTCAGAAAATGACGTTGGCTAAATATAATTTAGTCCCTAACGTTTCCTGAACGTGCTCAACGCCTTCAAAACTTGCTACTTAATATCGTTAAAGCTGAATCTATCCCCTATAGAATTTAAAATGACAAGATATTAACACATCAATATTATTTTTTTGGCAAAGCTATCCGCAGTAGGATATATCAGCAAATATCAACATTGACCAAAAATTTACTTCGTCATAGTTCTATATGCAGATGGATTTAAACTCCAACTGCGGATACGGATAAAAAAGCCAAAAAAACACAGCTGAACTGAAACAATTGCGTTTCTCGAGCTTAGACAAAATGTTTTTCATTACATAATGCTTATTTTACCACTATTTCTTAAAATAGTGTTTAGATGAAATAACAAGTTTCATTCCTTCCCTTAAACTATTCTACCAAAATACTCCCGCGTCTAGAAATGCCTTTAATCCCAATTTCGAAAACCATTAAATTCATAGATTCTTTCATTAACCGCACTACACGGATGTGGAAAGCATTACACGAAAGAAAAAAGAAATTTTGAATTTGTTATCAAACAATTAAACATTTTTATATTTTGAAATTTCGATAATTTGAAACTTTTTTTCAAGACTTCGAATTTTTTGAATTTTTGAAATATTTAAAACTATAACAAATAAAAGAAAAACCAACCAAAGCTAGAAGTTCTTAAGGTTAAAAGACTATAGCATTTACCACGATTTTTCAATTTTTTTAAATAATTAGCCCTGAAGAAGACTGTAAATACAGTCGAAACTTCGGAGTAAAAGATAGTCAAAAATTAAACAAGACCTCAAGCCCACTTAGGATTGAATATAAATTCTATAAAAAAGGTCACGAAGATAGGAATAAAACTCAAGTGTCCTTGTATAAAAGTCTTAATCATCCCAGAACTCTTTACTTTGTTTTTTGAGAAAAATTCTTGAGGCGAATTTTGATCTCGTACCCATTGATGTTGTTAGGAAAAGAAGCGGTAACTAAAGTGTTTTATTCATGTGAAGTTTTCGACTTTTCTTAAAGTAAATGAAAAGAAGGCATTAAATAACTAAAAACAAATTTCTAGAAATCAAGATTTCCACCTCCTTTATTTTTGACCTTGTTTTCATTTTTCCTTAATTTTATTCGTGGTTAAGTTTATTTTATAATATTCAACTATTTAAAGTATCTTAATTCAAGATTCAAGTTAATTATGTAATTAAAATTAAACGAAGAAGAAAATTTACTTAATTACAATAAAGTAACAACAGCTAAATAATTTTCAGTTAAAGTTTCAAGTTTCATTTAGAAATATTTGAGCTATTTGCAGAACTTCAAAAGTTCATAATTACCCACGCATACGTCTTTTGTTGTTTTTGTAGTAATTGTATTGTGTGAACGTTACACAATTCATTCTTTAAATTTATAAATTATGCCATTGCATGCCTTGACGATTAGTTTAATTGGACAACAAAGTACCTAAACCTACTAATGTGAACACCTTTCTTCCTGGCATATACAAACAACAATAAAAGTAAAAAGCAAGAGTTTAAACAAATAAGCGTGAGTATGGCATTTCTATTTTTATGTCCTTCCAAGTTGAATCTTTTTCTAGTGTTGAATGTTGAATCCATCTTCAACAAATACAATCAACAAGGAAATATTATATGGAAGCATTAGGAATCTATACCACCAAAAAAATTTAAATTTATTTCCGGAAATAAATTTGAGACAACAACAAATAAAAAAAACAACAACAATTTTTGTTTGAAAAAAATTCTTACCGCATATCGTACTTGTTAAGTTTGTTGTTGGAGCGCTTCTTCCGGTCACCATAATAACGACTCGAGTACTGAAGTGGCATTGCAAAAGGTTCCAAATATGCCTCTGAATTGAGAATATTCTGAAGATTATCGTATCCTTTGTTGTTGGTGCGGTATTGTCCTGAAATATATAAATTAAAAGTAAAATACAATGAATAAAGGAAACCATTAATGAAATTGAAAAAAAAAAAATAAGAAAAACTGTAGGTGGCAAGTGATGGAATGTTGGGGTAACCCTACGTGGGTTCAATAAACCACAAAATACTTACCAGAGCCAGAGATATGGTTCGGCAACTTCACGTGCCAAACTTCCGAGTGGCTATTACCTTAACCGAAGATTCAAGTAAAAAAATCAATAGAAAGTTGTTGGTGGGAGTATACGACAGAGAAGGGAATTATTTCATTTAGGTGTATTCTACGGGCATTTAATGAAGAATTTTCTTCATGAAATCAATGTTAACGTCTTCGTTTTGAGTCAGGGTGAAAATTATATGGAGTGCTTCGACATTTTCTGAGCTACGTAAGAAACTAACTTACTAATTAACTAGGTATACTTATTAGCAAATAAACAAAAATCTGTTTGCCGAATAGAATAAAAGCCCTCCTCACATAAAAAACGCCGCGTTTAGGTTTTCATATATTCAGTATGATTATTTTCATATGACGATTTTACCGTCACGTAGGAGAGCTTTCCGCCCTGTTGATTCTACAGGAATTATACACATAAAAATGCATATGTGCACCGGTCCTAAGTAACAAGGACAAGGACTGCTCCAATTTGGTATGTTTATTGGCTTTTTTTGGCACTTTTTGAACTTTGTTTTACCTAATTCAAAAGTGCAACATCTTTTTAACATTAATTTACTTCATTTTTAATTCTTATTTGGTAAAAATAATAATTTTAAAAATAGTAAATCGTAAAAATATGATTTTTGTCATTTTTTGAAAAATTTTGAAACGCCATTTTTTTTTAAACCCTTATTAGTCTTCACTATTCGCAACTTTTTTTAAACCCTTATTAGTCTTAACTATTCGCAACTTTTCCACGCTATTACGATTTGAAATTCGAAAAAAGTGATTTTCGGCGCACTCTACAGTGCACTCTGTGTATTTTAAATTGCGGGACAGTTCTTTCGATAGATCTTTATCGCTTTGACGTTAAGTTACCGTTGGTCTGCTTATAAGCTATTCGAGTATTTAGGATTTTTTTTTTGCATGCATGCACAAATGACAACAAGAATCTGCAAAACTGAGTACGAGCTTAAAAAAGTTGAATTATATCCTTAAAAAGCGAATACTGGCCCTTGAAGCTTGTGAAGGCTCTATGCTTCTTAAGGAGAGCCTCACGTACATATGCAAGGATTCCGTGTAGAGTAGAAGAATGCCCTACTGCCAACCTACCTAGTGTGACCATAAAATCTCAGCTCTAAAGCTGGTCCACACTAGGTTGATCAACACGTTCAACATTTCCAAATCGACATTCTGAACAGTTTAACAATTCTAAATCAAATTAACTGATGCATATAGGACATATCTTAGCCTACACATCAATTTACCATCAATAATTGGAAGAGTTAACTGTTCATTATGTCAATTTGGAACGTATGTTGGACGTGTTGATCAACCTAGTGTGGACCCAGCTTAATGCAAACAATGGCTATCAGGTGGCGAATCTGAACATGTCTAATTTTTGGCATATCTACAGACATTGGCCACTTAAGGTTTAAAACTTTGAAGATATCAACTGTTGTAAAATTGTTGTAAAATTGTCGTTTAATTATCAAAACAATAAAAATTTCACCGAATCTCCTGTTGAAATAAATATGTTATGCAGTTTGAAAATGATAAATCTTTACTCATAGTCCATCAATTGTATGTTCACTATTTCAAATATAATAGGTATACTCGTAGTATACACTCCCTTCATATTCTTTCTTTTCAAAAACAATACATTTACATACACGAGTTGAATATGTATGTATAATAGAATCCAACATATACCAACTTAAATCGATATTTTTCATGCATGCATGCATAACTTACCTCGGGGATATTCATCCTGCAGCTCCTGCAAATCAGAATACATTAGAGGTGGGTCAATTTCATCGCTCCAAACCCCACCAACGCCAACACCGCCACCACTGGTCAGGGCTGCCGATGGAATTGGATTATTATACAAATCAGCTCCTCCATACATTAACTGTGAGTTAACACCACGCTTTTGAAGGATGGGTGCTGACGCATGATGTTGTTGTTGTTGCTGTTGTGTGCCCTCAATATCAGTATTAGATAGGGCGGTGTTTAGTGAAGTGGCAGTGTTTGACGTGGGCGCTGATAGAGTTTCAATATTTGAATTTTTATTATTTGTAGAAAAACCATCAAAGTGTTCTCGATTGATGCCAGCTACTACTTGGGATGATGGAGTTTTATTATCGTTCGACGATGAACGTTTTACTGAAATTGGAGATAATTAAGAGGCAAATAGTGATTGAAATTAGGGGGAACAGTGCAACAGTAGAAAATTGTGTCGTACAGACTTGGTGTTACGTTTTGTCAAAATAATATTGAAATAATAACAAAACAAACTTTCGAAAACCAAATGAAATGAAGTAGAAAATAATATTTTTGAGTAAATTTTTTTTTTTTTGAAAATAAAAGTCTGTTGGCAACCTCTTCAAAGGATTGAAATAGAAAAACAAAAAAAAAACAACATTTTATTTTGTCTATATTGACCGAGTATTAATTGAGTAAGAGCACCTACACGGAGAAAAAAAGGGCACTTTAAAATAAAATGATGCGCACAATTTCACCACCTTAAAATAAGGTGATATCCGATTAAAATAAGGTGATTCCACTTAAACTCAGTTAACTTTAATGTGAAATTCATCAAATTATAGTCACACTTGAGCTTAAGTTGGAGTTTGTCATGCTTATTTCCACTAGTGAGATAGCACGATGGTAAGGCACTCGCCTAGTGACCCAACAGTTGTAGAGGTTCGATCCACAGTGGCTTCTAGTTGTTATTTTTATTTGCGCATTCAAGAAATTAATGTGATTTGTCATCTTAATTTAAGATGGAAGTCATCTAAGCAAAAACTGGTGGTAGTGGTTCGGTTCGTTGGAATTCATTTTTATTCGGGCACAAGTACTTTTCCTCTTAACCATCCACGAATAGAAATGGAATTCTGCCGAAGCAAAGCGACTCGCGCGGTGGTTAGGCTTTCAAAAAGTCTTACTGGGTAGTGAATGGTTGGGTGTAATTCCATTTTTATTCGGGTGCACCACAATCAAAAAGTACTTCTTCACTTAACCATCCCCGAGTAAAAATTCCGACGAAAAACCACCGAAGCAACTGCACGAGGCACGCCATTCCAAGGGCGCACCAGAGATGAACCACCGCTGCCGCTGCAACACGATCAACCATTGTAGTACAATCCCTTTCCATCATTTTTCAATCTTATATAACTTGTTCTCACTTTTTCTATTTGTCGAACCACCACACCACCGAAGCACATCCGCATCATGATCAAAAATTACTAATTCGTCGAAGCACATCCGTAAGCCGCGTGCGATCGAATTTTTCCACCAAACGTTTGAGGTTTGGTGTTTGGTTGTAAAAATTCTTCACCGAGAGACTTTTTTCAAAATGGCCAAAAATATATGAAACAAGGCCCCAAATAGTTTTGACTTTATTTTTGGAAAAATGAAAGAAAACCCTTAATTTTCTTTTTTATTATGTAAAAAACCATCAGGGAAAAATCACGCGATTTTTTGCAGCTATTCTGTTACTTACTAATGCTTTTCAATATAAATACCGTTCTGCAAACCATCAGGCAGTCCACAATAAGCGGTACTTTTCCCAGAAATAGTATCGGTGTTATAAATACCAGAGTTATGCGCGACAGAATTATGCGCGTCATAGTTATGAAAAACCAAATTTATGAAAAAAAGAGGTTTTGAAAGACCGAAGTTATGAATAACCGAAGTTATGAAAAAACCAGAGCTATAAACACCCACCATTGGCAACCATTAAGAGGAACGATATATACGGAATTAATGTACCAAAAAAAACTAGAGCGTGTAGGTTGAGTCAGGACAAGAAAAAAATGTTATTAAATTTTCTAAAAAAAAATTTCTTTTCGGGATTTCAGAAAACAGGATTCCGATACGCTCCCATTCATTTGCGTTACAATAAAAGAAGGATTTCGTTTTTTTGTTGTAACTCTAATAAATAAAATAAAACATGGCTAATATAATGAAATTAAGCCCCAAAATTAGTGTTGGGTCCCACACTAATTTTGCGATCTAGTTTCATTGGAGCCTTTTTTCATTATTACATGGCCCCAAAAAAATTAAATAACACCCTAAAATTTGAGAAATTTCCTTGTTGTTTTGTGAGCGTTTTTTGAGCCTTATTTCCTAAAGCTAATTTCGCGGAGGCTATCTATTCTTACACGGGTAAACCACCAGTTTTCATCTCCCCAACATTATAGGGTAGAGTTGCCTAATTCCGGCCCTCTCCAGAAAAATCCTTATAACTAGTGATTTCGTAGGATTTATTCCAAATTTTTGCTCTTATTCTGTTCTTTTAAATGTCTCTCCTAAAATTACAATATTCTTATTATTCTTGTTATTAAGTTTTCTTGGAAAAAAATAAGTTTTTGTGAAGTGATCCAATCAGGTATGGTTTTTTTAAATTTTACTGCCGAAACCTACTATCGTAATAAGTGTTTTGTGGAAACAATTTCAGAGCTAATGCTTTGAAATGTTGTTTTTCTTATGTCGTTTTCGATTGGTTTCACTCAAGGATTAACTCATTCTGAAATCGAATAGAACAGGTCAAATCGCTTCTACTCAATTCTGTTTTTTGTGATTGTGTTAGTTTTTATGTAAAATTTCAAATGTCAAATATAAATTAATTTTTTTTTTCTTTCAAACGAAATATTATAAAATAATTTTCAAATATGGTAATATTCAACAAATTAATGGGATAGTTGGTCTGCAAAATATTTTAAATAAGTATATAATGCGTTTATTTGTTTGAAAATAAATTAAATTGAATTTCAGAAAACAATTTCTAAAATTTTGAATGAAAAACAAAAAAAAACTGATTGAGTGATTGTTTTGACTTTTGAATATCCATGTATTAGTGCTTCTTGAGTGGATTCTGAATTTAAATCGAGAAGAGAATTTCTCTTCTGAGAAGCGTTCTAGCTGTCATTTTCGTGCGAATAAAACACTCTCAGAAGACTTCTGAACGCTTCCGGACGATTCCGGACGGCCAATCGAAAACGCCATTATTAAATATATATTACCTATTCTTCAAATAAATAGGTTTTAAATAGAAAAAGATGTGGATTTTGGTAATTTTAGGGGGGGGGCCGGAGATATAACACAAAAAAAAAGCTTTGAAATTCAAGAGTTTCCTGTATTCGGCCCCCTTTTATTGATAAAAGTTTAAAAATTGGGGAACAAAAAATACATTATTATATCATTTGATGTTATAACTTATTAACAATCAAAATTGTTTCTAAATTCTTAAACACAAACATTTAAATAAAAAACATTCAATTTATTTAAGCTTGACCTTATAAAGTCAGTGGCCGGAAATGGGACACTAGATGGCCGAAAATAGGAAACAAAGGATTTAGGAGAATCGGACTTTTTTATACAAAAACTTAAACAAAATATTTTTGGGAACTATTATTAACTATTTTTTTAACCATATACCGAAAAATTATTAAATAAAGTACATTTTATTTCAAGAATTATTCGAAAATGTTGATATTTGACGTTTCTGTACTTTATTTTATGAGACAGAATCCTTAAGGGGCCGGCTACTAGCAACTCTACCCTAATAGCTGTGTTTTATTTTCCTCGTGATCCAGATTAGATCATTGATTTATTTGCGAAACAATAACAAAACAAAATTCTGCTTTTGTTGTAAAGCTAATAAAAACAATGATCTGATCCGGATCACGAGGAAAATAAAACACAGCTAATAATGACAAAAAATCGGAGATCCAGCATATAGCTATCTCAGGAAACCCTTGCTATTTCAGGCAAAAAAGTGCTGGCTATGTCTTTATGCACCTTATTGCTCTAGGTTTAAGGCGATAAAATTTAAAATGAACCCTTTTTATATTAAGAAGTTTTGTAAAAAGTTTCAGTCCTCCTTTCGAGAGTGGCAAATGGAGGAGAAGACAGAAGATACTCAAGCAAAAAAAAGACAGCACTTCAACCAAGATTATCTTCAAAGTTCAGTCCCCAGGCTTAAGAAGACAAGTAAGATTTAATCAGCAATTCAAAAAACCAAGCTTTAACCTAGAACTAGAGAACGCTCTATTAGACTCACGATCAAACAAAAACGACTTTGTTTCAGGCAATTAAGTTAAGATTAAATGCACTTTCTTATGAACAGCCGTACTTTTGCAGATTTCGTACCACCTAGGAGCCTGAATTTGAACACAGATCTTCGCCTTGATAGTCGTTTCATAAGCTACGGGGAACTTCTATGTATTGATTATTGTCATAGCGGAAACTAAGTTTAACTTAAGAGTTGCTGAGTACCAGCTTCCCAATCAAAGAATTTGTATATTTTCTCATTTACAAGTCATTTACGAGTATATATCCACTTTGAACTAACCCATTACGAACCATCTGAGAAACTTAATAAGTAAACTAAATTAAATAAAATTGTATTCCCTTCCCTAGTTTAGTATTGAGATGTATCCCTATATAATATTGAAGGAACCCCATCAAATGATGATGACCATTACGATCACAGATGAATATAATATCATAACTCTTATAAGCTAATTAGAAAATGTTCCATAACTTTATATGAAATTAATCTTTGCCTTAGAAAAAAAAAAACAGACTCTATTCCGCCTTCATCGTTTCCTGTCAGAGGGCGTAAAATACTCAAATAACAAGAACAAGACCTATACAACAACGATATACTATAGTTCTGAGATAACATAAATTACTCATGAATTGTATTTGCAATTTTATGGTGAACTGGAATAGCCCTTGTGGAGAATAAATTCAATTATTCTGTTTGTCTTTGGGTGGACGATGTACTATATTCTATACATTAAATACATGAACATGAGTAAAACTCGCAATGTCATGATATAGCAAAGCAAAAAAGGAGATGTTTTTAAGCTTTGGATTTAATTAGATTTCTGTATTATTAGGCGCTGACATTAATTTGTAATTTGATATAACATTTCTTGTAATTTGTTGTTTTTTTTTTTTTTTTAGTATCCCTTGGGGTATATAGAATTTTAGTTATTTTTGTTTGTATATGGTTTTTCTTTGCTCTACATTGAACTTCCTTTGAGCGCATCAACTAGTTTTGTTTAGTTAAGAAAATCGAAATGCCTTGACTTGATTAAAGTGATTAATAAGAGTATGGAGACTTGTCAGTGGAAATTAAATGGAGACTAAAAGTATTTGAAAGTGTTTTCTTTAAACAATTTTTTACTCGCGAAAAATATCAAAACGTTATAGCAAGAGTATGGCATTTCAATACCAAACTGAAACATACAAATTTTTCCTTATCTCCACTTAGTAGGATTTGGCTCACTGAAAAAGTAAAATAATGCTGAATCGGCGTTAAATCACAATATCACGGTGAAATAAGACCGAACGTCAAAATTTGGTGTCATTTCACTTTCATAAAGTGATAAATAAGCGGTATTTCACGGTATCGCCTTTTATACCATTGATTTTTTTTTTGTTATAAATAAAATATTTTAACCAATTTTCATTAGGGTACAATTTTTGTACAAGTTTTTGTGGCAGGTACTAGTTCTGAAATTCATCATTTCTTAAAACAAAAACACCGTTTTACTCAAGATAATTTTGCAGACTCATTAGATTCTTAGTTGTGTATGTCAGCTGTTATGATACCTTTCTCACAACATAACTCTACCCCTAAAAAAAAAAACACCCTTTCAACAAAAATATTGTTTAGAACTTCATGGATCCTTTTTCTCTGCTTTATCTAAAACTTTCATCCCGAATTTCCTCCCTGTACCATGCTTTTCACATAGATTTCGGTTATATTTTATCTGTTGAAGTAAAAAAACAAACACCCTGTGTTTAATTGACAATAACTTTTCGTAGAGCATGTATCATATAATTATTATTTTCCCCAAACAATTTTTTTCACTGTTTTGTTGACCTTCAACTCCTCCTCCTTTCCAAGTTTCATGAGGGTAACAATAGTGTTTTTTTTTTTATTGATTTTTGTGTACTGTTTTACATGTACTATTTCTTTTTTAACCGTAAAATCTTTACATATCGCTGAAGTAAATAATTAATATGCTATTGAAAAGAATAATGCACATTTGTATTAAAAGACAAAAATACGGTTTTTGCTGTGTGGAAGAACTCCATTCAAAAATTATGAGATGATAATTTAAAGATTCTACGGGGAAACTCAGATAGAAGAAAGATTATTTATGAAAATTTTTAGGCTGCACTTTATTTTTTAACAACCAGTTTTATTAGGGCATTTATGTACAGTTTTTTTTTATATAAAAAAGCGATTATTCTCTTATAAATGAAACCTCATTTTGAATTTGAGAGAAAAATAAAACAACACAGTGGTTGGATATAATTCTGTAAAATAAAAATCATTCAACTTAAAGGTCACAACAAAACTCATTAAATTCTGTTAGTCGTCAACAAACACAGAGCCCACGCACAAATCAATAAAAACCTAATTTAACTTTTTTTCTTCTTTTCCTTTTCCCTTTACAGTTTTTTTTTTTTTTTTTTTTTAAGAATCCTTTATAGAAAACCATTATCGCAGTACTAAACAATATTACCTGCTTATTTTCCAAGCCATATATTGTTACTTATGACCAAAAAAAACAAAATAAATAACATGCACACTTGACATCGTACACAAACAAGTAAACAACAAAAAAAAAAAATTAATAAAAACATTACGTATACGCCACAGGGAACCACGAGGAACAAAGAAGAAAAAAAAAGTTTGATCTAAATGATTGAAATTCGTATGATAAGAGACCTTCATCCTTTATTATAGATAGTTGATCTCAGGGGATCAATAATAAGATTATACAAAAAGAATCTTTACAAAAGAAAGCTTTTAATAAGATTCATTTGATTGATAGGTACAACACAATACGAAGAAAAAAAAAAAAAAAAAACACTATAGAGGTGGCGGAAATTAAATATCTATCTTATTAAAGATAACAATCTGTAGTTATATGGTCGTGGTACTTAGCATGTTTTCAAATAAACTCTTTTTAATAAGAATCACATATCACAATAAATGACAAGAAGATCTAATAACAAGAAATATTGCAAAGCTCTTTGCTTGTGTATATACAATTTCAGTTTATTTTCATTCTTTTATGATGAAAGCAGAGCTATCCGGAGTTTAGTTTTTTGTTCACAAATATTAGACAGCTGATACAAAAAAACTTTGTTTATGTAGAATTTCTATAAAAGAGACAGGATACAATTATTTAACATCCATTATTTAATTTAAAAAAAAAAGTTTCATATTCTCTTGGAAGGAAAAAATGTTACGTATACGCCACAGTGAATTTATTTATTTTTTCATTTATTAATATCAAATAATTTGAAACTTACTACTTTGACTAAATAAAATAAAATAAATACCTTAACTTCAAAAATGTCGTGTTTAATGCAGACCAAGCTTTCAAAATTGCATCGTTTTTTTTTTTCAACACAATAAGTTTGCAAAAAAAAAACAAGTGCTTACTATTTGACAGCAAGTGTCATAACTCATAAGCTTTGTTTTATGGGAATACAATTAAGAAAAGAACAGGAAAGAAAAGTAAAGTTTGATGGGAAATTTTCGAATAGAAAACACCTTCAACAAAAACATTTAACAGTTTTCACAAATCTGTTCTAATCCGTTCTGAGTTCTGACTTTAAAGTAAGTGTAGAAATTTCCAATTGACCTTATTTAACACCAATAAAGGCTGTTCGGACAGAAATTTTATTCTCTTATACCTACAACTTTTCTGTTCCAGCTGTTCAGTTGTTCAGAACAGAACAAAAACAGAACTATTGAATGACGAAAAATTAAATAACAGTTGACATTAATGAAGGACATATCATAACGACCAATTTTAGACGAGTAACAACTTGCCAGTATCTTTGTCATAATGTTGTTATTTTATAGATAAAATCCATCATCAAAGATTGAACCGGCTCATTCTTTGCCAGTTTTCATAACAATTATGACAGTAGTTGTTGTCATAATTACTGGATCTTTAGTCCCCATTGGGAAACACTCTGGTTTAAAAGATATCATTAATTCAAAAAACCTAAATTTCCAAAAATGTTTGTTTCTGCGTACATAAACCGTCGATATTACCGAAATGAGCGTTTCAACTCTAGATGCGATCAAAAGGCCACAGACGCAGTCAATGTGATATCATAAAATGGCAGGCCTGATATTTCTGGCTTATGAAAAAAAAGAATCAAGTCACTTCTGCCGTGTTAACTTAATGTAATCTATCTGCATTTTTGGTACATTGATATAATTGAGTACAATTGATACAATACTCACATTTTCGAATTTTCAAAATCATATGGATTTATGACATCATGCAATGTTTTTTCTATGATATACCTACATATTTTGCTAGCATATTTACTTTTTCTTTCCAATTAATTAATGTTGCAATTCATATCTCAAGACGAAGTCAAATCTTGTAATTCAAATTTTCAGCACAAGTGTTTAGTATTGGCCCAATGAATATTGTAAATTTTAAATCTCAAGTTTAAAATATTCAATATTGTCATTAATGGAAAAATCTTTTTTGATTTTAGTTCTTATAGACCAGGGTCGATAACACGGTGTTACAAAAATGAGGTTTCAAAATATACGCGGGCGGAGACCTATCAGGTTTTGTAGAGCTAGTTGCACTGATTACGAAACAGTATTTGAAAATCCCCTAACACCCCCAAAATCTGGAGTTACAGGCAAAAAACGGTTTTTTAGACCTTCACCCATTGAAAAAATTCTAGCTTCGTCAATTTTTACCCATTTTCAATTTTTTTACTGTTTCTGATAGAAGATAAATATACCTTTTCAACAATGTATAAAACATGTAACTCGGTTAAACCACTTAGAATTTATAAGCTGTCAAAGTTCAAAAATTACATTTTTTTTGTCATTTGCCCAACTTCGGCATCAATTTAAAGTATATGTTTTCAAAACAACATGCTATTTAAAAATTATATTCTAAAACTACATCTATTTCCCAATCAATCGAGGTATTTTTTATGAAAATCACTTCAAAATTGGCTTAGAAAAAAAATTTTTCGATTTTAAACCAGATACAGAAATTCGAACTTTTAGGTATAGAACAAAAATGTTGTTTCGGCACGTAGTAGGATAACTTGGGCGCCAGGATTTGATAACAGGTTTTTGTAGAGGAGCTCAATACAAACATTTTTTTTTTTGGGAGGGGGGTCTATCTCTCTCCGTTTAGGTGGAAGGGACATTTTTCTAAAAAAAAATTATCAAAATAAAAAAAAATTATTAAAAAACAACGGCAACACTTACAGTAACAAATTATACCATTTCCGAAAGGCAAAATTGCACATTTGATTCTAATTTTTAAATCAATATAATATAACCAATAGTTTTTGAAATAATCGATTTCAAAGTTAAAAATAGGCGAACAAAATTTTTTAAAACTCATTTTATACTATTTTTGTCCAGACTGTGAATTTTAGTGAAAATAAAATGCACGACTGGGGTCGCACGTACTTGCTCTTGCAGTTCAAAGCACTTTTATGTTAGTTTACTTGTAGATTTTAGGAGCTGGCTCTATATAAATAAAAAAAATTGATATCGGGGAAGAGCCGACATTTAAGGCAAAATTTTTTTTAAATGAAAAAAAAAATTTTTTATTTGACTTTTTTTGGAAAAAATAAAAATGCAATTTTATTGCATTTGCTTTGAATACTACGCCTGTAAAGTTTAATCAAAATCGTTAGAGCCGTTTTCGAGTTATTTGGTTTAAAAAAAAAATTGTATGGGGGGTACACTTTCTAAACGAGATAAAAAAAAAACAAAAAAAAACCAACTTTCAAAATTCCATAAAAATCATTTGTACCAAATTTAAAGAAAATCCGTCCATCCGTTTAGGCTGTGGAAATGTGTACAGGTGGACGCACAGACGCACAGACGGACGGACGGAATTGCGAGACCCACTTTTTCGGAGTTCTCCATCATCGTAATGTTGGTTTTGATTAAAACCTCAATTTTTTTTTTTCGACACGAAACCAATACTTGCCCTATTGAGCAAGTAAAAAATACTCACACAGAAAACTGCCTCAATTGATTCCTTATCGAAGGTGAAAACTATATGTTTCTATGTCTTCTAGTTTATGAGAAAATTGAAAAATAAAAACAAATAAAAACAAAAAATATTTTGAAAAAAGAAAAATCTGATAAATTAATTTTTCAATTTTCTCAAAAACTATATGTTTCTATGTCTTCTAGTTTTTGAGAAAATTGAAAAATGTGCAAATGTACAATTTTGCCTTTCGGAAATGGTATAATTTATTACTGTAAGTGTTGCCGTTGTTTTTTAATAATTTTTTTTTATTTTGATAATTTTTTTTTAGAAAATGCCCCTCCCACCTAAACGGAGAGAGATAGACCCCCCTCCCAAAAAAATGTTTTTATTGAGCTCCTCTACAAAAACCCGTTATCAAATCCTGGCGCCCAAGTTCTATACCTAAAAATTGAAAATGGGTAAAAAGTTGACAAAGCTAGAATTTTTTCAATGGGTAAAGGTCCAAAAAACCGTTTCCTTAGAAGCTAATTAAATGTATACACAATAATTGGAACCCAAAATAAACTTTGTTGGCATTATGGTTTTCAAGGTATTGCTGTTCAAATATCGTAAATTTTTTCGATATTCAATAATTTTTCTAAAATAATTGTTTAGTACAAATAGTCTGTGTGGAGTTTTACTCTTCGAAAGGTAAATTCGTTATACAATTTTCGTACATGAGGTGTTTCGATATTAATATTGACTTATGACATGAAGGGGAATGGTCGATCAACTGTTTTGAGGCAAATTAGGATTTCCATTAAATAATTTCGCACCAGTCATGCACAGTCTCGGTGAAAACATAAAATCCAAATTAGGGGCCCAATTCCGCAAGAATTCAAAAACATTGAGAATGTGAGTTAATATTCCACTTAAATATTTAAGTTTTATTTCAGCAAATGGGTCAAAGAGATTTTGATAAATTATAACCTTAAACTCGAATTTTAAAAGCTTCTGTTTTTAAATTCTAAAAATTGAAGCTCCTTAAGTGTCTTCTCATGCATTCAAACATAAGGTTTATCGGTTTCTTGAATCTAAATTTTTCCTGCTGCTCGCACTATGTCACATCATAAGAATTGCTAAAATCTCTCCAAAAACTCTTACTACAAAAACTATCTCCAAAAACTCTTACATTCTTAAAGTGAATTTGTTGGCCTAAAATTCTTTTGAATTTAAAATTCAAACATATCTAGGAGAAGTCAAAAATATGAAGTCCAACTTCGAATAAATTATTTTATCCACATTCCTTATGGTAAAAATATTATTCATACATAAGAACTTATTCGATCGGAGTTTAACTCTTTTTTACTCTAAAATGCAAAAAGAAAAAAATAACTAAAAACAAATTAAAATTTTACTGCACCATATTGCGTTCAACCATTTCTTCGTAATTTTTTTATTACCACACCCATCATGACCCATTCTATATAAAGTAGCCCAATATGAGCTAAATGTAAATATCCTTCAACTCGTCAAAGTATACACGACAATTTAAATAGTATAGATATACACGTCAAGTACCTACCTAAAATATATACAAGTAGAGGTATATTCAAGTCCTTAATCATTAATTCATATTAAATCTACAAAATACAGACTTCATCAGTAAAAAAAAAATTCATGTTGATTTAATAAAATATTCGAAAAGAAGTCGTCACATCTTTCACAAAATTAATATTAACTCTTTTTTTTTATTAATTCATTTCTTTTGCCAGCTTGCTTTAAAGTGGGTTGTAATTGTTTGCCTTTTTTTTTTTGTTTCTTCATTTCAAAACCCCCAATGCCCTTGTCGTTGCTCCAACTGCATTAATTACTTTTTACTTTCCCAGACAACGAGAACAAAAAAAAAACAGCAACACAATTTTTTTTGTTTCATTCTTTTCATCTTCATTAGGACGACGACAATTCATATTCGGTTTCATGAACTGCGAATCCAATCAAGTGCTCTTGATGAAGTCCTTTTTTTTTTGCTAGAACAAAGCAATCGAAAAAAAAATGCAAATTTCAGCTAATTGACTTAAAATGAAAATAAATAAAAAAGAAAACTTAAAGCCTCCGCCCTCCCATACAAATTTTATTCTTTTCAGATAGTCGTATGTTAATAACATTTTTTTTTTTATATAACAACCTGTTGAGGACAAACTTGAAGCCGAACACCACCCCAATATTTTTTTGTGTAGGTACACCAAAAACCGTCTTAGAATTTCATTGAGGAAAAAAAAAATTGCAATTCCCTTAAGGATATTATTTTTAATCGAATAAGGATTTTTTTTTAATTTATTTTTAACCTAGCGGTTTGTTCGGGACAAAAAGAAAAATGGTGGACGAATTTATCAGAATGAAAAGTCCTTCAAAAAAAGTACAAAAAGAAAAAAAAAAAGAATCAAAAAAACGAGTGTGGGTGTTTAACTAAAAAAAAACGTCCTTCACCGTCATGATTAATATTTTTTGTAGCTACATATACGCATTTAAACTTACCTTTGTTGTTAAGTTCAGAATTTTTGGCCAAAACAGATGTCGGAACACACATCCCGGCAACAATCATGGCCAGCAAAAGCAAAACAACCGTAAAACTCATAACAAATTGCATTTTTGGTTGAGTGGGTATTTTTTTTTCTTTCTAATTTATGTCCTTTTAATCCTAATATTTTAGGAAAACACAAAAAAAATAACAAATCACTTTCTTTTTCTGTTACACAATATTTTTTTTATTTGGTTCAAAAGGAAGCAAAAAATATATATATATAAACGAGTATACTATAAATGTTAGAACTTCAAGGATAAAAGGTTTTATATTCTTTTCAAGGAGTGTTGTTCTCGAAATGGCTTACGGCAACCGACTATTGCTAAAGCAAGTGGTAGCAACAGTTTTTAAATACCTAACCCTGGGTTCTCTTCTATATTTTATGAACTATTTTTGGCCATGAACGCAAAGTGCACATATGGTCTTTTCAAATATGGTGGATTCGGCGCAAAAGGACATTTTTACAACCAATATTGTATAAAACACTGATAAGGATATGTTGTATTTCTTTTAGCCCAGAAAAAGGTATACCTACCTTTTAACTGAAAAAAAAAAATATTGAATGAGATGACGGGGGACATTGGTCTTGATGATGACGATAATAATGTCGATAATGATGATGATGGTGAAGATTATTATGAACATTTTCATTCCTAAACGGGTGGATGATAAGGACGAATGATGGAGTACTTCTTGGAATATTGCGTTGCAACGCTCATTCTCCTAAAAAAAAGACATATCTATATCTACATAAAATGGTTTATATACACATTTTAAGTGTGCTATTGCTCCTAACCCCTTATAAGCATCTGTTGGCGTCACTACCACTTGTTGAAATTGAAATACAAACTTGTAGCACTTTGAGGTTGGTCTTTTTTTTTTTTTTTTTGATTGCGTACTTTTTCCGCTCATTTTGGTATTTTTAATTGGCATCTGTTATTTATACTTAGGTAAGTACATATTAGATAGAAGATAAAAAAAAAAATATTGTTAAATATTTACTTAATTTAGTAGTCTTTTTGAAAGGGTTTTTTTTTTTTTGTAGCAAAAAACGAGCAATCGGTGGATTATATGAAATATGTTTAATCAAGAAGTTGGCATATGACTGGTTAAAAGAGGGATCCAAAATATTCATTAAAAAAAAAACCATGAAGAGGATGTCTAAGGAATATTGACAAAGTCATTTACATTGGAAAATATTTTAAATTGGTGTCATGTGTCATTGTACTCATACGAAATATTTGTTTTTTTTTTTTTTTTGATACCCACCTAATGTCGGGTAGACTACAATATATGTCTAAAATCCGTACTAACTAACTTAAAATGGTGCATCTAATTCAAGGTCGATCTTGATCTGAAGCAACGATTTGAGATTTGTGGGTCCTTTTCAAAATTCTTTCAACTAAGAAAATTGAATTTATAGTGGATTTTCTTCTCTAAAAAATTATTAAGGCCTAATAAGTTCTTTTGCGGTTGGTATTTTTATGTTAAATAGATTTTTGTTCGAGATTCTCATCGGTGAGTTGATATCTCATAACGTATATTCTTTATTTTTAGTGACCCTGTGTGGACTAATTTAGTCTTTAATAGAAATTTAGTCCGGTCATAGCAAAAAATAAACTCGATTTTTCGCTTTAATCTCTTCTTTATTCTTTATAACAGCAGCATTGGTTCAAAAGCCTCGTTTTTGAACTCATACGCTTTTTTTGATCTCTTAAAATGTTGAAAAAATATTATCAAAACTCCATTTCTCTGAATGTTTTGGTAAGCAATAAAAAAATATATTACATAATTGTAAAATATATTTTGTATTGAGAAAAATATTACGCATACACCATAGTGTCCGGAAATCGTTCGAGTTGTACATTGATCCAAAATAGACAAATTTTCAATGGAAATGCATATTATTAACATGTTCTAGCAATTGTATTCGTTTTTGTTTGTTATTTGCTCTGAAAAAATCAAGAATAATGAATTTAAATTGCAATATCTTTCATTCTAAAATTTAACCAGGGAAACTTAAACTTTTTTGAAAACTGCAAAAACAGCATAGTTTTAGTTTCAATCGACTAAGCAGTGAGTTTGTAGGCAAGAGGGATAAGGAGTGAAAAGTCAATGTGTAGCCAGGCACTTTTTTAATATATATGTATAAGTTTATGTATGATAAAAATTTCCTATAAATTATACACTTACGAGGGCTGTTTGAAAAGTTCTCGGCCTGACCAATAAAACGCAATACATTTTACAACTTTTTTTTATCCCTTTCTACAAATTCTCTTCTTATGCCAATGCACTAATTTCATCTGTTTTCTGGTGCTTCTATTCCCTTTTTATAGGCCGATTTCTCCAACTCTTCAAAAAACCGCTCCGACTCAGCAATCACCCCCTCGTTGGTGAAGAATTAGCGTGCAGCCAATTTTTTTTTTTTTATTTGGAAAGAGGTAATAGTCTTATGGTGCCAAATCGGCTGAATAAGGGGGTGGTTCAGTACTCCAAATCGAAGTTCATGGAGTTTAGATTCTTTCTAGAGATTTCAACTCGATTGAATTTTTGTTCTTTTTTAAGCAAACGCGACAGCCACCTTGCGGAACGATTTTTCAACATCAATTCTTCGGTCAAAATGTGGTAAACCCGCTCAGAGGAGATCCCCATGGTCTTGCTTTTTCGCAATTTTAACCTTCGGTAGTCTAAAACCATTTTATGGACTTTATCGACGTTTTCTGAAGAGGTGGAAGTTTTTGCCTTCCGCTTCTGAGGTCATCTTCGACGCTCTGTCTGCCATGTTTAAATAAGGCTACCAACTTTTTTACCCTGGAATATGAAGGGGCAGATTCCTCCAATGTTTAATAGAAGTCTTCTTTAATTTGATTTGGAGTCATATTCTTTTTGGCCAAATTTTAATAACGGCTTAAGTAATTTTTTTTTAAATGTTCGTTGTTAGCAAAAGATAAGTTCAAACAAAAAATTGCACTGATAAAAATACGTGACCAATTGGAATCAAACGTTGAGTTCTGTAAAAATGATAATTGGTCAGGATGTAATTGACATACATGAATGTTAATTATACCATTACAAAGCTTGACACAAAAGCTTTAAATCAATGCTAAGAACTTAAAAACCCGTTCACTTTATAAAGATCCAATCAACATAAATGAAGTATGTAAGAAAAAAAAAACTGAACTGAGAATATCTGGAAAATTTAACATAAAAAAAATGAAGTGCTATTTATTGACAGATGACGTCAATAGTAACGTAAGGAAAAAAGACTGAAATTGAATCAGAGTATCAAGAAAATTTAACATTAAAAAAAAAATGAAGTGCAGTATATTGACAGATAGCGATGATACTATCATATGCATTTTTATGTTTTAACCAACAATTCAAAGTAAAAAATTCAAGCTTTTAAATGAGACCATGAGACTTGAAGAAACATTGAGTTCACAGTAAACAAGTCTATAAATTTAGGCAAAAAATTATTTTTTTTTTTTGATTTTCGAAAAAAAAACAAGGTTAACCTCCTTGCCGAAAACAATGCATTTTAAAAAAATTTCCTCCAAATTCATCGAGTGAGATATCAAAAGAAAGGTCTTTTTAAAATGTATTCATAACTAAAAACCAAAAAGTTCAAGTCAGGAAGATAATACAGTATTTACCTCATAAAAAAAAATTGAAAAAAAAACTGAAATCTCAAAGGAACATATTGGTATGCTTCTTTCATTCAAAAATAAAGTTTTATGGACCATATTCCCAGAAATTTCTATCTCAATGATCCGTTAAACGGAAAGCAACTGTTAATGCAACGTAAAAATTTGGGCAAGTTCGTTGCGAAAAGCACAACAACATGTCCCTTTGAGAGTTCAATTTTTTTTAATTTTTGTTTTAAGAGGTAAATACTTTATTATCGTCCTATAAATATGGAAAAATTGTCCTCTTCGAGCTCAATGCGAAGGGTACTTTTGTTAACAAAGGAGTCAATGAGCGATTTAAAGTGAATTCCTTAAAATGCGTGTGTTTTTTGTAATGCCATATTTTAATTTTTTGTCCATTCGTGGTAAATTTTACATTAAATTTTTTGTTTTCATAATAATTTTTTCCGCGGTAAATTCAGTTCTCCACAGATTTTTTAACAGACACACCGAAATAATGACTTGCAACAGAAGATGCACTAATGTTAAAGTTAAAGTTTCGCCGTTTTGCCCACTTTTTTACAAATCGGAGCTTTAGCAAGTCTGCCAGTTTTATACGTGCTAGAAACACGTAAAATGCATTACCTTACCTTACCAACATTGAAAAAGGAAGTAAATTTCCCACTTTTTTGGTCATTATAGTTAAAGTTTAAAGCCTTAAGTGGCGGGCTACACGGTGATTTTGTAATCGCCTAGCCAGTCAGGATGTAGGAAAGAGGGGTGAGGTTTTTCCTCTTTTTGACGTTCGTTCCTAGAAAATGTGAATTGGAAAGTGATTGGGCACAACACTAAGTAGCCAGGCCCTAAGGTACAACTACAACGGCCACTTTTTGCTCAAAGTCAAAAAGTGAAAATTTTCAAACTCATTTTGCGACAGTTTCTCCGACCACAAAACTAAAAATAATGATGCAGAAAGCTTGTTTTTGGTAAAAAACAAAAAACAATTTTGTTAGTTTTTTCCTAAAACAAATAGCGCTAAAAAGAAATAAAATTTTTTTACTTTTGTAAATTTCCCACTTTTTCACTTTGTAAAAATGTAAAAATTTTGTATTTGTTTCTAGCGCTATTTTTTTCTGGAAAAAACTACAAAAATTGTTTTTAAACCAAAAAAATAGGCTTCTGAATCATTATTTTTTAGTTTTGTGGTCGGAAAAACTGTCACAAAATGAATTTGAAAATTTTCACTTTTTGACTTTTTGTAAAAAGTGGCCGTTGTTGTTAGGTATACCTTTACAAATAAAGTAAAAAAATTTAATTTTTTTCTATCGCAATTTTTGATGGAAAAAAACTACAAAAATTGTTTTTTACACCAAAAAATAAGCTTTCTACATCATTCTTTGAATTTTTTGCCGACTTTTCACGAGTCGATTTTAGCCGCACGATATGTCGGTCGAGTAGGATTTTTCTATGGGGAATGTCACTTTAGTCGCCTGTGACTTACGTTCACACGAGTCGAAAAGCTTCGCCGCACGGCAAAAATCGACTTGTGAAAAGTTCCCATTAAGGTCGAAAAAACTGTCGCAAAATAAGTTTGAAAATTTTCACTTTTTGCAAAAGGTGCCGTTAATATATTTTTTTTTGATTTATTACCAACTATAGTGTCATATTGTCCTACTGTCTAACGTTCAGGTAAAAAATAAATATTCTCCTATATACTTCCACTATTATCCGCTCACTAAAAATCATGTCGCTGCTCACGCTACCAAGAATTTATGTAGTACGTAAATTTGACATGACAGAAATGACACTTTGGCAAACCTACTGTCAATTATAAGAAAAAAAAAATATATATTTTTACGATTTTACTTTTCAACCTTTTTCTCCAAAAAGAAAAATATAACCATTTCTCTCATTTCAATTAAAATATCATCATCAAAACAAAATTCAACATTATAATAAATTATTGATTAATTGAAAATTCCAAAAAAGAAAAATTATGTAAACATTCAAAGCTACAAAAAACCAAACAAAACAAAAAATCTTCGAAAAATTAGAACTTTTTTTTATCTCCCATCAAATCGAATCCAACAAGAAAGAAAAAAAAAACCACCATGGACGACAATTTATGGTGAGAGAAGAAAAATCGAAAAAAATCCCAATTAGATTTATATTATTTTTGTTTATTTTGTTTCTATTATCATCAATTTTTTAATTTATTCTAAAATACCGATCGAATGAATCATTTTTATTGTTTATCTTATCTTCACACTTTTTTTCTTTCTGTTGATAAAAAAAAACCACAAATTTGTTCCCATTCTTTTTTTTTTTTTTTCTTAGGTTAATTGAATTAGAATCAGCCTTGCTGGACGATTGCAATGTAAATGACATTTATGCCATTTGCGGTGGCAAAGCCATACCCGAGTCCTTGCGACCCGATGTCTGGCAAGTTTGTCTCGACGTACGAAACAAATCCGATCAAATGTCATTATTCAATGAAATCTACGATTTACCATTTCAAAATAAACTCCGTGAAGACTGTAATCGAATGGTCGAACGTATTGGCAATGATGACGAAGATAAAGTCTCTGTCATCTCCGATTTGGAATCCATTTTAACTTTTTATTGTAAAAATAGAAATTTACAATATGACAGTTCGAATGGATGGATTGAATTACTATTACCATTGTTATCGTTGAAATTAAAACGATCCGATACTTATAATTTATTTGAAGCTATTCGGGATACATACATTCCGAAGGGTTGCATTGCCAAAGGGAATGTTTTTCATGTATTCCGTTTGCTAATACAATATCACGATCCGGAATTATGCTCAATGTTGGACACAAAGAAAATCTCTCCAGATTTGTATTCGATGCAATGGTTTCGATGTTTATTTGCTTCCACTTGTGGATTGAATGTTATTCTATCAATGTGGGATTTGTATTTTCAACATTCAGATCCATTTTTGGTATTCTTTTTGAGTCTGATTATATTGATAAATGGAAGGGATCAAATTTTGGGTATGAAGAATTCCTCTAAAGAAGAGATTTTGAAATTTCTCAGTAATATGCCGTGTGCATTGGAAACTGATGATGTTGTTGATTTTTGCTCATTGGCTCAATATTATGGATCCAAGACTCCGTCGTCATTTAAAACAGATTTCCTTAAAGCTTTGTATGGCAATCAAAGTAGTGTTAAAGAGGAGCTTTGCAGTGTTTCACAAGCACTTTGTTTGCCAGTTTCTGTTTATGAACTGGTGGAGAACTCTTCGATAGAATTGACTGCTCCGGAAGCAGTTAGATTCTTTTTGGTTGACTGTCGACCAGCGGAGCAATACAACGCTGGTCATTTATCGACTGCATTTCATTTGGATTGTAATTTGATGTTGCAAGAACCGGTGGCATTTTCCACTGCCGTCCAGGGATTGTTGCGGGCACAACGACAGTCGATTGAGGCGAATTCAAATGCTGGAGGGGAGCATTTGTGTTTTATGGGGAGTGGACGTTTAGATGAGGATCAGTATACTCATATGGTGGTAGCTTCATTTTTGCAAAAGAACACTCAATTTGTGTCGCTTCTGTCTGGAGGTTATATATCGATCCATGAGTATTTTGGTGAACATATGGCTGATTGTCTTGAAGATCATGAGCCGAGGAAATGTATTGTTTGTTTGAAAAATTCCACTACACAGATGAGTTCTGCACCTAAAGTTGCACGATCGCAAGTTCCCGAATCGAAGTCGACGGGTGATTTGTTTAGTAAACTCTCAGCAGCAATGAAAATTAAATCGGCTGAAGTTAAAGAGAAGTTGATGGATATAATTGTTAATCCGAATGCAGCAAATGCACCAAATAGCAATGTGCAGAATCAGATTCCTGATAAACATGTATCGCCGAGTGAAAAGAATGGCAAGAGATATAGAAACGTTGCACCGGTATTTAGTATTGATGATGAGAATGATGATCAATTTACAGAAACTGAGCAACTTGATTCACCGACTAATTCGGCGGGAGGTGGTAGTATCGGTGGAAAAGGAAATTTAGGTCCAGATGGGAAGGAAATTGTCTCAATAAATCAGTACTTAAAATCGCCAGATATCATAAATGCCTTCAAATGCCAGGAAGTGCATATGAATGGTTATATGTATGATAGTCATTTAATTATAACCAGCTCCCATTTGGTAGTTTTGAGAGAATTAAATCGTGGACAGGCGCAAGTTATTGTACGTCGACCATTAGCAAGCATTGTTAAGATTACAGCCAAGAAACGCCATCGAGATTTGATTACGTTTAAATATGGTTTTCCGGATGGAGATGGATTGCTTATAACGGATATGGATCGTTTTCTTATACCGAATGCAAGTGAGGCTACAGCAGTTGTATCTAAACATATTGTTCAAACTCTAGATGGAGCTAAACTGACGTAATTGATGGATGGAAATTGATGTAGTTTTTTTTGTTTTATCTATTTTAAGCTTGTTGTTTTGAGAATGTAAATAATTTTTAAGGTCTCTCATTTTTTTTTGTTTTTGCATAGAAGTTTTGTTTTTATTATGTTTTTTTTTTTATTGTAGTAGCACCACAAACACAAAAATGAAAGTTTCTTTATTATTTCCTATTTGTTGGGGGGGAAAATAAGAAACATTGCAAATGTGGTAGCTACATAATAAAGCAGCGAGTGGTAGTTTTTGTAGTTGAAGTAGTTTGTATTTATATAATCAAAGGCCGTCTTGAAGGCGTGCAAAAAAAGTATCAAATACAGAAAAACAAATTATATTTGATTTGAAAATTAAAAAAAAAAACAAAAATAAAATATTATATATATTTAATAAATTATTAGTAAACAAAAATTAAAAATACAACAAAAAAAAAAACAAAGCTAAATGACTTATATAAATTATGTAAAATAACTTAATACTAAACAATTTTAGAGAAAAATATATTATATGAACTTTTAACTGTAAACGTAGGAAGACAAAAAAAAAAAAAAACAAATTTGTTTTTAATTGTATTTTTTGAGTTTTTTCTTCTATTTCAGGTTAATTCACACTCATATTTTTTGTTTACACAGTGTTACACAGTGGACGAAAAAATTTTAGAGTTTATGAATGACTATTGTGAAAAATTGCTGACATCTTTTTACAGATTATGAAAACTTCATTTTTTTTATTGGTACTCAGTATTTTACTGAGTAAACATTTTATGCTGTAAACAACAATAATAGACTGCTTTTATTTATTTAATAATGTTAAAAATGTATAAGTTTAGAAAAAAAAATAAAACAACAAATAAAAAAACTTTTGTTGTTGTTTCCCGTGTAAAATTGTACTGAGTTACCAATAAAACACGGCTATTATAACACTGGCCAACAATTTTCAACTTTTTAAAATTTTCCAGAAATATTTATATCAAAATTTTACTTTCAGTAAGCTCAAAAATAATTTATTGGTTTCTTTCTAGCAGCTCTAGTTTTTTGAAATAATTAATTTTTCATATTTGGAGGAATATTCATATTCATACTATTTTTTTAATTTTCCTTATTTTGAGCGTTTATTAAAATTTTCCAGAAATAAATATATTAAACTTAATGTATTTGGAATCAGGCAACTGTTTTCCCGTCCCATTTCAAAACTCAGAACTTCAAAACTTATGTTCATCGGTATCTCCTTTCAAACCCCTCCCTATTTTCCTAATGCTCGTACTTGTTCACCATATTAAGGGTACATAAATCCCTTTAGCACGCGCTTATTATAAAAAAAAAACATTCATTTATTTCTAAAAGCTCTATTTTTAAAATATTTTAGTTTTTCATATTTTGGGGGTAATTTCATACCAATTTTAAAGTTATGCTTAATTCAACTGTTTGTTAACATTTACCAGAAAATTTTTTATCGAACCTAATGCATTTGGGCTCACTAAGCCTAAAAATCATACTGGTTGCTTTCTCTATTTTTTTTTTTTTTAGATATTTTCATTTTTCACATTTTGGGGATAATTTTCATACTATTTTTTTTTAGATTTTGTTGTTACAAGTGTTTTTAAAGTTTTGCCCAAAAAATGTATTTCGAATGTAATACAAAAATAAATTTTAAATTAAAAAAAGGTAACAAAAAAAAAATTGTATGAAAAAGGCATGCACTTTTCATGTATGAATAATTTAAAAACTAGAGCTACTAGAAAAAAACTTATGTTGTTTTCTGAATCAGCACCCTAAATTTATTAAGAAATGATAAATAACAAATTATTGGTCAATGGTCATGCTAATTACGATAAACTATGCTATGATCGTCCATTAATGGTTTCTGCATGGCAAAAATATGGTATTCGAAGTCCATCGAATAATTTCAAATCTGCGTTGCAATTGAAGTCTTAAAATAATTTTCTATTTCTTGTTCGTCGTGTTCAGCAAATTCAAGAAAATGAAGTTTAAACCAATGTTGTCATTGTCATTCTCTAATATTCGGCCCCAGCGAGGTATCCGTCGGATCGGAAACTTGTCCGATTTCATACGAATCGAAGAGTTTTTACTTGTCGGAAGTACACCTCGAAGCAAAATTCGTATGAAATTGGAGAATTTTCCGCTCCGACGGATACCTCGCTACCAAAAATTAGCTTTCATATTCATTGGACAAAAAAATAATACAAAATAATTTTTCCGACAAGTAAAAGTTCCACCAAGGTGGTCCAATTGAATGGATGGTATTGCCTGTTATTGGGACAATCAACTATTGCTTACCTGAAAAAGATGCCCTTGTCATTTATTATCACAATTTTGAACACAATATAATTTCAGGAGATGGTCAGCCCTTATTTTCCGGTATATGACTGCGAATGCGCTGAATTTAACTGGCAACTTCAATAAAATAACGCTTGAATTCACGTTGCCAAGTCAACTGATTCCGATTTTGAGCAGCTTGGAATCAATATTTTCGCCAATTATATAATAATTTCAGGAGATGGTCAGCCCTTATTTTCCGGTATATGACTGCGAATGCGCTGAATTTAACTGGCAACTTCAATAAAATAACGCTTGAATTCACGTTGCCAAGTCAACTGATTCCGATTTTGAGCAGCTTGGAATCAATATTTTCGCCAATTGGCCTGCCAGATCACCGGATATGAATATTTATTATTGAAAATCTCTGGTGGACAATACAACAAAGAAGAATTGAAAGAAGCCAATGCATCTCTAAAGAGATCAGGTCTTTTTATGACAGTCTACCACGACGAATCATTGCATTACAATGATGCCAGAGGTATAAATATTAATAAAAATCTTTCAGAAAATATTACTAAGACCAAAAACTTGATGCGGTTCTAACCTTGTTCTGCAAAAATTCAAAATGTTTAAAAAAAAGTTTTTTATTCAAATGTAATAGACCGTTAGTGAAGTAGAAAAGCAAAAAAATTATTTACAATCGTTTTTTCAAAGAGCTTGTGTATGACACCCCTATTACGATTGTCAACTATCAATTGATAGTTGTTACATACTGAAATTAGGTGTTTAAAAATCTAATTTGGGGGAAAACTGGTAATTTTTTTAATGAAATTTTTTAATTACATTTGAAATAATAACGGTTTGCATCATTCTTTGTTTTCAAATTTTTTGCAAATTAGATAATGAGAGATCGAAATTTATTTTTTAGTAACTATCAATTGATAGTTGACAATCGTAATAGGGGAATGGGTGTGAGCTTATCACTTCTTTGAGCAACGATTAACCGTACAAAGTACATGCTTTGTATTCAATACATTGATGAGCTTTGGCAATGTAAACTAATTATAAGTAATTTTTAGGCAAATTTCAAAATAAATTTTGGGTGGGTTTTGAGTAGCTTTTATCTTGTTTTAAAATGTTCTTTCAACATTTTGTTTCTTGAAAAGACAAAGTGTCCACTTGTCTTCTCTTCATCATCTCTTCCAAATCACAGAGTCTACCGTTTATACTTCCAAACCTACAACTCGTGACTGTCAATTTCCCTCTAATCTCGTACATTACTTTGCTGATCCCCGAAATCTGTATAGCTATGATCCAATAACTTCTAATCGGTCCAGCATTAGTATACTATGCATAGCAGCAGTATTGCCTGGCTCTTCGATAAGTAAATACTTAAATAATGTTCAAAATTTTCATTTTTATTTAAAAATACATTTTGTAAAAAATATCAACATTTTATTAAATACCAAAATTTATAAAACTTAAGAATTATACACATTTAAAAAAATTAATACAATTTTATACAACTTATCTTCTTCTCCATTATCGACGATAGTCATGATCTCGGTGATCGGGGTCACAACTCTCCCACTCTACTGCTTCACACTACGGCTCCGCATGTGGGGTTCGCCACAATTTTATACAACTTATGACTTATAAAAATAATATCCTTGCTCTATTAATCCTTTTGATATGCTAGCCAAATTATTCCATGTTTGTGTATTAATATCAAATTCTTCAAAATTTTCACCATCGCAAATTATAATTTTATTTCCAAATATTTCAGCTTTAACAGGACGAGCACTTGGTAAATGTGCAATCTCACACCAAGCATCATTATTAAATAAATCATAACGATAAACTGTTTTACCATAATCGCCAAAACTATTATAATTAAATGAACCACCAAAAATATACAAATATTTATCATCTGCCACTAGCCCATAGTCAGTGAGTGCATTATAACTAATATTTCTCGAAGTCCATTTATTTGTAGAAATATCATACTTTTGCAAAGAACGTTCCTGAAAATCAAGAATGTATAATTTTGTATTGTGAACAGCTATTTTGCTTTTGGGACTAAATCTTTTTGGTGCATACAATTCAGTCCATGTTTTTGTATGAAAGTTATAAATTTCGATTGAGGTTTCGCCTCCACTAAAAACACACAAATAACCATTTAAATCTGCCAACTGACAATTCAATCGAACATTTAACATTGGCGGCAAATCAATCCATTTCGAGGTGGCCAGATCGAAACACCAAACATTATTTGCATTCTGCCATCCTCCAGCTATAATCAATTTACCATCAATCACAATCATTGAGGGATTCTTTATTTTTGATGGTAAATTAAGTTTTGCCTTTATAGACCATGCATTTTCTTTGGGGTCAAAAGTACGAAGATGAATTGCTTTTTGACTGGCTGCTAAGTTTACAACTGATAGTTGACCATCTGTTTTTGGCCTTTGACAATTTGGTTCATCATTTGACCGAGTTTCCGGTGACAAATGCCATTGCAACCAACTACAAATCAATTCATAGCTTTCGACAGTCTTACAAACTGCTTTTCGGTTTTCAACAATAAACTTGGGAGTTAGCAACCAATAACGAATCTTTGATAGAAGTTCGAAAACAAGATGTTCCCGATTCAATTTGTCATAGTTTATCCATGCTACCATGGACAAAAAGACGACTTTCTCAAAGTGTTTATTGAGATTCTCATTAAAAAATAGTATGTCTTTTAATTCGTTTTCATTCAACTTAAGGAATTCTGTTTTCTTTGTTATTTTGTCAAAGTTAGAATTAATGCATTCCAAGGACTTGGCTTTTAATGTGGGTAAACCAAGTTCATTAGCAATGCAAAGTAAATTCAAAGAATTGTCGAAATTGATGTTTTTTTCAATCAATTCACAACAACCATTAATTAATGTTTGCATTTTTAAAAATGATGCAGTTCTTAAAATACCCTTGACAGTTTGACAAGTCAATTCAATTGAACCTGAATACATGAAATCAATTATTTGTTGCAGAGCTGAGGCGTCAGCGATTTCTTTAAGTTCGACAACATTTTTTGTTTTACTTTCTTCCGGTTGAGATTTAGTTTCATGTAAAAGGTTGAAAAAATACTCACTAGTTGCACATAGGACAACTTTATGAGCTAAAACAAATTTAGTATTATTTCCAGCTTTTAGAGAAGTATCATAAATAACATTTGCCTTAAAGAAATCTAAAACTTTTTGACCATTTTGATCGGATTTGAAGATGATTTTTTCATTGTTATTTTTTGATGATGAGGAGGACATTGTTTTTGGTTTCTGTAAGGATAAGAGAATTTATATTTTTTAAGTCAAATACATTAGATGAGTAAAGTAGTTTTGTTTACTTTAGGGCTTTGTTTTTAAGAAATAAGAAATTTTATTTAAAATTGTTGAGGAGTAAATAGTCCGGTCAAATTAGACAAAAAAAGGAGTTTTTGTTTTTTGTTTTGTTTTTATTTACAATCAGCATAAAATTCCTTCTATCGAACAAGCGCCATCGTTTGAATTGTGGTTAAAGTGTAAAAGCATTGACTTAATATATATGGACTGCTAGAAGCATATTCAGGTTGGTTCCACTTGTTTCTTCGCGATACTAGCGTCCTAAAAAAAAGCGGAGAATAAGTGCAACATTTTTGACGAAGTGCGAAAGGAACAAATATAGAAAAACAGAGAAAGCACTACCTTTTAACGACAGATGTCACTCACTAAAAGTTTCCTCTTTTCGCCGTCTAAGGTTATACCGCTAGTAGAGCTAGAAAGATGTGGAATCATTTTTTTTTAAATTTTTGTATGGAAAAGTCAAACGACTAGCAGTCCATATATAGTAGGTCAATGTGTAAAAGTAAATTTAAGGGTGTATTTAAACCAAACCTATAGTCTAAGGCACTGTTCACATGAGAGCGACCAACAAACGAACAAAAATGAAATTTAATTGGCGATTGGAGCACATACTACTAGCGCCGTAGTTTCAACTTTTGAACTTATTTTAACAGGCAGAAGTTTACATCAGGGGTATTCACGATCTGGTGCAACAGGCCTAGTAAAAATGTAAAATTTTATTTTTTTACAATAGATCGTGAACGCCCCTTTTCTTATCTAGGTATAGTAAATGTTGAAGCAAGAATGAAATCCATGATGTTTTTTTTTTAACAGGGTTGTTCCTCCACTGTTGCTTCTTTTTTTCCATTTTTTATAATTTAATTCTTTGTTTTGTTCGGGTTACCTAATTAATTTTCACTAATTATTTTACATCAAAAGAAACTAAATTACGGAACATGAGTACCGACAACCATAATAAACAGAATAATACTACGTTTCCACCTATCCTAAATCTGAGATTTAGCGAAGTAGATTTAAAATAAATCTCGAAATTTATTCTAAATCTACTTAGCTAAATCTTGGATTTAGGGTAGGTGGAAACGTAGTATAAAAAAGACAAACTGTTTATCATGGGCGTCTCGACGGTGAGCTGCCATCTATCAAGCATAATTTTACTCTATTGTATTTTTATTTTGCAAAATAGGGTTAGGGTATAGCAAAAGTGCAAGACCATTGTAAAATTTCAATCCATATATTTTGTTGTTGTACCCAACTAGCACAACACCTTCTGTAAATTGAAATCTCACAGGTTCTACTTTTTATACAGCTTGTATTGAGCTTGCTTTAGAATTTAACTGCTTATAGAAGTTCGGACTTGTTTAACAACTCCTAATAAGTTGTTTAAAAACTATTAAAGGAACTTAAACGAAGAAAGCTTGTTTTTCTTATAAGCCTGTTTAATGAATTTATAGAAGCTTTACAGAAATTACCAAGTTTTGTATTTGATTTTGATATTAAATAATCTAACTCGGACACTTTTTGGTTTTGACATTGAATAGTTTAGCTCGCATTGGATAATTTTTTTTGCTATTTGAACTGATTAAGTTTTTGATTTCATTAATGAATATCACAACAAAAACATTACTGTTAAAAAAAGAGCCAAGTTCTCCTATGTTGAAATTATGCTGGCACAAAAGTACTGAAATGTAAAAGTGTATCAAGTTCTAAAGCTTGGCTTTAAATTTGTATAAATAGAATTTTGATTGTTCTCTTGACAATTTTTCTTTAAATTACCGACTTTTAAAGCTATTTGAAAATTTGCCAAGAAAAAAATCAAAATTCTATTTATAAAAATTTAAAGCCAAGCTTTAGAACTTGGTACACTTTTACATTTCAGTACTTTTTGTGCCAGCATAATTTCAATGTTTTTGTTGTGATTTCACTACTTTTTGCAAGGTTTTGCTGTAGAACTTAAAATCTCTATAATTGAAGAAAATTCAGAGAAAATGGGCGGTTACCACGCCCCTTGTCTATAATTCTCAAATTTAAAATATTTTCTTTTGTATAAACTACCAGGTCTAACATTCTACCAAATTTCAAGATTCTACGATAGTTAGAAGTGCTCTATAATATTTGATGAAAATTGAGCGGAAATAGGCGGTTGCCACGCCCCCTGGCTAAAATTCTCAGATTTCAAATTTTTTCCTTTTTATAAACTACCAGATCTGCTCTATAATATTTGATGAAAATTCAGCAGAAATGGGCGGTTACCACGCCCCCTATCCAAAATTCTCAAATTTTAAATTTTTTTCTTTATATAACTTATTAGCTCTACCATTCTACGAAAATTCAAGATTCTACGATAGTCAGAAGTGCTCTAAAATATTTTATGTAAATTAAGCGAAAATGGGCGGTTACCACGCCCCCTGAATTGAAAATCTCAAATTTTCGATTTTTTCCTTTGTATACACCACAAGTCCTATCACCATGTAAAATTTCAAGTTTCTACGATAGCGGGAAGTTCTCCATAATTTTGATGATCTGTCAGTGCGTCAGTGAGTCAATGAGTCAGTTACGGTTTTTGAGATTTTCGAAGTCCTATATCTCAGAAACTACTCATTGTAAGAAGCTGAAATTTTGTGAGGAATTTGGGTTCGGCGAGCTCAACAAATGTAGCGAGTTTGAAACTTCTGACATCTTTGGTGTGGAAGTAAGTGTGGTGTCGAAAATGGCCTGAATTGTTTCCTGTAAATAAGGGTGTAGTGCCAAAGTTGCTAGAGAACTTGGCTGGGCACTACCCAACTAGCACAACAGCTTCTATAATTTGAGATATTACCTGTTCTACTTTTTATACAGCTTGTATTGAGCTTGTTTCAGAATTTAATTGCTTATACAAGTTCGAACTTGTTTAACAACTTCTAATAAGTTGTTTAAATACTGTTAAAGAAACTTAAACGAAAAAAGCTTGTTTTCGGAAAGTCCTGCTTAATGAATTTATAGAAGTTTTAAAGAAATTACCAAGTTTAGTATTTGATTTAGGTTTTGATATTGAATAATCTAGCTGGGACACTTTTTGGTTTTGACATTGAATAATTTAGTTCGGACATTTTTTGTTTTGACATTTCTGCTATTTGAACTGATTAAGTTTTTGATTTCATTAAGTCAGCTATTACATGAAGCCTCAAGAGGCGCGACTCTTATTTCGAATTTTCTTTTGATAATCATTCTGTGAGGCGCGTACTATTACACGATGCCTCTTGAGTCAAAGACTCAAATTTGACATTTCTCTTTTGATTTAAGTATTGTTGTTGTTGTATTCCACCAAGAAGCAAAAAGAAATGAAAGGGAATGTTGAAAAAAGAAAGAGCGGAAAAAGAAACGTCAAAAAAGAGTCTCAGAATTTTGGCCCACGACTCTCCGGTCGGATAATTTTTTGTTTTATCTTCTTTCTCTTTTGCACTCATTGGTTTTGAAAAGAGGCGCGCCTCTTGAGGCTTCATGTAATAGCTGACTTATGAATATACTAGGATAGCCGAGTGGGTAGAGTGGTGGACTGCCACCAAGCAGATACGAAGTTCGATTCCTGGGTGTGGTAAAAAATTATATAATTTTGAAATTATTATTAATGTATAGACTAAAAACTAATGGAATAATAGGTGTGTTTTTTTGTTTATCTATATAGATTTTGTGCAAAAAAACGACATCGAGATTTTTGAAATCAAAACAATTTACGTGTTAAATACAACAAAAACTTTATCTGTATAGATTTTTGAAAAATCCAGATAATTATCCAGATTTTACTTTCTCTCGATAAAAACAGTAGTGCCAAGGTAGTTTAATTGTTGTGTTCATATAGAAATATCTGAAAATATTAGGTGTGTTTTTTTGTTTATCTATATAGATTTTGTGCAAAAAAACGACATCGAGATTTTTGAAATCAAAACAATTTACGTGTTAAAAACAACAAAAACTTTATCTGTATAGATTTTTGAAAAATCCAGATAATTATCCAGATTTTACTTTCTCTCGATAAAAACAGTAGTGCCAAGGTACTTTATTTGTTGTGTTCATACAAAAATATCTGAAAATATTAACAAAAAAAAAAGCGGAGAAAAAGAGGTTTGAAAAAAACTCTCATAGAAAAAAATAATTAAAAATTTGTTTGACATGGTTGCATTGAAATGTTAATATCTCGAGATATACGCAATGCACTTTTCAGATAAAAGTCTTAAATGGATCCTTATAAGATTGTTGAACAGATATGTATAAAAAATTACCAAAGTTTTTTCGAAAAATTAGAAATAAAAATAAAAAGTTTTCACATTTGATTTTTAAAAAATCGAAAAAAAATTCAATATGGCTACCTTCAAACGCTTATAACACAAGAACGACGCAACTAATGTTAATGGTCATGGTCTTAAAATGTAGCTAAGAATATACAGATAATTTTTGGTTTTTTGTGAAAAAACAATTTTTTTGAATCCAACATGGATGCCATGGCCATATGAAAATTTTTGTTTGCATCCAACATGGATGTAATGGCCTTCCCACTTCGGAGTTAAAATAAAAAAAAAACAAAAGCAACATTTTTGATAGACAGCTGCCAAAGTATATGTACAGTGGTGCCAAATGTTTGCATGGATTTCAAAAATCCCGATGTCGTTTTTTTGCACAAAATCTATATAGATAAACAAAAAAACACACCTATTAACAAAAAAAAAAAAGCGGAGAAAACGAGGTTTGAAAAAAACTCTCATAGAAAAAAATAATCAAAAATTTGTTTGACATGGTTGCATTAAAATGTTAATATCTCGAGATATACGCAATGCACTTTTCAGATAAAAGTCTTAAATGGATCCTAATAAGATTGTTGAACAGATATGTATATAAAATTACCAAAGTTTTTTCGAAAAATTAGAAATAAAAATAAAAAAGTTTTCACATTTGATTTTAAGAAAATCGAAAAAAAATTCAATATGGCTACCTTCAAACGCTTATAACACAAGAACGACGCAACTAATGTTAATGGTCATGGTCTTAAAATGTAGCTAAGTCAGCTATTACATGAAGCCTCAAGAGGCGCGCCTCTTTTCAAAACCAATGAGTGCAAAAGAGAAAGAAGATAAAACAAAAAATTATCCGACCGGAGAGTCGTGGGCCAAAATTCTGAGACTCTTTTTTGACGTTTCTTTTTCCACTCTTTCTTTTTCAACATTCCCTTTCATTTCTTTTTGCTTCTTGGTGGAATACAACAACAACAATACTTAAATCAAAAGAGAAATGTCAAATTTGAGTCTTTGACTCAAGAGGCATCGTGTAATAGTACGCGCCTCACAGAATGATTATCAAAAGAAAATTCGAAAAAAGAGTCGCGCCTCTTGAGGCGTCATGTAATAGCTGACTAAGAATATACAGATCATTTTTGGTTTTTTGTGAAAAAAAAAATTTTTTGAATCCAACATGGATGCCATGGCCATATGAAAATTTTTGTTTGCATCCAACATGGATGTAATGGCCTTCCCACTTCGGAGTTAAAATAAAAAAAAAAACAATAGCAACATTTTTGACAGACAGCTGCCAAAGTATATGTACAGTGGTGCCAAATGTTTGCATGGATTTCAAAAATCTCGATGTCGTTTTTTTGCACAAAATCTATATAGATAAACAAAAAAACACAGCTAATATATATAAGTCAGCTATTACACGAAGCCTCAAGAGGCTTGACTCTTTTTTCTAATTTTCTTTTGATAATCATTCTGTGAGGCGCGTACTATTACACGATGCCTCTTGAGTCCAGGACTCAAATTTGACAGTTCTCTTTTGATTTAAAATTTGTTGTTGTTGTATTGCATCACGAAGCAAAAAGAAATGAGAGGGAATGTTGAAAAAAGAAAAAGTGGAAAAAGAAACGTCAAAAAAGAGTCTCAGAATTCCGACCCACGACTCTCTGGTCGGATAATTTTTTGTTTCATCTTTTTTCTCTTTTGCACTCATTACGTTTGAAAAGAGGCGCGCCTCTTGAGGCTTCATGTAATAGCTGACTAATTTCAAATAAAAAGATAAAATTCATGATTTAAAATCAAATAAAAACCAGTTGAAAAAGAATTCTTTTTTGTTTTTGTAGTTGTTTTTTTAATTTCGATAAGACATGTATTAAAGAACTATACAAGCTGTTCCGAAGCTATCTGTCAAATCTCAAAGCTTCGGTAGCTTTGGTAAAGTTTCGTTTAAACTTCTTATAGAGGATCAAACTTGTATAACGTTCTCCTTTTTCCATGCCCAACAACCCTACTAAAGTTTAAAAGAAGCTGAAATGTAGCTTTTGTAATACCTTAAACGAAGCTGAAATGTTAGTTGGGTACCGTGCACCTTGATACTAGGATGGCCGAGTGGGTAGAGTGGTGGACTACCACCAAGCAGATACGAAGTTCGATTCCTGGGTTTGGTAAAAAATTATATACTTTTACAGCGGTATTTATTAGATTAGCTTAAACTGGTTCTCAAAGGTTGTTTGGTTAAGCTTGCTTAAATATTTAATTCGCCTTTAAGCAACGTTGCTTAAATTTGTATTTATAATCGATGGAAAGGGATGTTTATTCCATTTTCTAACATTACCCAGTGTTTTTCCAACTTTTATACCTAAATACAAAAAATTATAATTTGTTAATTTTCAATTTATTTCTCTAATTTCAATAATTAATCTTTATGATAAAAATAGTAATCGCATTACAATTTCCGTTCATAAACGACTATAACTTTCATTTTCAATCATAATTATTAGAAGTATTATATTGATTTAGTACTTTAGACTTTTATTTTTTTTATCACATCATAAGACATAAACATTTTATGAGAATTAGAATAATAACTTTTGGGAAACTTTTTAGATGTTTTCGAAAACAAACACTTCATTTAATTATAACAAATCCTAACAAAAATAATAAAAGTCACTACTTTCATTAACATTTCTACAACATAAGTAAAGCTGATGTTCGACTTCATTCTTAGTTGCACACTTATTAGGTTAACTTTCATGAAACAGTTTTTAGTTCAGAAAACACAAATAAGACCAAGAAATAACAAAATTTAACCTTTATAAAACAGAATTGCCACAAATTTGTTGCAAATCAAGAGGGGAAATGCGGCTGTTCGGGTTACAATATTGTATAAGAATATGTTTCTGAAATTAATGGAAAACAATTAGATTGTTTAACTGGAGTTACATCTGCTAAATTAAAACCCATCTGTGCTATTCGGGAGTGGTGCCAAATGTTTGCATGGATTTCAAAAATCCCGATGTCGTTTTTTTGCACAAAATCTATATAGATAAACAAAAAAACACACCTAGTATCAGATCAAAAGATAAAATTCATGATTAAAACCAGTTAAAAAAGAATTTTTTTTTGTTTTTGTAGTTTTTTCTTTAATTTCGATAAGACATGTATTAAAGAGCTATACAAGCTCTTCCGAAGCTATCTGTCAAATTTCAAAGCTTCGGTAGAGCTTCGGTAAAGCTTCGTTTAAACTTCTTATAGAGGGTCAAACTTGTATAACGTTCTCCTTTTTCCATGCCCAACAACCTTACTAAAGTTTAAAAGAATCTGAAATGTAGCTTTTGTAATACCTTAACCGAAGCTGAAATGCTAATAACGGTACAAAGAGTATTTTTTTTTTTTTTTTTATTTCAAAAAGGAGGCTCTTTTGTTTTCACTAGAGCCCAAATGGCATAATTTTGCATATAAGGTCAGTTCAAATTTCAAATTTAATTTTTTTCCTATGCGATTTGACATTCGAAATGAAATAATTCGGGAAATTACCTCATTTGGCCTCTAGTGAAAACATCCTACAAAATAATTCCTATTCTAGCTTTAAATAAGTATTTAGTAACAAATTAAAAATAAGTGGCACCACTAACAAAGATGAATAGTATTTTTTGTCTCTCTAAAAATAACAGCGCCAATTCAACCAAAACGACAATTTTAAGTACCTCAATATGACATTTAAAAAAATCAAAACAAAAAAAAAGTCAAAAATAAAATAAACAATTTGCAAAAAAAAAAAACAACAACAAAATGTACGCGCAATCTTGCATCTTCAACTTCCTTTTCTTTTATTTGGTAGCGCAACTCCGCAAAAATTTCCATAATCAAATCGAACCAAGAATTGACATTAAGAAAAAAATATATCTATCTGGTCCTTTTTGGTTGCCATCATCATCATCATCAGCATTTTCATAGTCGTCGTCTTTTTGTCTGATGAATTTATGTTTTTTTCTTCCTTTGTATTCCACTAAAATATTATAATCAATGTGCATAATATAGATCAAGAAGTTCATTTTTTTGTGAGGTGGTAAAAGGTTCAGTCGTATTAGGTTTGATTTTAAAAAGGTTCCATATTCATTGTCGTCAGTTGTCCATTTAGTTTGTCGTCGGATTGAAAACGTTGCTTTTATTTCTTTTTTTCTTAAGTAAATCGATTTTTAGAAAAGAAAAGTTTCCTTAAAAAAAACTTTGTTTAATAATTTTGATTGTTGCTAAAAAAGTGATTCAAGGGAAGGTTCATTAAACAAAAAAGAGGTAAGTAATCCACATAAAAATAATCTTGAAATAAAGACTAACTATATCAAAATTTTGCTGGCACTGCAAGAATTTATTTCCTTTTTTTTCTTTCAATAAAACTTGCAAATTCTCAAAGATTTTTCTGTTGTCACAGTCACCAGAATCTCACAAAGAGCGCATGTTTATTAACTTTTCTGCAGATTTGTATTTTAATTTTATTTTTCTCGTAGGTTCAGGTTTGTTTAGTTTTTTTTTTCTCATTCCAAAATGTAGGTATATCTCTATTTTAGATATTATTTTGTTTGTTTGTTTAGTCACGAATCACGATGTTGTTGGGGTGAATTGAATGCCCAGTTGGCAAATTTTTACTTTAACCTACCTTCACGTTGCACAGATTTGTGTTGTCACTGACCGAAGCTTATATGAGTTGAATGACTTAAGTTTTGGTAATAATCAGACAGACACCTGAGGCAGTTGGCGGCGGGCTTTGCAAATTATTATGCTAGCAGCTAGGTGGTTGGTAGTAGACCTAAATAGAAGTAACTATTTTTATTTGTTTTTTAAATGGTGGTTCAATACACGCAGACTACGTATACCGCTTGAAATGATAGTATCAATGTTTAAAGAAATCTAACTATCGATTTGGTTGAATGAAATTTAAAAGTCTAACAATTGTGGGTTTACAATTGAATCGTAAGTTGTAAGAACGGAATAAGTCCATTGTTGGGAAAACGCTAATAACTGAACAGCTTCTGTATGTTACTTTTTTCAGATGTTTGACCTTCATATAGCTCAGTTATAGCTATTAGTAAAATTGTAACCAGTAAAAATTCTGTTTTGCTATTTTGAAAACTAATTTATGCAAAATATTGATGAAATAAATTAAAAACACATTTTCACTAACTTTTTGAAAAAGAAACAATGCATTTGATGTTATATTTTAGTCACAAATTCATTTTAAAAATTTTACTGATGAAATTAAATTTTACTGAACAGTAAATTTTATAAAATAGATTTGTGACTAAAATATAACATAAAATGCATTGCTTCTTTTTGAAAAAAATTTGTTAAAATAAGCTTTCAACTTATTTCATTAATATTTTGCTCAAAATAAAAGTTTAAAATTTTCAAAAAAAATGGATTCTATTGATAGCTATAACAGAGCCCTTAAATAAAGATTATGTAGATTTGAGTAGAATGAGACAAAAAATGTATTTCTATCGGTTTCTGGCAGACAGGTATAACGGTTTAAAAATGTTGGACTTATTCCGTTCTGACAACTTACGGTTTGAAATTTCACCCAAAAGCCAAATTTTGAATGAAATAAACATATAATTTATTTAAAACAAAAGTTTTAATGATACCAATCGATTAACTATTGATAGAGTTTGAGTAATCAAAACAAAAAAGTGTTATACAACATAATAAAACGAAAATGTTTGTTGTCGTATATTTTTTATTTGAGTAAAACAAATAAAATGCACGACTGGGTCGCACGAACTTGCTCTTGGAGTTAAAGTTGCTTAAATTTTTAAGACTTTTTATATAGAAATTTGGAAAAAAAAAATAAAATTGGTTTTAAAAATAAAATAAAATCTGAAATTAAATTGCCCTCCAAAACAAGTATGCAGTTTTGATTAACATATTAACGTGCATTTTTAGAAAAAAAAATTCAAAATCGTTAGAGCCGTTTTTTAAAAAAACAATTTTTTATATATAATTTTTTGGAAAAAAAGTTTTAAATTAAATTGTAATGCCATTTTGTAGAAATTACTAATCAACATCTAAAAACAAAATTTCAAAAAAATTCAATATCCCGTTTTCGAAAATTTGATTTTTCAAGAAAAAAATTTCAAAATTTTTTTAAAAATCCAAAAATTATTTTTTTGGAAATTTTATTTTTGGTTTATATTTAAACTATACAAATGCTTCTTCACAAAAAGTTTCGTTGAAATCGAATTAGCATTTTCTGAGATAATCGGATTTGAAAAAAAAAAAACGGTTCTATGGCAGGTACCGTTAATAATGATTTTCAAAAAAATTTTTTTACATTGAAATATAGACCTTAGCTTAAAACTAATATTTGAATTTTTTAAACAAAATCGTTGGAGCCGTTTTCGAGATATTTCAATTTTACTAAAATCGGTATATGACAAGTACCGTTATTTTTGGTCCAAAAAAAATTAATTTCAAAAACCCCTCTGGAGAGTCGCCAAATAACGCTACATACCAAGTTTGACATTAATCGGTCCATCCGTTTAGGCTGTAGCTCCTTATACAGACAGACAGACAGACTGACAGACAGACAGACAGACGGACTTCCGGGACCCACTTTTTTGGCATTGTCTACCATCGTAATGTCATGGAAAAATGTTATCTCAACTTTTTTTTTTTGTACGAATGCATAACTTGATATATAGTACCTATATCGCAAGTAAAAATGGGAAAATAAAGATGGGTTCGAATAGTCATTCTTTGGTTAATTTTCAATGAAAAACTTTTTGAGCCCATCTTTTTGAAGGAAATTTAATCTACTATTTTTATTTAGATCCATGCAATGACTATTTTAGCCCGAAAAAAAATACCGTTAAAAAAGCAACAAAAAAAAAAAAAATTAAAAAATCGCTTTTCTTGACTTTTTTCAGGTTTTTTGGACTATTTTAGTATGGATTTCTTTTTTCAATTTTTAAGAAACATTTTTTCGATATTTAATTTAATTCTCTCATTTAATAGCACTCCCCGGCATTATCTTCTCTTATAACCCATTCAACGTTTTCTGAAATCAAAACTCGTGAACTTCTTAGTAAAAACATAATCAATAGCCTGAAATCCTGGATTTATTCTGTTCTTCAAACTTATAAAAATTTTCAACCCCTGTAACTTCGACACCCAAAATAATTTTATTGGAAGATGTGTCTACGCCTAAGGATGAAATTTGCATCAAAAAGTAATTTTCGGAAAAAAATGGACTTATTCCGTTCTTACAACTGACGATTCAATTGCGAATGTAGACTATCAGAGTGTAAATAGATAGTTACTGTACCTTGTAAACTTTTGCTTCACGTAATGTGACGATCACCTTTTTGTTATGGTTTGTGGGTGATAGATGTTTAGGTATTATTTCATACATTTTGTTTATTTATTTTTTTTGGTTTGAGGAAGATAAGTTGTAGAAACTTCACTATAATCAAAAAAATTTTGTGAAAAAATTAATTAATAATAAGTTTTAATAAATAAATGTTAAAAAAGTTAAAAAAAAGGTGTTAAGGAATAAAACAAATATTCTGAAACTTCCTAACACCTCAGCTTTAATTTTGTAGAACATGCTTTTTGTCTAAAACCTATTGATTTTAAAATAAAAAATGTTGTGACTTCAGGACTTTTTAGAGAGATTGTAAACCACCCTAACACCAAGCTGTATACCAAAAATCAGCCTGTTACAAATTTTTTCCTTGAAAAAAATCTATTTTTCCTGATCTATTATGTACGTAGTCAACGCATAAACGGACGATATGTAATTTGTAAAAATTCTATCCGCAGTTGGATTAATCTTCATTCTTTATAATCTTTGAACAACAACAACATCTTGAAGGTGCTACCACCAAGTGTTTATAGCTACAGTTGCAGAACTGTTTCACGGATACCAATCCGATCATCAGACTCCTTTATTCCATTTGTATGTGGTGCTTAGTCTAGTAATTTTTCATTTATTTTGAAAAACTTTTTCCGTCACACTTGAGTATTGAACCTTATTCTTATTGACAATTGCGTATTGTTTTTGTAATACATGGTAAAGTTCAACTGCGGACACGAATATCTTTGCCAAAAACAAAAACTTATAAGATTTGTGGTTTGGATCAATTTCTATCTGGATCAATTTGAATGGTCCAAAAAGGTATTTTTATTCATGTGGCGGATTTTTTTTAAATAACTTAAATTTTTTTAATTGTTTAGTGGAAGAAATCCTATAAATTTGAGTGAAAATGCAAGAGCCGTTTCCGAGAAACTAAATTTTGTATGTGCATACTAAAATATAAATAAATTTTTTAGCTTTTCATAAATTGGCCAATCAGTCAGAACATTTTAAACATCAGGACCTTTGTGATATAATTGAATAGGTATTCGATAAGAAGATAACTAATTTGCCCAATAATATGTATGCTTTTTTTGAAACAATTTCAATTACATGACTATTCAGCTCATATTTTAAATATCAATCTCGTACAGTCAAATTAATTATGACTTTTTCTTCAAAAGCTTTCATTGAAAATGCTGAACAAAATCGAGCTAGAAATAACTCCGACTTAAGCCTGAACTGCATAGCTTTAGAGATAGAGTGTTCGATTAAGAGTGTTCGGTATATTTATTATTTGGTACTATGGAAAGTTGGTAATTTCTAGCCTTTCATTCAAAGTTCTTAGACTAACAGACTCAATATTATTGAAATTTTTCAATTTTTCCAAAAAAATTAAGTTCTATGAATATAATATTATATGAAAGTATGAATTCATTATACCAATAAATTATCATTCTATATTTAAATAAGTAATTATTTATTTTTATTTATAGATGAAAAATCGACCCGGTGGCAATAATATCGTCACAGAATGGGAGGACAACATTCTGTTCGATCCAGACGATCCCGATTTTTGTAATCAAACACAAAATCCTCCATCTGTTGTAGTTAATGCTGGACAAATGCCACCATTTACTATCATGGGTAAGTACCAATTCTGATATTTCATATAATGTGGAAAAATTGTTCATATATTATGTAAAACTAAATAACTTGCAACTAGTAATTTTAGTTAAATCTTAAAAAAGCATAATTGTTGTGCGGGTGGTATTACCTTAGAATTCTGTAGCAGTTAATAATATTTTTTAACTTGATTTTCAATCTATTTTTGCGAATTATTTTATTTACTTTCTGTCCTTTGTTCAACAAACTTTTACTGTTTCTGTTATTAGAAGCAGTGTAGTTTCTATCAACTACGTCAAGTTATAACAAAAATGCAAATTTTTCAATTAAACAGAATTATATTTAAAACAGGTATATCCTATTAACGCTGATGGTGTCGGCATATCGACGACATACAACGACGCGCCAACTGTCTTTAGATTGTTGTCAACATCTTGTCATTTCGGCATTTCCATCTTCAATGTTCAATAGAATATAAAGAAAAAAACTCGTTATATATTAACATAATGTTGCACATTTTCCAATCTTTTGTTCTATGAAAATTGATTGATATTCCTTGCATTATGCATACAATTCTAACCAACTGACTTAATAGAGTTTCCACTTGATAAATAAAATAAAAATCAAAAACATGAAGACTTCGTTTAAATGACGTTCAAGTTTAAACTAAAAATAGAATTATTTCGTTATCGGAATGCAATTGCATAAAAGATTCTCCACATATAATATGCATTTCTTTTTTTTTTCCAATGACAAGAGGGAGGCAAAATGTAAAAGTTTTTATTTTATGATCAAAGTGTTTTGTAAAGAAAATATCGAATCAAAGAATACGGCGCGGAGGCGGTAGCTGTGAGTGACATGGGCAGTTGCTGACTTGCTTGAAAATAAATTTCTTATTGTATTTCATTGGGGATTGAAAGTAATTGATTTTCATTTAAAATAAGTTAATTGGATTAGAATAAAATTTAGATAAAATAAAAAAAAAAAACATAAAACCACTTCCTTGATATTTCGTAAAGTTTGCATAGCTATTTGACAAGTGCTAGATGTAGGAATCGGGAGAAAGTATAGTCAAAAAATTATGCAATCTTCCTATATGCTCAATTAAATTCAATATTTTTTAATATTTTTAAAAGAAAAAGAAATCTTCGAAAGTTCTTTCTGATTTTGGACAAGATTGAGGTATTCACAATAAAGAAGAGAATTAAATCCTCTTTTCCGTATTCGATTTTGAAACTGCTTAAGTGCAGATTTGCTTGTTAAGTACCTTTTAGAATTCCAGTGAAGACGAATATTTGAAACCTGATGATTTGTATTTTCAAGTTTTTATCATTGAAACATTCCAATTTTCCCACGATTGGAGTTCATAGAATGGTTAATTTTTCATTTAAAATGTTAAAAAAACTTCCCTCAAATTCGCTTAAGACACAAAAAAAGAGAATTTTGAATAATATCTTAATATGTTAAGACAGGTCACTGTGGTGTATGCGTAACTTTTTTATTAGCACAATAAAAAATAAACAGTTCATATAAAATATCAGGGAATTTTTCTTCTTAATGGTTCGTATAAAACATTTACCGCAAAAATTCAAAGAAGTCTATCAACATGGATAATAGAAAATAAATGGGAAATTCCATGAAAAAGTGGACACGAATTTTGAACAAATTATGCAGTATTTTTCACTTTTTTCAATAACAAATTACTATTTAAAAACGGCAGCTATTTATGCAAGTAGCATACTGTCGGACTCTTAAAACTCGTGTCCGATTTTTGTAAGGTGAGTTACTAAAATACTGTAATGTTTTATTCCGGGTTCACAATAAAACTTATTTAATTTCCACTTATATTTCCGTTCAAATAAGAACACACTTTATTTCAACTCAATTTACTTTTATTATTCGCTCAAACAAACACACTTTTAAATCACTTTATTTACTACTAACAATTCGCAACACTTTATTTCACTTTGTACTGTACTCTTTCACTTTCAAGATTAAACTGTGTCCGGTCGGTGTCTACGCTGCCTTTTATACCGGAATCTCGAGACTCGAGAACGTCCTCGAAGGCTCTCGTCCCTGTCTCTCGAAACTTCCTTTCCAGGAAGGCTTCCAGTCTAGTGGGATATTTTGAGATGTGTTCAGTGTGGGATATTTTGAGATGTGTTCAGTGAGATATGTTCAGTGGGATATTTTTAGATGTGTTCAGTGAGATATTTTTCTTAATTACTAAAGGTCCGTTCACATTTCTACCTTCGCAGTAGTAGGTAGTGTGTTCAGACTTTTATCTTAAAAGTAGTTCAGTAATTCATCGTTACAATACTTTTATTTATCCTAAGCAAATTCTTAAAATAAAAAAAAATGTTTTGCATTATTATGAAAGTAATAGTTATGCTACATTTATGGAAAATATTTTCGTATCAATTTATATTAAAATTGACAAAAAAAAACTTTTTATGTATTGGAAATTTTTGTGAATGTAACGTGAGTTACCATGGAATTGGCCAAATAATTAAAAATATTTCAAGCCGGCTTTAGACAAAGGACAAAAACATTACGTGTTTTTAATTGATTTCAAAACTGCGTTCGATGTAGATAGACCTGAAGTCTCTAATTTATAAGCTGTTCTATAAAAGAATGTGCTAACCAGACTAATCGATCGAAAGTTTATTTGACGATACTTGAACTTCTATTTGGAATGGTGAAAAAAAAAATGTCATTGGTTGCAATTTATATCAGGGGTTAGACAAAAAAGCACAGATGAGCATGTTCCCTTTCGACCACACTTGCCTAATGAATTGGTGCTTTTGACTTAGCATCCATCACTTCCATAACAAAGAATTCCCACAGGCAGATTCTTTGATTACACAGCCAGAAAAAAAAAGGTCTGACCTGGGGTGCCACTATGTAAATCATATGTTTTTTTGGGTCGCTGAAAGCTAATACGAAGTCCAATCACGACAGGTTTTTGGGACAATTTCAAATGGGACTTTGAATTTTTTTCAGTACAAATTTTGTTTTTTAAATATATCCTAAACGTAGGGTGGACAAACGTTGATTTTTTGTTTGTATCCATTTCTCAAGGTGGACAAACGATTGCCGTTTGAATTTTTGAAACAAAGTAATTTTTGGGGGCTTTTTAATTTTCAGTAGAGGTACACTGTGGTGTATGCGTACTTTTTTGAGAGTTGCTATAAAAAATTCTTTTTGGAATATCTCCTAAACATAGGGTGGACAAACTATGATTTTTGGTATACGTAAAGAACTCGAGGTGGACAAACGACAGCAGTTTTAATTTTTGATAAAAATTGATTTTTGGAGATTATAGGGGAGTTTCAATTTTTTAGTGCAAAATTTGTTTTTTTTTTAATTGCTCCTAAACGAGGGGTAGAAAAACGATAATATTTGGTATGTATATAGAACTCGAGGTAGACAAACGATTGCAGGTTTTATACGTCTATCTCAAAATTTGAGCGTTCTAGACGATTTTTCATTTTTCAGACTTTCTATAATAAAAAAAAGAATTTGCCTTAAAATTTTTTGAAGGGTGGACAAACGAAAATTTTGGGTGGACAAACATGGACAAACAAATTAAACAAATTTGGTTCAAAAATTTTGAGGTCGCATTTCTGGCTTCAATGAGCTTCAGAGGCCTCCGTAGCAATCTTTATAGTCTTCTTTAGTTTTCCCGACCTGTCCGTCTAAATCTTTACCCATTAATAAATACTCTTTTTTTGGGATGTCCCTAAATGGTTTAGGAAACTCTAGTCAAAATGCATCTTAGTAACCAAACTGAATATCTATGCTTTGAAATGACAAGGTGATAAGGGTCGATAATAAGTTCATTTGATGTTTTCACATGTTCAATATGAATTGCTTTGCCATTAAGCGAAAACAATGAGTGAAAGTGAATGTGAAAAAACTTTGTTTGTTTTTAGGAATAAAAACGACCTATCCTTTAAAAACTTAAAAAATTCTCAAGTGTGAACGTTATGCAATAGAATGCCAGTCGGAACGTCGCGTCGTCGGAACTAATTACCCAACGACGCAAACTTAACATTAATCACTGTTACAATTTTAATGCATAAAATAATATCAAAGGGTAAACATAACACTTCCGTAAATGGTAACGCAATGTTGTGTCGCGTCTATGGCCATTTTTATTAAAATCAGCTTCTCATTAGAAATCAGACTGAGTAGGACGAGCCTCTCATTAGCTATTCAATCAAATAAAATAATACCCAAATGAAAAAAAAAATAAAAAAATAAATAATAACAAATTTGGCATACCGCCTAGATTCAAAAAGATAAAAATCCAATTATACGTATTTTTTTTTCTATTAAAAACCTCGAAAATAATTTTTATTGTTTTTGATTTTAATTAAAATGAAAAATAAAAGACATCTTATTTTTGACTTGGCACATTCGTTGACAAGCAAATTAAGCCTTCTCTTCCTAACCATGAAAATAGAGAGAGATTTTAATTAGACACAATTCTTTCTTATTTTTATTATTATCTATTTAATCAATTAATTCATATGCGCATGGTGCAGGTGGGTTTTAAGTATAATTAAATGCACCACCCATGAAGGCGCCCGCCCGGACGGCCGCACACCGTCCGCGTCGCGCCGCGTTTTGCATCCACCTGTTGTGTTGTTGTTATATACGTTCGCAAAAGCTCATCACGTAACGCGATCTCACACATCACCCAGACAGTTTCCTACAATAATAAAAAAAAATGTTGCATGCCACCACAAGGTGATGAAGCGGGATATTCAATTAAATTATATTTTTCATTTTAATTTTTTTGTTCAATGTTGATTTATATTATTTTATTGAGGGCCAAATTACCAAAACATCTAACAGAAATTTACACAAATTTACACAAATTTGTGATAATTTACATTGTTATCATCGAGTCGGAAAAAAAACGCAAGTTGTAACGTTTTCATTGTCAAGTTTACGCTACAGTACATAAATGTTTACGGTATTTGAATTAATCAAAATGAATTAGCAGTTCACACTTGCGGGATTGAAAAATAAAAGCCAAAACACGTGAGACAAAATTTTCAGGTTTCACATGATCGATGATGTGAGATTATAATGACAAACACAATTTGGGCAAGAACTTAATTCGTTGCTATTATACCTGCGTTAGAATGTGTATTAATTTTTTTTTTGAAAGGTATTAGTAGCGGAATGCAAATATTTTATCAGTGAGTGGCAAAACACACGATATGTGGTGGATGTTGACTTTGTTGCTTTAAAATTATAGGGTAGAATGTGAGATGTTTTTAAAAAAATGTTGATGAAAATATAAATAAGTATGCTTTATGTTGAAAGTAAATCTAACGAAGTTAAGCAGAACCATCAAGGTATTCGTTTGGAAGAAGTTCCGAAATGATAGTCCATTCCGATCGAAAATTAGATTTCGTTCGAGGTATACACTTTCGAACAAAAAATGAGGCATACAATCGCATTTATTTGACACAAACGTGTCGTCGCCCTAGTTTTGAAGTGTCGTATACGTCTTTTTCACATTTTTGGGAAATCGCATTTAAATGTTCGGAAGATTACACAGCCACACAAACAAAAAAAAAAAAAAGTTCTGACCTGGAGTTGCGACTAAGTTTTCCATATAGTTTTTGGGTCGCTAAAACCGAATCCGAAGTCCGTTTTGCCCTATCACGTCAGGTTTTCGAGATAGGTGACCTAAAAAAATGTGACGAAAACAAATTTTTTTTTCTCTGATCTGGATGTCCGAATATGTTAATCATATAGTTTTTGGATTGCTAAATCCAGATTTGAAATCAATTTTGCCCTATCACGTAAGGGATATCCTCAAAAAAATGTCAAAACCAAAAAAAAACAAAAGTTCTTATCTGGGGTTGCGACTAGGTTTTTTATATAGTTTTTGGGTCGCTAAAACCGAATCCGAAGTCTATTTTGCCGGATCACGTCAGGACGGAAAAACCTAGTCGCAACTCCAGGTCAGAACTTTTATTGTTTTTTGTGTGGCTGTGTTATTGCGAAAGAACTAACCGCTGGCATTCTTTGATGTTTTAGTATGATATATAGTAAAAATTTATATTTTATATACATGTTGCTGGACATCTGAAATTCGTTTAGTACCTATTTAAATTTTTGTCCAAAATGAGTTTGCCTTATACACCATGAAAACCAGAAGTTTCTTTTATTCATACAAGTACCCACGTCAAGAAAAAACATAAATGCATTAATGCATTAAGACGTACGTCAAAACAATTCTCAAAATTTTCGTAAATTGAATGAAAAATTTGACGTAAATGCCAAAATTTGATGTTTACGTCAAAACAATACGTGAATATCTCAGCAACGAAAAAAGATAGAAAAAAACGGATAGCAGAGAAATTCCTTTTGATGTTTAAGAGTCGTCTACATTTTAAACAAGTAATCCACTCATAAAACAAATTTTTTTAGTTCCTTTTGCGAAGATTTTCCGACACATGACAATCGGAACGGATACCTCCTTAGAAAATTTTGCATTTTGAACAAATCGAAAAAAAATTTTTTTCCGAATGGATACCTGGATAGAGCTGCGTTAGACAGTTAGAGTTGTAACATTTTTAGAACGTGACCATTTAAAGGTATACCTTCCAGGTGGTATGGAATATGTATATATCAACTCGTCTACGACGCATAACTGTCCATATTTTATACATATATATTATTTTCATTAGCATTTACAAGTTAATCAATATGAATTAGAATTTAAATGAATGCACTGTGCAAGTCGAAATTCTTGACAGGCGCGCGAATAACTGTTTCGCCCTATTTCGAACCCGAGAAATCGATTGGCGTCATTAGTTTTTCGATTTATCGGTACGACTTCGAACTAAATTTTTTTTGAAAGATTTTCAATTATTTTGACAATTTTTCACTTTTTTCGTAATTTTTCAACCAAAAACAATATTTATATTGCTAATAATTCTGCTCAAACGCTATTTGCTACCAGTAGAAAGACATTATAAACTATTTTGAACAATTTATTTGAAAATTTAGTGATTTTTTTGAAAAAATTAAAAAAATCGAAATTTTTTACATTGTTTATCGTTTTTCGCTGTTTTTGTTCTTTTTTGTACAAATACATTGCATGTTTTCCATTAAAAATTAGTTTAACTGTTAGTTTAGTGTTGGTTAAACTTTGACAGTCTATCGATAGCATCGATAACAAAAAAATATCGAGTATATCGATACTTCACAAAACTATCGATAGTTTCAATACTTCCAAATTATTGTACCACAAGGCTACCGATATTATCGATAGCTTTGAAATTAATTAAACACAATTTGAACTACAAGTTAAGTTTTCGTTTGACATTGGATATAAACAACGAATTAACATAGTGTTTGGTAGATATCGATAGTTTCCATTATCGATTGTATCGATAGTTTTGAGAAAAAACTATAGATAATATCGGTAACCTTGTGGTAAAATAATTTGGAAGTATTGAAACTATCGATAGTTTTGTGAAATATCGATATACTCGATATTTTTTTGTTATCGATGCTATCGATAGACTGTCAAAGTTTAACCAACACTAAACTAACAGTTAAATTAATTTTTAATGGAAAACATGCAATGTATTTGTACAAAAAAGAACAAAAACAGCGAAAAACGATAAACAATGTAAAAAATTTCGATTTTTTTAATTTTTTCAAAAAAATCACTAAATTTTCAAATAAATTGTTCAAAATAGTTTATAATGTCTTTCTACTGGTAGCAAATAACGTTTGAGCAGAATTATTAGCAATATAAATATTGTTTTTGGTTGAAAAATTACGAAAAAAAGTGAAAAATTCTCAAAATAATTAAAAATCTTTCAAAAAAAATTTTGTTCGAAGTCGTACCGATAAATCGAAAAACTAATGACGCCAATCGATTTCTCGGGTCCGAAATAGGGCGAAACAGTTAATCACGCACCTGTCTCAAAAAAATTTTTCAAAAAACTTGCACAGTGATATTAAACATTTATTTTTGTATGTGCACATTTTTATACAATCACCTATTGAAAATAACTTTATATTATTTGTAAAGATAATTCATTACATTGGTTGTTTGAATAAAAATTTATAACATTATCCACCCTGTTTTTCTGTGGTAAAGTGTGAATAAAAAGTCAAGTAGTGTCAGATGGCAATTCGATCCGCTAGAAAATCCAAAACAAATGAAAAACAAAATGGCACACTTTTCAATGAAAGTATTAAGAGTTTGGCCATAAGGGTTTCTTTCTATTTGATTCACATTCCGACGAGTAGCGTCCCCACACCTCTAACTCCCAATTCATTTTTTGTTATCTCTTTGCAGTAACTTTAAAATACGTTTTCATTGAAAAAAATGTTACGTCAGAGATTTTTTTTTTTTATATGATGAACAAAACAACCCAAGCTAAAATTCTAACAACAAACAAATTATATGCTAATTTCTATCTTTCTTTTTCTTTTTCTTTTTATTTCCTTCTTTTTATAACAATAAAATTTCAAAATCTTTAGGAATCGTTTTTTTAAATAATGTTTTTTATAAAATTGTCCAAAATGTATTTTTTTTTTACTATACATATATCAAGTTATGCATTCGTACAAAAAAAAAGTTGAGATAGGATTTTTCCATGACATTACGATGGTAGAGAATACCAAAAAAGTGGGTCCCTGAAGTCCGTCTGTCTGTCCGTCTGTCAGTCTGTAAACGAAGCTACAGCCTAAACGGATTGACCGATTGATTCCAAACTTGGTAAGTAGCATTATTTAGCGGTCCAGAAGGGTTTTTGGAATTAATTTTTTTGGACCAAAAATAACTGTACTTGTCATATACCGATTTTAGTAAAATTGAAATTGCTCAAAAACGGCTCGGGCTCCAACGATTTTGTTTAAAAAATTCCAATGTAAGTTCTAAGACAAGGTCTATCTTCTAATAATTTTTTTTTTTTGAAAATCATTATTAACGGTACCTGCCATAGAACCGTTTTTTTTTTTCAAATCATCTCAAATTATCTCCAAAAATGCATATTCGATTTCAACTAAACTTTTTGTGAATAAGCATTTATATAATTTTAACCCTCTGTCGGCACACGGGTGCGAATTTGGCAGGACAAAAATAAAAAAATTACGACTTTTCAAAAAGTGGTCACAAAAAAGTCTCTTTATAAGGGTGAAAATATTTTTTTTTCGGAATTGTGAAAACAATATTCGAATTCCTCGGAATATTCTATATCAATTTCATACTTGGTTCTCTATAAAATATTGTGACTGAAAAAAGTTCTATACTCTGTCCGATAAAAATTGGCAGTACAGGTGTACAGGGAAGATAGGACATTTGCATCTCACTCTGCTTCACGCCTTCTGGATATGTCTATGACATCAAAAAGCTCACACAGCGATGCCGTACTATCCAGAAAAAATGTTTCGAAAAGGTACCAGCGTTACCATCTTGGCGGTAAAATTTCACAAACACGAATAAAAAAAAATTAATTTTTCTTTTTACACGACAATAACAAACAAAAATTCACTCATTTAAGAAACAGCCCAACCCCACGCATGAGTAACAAATTTTTCCTGTTAAAATGTTGAAATGCGTGTTAAAATATTGACATTAACTGTTTTCCTACATACACAAAATAAAAAAAAACAGCCCCAACACCACGTCAACACATATGCTTTTTTTCGTTTTAAAAGCTTGAAAAAAGCATTAATCCTGAAAGCTCTTTCAGAAAAATAATAGAAAAGGGAGTAGTTTATGAAGGAAGTTTACCAATGGTAACTCTTATGTATTGTGAATACTTTTAAAAAACAACTTTGATGATTGAGTTTCATTCTGCCACAGATCGTGTGGCAGATCTGTCATAGGGGGATGTACGTCACAACAACAATGCCATGCGTGTCTGTTGTTTTCTTGTGTGTTTCAGGGGCATATTTTTCGTTTGGCAACTGTTAGGTCCCACTGATTTTAAAAAAGCTCTCCCATAAGGCCTGTACTGCCAATTTTTATCGGACAGAGTATAGCGATATGAAAAGGTACAAACCAAATTCGCACCCGAGTGCGTCACAAAAAAGAGGTGTGCCTACAGAGGGTTAATATAAGCCAAAAACAAAATTTCAAAATAATTTTTGGATTTTGAACAAAAAATTGAAATTTTTTTTTTGAAAAATCAAATTTTCGAAAACGGGACATTGAATCTTTTTGAAATTTTGTTTTTAAATGTTGATTAGTGATTTCTACAAAATGACATACCAATTTTATTTTAAAAACTTTTTTTCTTATTTTTTTTATTTATAAAAAATTAGTTTTGTAAAAAAACGGCTCTAACGATTTTGAAATTTTTTTTTCTAAAAATGCATCTTAATATATCAAATAAAACTGTTTTGAAGGGCAATTTGATTCAGATTTTATTTTATTTTTTTTTTAAACGAATTTTATTTAAAAAAAAATTTTTTTTGTAACCATATAGTAGGTAGTACCTTCATTTTCGAAATTTTTATATAAAAAGTCTTAAAAATTTAAGCAACTTTAAGAGCAAGTTCGTGAGACCCGTGCATTTTATTTATTTTAAAAGTAGGACATTATTTGCTATAGTAGGTACCTACAAAAAATTTAATGAAAATCGTCAGAACCGTTTTTGAGAAAAGCAATTTCTTTTTCATTTTAAATATCTACATATATGGTAATTTTGGTTAAAAAATATAGTTTCAACTTCGGCTCTAGAGAATTTTGCAAAATTCATAACTACCAAGCCTGAAGAAAATTATTTCAAAAGTAAAGGCTGTAGTTCTAGATATGTAGATAAAGACTGATAGACGGACACTTTTTTTTAAATTCTTTCATGCCTGTTATCTTCAGTTCGATTTTTTTACGAATTCTAAACTTGCCTTATAATATCATCATAATATCGTGGTTTTGACAACGCCAATCTGCAAAATCTGCAAAATCAAAGTTTTGAGAAAAACGGCTTCAAAGTTTTGGAAACTCATGCAATCTTATGGAAACTCGTGCAACGGAAATTGATAGTTTAGGCTTCTAGGCAACATATGGAGGATTGGCATCGACGCAGTGAATAGAGGGACCGATAACGACGTAAAGTGGAAATGTCAAAAAATGGACATTAACGGTTTTGGCTTTGCGCCGACGATATGTTATATCTGCATATATTGTAAGTAAAGAAATGAATTGTTGATGAATTTAAAATATAAACTTTTGGTTATAACGTTTGATAGCGGAAATCGTTATGATTTCTTTAAAATTTAAAACAATATTATTGTTTTAAATATTAAACAAATCATGACTCTTATGCAGGTGGGTTCATTTGAAAGTTTCTTGTTTTAAATAAAAAAAACAAAAATAAAAAAAAGGCAACTCTAGAACTATGAAAAACCTGATTCAAACGTATGAAACAAACAACAAACAAACATTGAAGCTGATTTTTATCATGCATAAGATGGCTTTAAGTAGATAGTTTTTTTTTTTTTTTCAAATTATTTGGCAAACAATTGGACCATGGCAGCTCTATCAGACTTTGGTTTTTGTTTTTTTTTTACGAATCTTAATAGACCGTTTACAAATTTCTAACAATTCTAACAAATGAAAACACCTGTACTTTCGACCGGTTTGGAGTCAGTTGAATTGATACACATATTCAAAGAAACATTATTCTGTAATTTTCCATAAGATACAATAAACACAATAAAAAAAAAAACAACTCGAATATGTTAAATAAGTTATCAATTCACACAACAAACTTCTAACTAATACCATAGTACTATTGACGTACCTATTATATTTAAAACAAAACAAAAACTGTTTACTATTAAAACTTCACCTAAAGGCCATTATAACATTGCTGCTAAGAAGGTAATGACGCAAAGACTTAAGGTGCAGATAGCCGCACTTGACACTCATACATAATAGGAAGCAATTGATTTGTAACTTTACTCTAGGGCACCTGCACTTGTCACACTTTCCTATACAACTTCCGGCATAGTGCATGGAGAGTATTCGTTTGAAATATCATCGTTGTTTTAGAGTCGTTAAGGTCTTTATGGGTTTATAGTATTTTTCCATACAAAAAAAAAAACAAATCAAAGTACTAAACTATGACTCCACTCTAGAATTATAAACAAACAAACGCAAGGATATTTTATGCAAAGTATTGCGTAAACATTTCTTAATTTGTTTTTGTTTTTATTGGTAAATGTATTTATTTAAATTTGATATACCTATAAAAGATAATTTATCAACTTTCAAAGGAATAGCTTCCTTGCAAAACCTTACGTAATCAAAATCTAAAATTTCAAATCAAAACATACGATTTGTATTTATTTTGAAAAAACGATAATTTTCTGTGTGTGTAGCACAAAATGCCGCATAAACAACGAAGTTCAGCAATTTGGTTCTAATAATATTATTCATTCCTATAAAGAAGATAAGAGGAGCCATCTTAGTCGGGTGATGAGACACTATCGTATCGTTAGAAAAAAAAAAAAATAATAATAAACAACTAAACAAAGATGCCTGAAGCAATGATGCTAGATGTAAGGTGGCGTGGCTTTGTCGTGTGCCATTATCATCATCATCATCATCATGACACAGTGTGGCAAGGAAAATGATTCATAATTTGCATAAATATTGTTCGATGTGACTGAATGACCTTTTTTTTTTAATAACACCAAGCGATTAGATTGTATGAACAAACGGGTTAGATTGTTTATGTGGTATAAAGAGAAAGACGTTTCAATTTGGAGGAGCCACTTTGATACTGTTTTGCGTCACTTAGCATGTAAACTATAATAGATTCTTTGTGGAAAACGGAGTTGTAACCTTTTCGGTACTATAGAAAAACTGTGCCCCAAATCTATAGTAGTTCTGATTTTTGACACAGTTGCTTACAATTATAGCCCAATGAAAATCCTATAACGGCTTTTACCTCGAGTGTCAAAAGTAAAAAAAATCATGTGTGCAATTCCACGTGGTTGAAGTGAAACCTTAAAAATCATTTTTCTTGCTAAAAAAAAAAATCGAAAAAACATAACTTGTTTTTATTCCATCACTTTTTTATATGACAACCTACAACAAATTTCATACCATATGAAAGCTTATTGTTTCAGCTCAAAATATTTATATCAACCATGTCTATACAACATCTACAAAAAGAGCTTGAATTTTTTTTAACCCAGTTTTCATAAAAAAAGCAAAACTATCAATCTTTTTTCTCTTCTAACGCCATTAAATCCATTTTTTAAATGACAACCTATAATAAATTTTACATCATTATTATTTTACCTTTTATATGACGCTTCAAACATATTTCTACTATGTCTACAAAAAAAGTAAGATTTTTTTAAAGCAAACCATGTCGAAATTTTAATTTGAGATTACGGTACTTCCTACACTGGTGGCTGGTCAACAAAATTAAACTTTTTTTTTGTTACAGAAACCAAGGTATACTTTTCTATAGGATTTTGGTGTGCTGAGCTCGAATTCGAAGTCAAAAAAATTCTATCACATCACATTTTTGAGATAATCCCGTTAGAAAATCGAAAATGCCGATTTTTACCAGTTTCGAGGTTATATCTAAGCGTTCGGTCATTGTTATAAATAAATCTGTAACGGTTTCTATAAAAACTAAATCTTGTCTTTCTAAATTTGTTTAAATCTTTTAAATATATCTTTTCTTCTTTGAGAAATCTTAAGTTGAATTCAACGTGTTTGGTTTTAATAGCAAATATCGAAAAGTTCTTTATTGCCAATCGCTTTCAAATTTTAATACAACGATTTAGAAAGACAAGATTACGTTCTTTTAGAAACCGTTACAAATTCATTAAAAACAAATAACCAAATGCTAAGAAAAAATCTCGAAAACTGGTAAAAAGCGGCATTTTCGATTTTCTAACGGGATTATCTCAAAAACGTGATGCGATAGCTTTGTTCTGACTTCGGATTCGAGCTCAGCACCCAAAAAACCTATAGAAAAGTATATCTTGGTGTCTGTAATAAAAACCTTGTTGACCAGTGTCATCGGCAACAGATCTTCACAGGTGTTTTGAGGTATTTTTCAATTAAAGATTACATAACTTGTAGAGCACATACCATTATGTGTGATATATCAAATGAAAGGTAATATTATCAGCATGCGTATTAAAGTTAAATAAATTTGTTATGTGCTCTAAATCAAAACATATAACGTGTTTAAAAAAAGAACATCTTTTCACCGTTATCGCAGAATTTTGAATATTGAAATTTTGCACAATTATAATTTATAAAATTACCTAAATTTCATTCATCTATCTATTAAAAAAAGTTATGATCAATTGATTTTTCCTGTCGCTTTTTCGTTTCATCGTGTTTCAAATCACTACGATACTAAAGAAGTTTTCACTTCCAAAAAACTACCTACATTTTATAATTTTTAGTGATTTAATAAGAAACGATATACGATAGATAAGCTTGGTCTCTCGTTGAATCAAAAATACCAAAAAGTGGGTACCACTCCATATTGCAAAAACAAAAAAATTATGAAACATTTCTAACAGAAAAATAGTTCCTTAGTAAGGGTTTAAAAAAACACCTGCTTTAGCTTCATTATATTTCCAACAAGACCAAGCCCTCTACGACGAACGGAGCTTTTGAGTGGATTCTTAATTGAAATCGAAAATAGATTCTCTCTTCTGAAAATTGTTCTTTCTTTCATTTTCGTGCCAATCAAATCGTTTTTGAAGGCTTTCGGGAGTTTCTGGACGTCGAAAACGTCATAAGAGTTTACATGGAGCTTGCTATTGCGTATGATATTTTTAAATTAACTTTCTTACACGATAAAAGCTCAACGGTAACATACATAAGTTTATTATGAAGGGAATAAAACGTAACACATCGGCTGAAAAGTGCCGGGTCTCACGCCCAGAGGACGCCACAAACACTAAGCTATACAACTCTTTTAATGACACCTGTCAAAAATTTCATGCCAAGCCGGTGACATGTGGTTGACATGCGGTCACCGTGTTACTCTCTGACATAAAATTGATGTCAAAATCTTTTTCAAGGGTGTATTTAATTAAATTTTACATTTTGCAAAACAATTGCATAAAAAGCAAACAAAAATGAAGTTTGTCAAATTTGACGTTTAAAAAGTATGAATGTGTGAGTGCTTCTGATTTCAAAATCGGAAGAGAATTTCTCTTCTTTTCAGAAGAAGAACTGTCATCCGACGCCAATAAAACACTTTTAGAAGCATCCGAAAGCATTCCGGACGACCAACCGAAAACGACATTAGTGTTTGACAAATGTCAAAATTAAATTTATCTACCTTCATTAACTAACCCAGCGATTGTATGGAATTATTATGGTGTGAACCTTCTACGTTTTAAAAGGCATGTTTACACGAGTTCGAAAAAAAGTTTTGATAAAAGTGAATTTCTGTAAGTGACCTTCTTTTTTCAACTCTACGGGCGCCACTTTTTTTCTACCTTAGATCTAGTTTTCTCCTTTCTCGTAATTTTTCAAGTGTAGATCTTCTGCCATTTTGATAAAATCGTTAATCATAACTATTTTTAATATAAAAACCGGAAGTTTGGTAGCCATCATTTAATTGACCAAAGTAAAAGTAGAAACACTTTTTTCATCAAATAAAAACCACTCGTATGTACATATATTCTCTTAAATATCCAAACCAAAAATGAAAAAAAAAAACACTTAACTATCTCTCTATTCTATTCTCATTGTCAATTACACTCAGCACACGCCAATCTTTAAAATTGATTACACACCAACTGACGCAAAATAAAAACGTCTATTTTTAACCTCGAACTTAAATTTACCAGCATTTTACTATGTCTCAACAATTATTTTATAGTAGAAAGCGATTTCTATAAATATTGTGACGAACTCGTCACTTCAATTTAGAGCCATAATATTTAGGTAACAAAGTTTTTTTTTTATAAATAAGTTTGTTTTTATTTGTGATTTAACTCTGACAAACGTAAAACTACCCTTGCGCCCTCTGCCTGCTGCACATCAAAATATGCCTTCTCTTCGTTTAACGGAAATTACTCAATTGCTACTGATGCCCTCTTCAAGGGAGAGAGAAATATACAATCGAGATAAAACTAGTAAATCACTCTATTTTGATGCGCAATATTGTTATTTAAATAAATGTAAAAATGTATTTGTTTTAAATACCAATTACAATACCACACAAACACACACACACTGACCATAAAACCCTCTCATCGATCTCAAGTCCAACATGATGATGGTCAATTAATAAAATGGATACAATTAACAGTTTTTTTCTTAATGAAAGCTAACGTGGGTAGAGTTGACTGACCTGCGTCAATGTGAATTGTGTCATAGAAGGTGGCAAATCATCAAAAAACTATTTTAAATCACTGAACACAGCTTCTCTTTGACATAACAAAAATAACAACAAAAGTCACTCGTCAAAATCTATTCTATAGGTCATGGTCATTTGAATAGAAACAATCGGCGGCATTCATTTCAATGTCACATTTATACACACGACGATGAAAAAAAATGCTTCCGGTATTTTGGTGGAAATTGAAATCGAAGTGCGGCCAATCAATGTGGGTGAATACACTTGGCAGCCTTGTCAAAAGTGACACTTGAGATATATTCGATAAACAAGGAAACTTCATAGGGAGATTTTGTTGTATATGTATTTTGCACGCGAGGTTGTTGAACTGACAGATATGCACTTGGAACTTGGAACACTTGGGAAATATTATTTTCCGATTTGTTTTCAAAAACAAAACAAAAAATTTTGAAGGGTATTCATGGAGGTTAAATGAGTGTCATTTTGAAAAATCTGGGTTCAATTTTCATGAAAGTATAATGAACTTTCATCTGATATAATAATTTGGCATTGAGGTTAAAGTCCCTCTCATAATGACTGACAATGATATTTTGACACACCCGCAACAAATCAATGTGATTTAAATTAAAGTTTTATTATGAATTTTAGTTCAACTGACTCATTCATATTCATCAGTCATTGAAGGAGATTTGTCAAAAATGAAAGTTAAGATTTATTACTGAATTAGCGATGGTGGATTTATTTTGACTTGAATGTTGTCCCCATTTCCTGATGAGAAAATGATTATAAAACCTTGTTTTTTTTTTTAAATTGAGCTTTAAAGGCATTTGTCGTATTTCTTTTTTACTTAAAAAAAATTAACACGAAAAACAACAACAAAATGATCGTATTTTTGTTGCTTTCAACCTCTTCGAGTTAGAATTTGACATCTTCGAGTTAGAATTTGACATCTAGCTGAAAATCCCAATTACATTTGTCTTCCTGTTAGCTCATAAAAACTTAACGAAACAAACAAACAAACAAATTTCATGAATTCCCCTTAAAATCCTTAGATTAGTTTGCGCAAAAAAAAAACGCGGTGCATCAACTGTCAACTGTTTATTAAATGTCAAAAAATCAAAAATGGCTGATCCATTGTTGAAAATAACTATATTCTAAAAAATCGAAAAGAGGAAACTTTTGAACAGCAGCATCTTCTTTGGAGGGTGCTAAAATTCAAATCAATGCATACAAAGAACTTTGACATGTGTCAAAAGTATCTAAGTAGACCCCATGTTTAAAAGGTGTCAAAGAATGCGCTAAGCGTTGATTTGAGGTGTAATTTGACAGTAGAATGAGATGCAATTCCATTTCGCGATAGGTGACTTGTCGGCAGACACAAATTGTCTTTGACATTTCAAGAGAAGAGTAATGTCTCTCACTGTCATTCAGTGACGTTTGCTCATTATATTTTATATCTACGTCAAGATTTCTAGCGCCCTCTAGACTCTAGAGGTAAAACTTACTAATGTTTTTTTTTTTTTTTTTGGTTTTACATAGTCTTTTTTTTTTCAAAATTATCAAGAACTCATTCAAAAACTCAATTTTCAATTAAAAATGACAGCTAATCTTGTTTTGGGAGTAAATATGTTGGTCAAGATCCAATTCTAAACACTGCTGAACCAACAAGTATTTCATTCACAACAAAACATTTAAGCTGTCCATTTCAATGTCATTTAAGTATACGCGGAAGTTTTTAAAATTTTTTTATAATTTAACAATATATCAGCACTTAACATATTAGATTCACTTTTTTCTCTGCTATGCACCACCCTTTAATTAATAATAATTATTATATCAGTTGGGTTTTTATTTAGCTATTTAATTATAAAATACATAGACTGGGCGCCTATTACCGCCCCAAGTTACTACAACCATTGTACTATGAAGCAAAAACTAGTTTATAGCAGACAATTTTGCTTTTGATTTGCGCAGTGTGCTATAAATTATTAATTTAAGTGCGCTAAACTATCTATGAGGTAATTTATGATTGTCTGTTTGACCCTTAAGCATTTTTTTCTTTTTTGCCTTTTGCAAAGTCTGAATATTATTTGACGTAACATTTGACGCTGTTACACATATTTTGTATAAAGTTTGATGTTAAATTGATTTAATTTCAATTAAAATGTTAAAAAATTTATTCGTCAGCGGAAATTGCTATTTAACTCTTTAGTTTGTTTTCAATATTTTAAATAAAAATGTTTTGAAGGAACTAGTTATTAAGACTTGTTGCTTTTTCTTATTGCAGAATGTTTTTTGTGTTTGTGACTTAAATTTCCTTGTGAATGGTAACTCCGTTTAAGTAGCGTAAAGATAAGCACAAAACGTCATTTTCTGTTTAATAAAGGCTCCAACCCATAGAATCCGTTGCGTCCGTTGCGTCAATGAATCCGTTGAAGTTGAAGGATGGGACCGAAAAGGGTGACCCATAGAATACGTCGTATGACGGATTGCTTTTTGACAGTTCACTTCAAATTTCAAGGTGTGTTTGATATTTTCTCGCTGAATGTGCACTAAGAAAGTTCTGATGCAAGAAATTGTTAACTATAATCGTTGTTCTTTTTTTTTTAATAAAATAAAATGTGCGACTAGATTTCATGTAGGCACTTGCTCTTCAGTTAAAAACAATTTTTAATAACAGATTATAAATTGTGGATATGACTTTGGCATTGTAAAATTGAACTCTACAACACAATTTAGATATTTAATTTATATAAGTTTATTACAATTTCTTCACAAATAAGCAATGAAAGTTCACAATTCATAACATCGGAGAAGAAAAGAACACAGTTCTCAATTCTGAAATTTCCTGGTGTGCACTCAGAAACAGAAAATCGAACTGATCTATTGTTGACAACCAATGTCAAAGGATACGACGGATGAAAAAGTAGAAAGTTGGGCTACTTCTTCCCTCGAATCTGTCGGCCTCCTTCCGATCCGTCGCTTATGGGTCGCTTCCCATAAGAATGTGTGTTTTTTATCGAGCTGTCAGTTGAAAACTTCGACGCAACGGATTCTATGGGTTGGGCCCTTAAAGACCGTCGATCTGAATAAAGTTCAACCAATATTCCCAACAACTCAACTGACAGCCCACTGACACTTTAAACAACCATAAAGAACGAAATGAAGCTGTCTTTTTTTATGTCAGTGTTTACATTAGGCGCGTCCCACCACGAAAAAATCTCTGAAGGCTCAATGTAATTTTGAAAAAGAGAAAAAAAATTTTGTAGGACAAGTTTCTCACATGAATCCATTTTTTTTTTGTTTTTCAAATCCAACACTTCAACTGCGACTTCACAAAATTGAAACTTTTCTTCAAATATTCAATTGTGATAAAAATTATTTCATGAAGCAAGCTCAAAATAATAACATTTCTTTCAGATTTTCATAAGATTTCTTATGTTTTTAGCACTTTAATAACTGCACAGTGCACACCACAAAAGAAACAAACGTCAAAACAATAAGAAAAAAGAGAAAGAAAACTGAGAAATGAACCCAAAAAATTTTCATCTAAGAAATCTCCGAAAAAAAGTGAGCGCTCAGCTCAAATTTTTTGTCTCACTTAACATATCTATGAGCCCTCAGAGATCTCTCTTGGTAGGACGCCCCCATTGAACTCTTTTAGGGTAGCTTTCTTTTTTGGGGGGATTCGTAAAGTGGTGTTCACATTGAACTCTATTGGGAAATAGTAAAGTAAGAATGGGCTACCGGTGTACAAAATATGAACTAAATGTCAAGTAGTGTCAGATGTCAAATCGATTCACTTTTTTTTTATTGTGTGAAATAGGTGGCGCTAAGGTCACTACTTTACATTAAATTCAGACTGACGACTATTTTCTTATTTTGATGTTTCTGTGTTTCTTTCTCACTCGCTTAGCTCACTTAGCTCACACTTCATGTTTATCTAAATGGAGTTGAAATGGGCTTGGTTCGACTCGATCTCACTTGCTCAGTGAAGTCGAATTAAAATCTTGCTATCCCTTCAAGCAAGAAAACGGAGTTCAGAAAAGACACTCCGACCTCCGACCGAGAAAAACGGGGCTGCACTCACACACTTGCAACTTTTTGTGTATGAACACAAAGTCGAAGGAGAAATCGTGGTGAAAAAATCAATACATATAAAATCGGCTCCGCGGTGATTATAATTTCCATACTAATTTGAGCCGCCTTCGGACCCGTTTCTGAGCCGAAGTCGGACTCAGCTCCGCCTGAGGCGGAGCGAATTCGGACCGAGGTCGGACTTGTTTGCTTGAAGGGATCCTACTCTTCGTATTCTAACTCGATCTATCGACTCCACATGAAAACGTAGTAATATTTATATTTGTGACTAATGAGTTATGACATTCAATACAGTGATGCCACTTTATAATAAAAATACGATTGGTGCGGTTAATATCGGAACAGGTATTAAGTAACATTGGGTATTTAGCTTCTGTATGTATTTAATTTAAGCTAAAGAAAAAGTTTGCTTTCTTTGATCTTAGCGCAAAAAAGAAGTAAGAACTACTTTGATATCTTCCAGTTAAGGTTCTAAAACATTAAACAAAAAAACATGCCATCGCATTAAAGTTGAAACTTATATAAAATCCAATATATAATTATATCCCTAAAATACACTAAACGAAAATCCTCACCAGGTGCGCGTATAAAAGATTGTCAAACTATTTTAAAGATCACCGCCAAAGTGAACTTGCATGGACAAAATAAAACAAAAAAAACAACCATCACCGTTAAACAATTTAACCACCAACGCCATCATCGATATAATAATACCTATAGACGTTGAATGGGCAGCGATAATTGTTTATGCTTCAGGCACACGTGCATTTTTCTTAAAGATTAATTGTTTTCCTTATGCAACCCTGTGATCCTTGTTAATAAAACAAAAATGTTTTTAAAAAAAAGCTATCGCTGTAAATTGCAAAGCCAAACTTTGTAAATATTTCCAGCACTTAATCATTCTCCCACGTAATGCGGCTTCAGTTTTTTTTTTTTTTCTTTCCATCGACAACCAACATTAACTGATCTGTACCACCACCGCACACCATTTGCTATAAGCTAAATCAACTTTTCCAAGTCATTTCACAAAAAAGCCATCTATCTGTGAGTATGAGAGAAAGTAAATTTGCCGTGCCAATTGCACCGCACATGACAGATAAAAAATGTGTAGAGGGTAGAAAATTTTACATCTTTCATGTCATATCTCTCTCTCTCCATTGGATTACCCTTGATGTTGCACTTTTAGATTGATTTTGCCTCAAACGATCATTTTGCTTAGCTATAGCTTACAAACATACTTCGATTGCATTTATATAGGTAGACTTTTTTTTATCTTTCCCAGACACTGATGGACATAATCACGCCTGCCTTTAGTATAATTTGTCTCCTATTCGCTCAGACTGACCAACAACGCAGCATGTCAGACATGATCAGCATTTAAGCCAAGATCGTATTACGGTCAGTAGACTGCAGCGCCGCCGCACAGTGGTTCCCTTCTATGGAGTAAGTGGAAAAAACCTATAAAAACCGAACGGGTGGACTGATTTGATTGAAATTTGGTATATAAATTAAATGAAACGAGTTCTCATCGTTGTTAAAAAATTGTGTGTCGTGCTTTAAAATTACTCATTTTTTAAAAGTTGTATTGATTAATATATTTATTCTTTTTATTTCCTTTTTTTTTTTCTTTTTTTTCTTAAAAATGTAAATGTCTCTTACACTTTAAGGCAAATTAAAACTGAATACAGAGAAGGTTTTTCAGAAAGCAAAAAATTAAAAAGTTTCATAAGTATTATAGCACCTTAAATTTATACTTACTAAACCAGCCCAAAAAATTAAGGGAACAAAAAAAAATTGTGATTTTTTTAGTGATTTTCGATTGATAGTATAAAAATGATCGTATCATGACAAAACAAAAAGCATTGAAAGCTACATTCCTCTATTTTTAAACTAAATATTTTATTTCGAATGGTAAAATAGCTAAATCTTTGGAATTATTCAAATACCAAAATTTTCCAATTTTTTTTTGTTTTTACTTTTCTCTAAAAAAAGCGAAAAAATGATTTTTATTTTTAGAACTATTTGGCCTTAAGATTCTTTTTGTTTCAAACTTCTACGATTTACGATTTAGATTGCAATATCAGTCATCACACCAAAAACCATACTTTTGACTTTGACTATCAATATCTCAAGAACGGATCTTTTTAGAGAGAATTTAAGGATACATTTGAAAATTTTTTTTCTTGCATTTGAGATCATTTTAGAAAAGCTATCAAAAAAGGCCTTTTTATGGGTTTTTAGAAAATGTGCCGCTGTTTTATAACTATGGGTGATTATGAGCAAAATCAAATTCTTTTGAGTTTATTTGAACATTTTATTATTAAACACCGTTTAAATTTTAGATAAACCAAAGAAAATTACAATTTTTCAAAAAAAGTTAAATTTTGAAAAAAAAAAATTCATAGGTATCGTTTTTGGATATTTTTCCTTTTTTGGAAAATTTTTGATTTTTCTTTATTTTTTGGCTTATCAGTGATGACTACATAGACCTCTTATAATGTAAAAAAATTTATTTTATCAAAAAAGCCGTTAAATTAGAAACGATAATACCGATTTCAAGTGCTGTTTGAGTGACACGCATTGCTACACTCAAGAAGCTCTTACGGGAGAATGGGTCAAAATGGGTCATTTGTTTTAACACCATAAATAGTATATATCATAAGCTTTAAATTAATACTAAAATGAACGTGGAGCATCGTGGAGCTTTTTTTTTATAGGCTGACAAAGAGTAAAAACTACTCGCTCTAGAGGTGTCTTTATATAATATTCTGGTTTTTCTGATTCAAAAGCAAATTCAACAAACGGTAAATGTAGACTTAAGGACAAATATACCATTAACAACACTACATACTTTTTTTTTTAAAAAAAAAGCTCTATTCTTTAAAAAAAAATCGTCAAAAGTTGCAGAAAAAAAGAACGAAATTTCGAAAATCTTAAAGAATCTAGTTTGAGCTAAGTATACTCGGGACTAGGGCTATGCAAAAAATTAAAATTGATTGCATTCTGTATTTAAATATATTGTTAATCGAAAAACCAAATCAAAAAAATTGAGAAAATTGTTTCACTTTTTTGGGTTTTTTCCATGAGGGAACCACTGTGCGCCGACGACAACAACGATAACTGCAACGACGACGACAGCGGCGGCGCACTGTTGTCCAAAATGACTTATCTCGTTGCAAAAATCATAACTTTTGAACGGATTGAGGTAGCGGTACAGTTTTTTTTTTAATTTGAAGGAAATTTCCAGGGCTGTTACACCAATGAATTTCAAGAAAATTGTTTTACAGGGTGTTTAGGAATCATCGGCCGAAAACCGATTTTCTTAAAAAAAAAAATATTTAAATTAAAATTGGTATGCCATTTTGTAGAAATCACTAATTCACATCTAAAAAAAGTTCAGATTACACTTTTCCATGATATTACGATTATAGAGAATGCCAAAAAAGTTGGTCCCGGAAGTCCGTGTGTCTGTCTGTCTGTATAAGGATCTACAGCCTAAACGGATGAACCGATTGACTTCAAATTTGGTATGTAGCATTTTTTGGAGACCTTCCAGAGGGGTTTTTGGAATTAATTTTTTTGGGCCAAAAATAACGGTACTTGTCATACACCGATTTCAGTAAAGCTGTAATTGCTCAAAAACGGCTCCAACGATTTTGTTTAAAAAATTCAAATGTAAGTTTGAAAACAAGGTCTATCTTCTAATGAAAAAAATTTTTTTGGAAAATCATTATTAACGGTACCTGCCATAGAACGGTTTTTTTTAAATCCGATATTCTCCGAAACGGCTTATTCCATTTCAACGAAACTTTTTTTGAAGAAGCACTTATATAACTCAAATATAGGCCAAAAATAAAATTTCAAAAAAAATAATTTTTGGATTTTTAAAAAAATTTTGAAATTTTTTTTTGAAAAATAAAATTTTCGAAAACGGGACATTGTATTTTTTTGAAATTTTGTTTTTAGATGTGGATTAGTGATTTCTACAAAATGGCATACCAATTTTAATTTAAACATTTTTTTAAAAGAAAATCTGTTCCTTCTGCCTTCATTTTTTTTCAAAGTACAAAATCTCGGCAGTGCGCAAGCATGCGCAGCTAAATATTTTTATTTTGGATCAACAATTGATTGGTACACATACCCTATTCGGCTTAATGCATGGAACCGAATGGATTTTTTACGGTACCTGCCATAAAACCGTTTTTTTTCAAATCCGATATTCTCCGATACGGCTTATTCGATTTCAACGAAACTTTTTGTGAAGAAGCACTTATATAACTCAAATATAAGCCAAAAATAAAATTAAAAAAAAAATAAATTTTGGATTTTTAAAAAAATTTTGAAATTTTTTTTTGAAAAATAAAATTTTCGAAAACGGGACATTGTATTTTTTTGAAATTTTGTTTTTAAATGTGGATTAGTGATTTCTACAAAATGGCATACCAATTTTAATTTAAACTTTTTTTTTAAAGAAAATCTGTTTTTGGCCGATGATTCCGAAACACCCTGTGAAATAATTTTATTGAAATTCATTGGTATAACAGCCCTAGAAATGTCCTTCAAGTAAAAAAAAAAATTGTACCGCTACCTCAATCCGTTCAAAAGTTATGATTTTTGCAACGAGATAAGTCATTTTGGACAACCGTGCGGCGACGCGACGCAACTGACCGGACGTTATACCTAAGCCAGTGTCTGGTAATCCATCAAGATCGTGTGTAGGACATAAAATGCGCATGTTCTCAGTTTTTTTTTTTCTTAGTTACATTTTATAAATCAAAGTTCAAATTTATATTTAACGCATACATATTGCAACTATTAGGTAAGATTTCCGCACGCGCATGCGATCAAATTGCTGTGAATTTTGTTCATGTGTCAAAGTGACAGATCAAATAGCACTTTTCCAGTCATTTTCGGTTGTATTACGATCATGTAGACTTTGGGATTTTATTTATTTATTTTTATTTTCTTAATGAAGAAGAAAATGAGTAGCGCAGTGGTAGACAATGAATTACATAAGGAAAGATTTTGGAAATGATATCATGTCATTAATGAATCTTTCAATGCAAAGTGGAATATTATGAAGCATTTCTTATGAATTGATGAAATGATTTTCCTCGGCGTTTTGACGGATTCTCAGAAATATGAAAATATTATTCAGGAAAATTCCATTAATTTATTTTACAGACACTTGCAATGAGGCCGATCCCTAGCAATTTGCGGCTTGAATTTTTGAAAAAAAAGTAATTTTTGAGGATTTCGAAATTTTCAGTAGATACACTGTGGTGGTTTATGCGTAACTTTTGCTGCGATTTTTCATTACAAATTTATTTATTTGAAGTGGACAGACGACACAAATTTGAATTTTTGAAAAAAAGTAATTTTTTGGGATTTTATTGGACTTTGAATTTTTCACTAAAAATTTTGTTTTTTGAATATCTCCAAACGATGATTTTTTGTTTGTATAAATTTCTCGAAAAGGCACAAACGATTGACGTTTGAATTAAAAAAAATTATTTTTGCGGATTTAAGGGACTTTAAATTTTCAGTAGGTAGACTGTGGCGAATGCGTAACTTTTTTTTTGAATTTTGAAAATTTGTTTTTTGAATATGTATTTCCTAAATGTAGGGAGGACAAACGGTGATTTTTGATATATGTAAAGAGAATTGATTTTGGGGATTTTTGGTGGAATTTTAGAGAAGTTTCAAATTTTTCAGTGCAAAATTTGTTTTTTACTTGCGATATAGGTACTATAGGGCAAGTTTAGGATTCGTAAAAAAAATCGAACTCGAGATAACAATTTTACATGACATTACGATGATGGAGAATGCCAAAAAAGTGGGTCCGGCAATTCTGTCTGTCTGTCTGTCTGTCTTTCTGTCCGTCTGTCTCTATCTGGAGCTGCAGCCTAAACGAGTGAAGTGATTTTCTTCAAACTTGGTAGTTAGCAGTTTTTATTGATTCCCTAGAGGGGAAATTGAAATTTTTTTTTATGACCAAAACTAACGGTACCTGCCATATAACGGAAATAGAAAAGTTAATTTTTTTCAAAAACGGCTCTAACGATTTTGATTAAAATTTTTGTGTGTAGTACTACACATAAGAGCCTACTTTTTAAATAAAAAAAATATTTTTTGTACCGTTATTAACGGTACCTGTCATAGAACGGTTTTTTTCGTTTCTGAATATCTCGTACAACATTAACCCGATTTAAATGAAAATTTTTATACAAACGTGTGTAAGTAAAGATAATATTAAAAATTTAGAAAATTTTCAAAAAATTTTAAAAAATATTTCAAAATTTTTTTTTGAAAAATCAATTTTTTGAAAACGGATCAATGAAAAATTTTGAAATTTAGTTTTTATGTGTAAATTAATTATTTCTTCAAAATGGCATACCAACTTTTTTTTTGAAAAATGTTAAAAAATTTTTATACATAAAAAATTATTTTTTTAAAAAACGGCTCCTACAATTTTCGAAATTTTTTTTCTAAAAATACCTTTTTATACAAGAAATAAAATGGCATATTTGTTTTTTTTTTTTAAGATAATTTAAAACGGAGTTTAATTAATTATAAAAACAGATTTAATTTTTTTATACTACTTATGAAATTTCTTCAAAATATCAAATTTTAAATTTCTTGAATAAAAAGCTTTAACATTATAGTTACTTTAAGCATTAGAGCAAGTACGTGCGACCCCAGTCGTGTAATTTATTTATATCTCCTAAACGGATGGTTGAAAAACGATAAAATTCAGTATATATATAGAACTCGAGGTGGACAAATGATTTTAGACGTCTATTAGGCTATTGATTATGTAGTTTAGAAAGGAACTAAGACGTTCACGGGTTTTTATTGCAGGAATCGTTCAATGGGTTATAAAAGAAGATAAAACCGCGGAGTGCTATTAAATGAGAGGGTGGAAACTGAAGATAGGGGTGCAAAAGCCCCCTTTTTGGTTTTTTCAATATACCTCGTAAACCAAGCAAAATTTTGATATATTTCACATAAAACTTTTTGTAGAGAATTAAATTTCCTATTGGAATAATGTTTTTTAAAAATTGAAAAAAAAAATTTCCATACCAAAATAGTCGAAATGATCATAAAAAAAATATCAAAAAAATCGATTTTTTGAGTTTTTTTGCTTTTTTAGTTGTACATTTTTTTTGGGTTGAGATAGACATAAACATTGCTCCAAAGAAAAAAAGAAGATTAAATTTCCTTCAAACTGCTGTGCTCACTATATTTTTTCATTGAAAATTAACCGAAGTATGGCCATTTTAATCTATCTTTTTTTCGCATTTTTAGTTTTACTCAAGTAAAACAGAAACATTTGAGGGGAAAGTACGATAACTTAAGCACCAAGAACTGATAATGAGATTTTGTAGAGGGGTTAAATACAATAATTGTTTACTATGGGAGAGGGGGTCAATGTCCCCCCGTTTTGGCGGGAGGGGCAATTTTCTAAAAAAAATACTTAAAGTAAAAAAAATTATTAAAAAACAACGGCAACACTTACAGTTTTGATTAATACTTTTTTCAAATGCTAGAATTATAAACTTAATATTAATTTTAAAATGAAGTTATTTTAATCAATTCTTTTTGAAATAAACGAGTGATTCCAATAAAGAAAGTATTTTGTCTATTTTTCAATTTTCTCAAAAAGTTGAAGGCATAGAAACATTATGATTTTCATGATTTGATAAGAAATCAATTAAGGCAGTTTACTTTGTCGAGCAATTTTGTATTGAAGTCCGCAGTCTCTGTGAAAATTGTACTCAATGTGCTTTTTAAACTTTTTTTTCACATGTTTTGACTTTGAAATCGGATATTTCAAAAACAATTGATTAAAATAACTTCATTTTAAAATTAGTATTAAGTTTATAATTCTAGCATTTGAAAAAAGTATTAATCAAAACTGTAAGTGTTGCCGTTGTTTTTTAATAATTTTTTTTTTACTTTAAGTATTTTTTTTAGAAAATTGCCCCTCCCGCCAAAACGGGGGGACATTGACCCCCTCTCCCATAGTAAACAATTATTGTATTTAACCCCTCTACAAAATCTCATTATCAGTTCTTGGTGCTTAAGTTATCGTACTTTCCCCTCAAATGTTTCTGTTTTACTTGAGTAAAACTAAAAATGCGAAAAAAAGATAGATTAAAATGGCCATACTTCGGTTAATTTTCAATGAAAAAATTTAGTGAGCACAGCAGTTTGAAGGAAATTTAATCTTCTTTTTTTCTTTGGAGCAATGTTTATGTCTATCTCAACCCAAAAAAAATGTACAACTAAAAAAGCAGAAAAACTCAAAAAATCGATTTTTTTGATATTTTTTTTATGATCATTTCGACTATTTTGGTATGGAAATTTTTTTTTTCAATTTTTAAAAAACATTATTCCAATAGGAAATTTAATTCTCTACAAAAAGTTTTATGTGAAATATATCAAAATTTTGCTTGGTTTACGAGGTATATTGAAAAAACCAAAAAGGGGGCTTTTGCACCCCTATCTTCAGTTTCCACCCTCTCATTTAATAGCACTCCGCGGTTTTATCTTCTTTTATAACCCATTGAACGATTCCTGCAATAAAAACCCGTGAACGTCTTAGTTCCTTATTACCCTGTTTTTTTCGACATAATCAATAGCCTATATATCAAGATTTGAGCTTTAAAGAATTTTTCAGACTTCCCATAAAAAAAAAGTAATTTGCTCTAAAATTTTTTTGAAGGGTTGGACAAACGAAAATTTTGGGTGGACAAACATGCAATGGACAAACGAATTAGACAAGTTTGGTTAAAAAATTTTGAGGTCGCAGTTCTGGCTTCACGAAGTTTGAAAACTTGACACATTGTCGTTTGAGTGTTCACATAATCTAAATCAAGCTCGCTATTGGTAGTCCATCTTGCAAGTTGAGTAATGCAAACTCGCCTAATGTGTTATAAAAAGTATGTTTGCTTACTTTCCCGAATTTTAGCAAATTTGATAGAGTACAAAAAATAAAATTAAAGTGACAAATAATACATTTTTCAGAATGACGTCCTGCTTTTACACTTATTTTAATGATATTTGTGTTACATCTCTGCGTCTAATGCCAAAATTCTTTCAAAAATACTAGCAAATTGTCATTCAGTGGATTATAATCATAATAATGCCAAACGCTCTTGTCATAACACTGGTAAAGATTGACAAAGTTGATTTTCGTATAGCATAGGCACCTTTTCAGACTATTTAAACGACAAAAAAATACAAACAAATGTAAGAATACTGACTTTTAAGTTGTCACTTGGTCGCATTTGGTCTATCTGTCACATTCTGTTTACTGAAAAAAAAAATAAAAACAAATTGAAATCTAACTGATTGAACTCCAGTAACTCATAAAAAAGATTTTGATGATAAACTTGATTGCCTTGAAATAACTATTATTTTACCTTTACCCACATACTTATACTCTTTAGTACAAATAAGTTGTTGTTTTATTCATTAACTTTTTGAAACTCTTACAATCTAGCCTACATTTAAAAATATATATTTTATATATCACACCAATTAGTCACGTTCTTTAATCGTGTCATTGTATTAATCACAAAAAATTAAAAAAACAAAATAAAAACAAACTGTCCCAGAAGCTAATTACTTTTCATAAAATCCATCGACCGGTATTTTCTAGGGGATTCCATTCTCTTGAAAATCTTGATTCTGACTCAATCCAGTTTCACTTGAATGTTTTCATTCCAACAAATTAAAATTTAACACATAACAGAGAAACATTAAAACATGTTAAATTACTACTTTATTTACACTTACACCAAACTCGATCACTCTCAAAAAGTGTCATTTTGTATGTATATATAACTGTTTATGGAACTTTTATCTGTCAATATAATAACAGTTTTTTTTGTTTGGTTTAAGTTTAAACAAAGAAGAATTATTAGGACTTGATGACATGCGATCGAGATTTTAACTTTGATCTTTTGTTGTTAATGATAAAAACATATTATCAATAATTTAATTATATTTTTAGACGCGTGCGGCGCTGTTGGCTCGTGTTAATGACATTAGGGGAAGACAACAAGTGAATAATTAGGATAATGTCATTTTGACGTCAGGTATCAATTTAGAAATTTTTGATTTTTGTTCTTTTGACGTTTAAGAGGAAAAACCCGTGGCGCTTGACAAAGTGTCAATTTATTATTTTAATTAAATATAACACTTTTTTAAGTCCATACGTCAATAAAATCAATTGTGTCTTGTATTGGATATCTATGAATCTTTTTCTGTTTTCGTTTGAGAAATATTAGGTCTTAATTAATATGAAAACCAATTAACGGTGCATTTGAAATCTCTTCGAAAAAAACATCTTATTAACACTGAGAAATATTCGGATCAATCCAAACACACTTTGACTAACCCACTGCACAATTATTTTTCTGCAACAACTATGAAGTCACCGAATAGATCTGTGTATGGAACAATGGCGAGTTTCTGAGTCCAAGCGGCGATCGGCAAGTTAATAAGCTCATAAGGCTAGATGTTAAAATTGGTGTCAAATTAATTATAAGTTGATACTGAATACGAAAAAAATAGGATTGGCACTTTTAAAATGGGAATTTCTATGTGGCAACCCTATTTTAAAGGAAAAATGAGATCACATAACTAATTCTGTATAAGAAATGCCCAACAACAGCCTAATTAGTGGAAAAAATAATAAAATTAATATAAAGAATCTAGGCATACAAATATGGCAACCCTATCAAATGGAAAAACGCTACAAAAAGTCTTATTTGAACATGAGAGTACAATATTGTCCTATTTTTTCAATCAAAAAAGTTACCGAAAAAATTTTTGATTTTTTAAAATTTTGGAATGCAATTATTTAGCTTAAAACCGTTTTTTAAAGCTTGTGTGAAAAAACTATACTTTTGTTTTAGAAAATATTGAGAAAAATTGAAAAAGACAAAAAAACGATTTTTAAGATTGATTTTTCCGTAAATGACAGTAATATTGGCGAGAAATAATTTTCCATAGAAACCAAATTATACTTTTCTAATGGTCATTGACCTTTTAAATTTGAATCAAGCACTAGAATAGCTCTTACGTGCAAAGTGTTTGAGATATTGAATTTTGAACGCCCAAAACACTATTTTTATGATTTTTGGCATGGTAATATGTCAAAAACGTGATGTGATAGAAGAAAAAATCGAATGCCTTGTTCGAATTCACTAGTCAAAAAGTTTTTTTTATAGAAATCAAAGTATATTTTTCTAATGGTTTTTTGTGCGCTGAGCTCGAATCCGAAGTCAGAAAAATTCTATCACATCACGTTTTTGAGATATTACCATGCAAAACATCACAAAAATAGTGTTTTGGGCGTTCAAAATTCAATATCTCAAAAACTTTTCACGTTAGAGCTATTCTAATGCTAGATTCAAATTAAGAAGGTCAAAGGCCATTAGAAAAGTATAATTTGGTTTCTATGGAAAATTATTTCTCGCCAATATTACTGTCATTTACGGAAAAATCAATCTTAAAAATCGTTTTTTTGTCTTTTTCAATTTTTCTCAATATTTTCTAAAACAAAAGTATAGTTTTTCCACACAAGCTTTAAAAAACGGTTTTAAGCTAAATAATTGCATTCAAAAATTTTTTCGGTAACTTTTTTGATTGAAAAATAGGCTATTTTTTCAAATTAAATTCGTGAAAAATCCAAAAATTCTTTTTTGCTCAAAAAACATTTTTAATAGATAGAAAACATAACAAAGTAGTTTATAACCAAGTTTTGTTAAAATCCAACCATTTTTGTAAAAGATAAAAATAAAAAATCAAAAAATCGTATTTTTGCATTTTTTCCAATATTTTTGAGGTTATAGAAAAAAATTGTTTGAGTAAAAGTTGTAGACATTTATACTATCTACAACTTTTGCATTTGACTTTTTTCGATAGGACGTCTAGTTTTGACAGAAATCGTAAAAAACCATGATTTTTGACACCCACCCCACTTTTTCGCCCACCCACCCCCTTTCCACCAATTTTTTTGTGGGCAATTTATTTTTCCCCTTTTATATTCCAGTTATCCTAAATTTTCCCACCACCCATATGCTGCTAATAATTTTTTTATTTTCAAAAATTATTGGCACTGGTCTATACGCCAATGTTACAAATCAATGAGATGAATATTATTGGTCGATAAATAATTAGCTCTCAAAACTCGAAACTAACTCTCTCTGATTCGGTCCACCAACCAGTGTTGAAAGTACTGAAATGCATTTAAAAATTATCTTTATCAAACGTCTGCACTGAAGGGTTATAAATGCAAATTAAATACGACTTGAATTTCACAATTGGTCTGAAAACTAACAAGAGCATCTCATAGATAAGCGTGTTTTTCTTTTCTTCATCCTGAAAATAGATCTATTGTTTCTTTTTTTCAGGCCAGATTCTAATTTTATATTCGACATAATAAAGTTTGTTATTCACATCTTGAAATATTTTAGATCACATTGACCTAAAGTATTAACATGCAAAATTTTCCGCTCCTGGTTAAAAGTGATAAGATAAAAATGATAACACAATATTATTTATAATATCTTCAAAATATCTTAACAACAACCATGCAGGTAGATAAATTTACGCCAAACCAGCATAATATCTAATAAAAAAAAACAGCATTGAATGAATCATGCAAATCCGGTCGGTTATTCGAAATTAGTATCTTAATTTGAATTGTTATTTTGAAAAACTCTATTCATGTAAACAAGTACATACAACTATTTTCTCATAAACATTTAGATGACAAGTTTCACATGGTCTTACGTCAACATGTGATTTTGATTTTTTTTGCTCTTGTTTTTGTTTGTTTACTAAAAAAAGTATTGTTCTTTATTTTTATTTAATTCAAATTACTTCTGTTCAAATTTTTCTGTTTCGCACAGTTCCTAGATTTTTATTTAAACAACTCAGTAGTTAGGTACTAACTTTTCATTCATTTTTCTTTGATTATAAGGCACAATGTACTTTTTAACACCTCACCAATCTGAAGAAAATACATGCAATCAATTAACAAATGTATGTGTGCGTTCTATAATATGTTCAACGAGTATATGTATGTTGTAATGAGTACATCTTGAACGAATATGCCTTCAATTCAGTAAACATATGTAGTTGTCATTGAAATATTGAATAACAAACTCAATTCAAGATTTATAATTATTCAGTACATAATTTTAAGTATTAACATGCTTTTACGCACTTAGTACAAACATTAATGTGTTCAGTATAAACTTTAGTGTATACCTACTGATTAAAAATTTGTACTGAGTAATTACACAATATTGCTGATACATGAGATATTGTACTATAAATCATTGTACTTGTACTCAATTCATAGAAATCTGCACTCAGAATTAAAAGCACTGTAGTGAGTACATAAAAGTCTTAATTGAGTACCTTAAATCTATACTTTTTAAATTACATAAGTCGGTATAGAGTAAATATCTTTCAATATTAGTGCTTCTCGCCATTTAATAAAATAAAGAAGAAATAAGAATGAAGAACCAAAAGAGTTTATGAAATTTTTTTGGGTGGAAAACTGGAAACGTCTGTTTTCAAGTTCATTCTGAATTATTATCAAAAAACTGTGACAAAATAAATACCCCAATGAAACGTATTAGAATTGTTACATTTACGACAGAAACAAAGAATTTAAACAGTAAGTAAAAACATTTCAGGTGAAAGGGTGTTTTTTTGGGAAATAAAGAAATTCCGCGAGTAGTCTCAAAGTATTAAAAATATTGTCTTTGGCATGAGAAAATACGAATAAAAGTGTGTTTTTTTCGATTGAATGGTTACCCTGATTAAATTTTATAATTACGTTACATTTGGGATAGAAACCAAGAATAAAGAAAAGAGGCTTTATAAAATGTTTTTGGGCGAAAGAGTTTTTTTTTTTTAAAGGGAGTAAATTCTGTAAAGTTCCCAAGTCCCAAAAAGCTAATGATTCTTTTAGAACTTAAGTGTAACTAAGTAGGTACTATTTAAAATGGAGACCAAAAATAAAATGTGCCAATCTATCCTGCACAAGCCCCCGACTATCTAAATAGAGGAATGCCTCAGGCGGAATATAGCCGCTTAAACACACACTCTTGAAGTATTCATCGTTAGGGTAGTAGGCCTCAAAAATGTAGCTATTTGAAGAGGCCATCGCTCTTGAAACGTGGCCACGAACAAGCTGCAGCATAAAGTTATCAATTCTATTTATGTTGGCCCTATTGTATAAAACCTCATTGGAATAGTAATGCGTGTAGTCAGATTCGGGTGTTCTGTGCAGACCAAGGCAACGTCTTAGACACTGCCTCTCAAACACCCGAAACTTTTCATTTGAGATACTTTTACTCGGCAGTGGATGTCCGTGTGGTCCAGCGATCACGTTCAAAAAGAAACACCCTTTGAATGAAAGGTTCATTTTATTGTGGGTGCTGATGATAAATTGAACATTTTATACTAAAGTTCTTAGACGTACTACAAACAATTTTTAGGACTTATTACAGAAGTTATTTTCTCATAAAAACAACACCCTTTCACCCAAAATATGTTAATGCACATACGTATTTTATTATTTTTTTTATGGTATACGAAACGTCCATACAAAATTTCATCAGTTTATGACTTATTTTCAAAGAGTAATTGGTAATATTCTGACTGTTATTGGAAAAGTAAAATACTATTTATAAAGAGGCCAATCAATATTTACCCTTCCAGATTACTTGTATTTTGAAAACTAACAACCATTCAAATTTTATGTTTTTTTTCACAAAGTGAGCAACTGACTTCTTTCTCAAGGCTTATAACTAGCTCACTGCTCAGTTTTTTTTTTTTTACAGAAAACAGTTAATTAAATTGTAAAACGCACTATTAATAGCGTTTTAAGATCATTAAGACGAACAAACAAATAATAAAATCTTAGAAAACCAGAATAAATAATTTCAATATTTAACCGATTACATGGATGTAAATTTGTTTTTCAATTCTTTTACTTTTGTCAACAAAAATCCAAAAACAATTTTCCCGAAATTTCCCATGTTTTATATCCTTAATATTTGAAAAAATAATGCATCCATGTTTCCGCTTAATCTTTTTCGAAATTTTAAAAGAACCCATGTTTCGCTTGACACTATTCTTAATATTTTTACACCTGAATAACTATAAACAAACCGAAAACATATTTTTAAAATCCTGGCAAAATTTTAAATTTAAACAAAAAAAATAGAAATAAATTTCTAATTTTCTATTTGCACTTAAAAGCAACGAAGCAGAAAAATAATCCCACATTCCAAAGTATCATCACTTCGTTAATTTTCTAAACAACAGAATTTCTACTTGAACAACCGCATATATTATTATATTGAACATTGCCAACAAAAAAAAAATGCAAAAAAAAAACATAAACGAGAAAATTCAAATTCCAATTATAGTGCCGGGTGTTGCTATATTTAGAAAACAAACCAAAAATAAAAATTAAGAACCATTCTCTCTCGTCTCGTCTCTATAACTAAAAATAAATTAAATACAAAGAAAAAAAAAGACCATTGTTCAGAAAATATAAATATACCGGTGAGATGCTCCTAAGAGATTACAATTTAAATATTTTTTTACAATATTCTTTGTAAAAAAATAAATTTAAATTATTTCCTTTTTTTGTTGTTGAAATAGGGAACTGCACTCTTTATTATGATAATTGCAAGTGAAAATGTTTTTCAAATTTTTCATTTTTTTTCGCTTTTTTTCAAGGTTTTTTTTTTAATATTCTTTAGGATGGCTTTCATTTTCTGATATAAAAAAAAAAAAACAAACATTGAAACACTTCCCCCAGTTAATTGATTTTATATTTTTTTTTGCATAAACAATAAATACACAAGTATCCACGCTCTGCAAATACAATTGAGTAAATGCAAAGAGTCATCAAGGTTATGACGAGTCGAGAAACGAGACGACACACAATATGACTGACAGACAGTTTGTGTCGTGTTTGGTTTGTGCGTTTTAAAAAGATTTATAAAAGCGCACGCTTTCAAATAGAACATTTTAAAGTGGACTCTGTTCGGTTTGACAAATAAAGATCTCATCTCAAACACAATGATTTATGCAATTTGAAATTTAAATTAAATGAAATGGTCTGAGATCATAAAGTGTGTTATAGTATCGTTGAGCGTGTCTAGCACTAAATCTAGATGGCTTAGTATAACCATTATTTTATACTGCAATGAATTTGAAAGGAGATACCGAAGAAGTTTAGTTTTTTTTAGTAATGAAGGATGAAAAAACAAAGGTGAGTAACACGTTCCACATTCATGAAGTGTGGCTGAAGAAAGAATCTCTTGACGGCAAATCCAAAATTAAAAACCTTTGAAATATCAATTGCAACAATCCTACAATCCTTTCGAAATAATTGATCTCAAAGTTAAAATTAGGGAAACAAATTTTTAAAAAATCGTCATTCCAAAAACTATAAATTTTAATAGCTTTATTAAAAATTACAATAATGTATATAATGGTGGCTTTTGAAAAACGTATCATTCATAACTGTAAGTGTTGCCGTTTTTTTTTTAAATATTTTTTTTTATTTTAGGTTGTTTTTTTTTTAGAAAATTGCCCCTCCCGCCTAAACGGGGGGAGACAGACCCCCCTCCCTTAGTAAAAAATACTTGTATTGAACCCTTCTTCAAAAAACTATTATCAAATCTCGGCATCACAATTATCGTTACTCTCCCCTCACCCTGTTTTTGCTAATTTTTTTTATTGATTTTTCGTTTTAGTGAGGTAACGGTAACTCGGACAAAAAAACTTTATATGAGACAAACATAGATAATCAATAGTTCTTCAAATTTTATAACAACAATTTTTTGATAAAAGTTTAAAAAAAAAAAAAGTTATGGTAAAAAAAAGTGAATATAGTATTTTACGAAATTCATTATAATTCCTAAATGGTAGGTTTTAGAGTAAAAAGTTACTTAACATATTTTGTGGAAAATAAAATTTACTACAACTTTGTCTCATAACATTTTTCTCTAACACCAAAACTAGCCAAACTACAAGCGATACTCGCAAAACTGTTCAAAACAAAATGGCGGCCAAAGTCGTCCCGATATTTTTGTGGATAATGGGGGGTTTTGCTTCTGTACTAGTGTACTTTCATATTTTGAGTCCAAATTGCAGTTGCGAATTATTTCTCAGCAAAAGTATAACTTGACTGGACTATAATATGCATTAAAATCCGTTTTTAACCCGAAAATCCAACAGTTTTTCGACAATAACTTTTTTTTGATAAGAGCTATTTTTGTCACATCAAAAACTCTAGAGAATGTAATTTCCCATAAAAGTAAACAAAAAATATTTTTCTACGACCAATAACGGCCGAGAAAATCAAATAAATGTTTTTTTTTTTTTTGAATTTTTCAAAATGACGAACGACGCAGAGGGTTATTTTTTTTTTCGAACTTTGTAGTTAAAGAATCCCCAAGACGTACTATTTAAAATAAAACAATAAAATTCTCCTTAGCAATTTTGGTAGATAATTTCGATTTTCGTGTCTAATTTTACTGGACTATTAATAAAATAAACAAGTTATGCCAATGGCAGCATTCTATAGTTTTTGTCCTTTACATGTATGTATCTTGTACGTATAAAAGACTACTGCGATGCGGTTAATTTTGGCAGAGAAAAACGAATAATGTAAAGTCGATCTACCTACATTGACTTTTGGTTATGAAATTACAATTAATGTTAGTATTAATCAATATTGTCAAATAAATATCAATAACAACATCATAGTTTTAGAGGTTATCTTAATCGTAACACAGTCTAAAAATAAAATCACACCATATTACACTGTGTCAATTGGAAAACTTTACTAAAATGAACTCTGAACTTAATTGACATCTATATCAAGTACTTTGAAGCTTATCAAAAATCATGTTAAAAATAAGTTAAATATTATTTATTTTTAGGTACAAGTACGTTATCAAAAACATCATCTCAAAACATGCACAAATAATATAATTTGTACATCATGATTTATGATATATATATTTTTTTGTTGTTGTTAAATATTGCAATTTTATGGGAACATGAAATCATTTATTTAACCTAATTAATTATAAGATCGATTAATGTGTCTCGCCAAATTATAATTAGGTTTTACTTATCAATTGCAAAAATGTGTATGTATATGTGTTTTTTCTTGTAAACAAGCAACGAAATCAAAATGCGCAATACTATTCGATTTGTGATCCGCACCAAAGGTTGAATCTTATGGTAAACTCAAAGATCACATTTGTAATGAACGTATTATATATTCGTGAAAACAAAAAAATTCTACGCCAAGAACGCATTTGTAATGATCCCTTAGATAAATGGTTAGTACGATGAACGCTAACCTGCGGGTATTCAGGTTGAGGAAGGACTTTTTAGATGTTCTGCATCCTTCAAGGTACTACTTAAATAAAGTGTTGCCAAAGAATTTTAGAGGCAAGGAGCCGAATTTTAGAAATCTTGGAGCCAAAAATCGCCAATTTCAAAAATTGTTCATAAAAACTCATATTAATGTATTTTGTACCATTTTTTAAAATTTTTTTTTATCATTTTTTTCCAACTTCAAATTAACTCAGATATATGATAACATAAACAAAAAATTAAAAAAAAAATAAAAAATAAATAAAACTCGGTATTAAATTTATCAGACTTCAAGTTAGATTCTTTAATTTTTATTTTAGTAATAAATAACAAAACAAATATACATTGTGGAAAAGTGGAAACAAAATATGAGGCGTTCAGAACAATAATGGGTGAAGTCCATTTGAAATTTGTGCATTCTTCTGAACTTAAAGAAGCTTTTTCTCAGAAACTGAAGGAACTTTTGAAATAAATGTTTCACAGATCGATATCTCCAAAATTTCTTTCTTTTATTTTATTTGACATAAAACGAAACCCTTAATTTTTAAGACCTTAAAACATCCAACCTAAAGAGAAGTGGACTTCACCCATTATAATTCTGAACGCCTCATATATGAATGAAAATGGAAGTAGGTACATTCACAATTGCGCTTTTCAGCAAGACGTGTCAGTTGTCAGATTCTACTTCGAAGACTTTTAAGGCGTGATCATAATAATCAAGTACTTTTATTATAAAAGTTTTTAATTTTGAAGGAGCCACATTTGGTTAAATCGGAAATCAGAATTTGAAGGAGCCAGAGAAAACTTGAAGGAGCCGGTTTGGCTATAAATAGCCGGTCCTGGCAACACTGCTTAAATATATGTAAATAAAAATATAAATAAATAAAAAAATAGTCAAACAGTCCAAAAAGTAAATTCTTGTTAACGTGGTTAGAAATATGACGTTTCAGAAAAGTGCCGCAGTTGAAAATCAAAATAAACACATTTGACATTTCAGAATACAATTATTTCGATTTACTTTTCGAACTGTTTAAAATCATCAAAATGGAGGTTGTATAATACTATTTTGTTCTATATAAATTAGACGTTCACAATAAAAGATCAAGTCCACTTTTCTACAAGTTGGATGTTTAAAAGTCATTTAAGTTAAGTTTTTATTTATTTTTTTTTTTTAATAAAATAGTAGAAATAAATTCAGGGCACGTGTGGCAGCGCTCACCAGTTGCCGGAGTCTGAATTAAATGTAAAATAGTGATGTAAACGCCACCAGCAATCAGAATTGTTAAATTGTTGTTTTTTTTGACATTCTAAAAAAATGGCGGATAGATTTTTCATTTGACAACTGACCTATAATTCACAATTTGACCAAGATTAGTGCGCTTCAACTTCGCCAATCTTTAATAAAAACTCGATATCGTATGAAATGTGTGTCGTATATTAGAAAATTCGTTATTGTACTAAAATCGGTATAAACTTCATAGCCGCTTATGGAACAAAACAGAAATTAGTTCTATGTTAGGTTTAGTAAACATTTGACAGTTGCATTTTTATGCTTTATTTTCTTGGGAGGTGTCATAAATCGGAACCTAACAGAACTTATCATTCCACATTAAATGAGTAAACAAATTTTGTTTGCTCTGAATAACACAGAAACGGGGCGTTTGAATTTTATTAGTTAAGTTATTCCTACGATGGCTAGAATTTCACCCTCGAATAACAAGTACGATTTTTGAAGTATCTAAGAAATTAAAAAAAAGAATGGCTGAGAGAGATTTTTTTAAAAAATGTTCTGAATTCAGTGAGGAATTTCTTCTTTTCTTTGAAGATTGGTGTGACAGTATGCAAAGAAAATTTTTTGGCACGAAAAATTAATGACATGATGATTGAAAGAAGATCGCACAAAAATCACAAGTCAGGTGATTATTTCTGATATTAGAATTGGACACAATGTTAAGAAAAATGTGCATTGAATTAATTGTTATGTGTATGCTTCCGCAATTATATTTTATCAATAGCAAGTCGAATGGGATATACATCATCATGTGACAAAATCATTAACAAAAATGCGTTCTTTTGGAGGTGGTAGATTACTCATGAGTAGATGATTAGTAGATCTAATTCTACAATTGACAGTTGGTAGTACTAGTAGTTGGTAGTACTAGATTTCTAATCATGACATCATGAGTACTCTAGTACCTCTAAAGGAACGCAGCTTTTATAATATTGTTGAAGTATTGGTACAATTTGAATAAAATGTAGATAATACAAATTAACAGCTGCCCTTTTTTATAGAATTTCGGTGAGAGTTGTATTGAAAAATGTTCAATGCCTAACTCCCGCCATATTATTTGACACTTTCATCTTACTTCAAAAGGCATTCTCTTTGATATAAAAAAAAATTCAAAATGTGCTTCGTAAAAAACAAAAGCACGCTTCTGAAAGGGAAAAACCTACAATTATTATCCAAATTATGAACGCATATCATGCAAAGAACAAACTGTACAAACATATATTTAATTTTTAAACAAACGTGACACTTGTTTTTGACAAACGAACATGTTTGTTTTTTCGAAAATTGACAAAATTTAACTGCATTAAATTGTTTGTTATTTTTTTTTTTTGATTATTTACATGAACTTTAAGTAAAACCTGAGTAAATTCAACAGAAAGTGAGAAGATTTGGTTTTAACTGCTGATCAAATAGAAAAGTAAACAAAATTGTTTTCGTTAAATGTTTGTCATTTAAATTCGCATGGCAGGAACTATAAGGCCAAGGCCTTAAATTGCGTCACAACTGAAAAAGGAGATATGCCTAGATCATATCTTTCCGTGAGTTTGAAAACCCAAACATCGATGACAACACCACAAAGCATAACCGGTGACAGAGGCACGAGGGCGCACTTGTCTTCCTTGAGTGTATTTCAAATTTTTCTACAGATGTATTTAATTTTATTTAACAATTTGTGTAATATTGCCATGGTCAAACATGGACTATTCGGAAAATAAAACTACAGCTTTTTACTGTTTATTGAGGTTTTTCTTTTTAAACTGTTCTAGTTTTCTGTCCAGTGACACTTTCTTGATTCTGGAACAGTTTAACACAGAATTTTCTGAAATTTTTTTTTTACTCAGAGCAGGTTAAACCAGAACTGTCAGATGTGTTTGTTGTTGTTTTCTGTTTTGACGTCTTTCACGAAACTCTTCGGTTATCTGTCCTGAATTATTCTGATGAGGACAACTTAATGAAGATGTTGCATTCCCTTTTTGCGATTGCAATCCGCATGGTTTTTAAACTCCTCATCACTTTACGTTCTTTTCAAGATCAACAAGATCGAAATCCAATCACAACGTTTTTATATTCGAATTCATAACATCTGCGTTGCCAAAAATGTCATTCAATTTTGATCTTCATGTCGTGTGACGTCACTATGATAACTTGAAATATATATAATTAACGATTAACCCAGTTTCGCGTATCACCCTTCCCATCTAGATTGGCAAAATATAATAATACCCTCCACTGACTAGGCACTTGGATATCGCTTATCAATTTTGAAATGAAAATCATAAGTCATCAAGATTAGATACGATGACTCCTATTTTCCAGAACTGATAGAGGTAAATAATATCTAACCTGAGCCAATCACTTTTTTTCTTAGACTATGCTTTCGGAAACTTCTGAAGAATTTCGTCCTTATTCACAGGAAGTTGTTTTGGAAGAACATTGATTAAAAACTTTGATATTGTAGTCTATTGAATAGACCCTTTTGGATGGAACAAATTCGTTCAAGAGTTTTTATTGCTGATTATGATTCCTTGCCATACAAGAATACTCCAGCCAAAAGTGCTACTAAATCCGTTGGTGCATTTCTGAGAAAACGGCAACACTGGTCGGTTTTCAGTTTTTTTGATTTAACTCGAAAACCAAGCCTGACTTTGAAATGGTTCAAAGACACTTTTCATAGCAAATTAAATTTTCTGTCAAGTTAAGATGGTTAATAAATTTTAAAAATTATTTTTGACTAAAATTCTAACCTAAAATCAAAGAAAAAAAAGTTAAAAAATTGACAATTTTATTTTTTCTTACTAAATCAAGGGGCATTTTGTGTATGTAGCCGGGACGTCCAAACTTTGTACTAATGAAATAAAGTAGAGGTAAAATCCTTTGATAATATGCAATTTTAATTTTTTTTTGTCAAGAAACAACTTAAATGTACCTATTCAAAAATTAGCACTTTTTCTAAATTTCTGACTTTTTTAGTTAAAAGCAAGTTTTTAAAACTCGATAAAATCGTATTAATTGGTAACTTTTTGACTTTTAAAGTAAACATACTTCGAAGGATTGATTTAATATAAACTAAATATGGCAAACAAAAAAATTTATTTGCATCCTTATGGCCTTTTGTGCAATTTTGTGTATGTGCATTTTTATAAATACGGGTTGAATGGATGGACGGAGAGCCATTAGCTTTGGTCTATTGCATAGAAGAACATTTAATACCAACTCTTTTACTGTTTTCAATGGCCTGAAAAACAATTCTTGAAAAATCTGCGACCAACGAAAAGTTTCTCTTGAAAAACGAAAACAATACTCTAATGAGTTTGAAACAAAATAGCTCAGGCAAATTAGTAAATCCAATTGCACTTTTCGCGGGATAAATTTTTTTCATGGAACGTGTTTAGGTGAATGTCCTAATAGTAAAAGTGAATTTTTTGGGATGATAAGATATCGGAAACAGCCGCCATCTTGGAAAAGAGGTCGGTGCCGTTTTTATTTTATAACTCCATTTTTACTCATTTAAACCAAAAATGTCCAAGGATAGACTTATTATAAATTAAATTATCTAAAAAATGATATACAAATGAATTCCGTGAACTGGTTAAATTCAATTTTATAGTCGGTCAAAGTCCAGGTTCTTCTCGCAAGGTTAAGACAATATGACATTTTTCCAAATATCTGAAGAACTTTTTATTTGTTTGGGATTTTCTTAAAAAATGAATTATAGCACTTTTAATTATCGATGAAATGAACCCTTTATTGTTTTTGTAACCATCACATTGCAGAAGCAACCAAACGTCGAAGTCATGATATACGATTTTTTAACTGAACATTTCAATAGTTCAAATAAACAATCAAAAATTAAACACAATAGTCTCGAAAACATAACGGCTTACACGCCTCATATCTTGAGTTATACTTATCGTAATGCTGAGATTGAGGTGTTCATGTTTAGGAAAAATGACAGGGCATCAGTTCTTATATTTAGAATTATAAATAATGTCACTTTAGCTTATTCACATTAATTGGAAAATTCACTTCATTTAAAACCTCGAAAACCATATAAAGGTTAACATTAAAGATTTCAAACTTTGAATTCAATATTTAGACGAATATAGTTAAAAAACTGTTTACTTATATTTTGGTTATGCCTCCATTTCAAAAATTTGCTCGATCTAATAGAAGAAAACTTGTTATTTTCTCACTTTTGACTAGTAGAATGTGAGCTTCGACGTTAGGTGGCTCATACATTATGTTGGTTACAGTTACGAGAAAGGGCTCATTTTATAGATATTTAAAAGTGCTATAATTCATTCTTTAAGAAAATCCCAAACAAATAAAAAGTTCTTCGGATATTTGAAAAAATGTCATATTGTGTTAACCTTGCGAGAAGAACCTGGACTTTGACCGACTATAAAATTGAATTTAACCAGTTCACGGAATTCATTTGTATATCATTTTTTAGATAATTTAATTTATAATAAGTCTATCCTTGGACATTTTTGGTTTAAATGAGTAAAAATGGAGTTATAAAATAAAAACGGCACCGACCTCTTTTCCAAGATGGCGGCTGTTTCCGATATCTTATCATCCCAAAAAATTCACTTTTACTATTAGGACATTCACCTAAACACGTTCCATGAAAAAAATTTATCCCGCGAAAAGTGCAATTGGATTTACTAATTTGCCTGAGCTATTTTGTTTCAAACTCATTAGAGTATTGTTTTCGTTTTTCAAGAGAAACTTTTCGTTGGTCGCAGATTTTTCAAGAATTGTTTTTCAGGCCATTGAAAACAGTAAAAGAGTTGGTATTAAATGTTCTTCTATGCAATAGACCAAAGCTAATGGCTCTCCGTCCATCCATTCAACCCGTATTTATAAAAATGCACATACACAAAATTGCACAAAAGGCCATAAGGATGCAAATAAATTTTTTTGTTTGCCATATTTAGTTTATATTAAATCAATCCTTCGAAGTATGTTTACTTTAAAAGTCAAAAAGTTACCAATTAATACGATTTTATCGAGTTTTAAAAACTTGCTTTTAACTAAAAAAGTCAGAAATTTAGAAAAAGTGCTAATTTTTGAATAGGTACATTTAAGTTGTTTCTTGACAAAAAAAAATTAAAATTGCATATTATCAAAGGATTTTACCTCTACTTTATTTCATTAGTACAAAGTTTGGACGTCCCGGCTACATACACAAAATGCCCCTTGATTTAGTAAGAAAAAATAAAATTGTCAATTTTTTAACTTTTTTTTCTTTGATTTTAGGTTAGAATTTTAGTCAAAAATAATTTTTAAAATTTATTAACCATCTTAACTTGACAGAAAATTTAATTTGCTATGAAAAGTGTCTTTGAACCATTTCAAAGTCAGGCTTGGTTTTCGAGTTAAATCAAAAAAACTGAAAACCGACCAGTGTTGCCGTTTTCTCAGAAATGCACCAACGGATTTAGTAGCACTTTTGGCTGGAGTATTCTTGTATGCCAAGGAATCATAATCGCCAATAAAAAGTCTTGAACGAATTTGTTCTATTTTTGCTCTGGAGCTCGGGTCTATTAAATAGACTATTGATATTGTTTACACGACTAATGTACATGTACTGAAAAAGTTTAGAGTACTAAAGCTTCTAAAAACGGAATATGTTCTATATTTAAAATTAAGATTTGATTGGTGGTGTTGCAATATTTGGGGAGCCTGTTTCTCATCAACCTTCATTACTTATGCATAAGCTACATTAACTATATTATGAAATTTATAAAAAATAAATATGTGTCCCATTGAATCTTTCGAACTGTTCTATTCAGTACAGTCTTCTTCTTTCTTATTTAGGGCTTTCATGATAACGATATAGAGTAGATTATAACTCTTCTACGAATCTAATTAACAGTAGTGATCTGGCTGTGGCGTTCACATTAGCACGGTACAGTACAGTACAGTACAGTACGGTACAGTGCATTAAAGTATGTAGTTCTAAAAAGTACTTTGTGAAGACCAATGCATTGCATCTATTGATTTTTGAAGTCCTTGATGAAAATTTATTGTAAGTGCCTTTATTTCGGGGGAGACTCATACTGTTTTTGTGCAAATTATGTATTGAATCCCAACAAGACTTACCTCAGCGGTTGAAAATTTCTTATGCATAGGGAAGTTTTTTTTTATTCTACAACTTTGTTTCGTTCATTTGTTTTGAGTTTTTTTTATTCTATACAAAGCAACAATGCATACAGTCATTAACAATAATCCAAGTCGACCCCTGTTTATCAGTAATTCAATATCCGTTACAAGTTCAGTTGCATTCTTCATTACACTTTTGTTTAAAATAAATGCAAAGCAGGTGTACCGGAAATTAATACCTTATACCTACACCTCTATTCGTTTGGTGCATAATTTTTGTTTGTTTGTTTTTCGAAATGATTAAAAATAAACTTAATTGACTTAAAGCAGTTTATCCAGGATTTTTCTATGCTGATTGACATTTATTTAGTATTTTTTTTTTGTTTGTTTTTGTCTCAATGTGGTTAAGCTGTCATAATTTTGTTTTGTTATGCGGTAGATTAAGGGCGGCGATTTTTTTTTTTATCAAAAAGAAAGTTTCTAGTTTCAAATCTTAAAATAAAATCTTGTTACTCATTTCAACATTTTATTATCTCTGATTAATAGGTTTATAGTGTTCAATGATTCAAAATCAATCGACAGTAACTTTCTTAAACGTCAATTCATAGTCAAGGTTACTGAAAAACAAAACATTTATGACTAAACCATTAAATATTTTTATAAGAAATTTCTAAAATGTTCTCCCGCTACTTTGACAAAATATATCAAAAATCGCTTGTCATTCAAACCAGCTTTATTTGCCAAATACCTACTTAAATTTATCAACCTGTACGTAAGTCACCAGACAAGTGCGAAATTTTATAAAACCATCTGTAGAGATTAGAACCGAAGAAATAAAAAATAACCATAGGCGAATTTGAATGCAGGCAAATAAAGAGGTTGTTTAGGGCGATAACTTCTGTTTTTACAATATACTAAGACCCAAAATCATTAAATACCATTTTGTGCTGCCCATATTTTATATAGCAATACAAATCTATACAAAGCTTGATAGTATTAGAAGTACGAAGATCCGATGAAGCCTTCATGTTAAAAATACAATCTCCCAGAATATTAAACACGTGAGACTAACCTGGTGAACCCCGCAGGCGGATCACTATTGTTAAGCAGATACAGTTTTTTTTAGCCATTGAAAAACTCTAGCGTCATCAGTTTTTAGGTCACTGAAAATGTTTGAATGTCTTCTTTCTGGGATATTAAAAAAAAAACTGAGCAATGGCTTAGGTAGAAAAAAAATTTTTTTGTATTACCACAATAAACCACAATGTCACCGTGATTTGCGAACAATTCAAACAAATTTTGGGTTGCATTCTGTGTTATTGTATACGTATATATAACTTACCATAGTTTCTCCACTATTTTGTACTTTTTTCTCATGAAAAATGAAATTCAACCAAAAAGACAAACTTTTAGGCATCAAATTGATTTTTTGCCTCTTATATCAGCTTCGAAAACAACAAAAAGCTTAGGGGGTGTAATCAAAACTGTAAATCAGTCGCTTAGAATCAATTTTATTGCAGAATTCATATTTTCCCTAAAAGCTTGTATTGAATTGATAAGTACCTAAAAGTTGAAAGTACTTGAAGAAGTCTTTTCGAATTTCGGTAAGATTTTGATAAGTGAGTTTATAGAAGTTAAAGCTTTATAAAAGGGTTCAGTAAGAGCTAATGAAATGATGTTTGTTACAGAAAATTAACAGATGTACATATTTCACTGTAGAGTATTTTCAAATCTCCCGTCATGTACATACAAACCTGACTATAAGTGCAAACGAAATTGAACTCAGATAGGCGAAGTCAGCCAATAAATGGTATGAAATTCGAAAAAAATAAAGTCTCAGCAAAAACAGATTTTGGCAATGTCAAAAACCTTGAACTTATAAATTTCTATTCCCAATACGTTATTTGTCATCATTTTGTATAACAAAGAATTAAATCAAATATTTTCAAAATCATTAGAGATATTTTATTTTTTTTTTAAATAGTTCTTTAATCAAAATTAGTATTCCCATAAAAAGTAAATACACTGTGCAAGTTTTTTCAAAAAAAAAATTTAAGATGTTTGTACCAATGACTGCGAAACTGTCATTGGTACAAACATCTATTTCCGACCTTAGAAATCAATAGCCATCAGTAGTTTTTCGATTTATCGGTACGACTTCGAGTTTTTAAGGGTTTCTTGATTTCCGGCAAAAATACAAGTCCTATGGAAAAAAAGTAAAAAGGAAAAGTTGTAGGTGATAAAAACAACTTTTGTAGTTACAATTTTTTCACATAACCTCTAAATTAATTGTTTATTTTTATCTCATTCATAATTTTATTTTGGTGGAAATTTGGTGAAAACATACCTCATTATGACCGTATTTGGGTTATTGTTATTTATTTGATTTAAAATATTTATGTTTTCACCTTCTCTTGACTTAATATAAAAAAAAAACACCTTAATTTTCATTCATTCATTCGAAAATATTTTTTAATCATTACAAAAGTATACAAGGTTTTTGTTGCCGAGACTAAACTATATTTTTCCAAAGGCTTTCGGTGTGCTGAACTCGAATCCGAAGTCAGAAATATTTTATTACTTATTGTTTTTGAAATTTAGTTTTTCTTTATTTTTAACTACACTCCTGCTCAAATTTAACGCACATCATATTTATTTTACAGAAAATTCCTACTATTACTTTGTCTCACAGTATCGTGGTTATTTTCTCAAATAAGACAGGAGTGATCTTAAATTGAAGGTATGGAGTAAAATGTTTGTGGGGAAGATTTGGAGAGATATGCTGAAGTCTATCTGTCAACCCGCTTACCTTTTAGAGATGAGTCATAAATTTTCATGAAGTAAACTCTGCTTTACAACACCTACGGAGTTAGTGAGCTCTCCTAGACCTACTTTAAATACCCAAAAATACTTGACTGATATCCTCGAACACCATGCGGTTCCAATCACCCCTAGATTTGGTCCACAGTTCAGTCTGATGCACGATAATGCATGCTAGAGTGGTTTGAAAATATCTTCAAGATTAAAATATGCCACCCTTGAATTGACCACACAGATATTCGGATTTGAATTCAATAGAACATGTCTAGGAAATGTTGAAAAAAGTGCATTTGCGGCCGAAATCCACCTCCAAGCATTCTTGATCCACAGAAAATTGGAGTGAAAGAAAAGTTACAATAAAACCTTCAAATGTAAATTCGTGGAATGAATAGATGACTCCAAGTTGTCATAAGCGCTAGAGGAGACAATGCCAAGAATTGAATAAAATTATTGGAAAGAACTGTCACGTGCTTCCATTTTTTAAAATTTTTTTCTTAAAAAACAAAAATTATTTTAATATCAGTTTTCAGACCTTAAATTGCTAAATTTGGTTCATCTTTTTTTTGGTTGATAATACTGTTGCAGTTTAGCATTTTTCTGACTTGCTTAATAATAACCAAACACAAAAAAATACAACAAATAATTTAAAAGCCATTTTAAATAAGATGTAGGGGTATGACTAAAGAAGAAAAAAGTGTGCGTTAATTTTGAGCAGGAGTGTATATTCTTTTTCAAATGGGTTTCATCCTACTGTTATATTTTTTTTGTTTCAAAAATTATGGACCATGGTGTATTACAGTATAAAGACAATATAAATAATTTCGAGTACCTACATAATATATTTGACAATTTAGTGTTATTTTTTGGAAAAAGTTCAAGAAGTTTCGATTTTTTACATTATTATCGTTATAATATGTTATAGTGGAGTAAAGCAAATTACTGCTCCAATTTTGATGATTTTTGTTTTTAAACGTCGATAATTAAAAATACTTTAACCTCTCCGGGTTAAAAATTATCGTGCAAAATGATCAAAATTATTAAAAAAAACTTCTGAAAAAAAAGTTGTTTGAAGTCGTACCGAAGTCGTAATCGAAAAACTAATGATGCTAATCGATATCTCTCTAATCCTTAATTTATAGTACCTTTATTAAATGTAAAAATTGTTATAAAGACTCTCAGAAAATTACATTCCCAATAAAACAATTTCCCAACAATAATTAATCTTCAAATTTGCAACTATTATTAAGTAAAAGATCATTATTTAAATCTGCAAAATTAAGAACTCCACAAAAGAGCTCCGCAACTTCAAAAGATTTAAACTCCTTTTTCGGTTTCTTTCTCAATCGTCCAATATTTCCGCTTTTCCGCTTAAAGTATATTCAGTCGCCAAGTAATTTATAAAGAAATAGTGTTATTCCAAAATTAAATTCGAAATTTTTCAAACATCTTGCAAAAATTCTATAAATCAAAGCGATTCGTACTAGGAACTATAAACCTTCTCAAAGAATCCATCGGACAGTTTTTCGTTTGCCGTGAAACAAAAATCCTTCCTAGGCCTCGTAAATTATTATCAAATACGATCCTGCAATTAACAACGCCACCCCAACTTTTGATAAATACGATCTAAGTCTGCTCAATCAATCGGTTACGCCGCGTTGGCGACTATACCATATGACCACTCAACCCTTCGATTTATTACTTAACCATTGCTTATAATCCGATGAATCCGATTATAATACCTACCTTCTATAAAAATAATTTATAGTACACACATGAAGTTTGACGCCAATGACCAATACCACTCCGAATGGCGGCGCTCGCTACCGTTAAATCAAAAAAAAAAAAACAGCTGAGTTTTGATTTTTTTTTTCTTCTTCTACAAACTAATCAACACCCCTCTAACAGCGCTAAAAAAAAGTTCACCCAAACACTCCTCTTTATTATAGTCCCTATCTTACTAGGTTTGTAAGGTTACTCTTCTTCATACGGTTCATTCACAAGAAAAATATACTTTACAAATTCTCACACAAACAAAAAATAACAGAGACCCACAAAATGCATATTATTTCAAATACAAAAGATACACAATATCTAAAATCTAATACTTCTCTGTGTATAGCAAAATGACAACTTCCCCTTGCACCTCTCTTCTTTTAAACTAAACCCCGCCGGCCCACAATAAAACCTACAATATGGCAACAAACACTGCCATGAACCGCATTTTTTCAGCAAAGCAAAAAAGTGCTCATTTATTTCCCCCCATAAGAGCTCAGAGATTAATTTTATTTATAACTGTATTTGTATCTATAGACATTATTGCTAAATGTATCTGTGAGATACTTTTTTTTTTTTTTTTTGTTTTTCATTTTTGCTAAAAACACAAACGATTTTACTTGCTATACCATACCAACACGATAGTCTGGTGCCTTGGTGGTGGCAAGGCGGTTGAGAAAATTTCATAAAACTTGATCACACGTTCGAAATAATTTCAGTCTTTTGAGTTGAGTCGTGCCTTTATGGTTGGGTTCGGAGTTTTATTATCTTAAATATTATTGTTTTTTTAAAAAGTTAATTTAAAAAAGAAGAAGAAAAATAAAAGAAAATATACATAAAAATCAACAAATAAATAAAAAAGAAATTTAATATTTTTTAAATAAAAAAATAAATTTAAACACCAGATAGAAAAAAGTATCTGATATACAAAAATAAACAAAAAAACATTTTATTTTATAAACAAAAAAGATATATTATTGAACTTTTTTGTGATACATCTGCATTGTGCGTTATAATCATCCACAAAAGTGTGTTGGGAAACTGAAGTTTATTTAAACAACAAACTAAAAAAACTTAAAATTTCACCAACAAGAAATTTTCCTTTGGATTAATTTGAATTAAATAAATAAATTTAAAGTGAGTACAAAAATATAAAAATATCTCCTACCTACTCAATGTTTTAATTTATTTTATAATGAATTGTAGTGCTTAAGTAGTTCAATCCAGATTGTTAAGTGTTAAAATACTTAATGAATTCAATTAAACGTGAAATTATTAAATTATTCACTTGAAATCGCACTTGAAATGCAACAGTAAAAAAAATTAATTTTATTTTTGTCTTGAGGAATACTTAAATGCAGAGTTGAATTTCATGTGTGTTGGAATAAATTTAGTATTTTCATTTAATCGTGAGTTTGGCAAAAATAAATAATGCTTCATGCCCAACGATCATAAATTCAAAAATATCTTCACACTATCTCGAACATTCTTTAAATACTAAGACCTAACATTCAAATTTACTTTCAATCGTATTAATACGATTTGTAAAGTAAATATTCAAAAAAGTAATTATTTTTATGCTGAACGCACTCATTTCATATAATAAAGAACCTTAAAAGCTCTGTCGAAAAAAGGACATTTGAAGAAATGTCATTGTATTCGCATCAACTATGTGGATACAAAATAATAAATAATATAAATCTCCTAAAAAAACAATTTTTTTAATTATTTGCTGAACACACTCATTTAATTCAATCGACAACAGTAAAAGTGTTTTCAAAATAGATTATTTATTAAAAATGTAATTTTGTCTACATTAACAATGAAGACTCAACAAATTATGTCAAGTCAATTCTTTTAAAAAATTATGTTTGTGCTGAACGCACTCATTTTATAAATGTTTTGTCAAAATTAAAAAAATAAAATAGTTCAAATGATGTTTTGTTCAGATTAATCATGAAGACAGCAAACAAATATCTTGTAAATTTTCTTCTAAAATATATTATTTTTGTGCTGGACGCACACATTCTGCCAAAATAGAAAATTTAATCAAGATGCATTTAAAATTCAATTATTTTCACGTTAAAATTTTGTTTTCAATTAGTTTTTTTTTTACTAATGTCATTGGTATGCAAACTTACATACTAAATTCGAAATTTAATTACGGTAAAAACTGACAGAAACAATCTTTCAAACTAAAAAAAACCTCTGTAACATTTCAATTAAACTGACTGTTGCATTTCTCTCCTCTCGCCAATTCTCAAAGAAGTTGTGATAATCAACGTCTATGTTTATTTTATTAATTTGGATCTCTTTTCATTCAATATTTTTGATCTTAACTCTGTGTGCCTTTAAATTTGCTATACACTAATGACCACCAAAATGTTTGAATCGAACAAAGCTTATGTCAGAAATCATTGCAAAGTAATGTCAAATGTACACATTAATCCACAAGATCTGAATGAGAACGACCGAAAAACTATAGTTTTGACGCATTTTCCGACCTACCACAATGAAGTATTTATATCAACGTACTAATGTATAATTGGCAGCTGAAAAACTGTCTTACATAACAATAACCAACAAAATAATATTTTCCTATCGTAATTCACCTGAATTGAAACATGTCAATTTTGACACTTCCATAGAATTTGTTGATAAATTAAGCAAAAATGATATTTCTAGAAGTGATTTTAGCCCGAAAATTCACTGGACTCTTCAAAACATTAGGCCTTAGGAGAATAAATTGTTGTTATATTTAATATGTGTATTGTTTAATCCACTCGGAACTGTCAAAAATTCATTTGATCGCAGTTCATGTAAAAAAATCTAAATGTAATAACACTGAACTGTTTGAATAGTTCTAAATGCGACTAACAATAACTGTTACACGTGCAAATTGTAAAAAGCAAGTTGCAATGCACTCAAACGATTTTGCTCACACATTCAAAATTTTACTGCTTGCATGTAAAATAGCAGTTATTTGAAAGCTTCTTCTGTAATCAAACAGATCGTTGTAATATTTGACACTACACGCAAGTTGAAATGCGAAATGCAATGCGACCCATTGAGTTAAGTTAGTTCCCTCAATCAATTAAATATCTAAATGCTTCTTATTTGACATCCTGTTAAAAAATTGCACGCAACTTTTTCTTTGACATTTTCGAGTTTCATCGTTTTGCGACAACTAAATTGCCTAACAAACACACTTCTGTCAATGGTAAAATTATGATTAAATGATGATTTGTCAAAAAGCGTGAATCCGGAATTCCGTAACTCACATGATTCTTTCTCACACGACATCTTAAACATGTAAATCAATAATACAAACATTAATAATAAGGTGTTAATTGTACAACAATGATTCTAACCAATAAAGTATGAACTCTTTTTCACAATAATTCTAGTTACAACAAGGTATTTGTCACATTTCTTCTAAGAAAGTTTATGTCTAGAGAGGGGTTTGGTACAATTTTCACAGCTCTCCATTATATGAATTTATTTATTGACAATTTAAGTGAAATTTAAACACCTCTGGCTCTGGTATGATAAACATTATTCATTGTAATTTAAAACTGTTATACGACGGAAATCCGACAAATGTAATAGAATGTAAATCAGATTTTAAAACGAATCGAATTAAAACAAATAAAATACCCAGAATATAATCTTTAAGACTTATTATAAAACTCGTAAATTGTTATCTAAGGCCACCGATATGAAATGAAAATATAACGTGGTTAAGGTTTTCCCGCAATTTTATATGTAGTTTATTTTTTTTCACAGTTTAATAGAATAGTTTGAAAATATACAATATTGCAAAAACTAGTTCTAACCAGCATTTTTCTTAGATGTAATGATTTGTTTTTCTCTTTCTCTCTCTTTTATACATTTCTGTGCAATTTGTATTTCTTACAAGTAAAGTATAGTTGTTTTATTGATCTTGTAGAAATTATACATACTCATAGTGTATCTTTGCTTTATGAAGATTTCACAGTTAGACAGAAGACGTAATATGTTACCATGAGCGGATTGATTTTTGTTAAGGCCCTTGGATCATTTTTATTAATTCAACATTCCCTTTTATATTATTCTTTCAAATATAAATTCCTCTGATTTCTTCATCCAAGAAACTATATTTCTATTCTTATTTGAAGAAACTGAACCCTTATTTAATAGCGGCCCCTTTAAATATGGGCCTTTGATAGCTCTTCGTGATAATCCACCCCTGTGTCTGATGTGCATTCCAAGAGAAATCAACTGGAAATTAACTAATCTTTACCAGTTATTTCCAGTGTGGGAAAGAATGTTTGTATTTTTTTTTATTTATGTACGAGTATATCTTTTTTAGTTTTTCCTTACGATTGTTTTCCATTCGTACTGCTGGATAGTATGTTATATATTTATGAAATCTGGAATGTAAGACGATGATGTACGATGCTTGAGTCTTTGTTTTATTTTACTTCTTTTCTTAAAAAAACGTGATTGAATGCAGTTAAATTGAATAAATCTTAGAATAAATAAATAATTAAGTATACTTTTACCTTGGAGGAAAATTATATTCTTTTCAAAGAAGAATAAATAAAAATACATTTTAAATAAGAGCACCTTTATAGTGCCCATGCATCTTTTCTTCTTTAAACTTCTTTTCTGGCTGTCAAGGTTTTCAATTGTTTAACAAGAAAACAATAATTGGAAACTTGTTTTTGTGAGATTATTATTTTGTATTCTGTTTGTTCTTTATATTAATTCGGAAGCAATTTGTGATTTTTCAGAGCGCCTGAAGGGTAACACAATATAAAATAATAGTGTAAATTTTAACAAATAAACTGAGTGGATTGATTAAAAAATTAAGGTGTAAACATAGCCTTAAAAATATTATCTTATATAATTGTTACTATTTTGACGTTTTAGCTGATTTTTATTATTGATCTTACTTCTGTCAAAACTAAACTAAAATTTTATTCAACTTTTTCTACTGCGATTTCTTTTCCACACTTCTACATTTGAAAGATTGTGAAATCCAATGCAAAAAAGTAGTCAAACAAACTTTTTCAACATTAGTCGCTTTCGTAGGGAGATGGTTGACTTCTAATGAGTAGATGATTGTAGATCTAGTACAATAATTGACATATGACTTTTTGACAGTACTCTTAGTTCTGTTTGAAACTAATGTGTCATCTCATACTTGTCATGATAAAAAAAATTAATTTTAACTTTGACATTTCGTTTATATTTCTGTCATCTACAGAAAATAAACCATTTTCCTAAGGTGCAAACAAAATGTTTTATATTTAAAAATTAAATCAATTAAACTAATTTAAATCCGATTGCTTTTGTATTTTTTTTTTTTGTCAGCAAAAGTGCATTGATTCAAATATGTATTAACATTAAACTTGTTATGTTAATAAGTTGAACAAAATTAACAGCGATTGCAATCAAGAAATACTTCTTTGTCCTTTTTAAGATGGCAAAAAATAATACAACTCGTTAAAAATCAGCTGTCAAGATTGTTTGTGTTTGTTTTTTTTATATCCTCGACATCATTGATTTTTTTATATATTTCGAAATTCAAACTGAATTGACTTGATTGTACTTTGAACTCTCGTTAATTTTTTAAGACAATAAGATCAAAAAAAAAAAAAAAACACCTCAGATTATCTGGTTCGTTAAATATGAAATCAACAACTCCTGCGTGACAAATGACATTTACGATCGCGTGATTGTTAATACTTCAAAATTTACTTAAACATTTTTTTAAACTAAAATGAAAACAAAAAAAGTAATAAAACTGCGCCAAAGCAAAGCCAAATCATTGACACAAATTTCATATAAAAAAAAAGTTTACCTCATAGCCTTTTCAATTTATGAGAATGGTTTTGTTGTGTGGGGGCACAATGAATGCATCTATACACACACAGTCGAGCCACTTTCAACGACAACGACGCCATCGCATCTCACCAACCAACCCAAGCCGAACCAAACCGCGAAGGTTAAAGTTCTGCATTCCATGAGGAATGGGTTGAGTTGAGGTGTTTTGCAATCACACACACACCACAAAACCAGCCTCCATCTCATTGTCTCATGTAATATTGATTTTTTTGTTTTGCCTCTATTGCTTTTTTATTTTATAACTTACTTCCTCTGTAAGTTGTTGAATAAAAAAAAAGTACATTTAAAAAAACTGCCGGCCTTGTAAGAAACGATGTAATCGATTTGTTGATCTCCACTGATCTTTAAGTGATCTTCTTCACTAGTTTTCATTTATCCAATACAAAAACAAGTAGAAATGAATAATAAATTATGAGAGTATAAACTGACCTTAAGATTGCAGTTTTATTTAGTATTTATGTGAAAAAAAACTTTGAACGTTTCGATCGATCTGACTGATGATCATGATGATGAGAATTTTCAGTGTTTGATCACAATTATTGAAGACCGTCAAATGAAATCAAATAAATAAAAAATTGTACACTTTTTTTTTAATTGATCAAATAAACTGGCAAAGGCTCATTTAATTGTCTTTGAATCTATTTTTGAATGAAGAATTAAATTTAAAAAAAAAATCTCAGCAATTAAGGGAATCGGAAATTATGGTTTGTGTATTTGCTTTGATTAATTATATTCTAACTGGCGTGTAATTAGTTTTTTCCCAATGATGTTTAGTTTCAAATTCTTTATAATTTCTACTATAAATTTCTAACTGCGTAGTTTGAGGTTTTAATTTTAATTAAATTTGTATTCTCTCCATGGAAAATGTGGTTTCTAAGAGCAATTGGTTAAACAAAAATTATGAATAAATTAAATAATTTTATTTAAAACGACTCATTACACAAATAACTTTTTTATTTGATTTAATTTATTCCAAAAAATTTGAATGGAAACCGCAGATTTCCATTGAAAGTCTATGGTATATTGTAATTGCATAATATACTTTGTTTTATATTTCATTTTGCAATTTCATTTGACATTTTGAATCCTGTTTCCACCTTTAAATAAAAAAATCTTGAAATGTCTAAGACGATGACAGTAGGGTCACTCAACCGATGTATTTTGGGTACACTTTGGTCAAAACAGCAAGTGTCAAAAAGAGTCCAATTTGTTTTTAAAGGTGTAAGAAATTGTGTTTCACTTGTCTCTTTCTCACAATTCTGTGTAAAAGATAAAAAAGCACAGAAACGTCAAAATAAGTCGGCGAAGTTAGTCAAATGTGAACATCGTTTTACAAGAAGTGTACCTATCACTTGTCAAATGCTGTTTTCCAAACCAAAAGAAATGTGTTCCAAAATTGAAAACAAACAGATCACAAACACATTCAAAATCAATCACCTGTCGTTAACTGTCAAATAATATACATACAACATACATATTTGACAAATAAACTCAAACTGTCAGAATTTCGTAAGGAAACACGCCTAATACAAATAAAGTAAACTTACTCCACTAAATTGTTATTAAAAAAAAGTAGATAAAAAACTGATTCAAATGTCATAACCGTGTTCCATTGCATATCGCAAAAAACTTATGAAACAATAGTCTTACCGCCATTTACTCTAATTTTTAATATTTATCGAAAAAAATATCGGAAAAAAAAGCTTAAATTCGATAGCTTTTAATCTGATTGAAATGAAATATCACTAAATTATGGCTCTTTTCCAATGGAGCCATAAGTGCATAGTCACTTCCAAAAAGATATTTTTTTGTCAACTGAAAAGCTTTTGATCGATTAACAATCAATTGATTAATTGGACTTTAAAGAAGGGTAAATTTCGAATGCTTGATTGATCAAGTGTCAAAACTGTCAGAAAATAAAGGAAATTTGTTTCAGATGTCAGTATAAGTTTTCCTTTTGTCATGTCAATGTGACAGGAGTTAATTTTGATGTTTCTGTATTAAATCAAAGAACTGTCAAAAATACAGTACCTACCATCTAAATTTAGTACCATTTTGTTAATCTATTAGTTTAAAAATAACTTTATAATCGCAAAATGGGTTTTTTCCTAACATTACCACAAAAATTTATAACATAAAACAATCCAAATATATCCTCCATTTGTACCAAGTTTATATAAAAATCCTTTTATTTTATATTCCTTCAAAAAAAAATAAAACAACATTCAACTACATTTTTAATCTTAATCCCCTACCCTACTTTTAAAAATAAACTAACCACCTACTTCTCTATAACCACCTGACAGAAGAGTGTTCCGGAAATATTTCTTTTTTTTTTTTTTTTATTTCATTGTTGCTGACTCGATTTTATTATTTGTTTAAAATATGATAACAAATTTTGTACCTACCCACTCAAAAAAATTGTGTTATTCTAATCGTGTGTTTTATTCGACATAAGCACGACAACCATAATAATCTTATCAAGTGCAAAATTCAGTTTTTAGACTTTGATATTTTTTTATTATTATAATTATTAATTTCTTTTGTTCAATTCCTTCATTAAAATGTATACCTTCATGAATATTAATATAAGAAAAGGAAATGGAAAAGATGTCATAAAAATTGGGTCATGAAATAAAAATTTTTTAACGATATTTTTGAATATCGTAAATTGTTTTTTGCAGAAAGCAAAAAAGAAAGTTTAACTCTTTTTTGGTTAAAGTTTTATGACATTTAAACTTACAGTGTGACTACTGTTAAAATGACATTAAAGTAGTATTTAATGGTGCGACTGCATTGTGATTTATTTTCACTTTTGACAACAAACAAAACCGCATTTGCATCAAAGAGTTTATATTGATTCATAATCTTTAAAATGTCAAAAGTATACAATTTTATATGAAAACACTCTTTTGACATTATTCCCTCAAATCTCTATTTATAAAGAGGTGACCTTTATTTTTTTTACTATTACATACACCCATATGACAGTAGATTGTGTAATATACACATAAAAATGTATGTAAACCATACTTACGATATAAGCACATACTATATCAAATGACTTGTAATTTGATTGTGACATTGAATGCTCTACATGTCAAAAAAAAATAAAAAATAAAAACGATGCTGACATAAACAAAACAAATAAATGCAATGCTCATTGATATAAGTAGAAAAGAGATGCAAAAACACGTGTATATGTGAACGTATAGCATTGGCGTTCAAGATCGAGGTTTGTTTTGTTTACATTTTTTTTTTTTATTACTATTTGCTGTGAATTGCTATAAAACAATATTTAAACTTAACTGATTCAATGTTAAGGTATTTTTTTTTTTAATTATAATTAAACTTTGTCTGAGAAAATTATATACCTAAATAATTCTTGACCTTTATTTCCAACATTTGCAATCTATTACAGCCAACTTTGGTTAACCAGTAACATGATGTGTCAAAAGACGCCCACCACTCAATAGTTGTATGCAATTTAATGCAATATTTTATCTATAGCTGTTAGACTCCAAACACCTACATTATGTTTTTTTTTGTTCATGTGCATAAAGACAGTTAAAATGTCAGTTTTGAAGTTTATAGTAATAGAATAAGAAAAACTAAACAAAATTAAGTGTAGGTTAAAAAGAGTTACCTTCTAAAAAAAAAATACTGACAGGATGAATTCATTGATTTTGGTTAAGTACGTTGTAATTTATAGCAATGTCATAGATTTACTTTGACAACCAGCTGTAATAAAAAAAAGCAATGAATTGAGTACCTACCTTTATTCAAATTATTTATTTTTATCTTCAAGAAAACTAGGTTGAGCGTTTGTTAAACTTAACTGAAATCATATGATAGAGTTTAAAAATATTCTTTACAAAAACTATTGAGGATTGTAGGCTATACATTCCTAAAATTGAGACAGTAGTTGTCAAACAGGGCTTTTGAAAGTGGAAAATTCTCATGAGTACATGATCTACTACAATTAACACTTACATTAAATATGGTCCTCTACACTAGTAGATAAGAATTGCATTTATTTTGAGTTAGAAATAAAATTTTAAAGCGCTTAATTTTTAAAAGTTTAAAATTATTTTACTTTACAATTTGTATATTTGTGTTGAAATGTTTCAAAACCACGTGGCGCTAGTTTCTATCTCGTATAGAACTGTCATTTATGTTTTTTTTTCGTAAAAAAAAAAACTATTCTTCCGAAATATTCTTAGTGGTAAACACAAAAAAAACATTGGCTGCGTAATAGACTACTTATAAGAAAAAATCTAGTACTATCAACTATAAAACCTATTTACTTGAGAAGAAGATCATTTGTCAATTATAGTACCTACTAGATCTATAAATCATATAAGTACTCATAAGTAGTCTACCATCTCCAACGGAACGTGGCTATTAAAAAGATCTCTTGTAGTAGAAAAGTAATAGAATTTCAAAAATAGCCGTGTTCCGTAATATAATAATATCTACTTAAAATGTGAAAATTTCTTTGTCTGTTTTTAGACGATTGTAGTTTAAAATACTTGTCCAATTTAAATGGAACATTGTAAAAATGTACTAACTATTTGGGAAAAAATCCGAAGAAATATGCTAAAAATAGCCCATGATTCATTTTGTTTTCCTTAATTAAGATTTATCAAATGAGTGGGTTCAAAGCCATATATTCAGATCATGTTTAACCTAAATTAAATACCTGTATCTTTTGTAAACTTGTATTCTATTTTCGGATATTTCTTACTATCTGCCTACGTAACATGTCTATTTGTTTTGGTAATCATTTACGATGAACATGTAAAAAAAATTCCAAACAAAAATTCCCTCTATAATGAACCTATTAAAAATGACTCATTATTATAGACCTTCTACAAATAAATAAATATAATGTCCGTAAGTTTTCTCAAATCAAGATATTTGTACATATTAGATACGATACAAATTTAAATAAATTCAATGGAAATCATAAATTAAATATTATCTATTCACAATTTCAACTTAAATTCTTCTGAATCAAAACTATCGTGAATGGCAATTTTTTTTTTTTTGTTCATTTTATTTAACCGGTTTAAGATCACGATCTGAAGTTAATATAGGTAGATATAGTAAAAGTTTGTAAACAAATTAAAAAAAAAATTTGCATCTTGAGAAATCCCCTTCCTTTAAAATTCATATTAAAATATTGTACAATCAAGTATTTATAGGTGACTAATGTTTTTTGCCTTGGAAATTTAATGAATTGTTAACAATTTTTTAAAAAAATAAATCAACGTGATAATCGCGTGCTTGGAATAATAAATAACTCGGATGCAATTTATAAGTTGAAACTAGTACTTTATTTTTTGTTTGTTTTGTTTTGTTAGGTCATCAACCGAATAAAGGCAACATCTTGACTTGACAACTTTATGTAATACATCAAAGACTTTCAATTAACAATAAAACTAACCAACAAAATCATGCAATGTGTTTTGGAAGTTATTTTAAATCTGACAGCTTCTAATTCAATTTCAAACCAAAATAGAAATGGCAGTTTTTCATAAATGTTCACAATTGCATGTTTAAAACGTCAAAAACGTTTTCAAATTTGACAGCTTAGTGCAAAAAAAAAATGTCAAAATGTGAATTAAATGCCAAGAAGTGTCAAATGAAAAATCGATCCGCAATTTTTGTTTAATGGTGTGATTGGCATTTTTGTACACACAATATGTAAGAAAAGAGTAATTTTACAATTCAAAGAACTAGGTGGCGCTAGAGGCACTTCTTTGCATTTAATTAAGACTCTGACAACTAGCATCGTATATCCTCCAATCCCCAACAGAATTATTCATATCCATATTTCTGAATATTACCAATATTGGTAATCTGATCGTAGTTCCTTATCGTAAAATATTCAAAATTACCAGTCAGAAAAAAAGTATCAAATCACACGAGAAAATAATTGACATTATAAGATTCTAAAGGCGCCACTATGCTGCGCTACAACTGTCAGGAAGTACAGTTGATAGGGTTTATAATTTACAGTTCTTATGCAATTGTTTTGTGTCATTTAATACTTAAGTTTTTAATCTTTCACAAAATCAGAAGTCTCAACGATACGCATGAGTACTTCATTCGTATTTAATTTTTCAATCGAACAATAGAATTGTGCATTTAATTGAATAGATAACATTTATTCTCAGCATAAGTATTAAAAGAACAATAGAATTGGTTGATTTCAATTATCTTCGTTATATAAGTTAATTTGAATACAATAGAATACATTTTTAACGATGCTAATAAATTATTGTGAGTCAAAAATAATTGTCAAATAAGTCATCCTGTTTGCCAGAAAACAGATAAGTCATTCTATTTGCCTGAAACAACACTCTTTCTAAGAGTTATGTCAAAATGATGAATCTTAAAGACAAACTAACTAAAATACGTTTTAACATGTTCTTTGAGTAGCTGTCAAAACGAGGGATTCTAAATGTCAAAGCCAGCTAAACTGTGTTTTGTTCTGAAGTCTCATTTTATTGAATTAAATTAAATTAAGTCCCCACTTAGAATTTAAATTGCAATTTAAAAAAAAAAAATGTAACTTAACTAACATTATTTTTTTATTCTTTATTTTCAGTTTCAACAAACATGTCTATTGCCAGTGTACATCAACCACAAATCAATGACATGTACAGTCCACTTGGGTAAGTAAATATTTAAAGAATATATTTTTTTACTCAGTCATAGTCAGATGGAATATGAAGATAATCAAATTATATTTAATATAAAATGTCATTAATTAAGAGGCTTAAATAAATTAAGTGCCTAAACTATGAATGACAAGTCATTTAAAAATTCGCTTCTACAATAGAACACGACTAATACACGGTATACATTGCTTAGTCAAGATGGATATAAACGTTGTTCAAATCGCTTCGCTTAGAAATTGAACACGCATAAATATTGTAAAATCTGTATGCTACCTTTTGAATGGAAGGAATTTTAACAGTTTACAGAGCTGTCAGATATTTTCCTATTGTTTAACCAAACTTGTTCAAAATTATTGCAAAAACTGTGCCATGGCTTTTTTTTAACCTGTCATGAAAATTAAAAGTTGTTTTAGATTTTACCAGATAGTCAAGCAATTACAGTCTTTTAAGTGCCTGAAATTATGTTACCAATTAACTCATAAAAGAATCCAAAACGTGTGCTCTTGTTTTCAAAAACAACATAAATGGGTTGACATTGACGTTTTCACCGAGTTAGCTCATTATTAACAAAAATTGTTTACAATCTCTAATTGTTTTCTCACTTGCATTTGTAGTAGTGAGAAAGAGATAGCCAAAAGAGGCAAGAACTTTAAAACTCATTTAAGACTTACATAAAAGTCAAAATGATTCAGCGGAGTGAGACCAATCTGAACACGGTCAAACCAATATCAAAACAAACAGGACTAAAACTTAAATGTCATCTGTCATGTCTTTGCTGATATTGATAATTAGGCGTGTTCCATAGCGAGAAATTTCTGAAGTCAATCAAAGTTTTTTAAAACGCCAAAAAATATCTGCTCTTCTTTTTTATTTCTCAAAAGCTTGAAGGTGTTATTAAGTTAAACATTCAATAAATATTTAACGGTTTTATTCAATACAAACTGGATGAATAAAAATTTGACATCGGAATACAAATTTGACAGATCTTTTGATCTATACAATTGTGTTAAAAAGAATATCAAACAACATAATTTTAAGTGCGTCACCATCAAGAGTTACCCTAAAAAAAGAAAGTTGCATTTAAAAGATCAAAGATATTACAAGAATACCTTCATTTATTTAATTTTTTTTATAAAAATAGAATGTATTCAAAACTCCTAAATGAAAGGCAATACAATTATTTTTTTTCGAAACTGACTTTTTTTTTTCAATTTAAAAACAAATACAACTTTTTGTGTTAGTTAAGTGTTGTTAAGTGTACAACTTAAAAATGTATACAACTTTCAAATTCATTTCTTTTTTTCACGTTAATGACAGTTTACAGAAGGTCAAATTGTATGATTCGTTTTTAAATGTCAAAAAAATAAAAAAAAAAACACGGTGATTTTTTTTTATGGACATGGAAAATAAAATATTTTAAGTTATTTTCACCCAGCATTATAAACTGCGATGAGATAAGCATACTTATTTCCGTATTTATTAAAAAAACAAAATTGCGTGTGAAACAACTCTGTATTTCCTCCACGTGCCGAAAAAAAATTATTATTTTGTTTTGGTTTTATATAGTCCACCTGTTTAAATTGATCACTGAACAATTAAATATGTCAAAAAATAGTTTTTTTTTTTTAAATAAACATAAATGAAATTGTTGTTGTTAAACAAAAAATGCGATACAAAATTGAATGAAAACAAAAACATTTGATTGACAAATTTTATTGTGTAATTAAGTGTAATTCATTAATTTTGTTAATTTTGATTTCTATCGAATATTTTGAAATTCCATATTAAACCATGACACAAATAAAAATTTAAAACCTTTATTCAATCGATAAAACAATTAATCGACAACAAAGGAATTTTTAAAGAGCCGGGCATGATTTTGAAGTTTTTTTTTAAAAATAACAGTTTCACGTGATAACTTTGAGAGGAAGTTGATAAGATATTAAATAATAATCGTACATTAATATTGAGTTCAATTGGTTTGTCTAATTTTAGACAATAATTTCTGTTTATGGCTATTTTGATGTTTTGTTTCTTGTTTGTTTCTATGAAAGAAATAAAATAAAGCAAAGATAAGCTAAAATTAAAGTTTAATTGCTTGTTTTTTTTTTTTTGCAAAAAAAAAAAGAATTCAATCGATAACAAATTTTATTTGATTGATCAATAAATGAGGTTGAAAAGTCTAATTAGATGCCAAAAAGAACTTTTTAGTAAGACATCCATTTAACATGGTTGATTTTTTATTCTCTCAAAGAAATTCCCTTTTATTTATCTATTTTAATATGAAACAAAAAAATATTACTCATACGCCATAGTGTACCGACAATTAATTTAGAAGAACGTACATACAATTAAGTCGCAAATGTATTTGCGTGTGCCATACGCCAAACGCAATAAAATCATCATCTGTTTTTGAACACCCAAGTGGCTTATTAAAATTTTATTTCGTATTTGATGACAAATATAGAAGTAGTAATTGGTTAAACGTGACAGGTTTTTTTTTTTTTTAAACAAAACAGATCGTGTACAAGAATATTTAATTTATAGCTTACAGATCCTAGTAGTTTTATAATGAAATATTTCGTTCTTCTGTCTATTTTAAAGTACAAAATTCTTTAAGTTAAATTGACAATTAGTACTAGATTAATTGGAAAAGTGGCAACACATTTTTCACACACAATTGTATCGATAATTTTTGTTGTTGATTGAAATCAATTTTTGTTCATCAGTTTATTTTGAGATTTTTAGTGGAATAAACTCTCTAAATCCAGACAATAAATTAATGCGAAGAATAAGTGAAAAATACCTACTCCTTAAAATAATCTAGTACAATCATCATTTTAATTCGTCTAAAAGGCATTCTAGAGGATCATTGTCATGAAAAATGCATCTGCTTGCCATTCTGATTCGGTTGTAAATTGAAGGTCCTTCCATTCTTGTTAATTAAGTACACGCGCACACTAAAATAACCTGCGTAATTGAAATTATTAATAAAAAAAGATGGCGCCACCATCGAAATCTTCTTTTTATAGATTCTTTTTTTTCCTCCTTTTTTAACAGGAGACAATTAGAGCCTCTAAAGAACTGTGATTTAACAAATTAAATAATAAAACAAACAGAACCAAAACTGATACGTCATTTTTTCCCTAACAACTATTAGGCGCGTTCCATTAAGAGAGGCTATTTATGTGAACAAAAAAAGGGAAAACAAAATTTAGTTCTTCTTTTATAAGGAGTTTTCTAGATTAATTTCACAAACTTCTTGCTACTCATTTGACATTGCCAACAAAAATCTGTATTCGAATAACTAATTTTTTGACAAATTATATCTGAATTGGCAAAAATTTTCTATCAAAAACGCTTTGACATTTCATTTCACTAAGCAGTTTTAATTTTAATAATTACCGTTTAAAATTTTAATTTCATTTAAAAATAAAGCACTGCTTATTAGTTTGACAGTTGTATTTTTTTTTTTTTTTGTTCTTAATACAAAAATGCACATTATTTTTATAATCATTATATGCATTTGACATTTGAAATAATAAAAATCAAATAGCTTTCAATTCAAGCGTTAAAATAGAACAAAATAATAACAAAAAAAAAACAAAGAACTCGTGACAGCGTGGGCGTCGTTGTCGTCGTCGTCGTCGTGGACGGCGTGAATTTCAATTAAAATTAATTTCCGACATTCGCTGATTTTTTTTTTGACACACAGGGGTGCATATAGTGATGAATGCCAAAAAATTTTAATGTTTAAGAAAATAATTTTTATTGTTTACACTATGAAGCAAATGGCAACAAAATGTTGATGCTAAGAAAATCTCCCTGACAAGACATTAATAAACATTCTTTTCACATTTTAAATATATTCATAGTAATCTTGTACATTTTTTTTTTTTTTCAAATGGATTCCTCTATTGTATTGCCTGCGACGCATTAGGCGACTTGCAGTCGTTATTATCTAGCCACATGCAATTTTATTTTACTACATGTACGCCAAACAGAATAATGTAATTAAATATTGGATTTCAGTCAGTGATTGAGTAAACAGAACATACCAATTAGGCGGAGTGCACATCTGTAATCACACTAGCAATATGTCAACGTCTCTAATAGTATAGCGCTTTGTAAGAGGGTGGCTATTAATAAAACTCTGTGTGTGTCTAACATTTAATTAATTCAGTTACTTACTACGTACATATGTACATGCAATGATAGTTTTTTTTGCTTGTTTTTCTTCTACACTTTCTAACTTTTTTTTGTTTGCTTGTGTTTTTTTTGCATGAAATGCAATTCCACTTCCATTTGACCATGACATCCATGCAAACATGATGACTAAGAACCTGGATGAGCGTTTTATTATCTTGTTAACAACTTTCGATTTGAAATTCTGGCTAAGAGAATTCAATATGGCGCATAATTATAAATGCATGTTCTGTTCTCATTTCCGTATATTTTATATAAAAGTGACAGAAGATTTCAGAGAGGAAGTAAAAATTTATTTGGCACATGTAAAATAATATAGAACAAAAAAAGTGTAGAGATGCAAAATAGATTGTAGACAATATTTTAATGAGATGATGTCGCCAAGAGGGAATAAAACTTCCATGATTAGAATAATTTTATGTACATAAATGTGATGTATGTAAATTTTTTTCTAATTTTACAAAATGTTTGTTTATTTTTTTTGCAGACGAAGCAGTATAAGTATGTCATCGTCGCTGTCAGATTTAGTTGGCAGTCCATTGGAAATTTCCATGGATAATGTTCTAACTATAGAAGAGCTACGTGCCCATATGGGATCATGTTTCACATGCGGTGTATCTTGGACTGATGATCATGTATCATTGGATTGTGGTGAATGTGGTGGATATAGTTTAGAGAGACCATGCCCATTGTGTGATGGACAATGTGGTGTTCAATGGAAGCGAGACTTTACAATGGTGAGTTTTAATATATAAATTAATTAAATTTTGTCATATTCATGTTACATTATTCAGTTTTGATGAACTACACAATCATAAATGTCAAATTTTGACTAAAACTTCTGACATTGCATAGGTCCTTAGAATTTCATGTATATGAACAGACCTTTTTATACATATGACTCACTTTCTTGAGCTGTCAAAAAATGAGTTCTTCTATTTGACACCTTTCAAAATGTCTCCACTTTCTCTTACACAGTTAAAACACCTGTTTATTTTGTGTAAGAAGAATTTAAACAGAAAAAAAATGTGTTGACAACTTTAAAATGTAATGTCAAAACGTCCCAAATTCACTGTCATTTCGTATAGCATGAGACGTCAAATATTTGAGATTTCAAAAATGTTCTTAACTTTTGTGTCAGGACCAGGATACACTATCTGTTTTTTGCATCACATGGCTGATAAATTGTCACTGTTATAAAAAGCTTGCTAAAAAACCTTTGTGTTCGGACCAAGATCATGCATGATTTATACACAAACATCAGTCAATTTGGTCTAGCGTTTAGTCGCGATTTTTAAAACATTTAAAAGGTCTGAGAATTAGGTGGCGCTCTATAGCATTGACGCTGACTAAAATTTGACATTTAATTTGTTTAAAAATAAATGTCTGTTTCCAATGACGAACAAGTTTGCTGTTTTGACATTTGACTTCAAATGTCAAATACGTCAAATCAATAGCGTAGTTCATTGTGATAATCGTTTAAAAAATATTTTATCTTCAAAAGTTGACTACCAAAATAACTCAATACGTCACATTAAAACACAATAAGAAATAGATTCTCCATTATCAAGAGTTGATGTTCTTTTCTCATTTACGACTTGTCATTTGCAACTTCCATATTGCCACTTAAATCTTCCAACTTGCAACTTGTCACATACCACTTGGCACTTGTCACTAAATGCCCATCTATAATAGGCATGACCTTATGACCTAATGTCAAAATGACATGTGCGAAAACACACGATCCCTTAAGGCTGGCTATAATGCGCATATGTGGTGGTTCGTTCAACATAAGCATATGCATGCCGTGCGCTCTGAACCAAGAATGACGAAGCAATTTCTACAATTTTGACATTTTAAGCGCATTTATTCATTCATTTACATATCATATTTAATATTTGATCGTTTTTTAGTCCAATTTTCTAATCAATTCTAATTTTTTTACCTTACAGTCCCATGCCTGCAGTAAAGCTCGTTGGCAAGGAGTTTGTACCAGTTATCCAGAAGCCTTACTTTCTGCACCAACCATCGTTCCATCTGTCACCGCTGCATCATGTGCCGCATCAAATCAACTGCGATTAGCACAAGAATTATGTGCGAGATTAGAACAACTGTCAGCCAGTGCTCACACATGATTGCATTATTCTTAAGACATCCATCAACCACCAATTTAAACCACAATAGACCAACAACAACTATAGTGATGAAAGAAGAGAGATAGAAGATAATAAAAAAATTATATACATCAAGTTAATTTAAGCTATTCTGCGAAAGCTTTTGCTACTTATGTATTTGTTTTTTTTTTTTGTACTAGATTGTTAATAATTATTATTATTAAGTTTTAGTTTGTGTATAAAAATAGTTTTTTTGTTAAGAATTTGAATCAATTTTAACGAGACTTCATATTATTTTTATTTTTGTTAAAATCGGATAAGATTTTAACGATAAAAATATTTAAGCAACCTGTTGTTTCTCGTTGGTTGTTTCCTTAGCTAAGATTTTTTGTTTTTTTATTAGTGATGGTTTTAGTCTAAGCTATTATCTGTCAAAATTTCTTAGTTTTTTCTTACTTTATTACTTTTTTTTTAAATTAAGATACGATGACGCTCAATATTATGTTTCCTTAAACGAAAAAAATACAATTTAGGGAACTTTTAAGAAAGAAACTTATTTTTTTCTTGTAGATAAATGTTGTATCCTATAAATAAAAATTAAAGAAAAGACTATTCTATTACATAAACTAACAAAATACACCCACACATAAGTAAATCAATATGTATATATAAACACAAATATATTACAGGTGACAGAGAAAAAAAAATTAAATTAAAACTATTTTTGAATAGATGAGATAAATTATATACGATCATAATTATTTTTTAGAAATTCTATAAAATTTGATAAATGCATTAATCATTTGAGCAAAATATTTAAAATGAAAAAAAAAAACAAAAAATATTTTGGCAATGAAATGAGATTTTATTTGAACCAAACAATCAACCTTTAGACTTGACATAAAAATGTAATAGTTTATTTTGTAAATATAATAAACAAGTATAATTAATTTTTAAAATTTTAAACAAAATTACATTTATTCGTATAATTTCTTTAATATTTTATGAATCCAAAAAAAAAATTGACATTTTCCCTTAGATTCAACTAAAAATGCTCAAATTTCAAATCTATTCGAAATTACTAAATTTTGTTATTTTTTTTTTTATTATTACCTATGGATTTTCTGTGAAAATCCTAATTTTGTTAAAATATATACATGGAAAAATAAAAATTAAAAAAAAAAAATACTTATGTGAATAAAATTGTATCGTGTTGTGACGTTACAGTAAATCTGTGAAGAGGTAACGTTAAAATAAAACACGCTGCTTTTTGTTTTTTTTTTTTTGTAAATTAAGTTAATTTTAAAAGATGATAAAATTGTATTTGAAACAAAAAAAATGTATATGTATTTTTTTGCATTAATATTAATTTTTACTTTAAATATATAATTTAATTTTTTGTTTAAAAAAAATGTGTGTATTTATTTCGTTTATACTTTGAAGGAATTAAAAAGAGGCAAATAAGCGTCCAATAAAAATGAATTTCACATGCCCCCCACTCTTGTCTATTTCTGGCTGGAAACTCGAATTTTATTGTTTGTTGCACCCCCTTCACATGAAAAGCACCACCTTACAATTAAATAAACGTTCTTGCAATAAGTAAAATTATAATAAAGTGAAAAAAAAACAATTGAGTCCTTAAGGGGTATTAACACTTTGTAAGCACAAAATCGAGTGTCATTTTCATCAGTGTATAATACAGAGGAGGAACATTATTTTCTTTTGGAGTTTGTTTAAGCATATAAATAACAGAATAGGCTAATGTTAAAATTTGTAATGATGTGAAATTTTGTAAATGGCGGCGTAGTTCAGGATGATCGCAAAATCCTGTGCTCCTATCGGGCGACCAACTAACTCCTACAGTTTTTAACCGATTGGGCTGAAATTTTGTGATTTTATGGTCTTTTTTCATCGAATTTTGTTTTTGGAATGAAATAATTTTTTCAAACCAATGCCATTACTTTAAAAATTAATATTTCAAAAAAATCCTACGTTCTTCACTGGAGAATAGTATTGTTAAACACCTCACAAAATTTCAGCCCAGACAATAGTTCCTGTGCCATAACTTCAGCGAAGAAGATGTAGAGGATGTTTTGCAAGGCGCTGAAGAATATAAAGAGGAACTCCCTCGTTTGTGAGCTTTAAAGGGAGAGCTAACAATTTGGCAACAGATGAGAGAAAATATCCCAGTATCTCCAGCAGATGCCTACAAAACAGCAACGGTGCTGCCAAATATTAGAACTCTTTGTCAATTCTGTGCACGTTTTCAGTGACTACTAGCACTGCTGAGCGATTTTTCTCTACCTTACGTCGCGACGACGCGTCGATTAAAATAATTTCTTCGCAACATGATGACAGAAGAGCGTTTGAATGGATTGGCTTTAATGCTTATCCATCAACGCCTTGCAGCCGAAATGGATGCTAATGAAGTGCTGGAAATGTTTGGCAGGAAATATAAAAGAAAACTGTCTTTGATAAACATTTAATTTTCCTATTGAAGTATGATACTTCACTTTATTTCTAACTGTTATTGCTTATTTTTTTGCCAATCCGCCCCTTGTGCCCCCCCCCAAAAAAAAACAATCCTGCATCCGCCCTTGGCAGTATCAATGCAGCTTAATTATCACAGCACAAGTATAATACTATAAAATTTCCTTCAAATAACGTTGGACAGACTGCAAAAAAAATTATCAGGAAATCGACCAATGTTTCGAAAGTAGAAAAAAATGCGGGTCGACACTGAAATCCGAAATTTTGAGAAAATCCATTGATGTGATTGCTTATACGACAATGATCCATGGAAATATATGTATGTAGAATGTAGATACTACTATATACTCGTAGTAATAGATCAAGGAGCTTGAAACCAAAACCTAAAAATAAAAAAAACATGCGAGCAAATTTTTTATGAAAATCCAGCCGGGAAAAACAAATGAGGATATCTTCAAATATTTTTTACTTTGTTCGAATCTCTGTGAGCAAGCAGCCTTATTGTATTGTAATATCTTCACCCAGAAGCCGTTTAACAAAGAGCTCTTTTGGGAACTGTTCGTAAGACCAGCTGAGACCATGTCTTCAAAAATATCGAGGATGTGTTGCCAGAGTCGGCTATTTATCGCCAAACAGGCTCCTAGACCATTTCACTCGCTCCTCAAAATTTTGATTTCCGATTTATGGGAATTTGGATCATTTAATTTTGGACATGGCTATTAAAGGCTCCTTTAAAATCAAAGCTTTTTACAGCAAAAATTTACCAAAGATGTGATAAGAGACCTACATTTTTCATTTTTACGTACCTATTGCATATTTAATTAAACCCCCGTAAAAGAGCGGGAAATAAGAATTGTGAACAAAATTAAAAACAAATAATTTGCTTGCAGTCTGATAAGCAAAAGTTATCTGAAAATTAAAAATAAAATCAAAAATCTCATACCACAAAAAAGTGTTTGCGTGTTCTTGGACCATTTTTGAGAACGGCTATTTTGACTCCAAGATTTTCCAAAATCGGCTCCTTGTCTCTAAAATATTCTAGCAGCACAGTGTCGAGGTTTTAAAAAAAAATCCATCTGTACATTGAGTTAGGGGCTAAAAAGATAGATTGATTTGCCCGAACTTGGCACAGATTATTTTTGCGTCAAAAGCTCAACTATTTTTTCAAAATCTACAGGCAAATATTTCTTATCGTTTTTGAGGACAAAATGTAAAATTTTCAAAAAAAGCTTTAAAACAAAATTAAAATTTCTGTTAGCCTTGATTTTTAAATTTTTTTAACCCAACCAACAATTTTAAACTGTAAGACCAAGGATTTTCAAGCCAGTCGTGCACTTATTTGTTTTGTGAAAATGCAGATAAATTTCGATTGCACTGTTTTTTTTTTGAAATTTGAAGTCTTGCAAATCATTCATAAATTAACAAAAAAAATTATAGAAAACATTGGGCTCCTAATCGGCCATTATTTAAATTTTTCCGTGTTGTGAATGAGGGTTAAGGAAGCGTTTGTAAAAGTTTTTTGTTCTTGCACGTCCAAAACAGAAGTGTTTTTGGAATCAAATTTATAAGCGCTATATGTAAATGTTCCTTCTTGTTATATTAAAACAAGTCGATTACCTCTCGTGGAGGTCTCTCTTCTCTGCTGTCGGTCCATTATTTTTTTTTTTATTAAAAAAAATACCATGAAGCAGAAGGCTACTGAATATCCCCACTAATATCTGATACAAAACAAAAGAGCTGAGGTAAGAGCTCTCATACCAAACTTTAAATTGTTCAACTTGAATCATTCCTTTTATGTTCCAAAATCAGGAGAAAAAATTAAAATTGCCTTAAAGATTAATCTGTTTCATTAGTAATGCAAAAATAATCAACAAATCTCTTAACAAAATATATTTCATATATTTTTTTCATAATTTAACTCTTCATGATTTTAATTTTGTTTTCTAAACAAATCAAAATAATTTAAATTTCTTTTTAAGTTCTTGTTTTCTCCATCCGGGTAGAATATCAAATTCCATAAATGGCATTCCAAATAAGGCAACAAAATCATCATGTGTTAAATGAACCTATAAAAGATTTTTTTTTAATAATTGACAAAACTGAAAGAAAACAATTTATATTTTTCGTCTTACTTCTCGTTTAAGGGGATTAACTTCACTTGGCAACGAAAGAGTTTCTTGTTGTAAAACTCCAAGAGGATACTTGTGGTGTTGATCGAAATCGCTATCACTTTTCGGTGAATGTTCAACATTCTTTAAACCATTACTAAATCCATTGCGAGTGATTTCATGACGTAGTTTTTCATAAGGAACAAAATTCTAATAAATAAAATAAAATTAAAATTTGAACTTTGAAACATTAATTGCAAATTAAAGTCTTACATCCCAAAACTTTCGATCCCACATATCAAAAAATCCAGTAAATATATTCGGCTCACTGTGCTGTCTTACCAATGCTATCGCTGTTGTTGTTCTACGTGGAGTTGTCGAAGTTTCTAGAAACTCTTGTGCTATCGATCCGAAAGCTTCTTCATCCACTTGGAATGATAGTTTTCCACACCAAACAAAAGCTATTGCACCTGCATCTAAGATGTACGTATTCTCTGGCAACAAATCCGATTGGCCAAATCCCAAAATTTCTTGTGTGATCAATTTCCCTCGACAATTGTAAACCAAATGCAAATGAACTTTTGCTTTGTCAATTGGAATACCTATCGATGCCTGAGGCAATTCATTTAATAAAGAGGAACTTGTTGCAAGAACTGTTTGGCTTATTTGTTTCGATACGGAATCCCAGAATTCTTTAGGCTCCTTACCCTCCATAACCAGAGTACATTCATCAGCAAATATTGATCCAATATTTTTAGCCACTTCTCGGGCATCACCAGTCGAACTTTGTCCACACCATACCCAAACGCCTACACTGCATCTTATCACATAGCAATCTTTTGGGGTTAGTGAATTCAATGGATGAATTTGTAAGGCTTTCGAAGTGAACGATGAATCGCCTTGAATTTTGAAAATTTCTAAATTTGATAGTTTCTTGGGACTGTTGTTGTTATTGCTATTGCCATTGGTTAAGTTTTCTCCAATTTCAGCTTTAAGAATAACAAACTTTCCGGAAAATATTTGTAAAAAATGTGGAGTTTCATCGCCTTCGTTCATCTTCACTACCATAGTTTTGTCTCCTAATTTATGAAATCGTTCTTTGCCGAATTTTGTACATTTCGATGCAGTTTCTGGTGTAGATGATTTACCAATCCACATGTAAATGATATTATTGATTCCCACATCTTGTGTTCCACAAAACTAAAAAACAGAAAAAAATGAAATATTGAAGAGTTTTCAAAATGGTGGAGGTATTGAAACTTACTGCAACTGTATATTGAACAATATAACAACAATTTGATCGAAAAATCGCTGCTGATTTTCTTAGAGCAATTTCACTTAGACAATCCTCAGATGATTGATAGACATGTTTTTCCCCAGTACCATCGTCGATGAGTTGATTTTCAGCTGCCATCTTAGGTCGTTGGGATAGACTGAGGGTATCGAATTTGCCTAGAATTTGTGTTGTTTTAGCTTCTCTATCTTCCCAGCTGGGGAAAAGATGTGTAAATTCGATGGGTTCGTGTCCTTCGATAACACGAATGAGAAGAGTTGATGATGGATACTTTTTCTGCAAACAAAAATCGTTTAAACGTCAGAAAAGTATATCTGATATAATAAAGGTATGAGTATTGTAGTCAAAGAGGAATGTGGTTAATCCCGCGGGGACAGGTGCATGGAAGTAGCCTACACAGAGCCTTAAGCTGACGGGGTAAGGCAAATTTTTTTTGTCACACATTCGGAGGCAATTTTTTTCGGATCAAAGTCTCGAAACAAGTTTTGGTTTTCAGATATGATTTTAAAATGAACAGACCTATGCAAAAGCTAAAAAAATTATAAATTTAAATTTTTAAGATTTTCGAAAAAAATTGCCTTGGGGGTTTTCAAAAATTTCCTCCAAATCCATCGAGTGAGACATCAAAAGAAAGATCTCTTTAGGCTCTATTCATAACTGAAAACCAAAAGTTTCCAGAAGTTTACGTTGCTGAATTATTTGCAACAAAATTTTATTTTTCGGATCAAAGTCTCTAAACAAATTTTGGTCTACCGATATGAGATCAGAGTGGATAGGCCTATGTAGTCAGCTAAAAAAAATATTCTTTTAAGATTTTCGAAAAAAAATCCTAGGGGTACCTCTTGTGTACAAAAAGGGTATTTTCAAAAATTTCCTTCAAATCCATCAAGTGAGACATCAAAAGTAAGATCTCTTTAGGCTCTATTCATAACTGAAAACCAAAACTTTGTAGGTGTTCGAGTTACTGAATTATTTGTAATCGAAATATTTTTTTTTGTGGTACAATCGGGGGCAAATATTTTCGGATCAAAGTCTCGAAAAATGTTTTGGTTTAAAGATATGAGTTCAAATGAACTCTGAATGCCTATGCATCCAGTTAATAATCATTTTTATCAAAAAAACAAAACCGACTTCCATGGACCAAAACTAGGTATGGTTTTTCTCATAGTTCCTATGGTTCCAAATGAACGAAATTGAAATGGGACCACACAGGCAGGCACCAGCTTTCCAATACAAAAAGAGTTATCAAAATTGGTTCACTCCGGTCAAAGTTATGAGGTAACAACCATAAAAAAAAAAATATGTATAGACGAATTAAATACCTCCTCCTTTTGGAAGTAGTCGGTAAAAAAATTACAAATTTATTTTTTTAAGATTTTCGAAAAAAAATCCGTGGGGTACCCATTGTCTAAAAAAACAGGGGTTTTCAAAAATTTCGTCCAAATCCATCAAATGAGACATCAAAAAGAAAGAAAGAAAGAAAGAAAGAAAGAAAGAAAGAAAGAAAGAAAGAAAGAAAGAAAGAAAGAAAGAAAGAAAGAAAGAAAGAAAGAAAGGGGTCTTTGGGCTCTATTCATGATTGGAAACCAAAATCTTCTAAGGTGATTAAGTGTGCGCAAAAGTTACTACAAGGTGTTCAATTACTCCTCCATCTATAAGGCGTATATATACTTTTCGTTCAGTTTATCATGTTTTTTCCGTACCATAGCAACATACTCCTCGACTTTGAGGTAGATCTATAAACGGAACTAAACCATAGCAAGAAATTTATATTTAGAACATATTTTCAATAAGTTCTATCCTTCGTTCAGTTTCAGATCTTTTATTAAAATTATATTCTTTAGCAAGGAAAGAAAAAGATCGGAAACTGAACGAAACTTATAAATTAATAATATAGTCTTGTTCATATGAAATTCTTGTTATATGTAGTTAAGTTCCGTTTCTTTCAAAGGAAAACAGTTTACGAAAGTGAACGAAAAGTTAAATTCTCCAAACAATAAACAGTGGCGTTTAAAACGAATTAGTACCATCGAGGATTACCTATTTATTTTGATCCACTGAATCCGAAAGCGAAGTCCATTTTGCTCCATCCAGGTCCTGGTTTTTAGAGAAGTAAAATTTACCATCAACAATTTACCCTTTTTGTGATATTCTGCATTTTACTCTAAACCAGGATCTAAGGACCTCGAATTCGATTTCAGCGCATGAAAATAGGTGGGGATTGTTCGTTGCACAACACGAGACTGTTTATTTTGTATGTGCCGGTGTTGTAATTAGAGTATTTATAGTCTACGTTCAGTTACGTCAAATTTTTCCCTTACAATGTCTTAGCGTTTTCGATTTATAGGTAGATCTACAAATTATAATTTGAGGAGGTTTTAAGTGGTCATAGAAAACAAATAAAATAAAAGTAATCATAATTGAGACTTCCGAATTTTCGTCCACTTTTTCTTTTGGAAGTACAACAGTGCTCCTGGCCATTTGGAGAGGTAATGAAGTTACTTCATGATCGAAGGATTATGTTAATAAACAGCCAAAATGGCGGAACGCTATTTTTGTTTCTTTTTCGTTCACTTTTATTTCCATGGGAAACAAATCTTTCGCGACTCAAGTACCTACTTAGGTAACTTTCACTAATATATGTATAGACCTACATATATCCATCGGAGAAGCATGATATAAATCGAGTTAATACAAAGAATTAACATAAATCAACTGCGAAACCCGTATTTCTACTTTTCGTCCAGTTTTGCATACTTTTTATTTAGATAGACAATAATCCTCGACAGCACAACAGATCTGTATTACTCATAGATGTCCTCAAGCTGCCGTTCAAAACCGAAACAGGATAAGAAACTCACAGAAGAACACATACTAGCTCAAAATGAAGGATACCCGTCTTCCCAAAATAGTAGCGAATCTGGCCATGGATAAGAAAACTTCCTTTTTTGAAAAGTGGATCGAGCTAGCGAGCAGAACAAAATGTCCACTACATCTAGGACCTCCATGCATTGAAGAGCTGAAAGCCGAGTTATACAATATAGTCCAAGTTCTCGATGAAAATTTGCGTGAATCATTTATTGAAGAAGCGCGGGCCTCTGTGTATAGATCCCACGAGTATTACTCCCAGCTAGAATACAATCTTTGTGCAAATAGTTACTTGGATGAAAATGTGGCAGTTGAAAAAATATCTACACTTTTCCAAACACGTGGAGAGCTACTACAAATAAACTACATTCCCCATCGCCCAGACCTACCAATCGAATGCAGCCTATGTAACATGAACGATAGAGTTTCGGCCACTGTGGTCTAATAAAAAAGTGACTCATTTGTGTGTTCTAGTTTTCCTTCAGTTTTAATTTCGAATGTCAAATACGCCGTTGATAACTTAAGGTCAGCACGGCACATGCATAATGTAAAACGAAGCATATACAAAACTATTCGTTAAGTTTAAATTCACCAGCTTGTATTAGATGTAACCCTTGTGGGATAGTACTCCCACGGCAGAACCTCTGTACTCAAATCCAGAGTCTATCACAATTTATAAAGCCTCCTAGAATATAGTTGTAATTAAAAAGTGCAAGTCTGCCCAATTACAAAATTGTTGAGAGTTGTAAGTGACTAGGCCTTGCCCCTTCACTATGAAACTAAAGAGGTAAATGTGTCAACATTTTGTATGAATTTGACAGTTCGTTTACCACATTTACCAATTCACCAGGTTTACCCACAGTTTACATCTTTGAATGAATGCCCCCTATTGTATTTATTATGAATATTCACCACTTTGAGTTTGACAGCTGATTGCAATGTGCATAAATGCAATCTATCATTTCGAAAAGGAATAAGTTTGCGATAGTTTGTGATAGCTCCGATATGTTGTATACACCTTTAGTTTTAAAACAATTTGAACTTACCTTTTTAATAAATCCCCTACCATTTCGAATGGCTTCAATATTCTCAACATTCGGCACATTCTTTCCAATCCACATCCAAACACCCAACGAGAATCCATTTAAAATATAAACAGCTTTCGAATCATTGAGATCATTTTGACTTGGCAGCGTTGATGTAACCTGATCAATCCAATACTTTGTACCCTTGTAACCGCATTTATACAATTTAAACGAACTGCTATATGGCTTGTCAATTTGAATACCCTGATTAACAACCCGATTATTGCGTGGCAAGAGTGTATTCCAGGTTTGTTTGTCTTCTTCTTTCATTGCCTGCTCATAACCATCGTCAACAATGATTATTTCACTGGAAGAAGTTGTATTTCTAAATCGTTTGGCAATTTCTAAAGCTTCTCGTCGATCGCCGACATTACTTGACCGACCAATCCATATGAATGTCTGTTTGCCAGTATTCAAAATCATGATGTATTCACTGCTAAAGTGATGCCAACTTATGGTTTCCATTTCGACACAACTTAGCCATTGACGGCCTCGAATTTGAAAGATGCGGCAGGTATCGGTTGATGATGCAAGGGCTCCGGAATAAATTCTACAAAAATTAAGAAAATTCATATATTTCAATCTTCAACTGAAAAAGTCTTATCTTACGTAATTCCTCGTTTAAAATACGACATAAATCGTACACTCTCATTATCCTGAGATTCTCGATATTCAGTTGCAACATTACCAAAATATGTATCCAATTCCATGACCTTATGTGCAACATTTGCTTTTTTCTGTTGAGTGACCTTTTCACCAAGCCAAAAGTGAATGAATCTTTCCAGAGGTGTATTATTGTTTTTGGCTTCTCTTGACTTTAAGTTTGAAAAAAAAAAATGTTAAAATTATTCGAGTGAAATAGATTTTGTTTAACTAACAATTGTATCTTGATTGACATAAGTTCCAACTGGACATGCTGCATAAATAATGTAACAACAATCATCGTAGAAACTGCCAAAATTTTCTCTTGGCACAACTTCTAAGCGGTCTTCTTCTATTTTCCATATGTGAAAACATATAGCTTTTCTGGGGAGTTTTCGAAATGATGCATCAACACGAACTTCGGAGATGGTATCAGGAAAAATTTCCTGCAAGTTAAAAAAAAAATATATTTTATTAAAAAAAAAATTTTATATTTATTAAATAGGAGGAATTAAAAATGGAAATATTTGCAATTACATATGTTACGCAAATAACAGAACTCTTATTTAAGGACCATTTGCTGAATCGAAATTTATGTTGAACATAAACTCTTATTCCTCACTTTTTCCTCTGCGTAAACTGTCACATAAGGATTTATGTAGAACTTAAATGCTTAAGTTTCGATTCAGCAAACGGGTCTAACTTAACTCTCGAGTATGAGTTTACAAAGATTAGGTGCAGTTTTCTATTATTTTGGAATTTATACAAGCATTGTATAAAAGTTACGCCATAAATAAATACACTAAGAATGAGAATTGACGCCTCAGTCGCCAATTCAATAGCTAAAAAATCCCTGAAAAGGACTTCCGTGTTTTATTGGTAACTCAGTACTTAGCTCAGTAAAATTTTGCACGAGAAAGAACACATTTGTTGGTTTGCAGAGAAATTTTTTGTCTAAACTTATACATTTGTGACCCTGTAAACAGTAAAACGATTGTTAATAATAATAGAAAATAATCGTTTTTTGTTGTTAACAGCAGAAAATGTTTAATCTGAGTACCACCAAAACACGGCTTATAAGTTATAATATACATATGTGTTCTATTTATATTTTCTTTGTCTGTATTTGTTTTTTTTTTTTTGTGTTAGATTTGTAGTTGTTTCTTTTTTGTTTTTGTAATATATTAAAAATTAACGGAATTCTGATATGAAAAGATTTTGTTTATTTATTAACAAAGGACCAAAGGATAGGAAAATTTTGTTCATTTATTAAGTGCACATTCTTTGCATTTTGTCCATGCACTGTGGCGTATACGTACTCTATTTTGTTATTATTTATTAGATTTTTTTTCTAATTGCAAATACGATAGTGGGGGAAGAAATAAAGGTTAAACAAGCTAAAGAATCAATAAAGTCTATTTCAATTTTCCACTTGAGAACTTTTTTGAGGGAAATGAGAGGATTTGCAACTTGTACCGAAAATCACTGTAAATAACATGCAACACTCGTGAAATTTAGTGAAAGTTTTAGGGTACGGCCACGTCCTGAGCGGCTGAGCGTCTGAGCGGCTGAGCGTCAATCCTGAGCGTCAAAACTAAATTAGAACGTATGAAAATGTATGGGGGTGGCCACATACACCCTGAGCGGCTGAGCGGCAATCCTGAGCGGCTGAGCGTCAATCCTAAGCGTCTGAGCGACCGACGTCGCTCAGCTCTGTTCTATTTTTTTTTTGAAATCCTGAGCGGCGAACTACATGATATTCTTAATTACCACGAACATTTTAGTAAATGCTGAAAATTAAGGTTTCTTTTGAACAAAAATATTAAAAAATATTAATTTTGTTTCATAAAAATAAAAAAAAAAAAACAAATAGGCCCCGACAGGAATCGAACCTAGGACTCGAATTTCTGACTATTTTAGAAGCTACAGCCTAAATGAATGGACCAATTGTATTCAAACTTGGTATGTAGCAGTTTCTGCAGATTGTGCAGATGATTCTATGGAATTAATTTTTTTAACCTCATCTAAAGGTACCTGTGGTGCACCAATCCTAGAAAAGTATAATTTTCTCAAAAACTCTTTGAACGATTAAATAAAAAAAATTAAGTGTGGGTTTTTGGACAAGGCTCATCTTTTAACAAAAAAAGATTTTTTCGAAAGTCATTATTAACGGTACCTGTCATAGAACCGTTTTTTAAAACTCTGAATTTCTCTCAAACGAATTATTAATTTTTATCAAAATTTTTTATACAAATGCAGTTCTATAATCTTAGTATAAACCAAAAATAAAATTTTGAAGAAATGCATTTTTGGATTTTTGAAAAAATGTTGAATTTTTTTTTTTTTTTAATCAAATTTTCCAAAACTGGTCATTGGATTCTTTTGAAATTTTGGTTTTAGGTGTTGATCTATATTAACTATAAAATAAAAAAAAAAAAAAAATAGGCACTTCTGGGAATCGAACCTGGGACTCCAGCGTGCGAGCCGAGTACTCATCGATAATTTTGCACTTGTAGGGTTTTGAAATTGCCGCTCAGGATCGCCGCTCAGGGCGTGGCCACCTCATCGCTCAGGATTGACGCTCAGCCGCTCAGACGCTTAGCCGCTCAGACGCTCAGCAGCTCAGGACGTGGCCGTAGCCTTAGAGTTGATATGATAACCAGGAATCAAAGATGAGGAACCAAGATGTAAGAGTGCTTTTTGGACAAAAAGTTAGATTAAGAGCCAATTTTTCAATACCCAGATAAACCGCAGTTAAAGGCTTATCCCCAGGAATAAAATTTTTTTTATATTGACATTTATTATTCTGATAGTCTAACTGACGATTGCAAAATCAAGGGCTTAATAGCTGTCCTTGGATTATGGGCACTTGTTTATGCAGAAATACATACACTGTTAAACATTTTGGTGTAGTTTGGGATTTTGTTTTGCCGGTAAATAAGTTAATGTTATTGTTGCAATTTTATATTGCCTCCAAAAATTTCCGAAATAAAACTCAATTGTTTTTTGTTTCGATCAATATATTTCTGCAACAAGTGCCATCTTCAGGATCTATTAAAACAATAAAGTTATAGATAATAATTACAATAAATATTAAAAATATAAAATTATAAATAGTATACCTTTAAAAGAATATCACAGATTTACTTTTTTACAATTCATTTTGATTTGATCTGTCAAATCCGTGATGGGGGCTGACAGCGATATTTGTTTTTGTTTTTAAATTTGAAGTATTCATTGACAGATCAAATCAAAATAAATTGTAAAAAAGTAAATTTGTGATATTCTTTTTAATTTTATATTTTTAATATTTATTGTAATTATTATCTATAACTTTATTGTTTTAATAGATCCTAAAGATGGCACTTGTTGCCAAAATATATTGATCGAAACAAAAACAATTGAATTTTATTTCGGAAAATTTTGCAACAAAAACATTTTGGTGTAGATTCTACATGTTATGAGGCAACACCAAAATTTTATTAGAATTTAATACTTTAATAATTGTATTACATTTTTAAGTCTAATAAAAAATTTTTAAAATATTTTTTTTTATTAAAAATCAAGGACGTTTTTGTATATTTAAAGTTTCAGTTTATCATAATGATTTTTTTTTTCCTTTTTTATTATTTTAAGTGTTTTTACTTCTTTAAAATGAAACAAAACATTTTTGAAAGTGATTACTTATCATAGATAAATAATGTTGATATTATTCTCTCTTTTATTTTTGTTTACAAACTATGTGAAGTGAAATCTTGTTGCCGATCAAATTTTGTCAGTAATTCATACATTTTATTTCGAAAAAACATAAACGCCTTCAAAGTAGTGCAAATTCAGATTTTTTTATCAGAAAAAAGGTTACCAAATGCATTTTTCTGGACCAAAACAGTTTTATATACATATGTAGGTATCTACTTTTTCAGGTAGCGATAACCCTAAATCCAGACACAAAAAATTTTTTTTCTTTTTTAAAATGGCTTCCACTTTCGTTTACGTTTTTAAAACAGTTTGTTTAAATTTAATTTTCTTGAATTACAAAAAAAAGAAGACGAATATTTAATTTCTTATACAGATAAAGTTATAAATTATTGTATATGAAATTCATAAAAATTTATTAAAAAACTGTGTGACAAAATCGCAAATTAAAAACTAATTATTTTTGTATTGAAAAAGGCCTAATTCCAAAGCTTGAATTTTTAACCGTGTAAAACAAATCTTTTTATTTTCATGATACATGCATAAATCATGTACTATTGCTCGGAAATTAAATTTAAATAACAAAATCGAACTTTACATTCTTCTGCAAAGAACAAATGTGGATAAACAATTAAACTGTTTTGGTAAGCTTTTATTCAATATCATAAACAAAATTTCAAAATCCAAAAATTGAAATTTTTCACAAAAATAAAAAATGGGTTATTCGAAAATTTAATATTCAAACGTTTACAAAAATTGGTGAAGTCATTTACGAGAAAAAAGTGTAAGAAAGCGGTTTTATGAGTGACAACAACCAACTTTGTTTGTTGAACATAAAATGAACATGAACATAGAAAAATGGCATATTTTTTTGCAAATTAGGCTTTGTTTCACACAGTTCCACTTAATTTCTTTCTTTTAAAAGCCATATTAAAGCTTGACTACTTTTTCCTTTGCCTAAATAAATTCAACCAAAAAATAATTTCTTTTTGATTTTATTTTAACCGTACCGACCTGACATTTTATGCTTCGATGTCTATTTTTAAAGGTTAAAAGGGCTTTTCCAAACAAAACTTTCAAATCGATACCCAGGTAAAAGGTATATTTACTCCAGTCAAAGCGTCATTTGACCTTGCGATGAGAGGCACTGTCTGTTTTTATTTCATGGATCGATGGGGGTATATTTAAAAGGCTTAAACCCAATTTCTCACCACCTGATCATTCTTTTTAGCGGAGTTATTCACAAAAATGCATTTTTTGGGATATTTTACTTCTAAGCTAATATCTTTGCTCCAGATTATCGTAGACCAAAAAATAAACATACATTCTCTTCCTTATAATATTTTCTATCGTTGTATGTAATTTCATTGTATTTGAGTGAGTAACTATAAAATGGCAGCCATTTAAAGTCAAATTCCTGTTGTTAAAAAACACATTTTTGTCATTATTTCGAAAAAAGCTTATATCATGATTGACATTTTTCTAACCTATTTTGTAGCCCTGTTCATGTCCTGCATTTTACAGAAAAAATGAGCTCTTTATCACCAAAGATGGCCGAGCTATTGATAAATGAACGCATGCAAAACCGGTGCGAAAACACCCAAAAATATCGTTTTTTGGGAATAACTCGACTTCAGAATGTCCTACGGCAAAAAATAAAGCAATGAATTGTTCGTTACAACATTTTCTATCAATTTAGTGCACAATCTTTTTGTTGAAACAAATAAAAAATAAGTAATATTAAGTCAAAGTCGTTTTTTTGTTTAGCAAACTCTTGCCTTATTATTTTGCAAACGGTGCGAGTATTGGCTAAGAAAATAAAATATTATTGTAGTCCTTTAAATTATCTACAATTCAAAAAAAAATTTAGCTTTCTACGACCCACGGGAGCCGAGCTATTATAATTTTAAGAAAGCATTAATCCGTACGAAAATTCAAAAAAATTTCCCTTGTTTATGATTCGAATACTAGTTCTCAGTTAGAGGGGTTGTTTTCATTGTTTCTTGTTATAAGAGAATTTGTCTTATGTTTTTTCGTTGGTCATTTTGACCTTTTTTAAAAAATTAATTACTCGGCTCTCGTGGGTCGTAGAGAACTAATTTTTTTTTTAAATTGTAGATAATTTAAAGGACTACAATAATATTTTATTTTCTTAGCCAACACTAGCACCGTTTGCAATATAATAAGGCAAGAGTTTGCTAAACAAAAAAACGACTTTGACTTAATATTACTTATTTTTTATTTGTTTCAACAAAAAGATTGTGCACTAAATTGATAGAAAATGTTGTAACGAACAATTCATTGCTTTATTTTTTGCCGTAGGACATTCTGAAGTCGAGTTATTCCCAAAAAAACGATATTTTTGGGTGTTTTCGCACCGGTTTTGCATGCGTTCATTTATCAATAGCTCGGCCATCTTTGGTGATAAAGAGCTCATTTTTTCTGTAAAATGCAGGACATGAACAGGGCTACAAAATAGGTTAGAAAAATGTCAATCATGATATAAGCTTTTTTCGAAATAATGACAAAAATGTGTTTTTTAACAACAGGAATTTGACTTTAAATGGCTGCCATTTTATAGTTACTCACTCAAATACAATGAAATTACATACAACGATAGAAAATATTATAAGGAAGAGAATGTATGTTTATTTTTTGGTCTACGATAATCTGGAGCAAAGATATTAGTTTAGAAGTAAAATATCCCAAAAAATGCATTTTTGTGAATAACTCCGCTAAAAAGAATGATCAGGTGGTGAGAAATTGGGTTTAAGCCTTTTAAATATACCCCTATCGATCCATGAAATAAAAACTGACAGTGCCTCTCATCGCAAGGTGAGGCCCTTTTTTCCGACGCTTTGACTGGAGTAATTTACCTACATAGTTAAAAAAAAATCACATTCAATTGAAAGTTCAATGTGCAACCATTGCATCGCATGCAGATGCAACATTTTATATCTTTCTATTCAAAAGTAAATGCCAAACAAACATCTGCCAATAGTTTTTGTGTTTCTCTACCTTCTCATGACCTTTTTTAAAAGATAAATATTATATACTTGTATTTATTTGTTTATATGAATTGCATGCACGTGTTGTCAAAGCCTCTATGAATGTAGAATGTACATTATACTTATGTTGCAACAATCTATTTTACTAGGAGTCGTGTAGGAATTCTATACTGCATCATTAGACAACAACAAAACAAAAAATAAAATCCTTTTCATTAAAAAAAAAGAAATATAAGTACGCTTTTGTGAAATAACTGTAGAAGAGAAAAAATATCATTCACCAACTTTTACGGGTGAAACAGGTACAATGTGCAATATACAATATGAACATCAATCATCAACTTTTCAAAATGCTATGAACCATTGAAAGGTTGTTTTGTCAGTTGCACACTAAGAAGAGTAGTGTTTTCTTTTCAATCATTTAATAACCTACTGTCCTCTATTAATACAGAAGTTGTTTGACGCCGAATGTTGTAGCAATGTGAACCGATATCATTTGGAATTTTTATTAATTTTTAATTTTATACTCTCATAAAAATGTTAACCATGAACCATCAAGGCGCACTACATCCTTATTTTCCTTTCTCAGGCCATTTTCCATCACCTTCTTTCATATACAAAAGAAAAGCCAGAAATATTAAATATATATATTAGGGTGGGTCAAAAAAATCGAAAATTTTTTTTTTGATTTGGTACTCCGAAAAATCGATTGCTAGACCCCTCTAGAATATACACACCAAATATGAGCTCTTTATATTAATGGGAAGGTCCTCCGCTTTGCAATTTTCCATTTTTACATAAAGCTTCTACTAAAAAAAAAATAATTTTTTTATTAATTGACTTTTTAGCAAATTTCTTTTCATATTCTTGTAGGAAATTGAACGCTCTACAAAAAAGGCCTTATACACTTTTTTCGTTTATCTAACCGTTGAATAGATATTTGAGGTCCAAAAATCGAGAAAATCTTTAAAAATTCGTTTTTTGTTCTTAATTTTGTAACAAATTGAAAAATTATAATGATCAAACGCGCAAGACATATTCTTGTTGAGCTCCACAAAAAAGGTCTTATTAACTTTTTTCAATAATGTAACCATTCTAAAGATATTCGAGGTCAAAGTTAAAAAAAAATATAAAAACATTTTATATTTTTAAAAAATTTCTAATTCACTGAAACTTCATTATTTTCAAATTAGCAAGATATATTCTTGTAGGGGCTTAAACGTTCTACAAAAAATTCCTTGGAATGAAATTGATTGCTTTAACCGTTTAGAAGATATTCGTATCCAAATCGCAATGAATACGGGTCATAAGAAAACTATTGAAATCAGTGAGCATTGGTTTGGATACGAATATCTTCTAAACGGTTAAAGCAATCAATTTGATTCCAAGGAATTTTTTGTAGAACGTTTAAGCTCCTACAAGAATATATCTTGCTAATTTGAAAATAATGAAGTTTCAGTGAATTAGAAATTTTTTAAAAATATAAAATGTTTTTATATTTTTTTTTTAACTTTGACCTCTAATATCTTTAGAATGGTTAGATTAATGAAAAAAGTTAACAAAACCTTTTTTGTGGAGCAATCAATTTCCAACAAGAATATGTCTTGCGCGTTTAATTATTATAATTTTTCAATTTGTTACAAAATTAAGAACAAAAAACGAATTTTTAAAGATTTTCTTGATTTTTGGACCTCAAATATCTATTCAACGGTTAGATAAACGAAAAAAGTGTATAAGGCCTTTTTTGTAGAGCGTTCAATTTCCTACAAGAATATGAAAAGAAATTTGCTAAAAAGTCAATTAATAAAAAAATTATTTTTTTTTAGTAGAAGCTTTATGTAAAAATGGAAAATTGCAAAGCGGAGGACCTTCCCATTAATATAAAGAGCTCATATTTGGTGTGTATATTCTAGAGGGGTCTAGCAATCGATTTTTCGGAGTACCAATTCAAAAAAAAAGAATTTCGATTTTTTTGACCCACCCTAATATATATACTTATATATAGTTAAGCCACAAATGGGCTTAAAAAACTTTATTTACATATTTTGATTTCATTTAGTGCTTCTTAGTTTCTGATTAATGAACACACCAATTAATGGCAGACATTTTAAGTGAGGCCAAAGGTCCCGAAAATGCAGTTTTTCTGAAAATTGATTTATTTTACTTTTTCACATAACTCGCGTATTATTGGACCTAGGAGAAATAAAATGCACGACTGGGTCGCACAAACTTGCTATTAGAGTTCAAGTTGCTTAAATTTTAAAGACTTTTTATATAGAGTTTGGAAAATGTAGGTACCTACTATATAAATACAAAAAAAAGTAAAAAAAAAAAAAAAATAAAATCTGGAATCAAACTGCCCTCTCAAACAAGTATGCAGTTTTGATTGATATATTAAGATGCATTTTTAGAAAAAAAAAAATTTTCAAAATCGTTAGAGCCGTTTTTTAAACAACTAATTTTTTATAAATAATTTTTTGGAAAAAAAGTTTTAAAATAAAATTGGTATGTCATTTTGTAAAAATCACTAATCAACATCTAAAAACTAAATTTCAAAAAAATTCAATGTCCTGTTTTCGAAAATTTGATTTAAAATAAAAAAAATTTCAAAATTTTTTTTAAAAATCCAAAAACTAATTTTTCGAAATTTTATTTTTGGCTTATACTAAAATCATATAAATGCTTCTTTACAAAAAGTTTCGTTGAAATCGAATAAGCAGTTTCGGAGATAATCGGATTTGAAAAAAACGGTTCTATGGCAGGTACCGTTAATAATGATTTTCGAAAAAAAAATTTTATTAGAAGATAGACCTTGTCTTTAAACTTACATGTGAATTTTTTAAACAAAATCGTTTTGAGCAATTTCAATTTTACTTAAATCGGTATATGATAAGTACCGTTATTTTTGGTAAAAAAAAAAATTAATTCCAGAAACCCCTCTGTAGAGTCGCCAAATAATGCTACATACCAAGTTGGACATCAATCAGTCCATCCGTTTAGGGTGTAGCTTCGTTTACAGACTGACAGACAGACGGACTTCCGGAACCCACTTTTTTGGCATTCTCTACCATCGTAATGTCATGGAAAAATGCTATCTCAACTTTTTTTTTTGTACGAATGCATAACTTGATATATAGTACCTATATCGCAAGTAAAAAATGTACAGCAAACTTGAAAATAATTTCGAGCCTGCCTAACTTAAAATATCTGCCATGGGTATTTTTGCTATCAGGGAGTCCACCGCTACAGAATGCGACTAATTTTAGGTGGTTACCTAAAAAGTCTAAAAACGCCAAAAAAAACGCATTTTCGGGACCGTCTGCTGGGGGTTTGGCCCCACTTAAAATGTCTGCATTGGTATATTTGTTATCAGTGAGTATGTGGCGTTGGTTATCTATAAATTTTAAGTGATTACCCTCACTAAATCGATTTTCAGAAAAATGGTAGATACTTTTGATGCATTTTTTCTCGACAACGACGCCCCCAATAAATGCAGGCAGTCTAAGGTAATCTTCATCACCATGACACAGACTACCTCTGATCACATTCATATGAATCGGTTACCTCTCACGCAAGAAATCTGCTCCCGGCTCTTAGACTATTAATAACACAGAAAATTTGTAAACCGTGTTACATTAGGGTGGCGCAAAAAAATATACTTTCTTCTACTTTTAATAGTGGAAACATTTAAAACAAATTAACGATTAAAAAAATTATTATAATTAGGGTGTTCAAAAAAGTTTTCATTTGCGTTTTGAAAAACAAAATGAGATTTAGTGTACAGAAAGTTTGTTAAGTGCGTTTTTTTGTATAGTTGTATTAAATTTTTATCAAATTAAATAAATAAATTTTTGATGAACTCCAAGAGTAAATATTAATGTATTTTTCTGAAAGAAATAATGCGAAAATACATAATTTTACCACCATATTCTTAAACCATGTTGTACAAACTTTCTCTGTAGTGAAAATCAATTTTTTTTTTCAATGAATTTAAAAACAAAATTTGAACCACCCTAACTTTTTTTCTTCGATAATTCGTTTCAAATAATATCCACTTTGATTTTTTTGAAATTTCACAAGCACCTGTAGATGATAACATTTGAAAGAGCCACATTATTATTAAAAATTTCAATTCAAACTCATTATCTTAAAAATCACTATTTTGAAATTTTCGGTGTCATTAAAATCCAAATTTTTCGTACAGTAAAAAAAAAGAAATATCAACAGTTAAACCATCTAACAAATCGGTAAGAATCGTCCATTTATCCAATCGATTATATTTTACTGTCGATCTATTTTACGTAACCGCATACCAATAAACTCAAACCAATATTTTCTTAAAAAAATGTATTTTAATATTTCAGCAGAAGTTCTGTAACTAAACAGATGGTAAATCTTATTTTTAAAAGGGGTGATTCCGTATTTTTGCTCACCACCGGTGTATTAAAATTTTACCCACCCCTTTCTGGATTTTTATTTTTAAGTTCGCAGATCAGCTCTTTTGTTTAGGATTTATGAGAAAAGTAAGGTGCATATTTTCAGACTTAAAAATTTCAAAATGTTCATTATATATTTTTTTTAAGGAATAGACCAGACGATTTTAAAAATTGTCAAAATGTAAAAGTTTATGAGTTTTTCATGGGTAAATTAAGATTGAAAAGTTTCGATCTTAATGAAATCTTGACATTTAATTTTTTTATTTTGCAACCAAACCACGATTAAAAACATTTCGCAAAACCAAAAAAAGAACTAGTTTGGTAAGAGACATTTGCGCCAATAATAAATAAAAAAAAAAACAAACCAACAATATTACCATTAAAAAAAAAAAAAACTGTTTTCACAACAAATTGCATCTTCAACATGTGTAAACAATAATGTGGGTACTCTTAACATAGAATTCTTCGTTACTCAATTATTTGCAGTGTTAACGCTCATAAAACAAAAATATTTATCTTTTATTTACCAATTCCTTTTGTGATATTTCCAAAATCGGCATCTTCTTGCTTGTAACCTTTTAACTGTTGCACTTCTTGTATCACTCTTGTATTGGATTATAAAGATAACTCACGTTGTCTCTTAATTCATTGGAATTTAATAATAATTTTGTTATTGTCTAAATTTTTTTTTTTCAATATTTTTCCGAAAGCACTAAAATTTCATATTTGTTTATTTCTCAAAAAATAATAAAATATATTTATCACAGCCTGTCTAATTAAAAAAAAATAAATTAATCGAACGGTTTCAACAAGTTGTTCCTTTAAAAAAAAAAACCGCAATTTGTACCTATTTCTTTTTTTTTCTAGTTTAAAGAAGGGAAAGTCTTTTAAATTAACTTCATCAATTTAGAAAAAAAATTACAACTTTGTTTTTATTACATTGGTAAAAGTAAACTAAAATGTATCTAAACCGGGAATTTTTAAGCAAAAAAAAAAAATGAAAACTAAATCAACATCTAACGTGCACAAGTTGCGCACAAAATGTTAAGACAAGCTGCAAACCTCGTGCGCGATGACTTCTTGTCGATGAGTGAAGATAGACAAATGAAGAGCGGATCTATTCTACAGCAAAAATTTTCCTTTTACAGCACATTAACCAACAACCAACTTCAACCATCAACCAACCATTCATAAAAAAATATACTTAAAAAAAATAATAAATGAGGAGGGGGTATTGGCTTCCCATGCAGAATAAGATAAGCCGCAAGAAAAAAAAAAAAAAAAAAAAACATTACAAAATTTGAAAAGAAGAAAGGTAGTTTAGCTGTATCTAAGTATCTTCTATCTGGATGAAGAGTAGGTATATCTATCAATGAGTAGTAGAATGGCAGAGGATTTTTCTTGTTTTTTGTGTTTGAATTGTCTTAATGGATTTCCTTTCAAGACGTATTGGAAGAAGAACAAGGAGAATTTCACCAGCAAAAACAACAACTGCCTTTCGAATTCATTAAATAAATTTATGTTGGTGAAGTGAATTAAACCTACACATAAAATTCGATATGATGGTTTCGGACGAAGTCCTTAAAAATATTTTTGTTCAAAGGGTGTTTTTTTTTTATAAAGGGGTTGAGTTATGTATTAGAAAGGTACTATTACAAGCTGACATACATTTTGTTCATTTTTTAAACTCTGTGAAAAGAATTAATATTTTAAACAGTTTACAAAATTATGTTGATGAAAGGGTGTTTTTTTTTAATAAAAGAATAAATTCAGAATAAGTACCAAACAAATTATGACAAAAATGGTTGGCTAGTGAATATTGGTAAAAATGTTTCATTTGCCACAGACGCTAAGTATGTATGTAAGCTGTCCATGAAAATATTTATAAAGTGAAAGGGTGTTTTTTTTTGGAAAAAAATAAAATCCGCGTTACCTTCTACTACGAACTTTATTAAAAATGTTGTCTTTGCCATGGATAAATAAGAACAAAATCAGTCTATCAGTTTTTTTTTTCCATGTAAAAGGGTGTTTCTTTATATATTGCGAAAATGTTGGTTCATTGCAAAAACTAAATAAAAAAATGTTTTTATTGAAAAAAAACCGATGGGCGTAATAACGTTACATAAAGAATAGAATGCAACAACTTCTTAAAATTATTTTGGGTGAAATGGATTTCTGTAAAAAGTCCCAAAAAACGCTCTTAAATCCTCGTTTCGATTTTCAGCAGTGTATCACGTTTTTCAGATAGTTTTCGGTTATATTTTACTTGTTATTGTAATCGTATTGACCTGATGTTGATGTCACTAGATTCAGGATAAAAAAATATTTTAAAAACAGTCCAAATACAACTTTTTCACTGTTTTTTACTTCTTTTCCGCGAAAAAAAAAACTTTTTAGCAAGTTGCATGACGGTAACATTTTTTTTATTGATTTGGTTGTACTATTTAACTTATAGGAGGTACTATATAAATAAAATGCACGACTGTGTCGCACGAACTTGCTCTTAGAGTTAAAGTTGCTTAAATTTTTAAGACTTTTTATATAGAAATTTAAAAAAAAATAAAATTCGTTTTTAAGAAAAAATTAAATAAAATCTGAAATTAAATTGCCCTCTAAAACAAGTATGCAGTTTTGATTGATATATTGCAACATGCATTTTAAGAATAAAAATTTTCAAAATCGTTAGAGCTGTTTTTTAAAAAACTAATTTTTTATAAATAATTTTTTGGAAAAAAAGTTAAAAAAAAAAATTGGTACGCCATTTTGTAGAAATCAGTAATCAACATCTAAAAACAAAATTTCAAAAAAATTGAATGTCCCGTTTTCGAAAATTTGATTTTTCAAATTTTTTTTTAAAAATCCAAAAGCTATTTTATTTTTGGTTTATATTTAAATTATATAAATGCTTCTTCACAAAAAGTTTCGTTGCAATCGAATAAGCAGTTTCGGAGATAATCGGATTTGAAAAACGGTTCTATGGCAGGTACCGTTAATAATGATTTAAAAAAAAAATTTTTTCATTGAAAGATAAACCTTAACTTAAAACTAACATTTGAATTTTTTAAACAAAATCTTTGGAGCCGTTTTTGAGCAATTTCAATTTTACTAAAATCGCTATATGAAAAGTACCGTTATTTTTGGTCCAAAAAAATTAATTCCAAAAACTCCTCTGGAGAGTCGCCAAATAACGCTACATACCAAGTTTGACATTAATCGGTCCATCCGTTTAGGCTGTAGCTTCTTATACAGACAGACAGACAGACTGACAGACAAACAGACGTACTTCCGGGACCCACTTTTTTGGAATGATTTACCATCGTAATGTCATGGAAAAATGTTATCTCAACTTTTTTTTTTTGTACGAATGCATAACTTGATCATATATCATATAGTACCTATATCGCAAGTAAAAAGAATTACAAATGTTTTTCGTAAATTTTACAAATTGCTTTATTTTAAAAAATCGTATTTTAAACGAAAAATCAATGTAAGAAAGAGTTTACGAAATATTTTTTAATGTGTAAATAATATTACATATGTATTTTTAATTTTTTTTGTCAACTTATTTAGACTGTGCGGGAGCTTATTATGCTTGCAATAATTCTTTTTATTTTTTTTTAATAAATACCGCTCTAATGTATTTTTATGCAATTTTACAGAAATCATTAGAGCTTATGAAATTCCCCCTTGGTAGCTGGAAATTATTTTAAATATTAAAAAAAAAAACGCTGTAGCTAATCGTTCATTGCTTAGGGAATTTGTGAAGGTCCGAATAAAAAAAATTCTTATTTTGGCAAACTCTCAATTATTCAATGTAATATTTATGTATTTGGAGCATTTCTTAAAAATATGAAATGGTTAGGCACAACAGCAAATTAAAAAAAAAACATATATTTTCAAAAAAAGTTTAAAGAGTTCTGTTACTTTTGGTCAACTTTTCTCATTAAATAGCTATAGTGGGGCAAAATGCAGAAAATTCAGACAAAATCGGTGAAGTGGATCCAATGAGAACGTCATCAAACACTCATTCAAAAACTCAGCTTTCCCCTAATTTATCGATATTTTGTTTAAAATTTGTGTATACTAGTATATGAGGAGCTCAGAACTAAAACGGCCTAACCCACATTTTCAAAAAAAATCAAACTGAGTACACAGATCGAACCGCAATAAAACAATTTATAATATAAAAATACATCCCCATTAAATTACATTAAATAGAGTTAAAATTAGAGCCAAAAACTTTTGTCACTCTAGTGGACGCCATTTTGGCTTCGGCGACAAAATTGCCTAAATCATTTATAGCAAATGTAGTTTCGGAATAAAAAAAATATCAGACCTTAGCCCAAAAGTGTAGCCAACACTCCTAACTAAAAAAAATTACAAACTAAGTATTGAATAATATTTTTTTTATAACTTTTACAAGCCAACAAAAAAGAAACCCTGAAAATATGATTTTCTTTAAACTCGTTTTTCTCAAAACGAAATTTTGTGGGTTAGGCCGTTTTGGCGCTGAGCGCCTCATATTTTCTAGGACTACACTATTAATCTACTTCCACAATCCCGGGATCCATCAGAGATATAAAAAAAAAAAAACATAAATCATTATTGTTAATTGTTTCTACCACACTTCTTCGGGACAATGGCTTCTTTCGTAGTTTGATCTTTTCGTATTATGTAGAATGTAGATCAAGCATTAAGACAAGATCAAGAGTCTTTTTTTTTATGTAAGCCGGTTCTTTTACAGTGCCGGACTAACTCTGAATTGGAAAAAATTAAAAATATAAAAAGAAAAGTTGTACCTAAAACCGTTACACATTCTATGCGTGAAGCTTATTTTGCTTTGTTTCAAAATAATTTTTCAGCACACAAATTTGACAGATGGATGAGAAAATACTCCATTTTAAATTTTGACATTGTGTTCATTCTCTTTGAGAGTCCTGCACACTCCATGAAATATTGAACTCCTTCAAACATTTAAATTTTGACAAGATTCGACCCAGTTACTGTGTGGAACAGTCAAGACTTGCTTTTGTGTCAGAATAGAATAGAACAAATTCGTGGATCGTGAGAACTGTCAAATGCATTTTTTGTTGTTTCCAAATGTCAAAAAGAGGTACGAGTTTTTAATTCAGCTTGTCCAAGGCCAAACTAGTTTGTCCTAGGAAACATAAAGATTGTTTCTACAGATTAAAAAGAGAAAGCAATAGTCAAAACGTTAACGAACGTATGCTGTAGTTCGACCCCAGAACTAAATAGTTCAGTTATAGTACGGACCAGTGACAAAATTTCATTTGTCAGTGACAAAATGCCATTAATTATGTCATTTTTGACATTTAAGCATTCTATAAACGATGAATAACAAATTTAATGGCAAGTTGTCACTCGTATTCGACATTAGAACTTCAAAAATAAACACACAAGAATTGTGCACTTCCAGATTTTTAGTGATCGATGGCCTCCATTGGCTAAGTCCAGCCATGATTTTTCTTCTTTTATTTTTAAAGTGCTTTTAGTCAAGAGAGGTGTATGTTAGTTTGACGAGACGTCAGTTATGACGTGTACTGAAATTACTCATTTGCCGGAAGGTAACTGTTGGATTATTTTTAGTCGGCAGATTGATCTACATTTTTAATTAGAGTGTTGTTAAAAGATATACATTCACCATAACCATAAAGATGTTGGTATATTGTTTGATGATTTTTTTCTGGTTTAAAATGAAAAGATTGTGGTTTTCATTTTTATTTTACTTTTTGAAAATCCATTTGCATAAAGACTTTTGATGACAATAAAGCATTGTCATCCTCGACAAAAAAGTAACCATAGGTATTTTTTAAACCAAATGTAGATCATGAAATAAATTGAAATGCAAGTAGGGTATGGTTTTATTTTTATCTTTTAGATCGAAGATTGTAATTAGATGTGATTATGTTGGATTTGATTGCATTGTGGGATAAGAAATTATTTCCGGTGGAAATTTAAAAATTTCCCTTTGAATTAGGTTCTTTTTTTTTGTAGGTATACTTTCAACCAATTTTTTCTTCATTTTTGTTTATTTCTTTCTTATGTTTAACCTCATTCTCACGTTTGGCTTGTCATTATTGTCGGTCTAACATTTCATGTAACTATACAATTGTTGGTACTTAAAATGAAATTAAGGGGTCAAGTGTGTTAACACCAAAAAATTGAATGGTGTTGGGTCATGACATGGCAATAAAATCCTACCTACATTTAAACACGTTGATTTTCTTTTGAAGTTTTTTTTTGCATTTCTTTGACTGGTTAAGGTATTCATTTTCTTTTAGTTTGAAAGAAGAATGAAGAAAACCAAATCCCATTAACACCATAAGGTTATATAGGTATATTGTTCTCGATGCTATTTATCAGTCAAAAGATAAATTAACGATAATTAGGATTGGGTTCATTGAACTGGTACCACGAAGACGAAAAACTGAAAAAAGTAAACATAAAACATAACAATTTAGCTTTCATAAGGTTCAATGCAAACTGGGTTTCACAAACTAATAGCTAATCTAGTCCAGTGCATTTATGATGTTTCATATACGGGCGACCCATCAGTTTGTACCACGCCCAAATTTTTTTTTACATTCGATAAAAATCGATCTGTTCATCCTAGGTAAAAGTTGGTTCGACAAAAAACGTAGGAAAGTAAATTTTGCGTATTTTATGTTAACAACATTTTTTTGATATTCTGAATATTTAAAAGTAACAAGCCAAAAAAGCAAAAAAAAAACGAAAAAAATTAAAATTTTTATGTTTTGAGCACTTTTTATCAAGATTATGAAAAAACGTTTCGAAAAATATTATTGTCCTTAAAATTCTATACAACTCTGCTGTACAACTTTTTTTTGTATGGCTTTAAATACAAAAGTTATCTACTTTTTTTTTTGTTAAAGAATGCCTGTTTTTACTTGCGATATAGGTACTATAGGGCAAGTTTAGGATTCGTAAAAAAAATCGAACTCGAGATAACAATTTTACATGACATTACGATGATGGGGAATGCCAAAAAAGTGGGTCCGGCAATTCTGTCTGTCTGTCTGTCTGTCTCTATCTGGAGCTGCAGCCTAAACGAGTGAAGTGATTTTCTTCAAACTTGGTAGTTAGCAGTTTTTGGTGATTCCCTAGAGGGGAAATTGAAATTTTTTTTTATGTCCAAAATTAACGGTACCTGCCATATAACGGAAATAGAAAAGTTAATTTTTTTCAAAAACGGCTCTAACGATTTTGATTAAAATTTTTGTGTGTAGTACTACACATAAGGGCCAACTTTTTAAATAAAAAAAATATTTTTTGTACCGTTATTAACGGTACCTGTCATAGAACGGTTTTTTTCGTTTCTGAATATCTCGTACAACATTAACCCGATTTAAATGAAAATTTTTATACAAAAGTGTGTAAGTAAAGATAATATTAAAATTTTAGAAAATTTTCAAATAACGCATTTTTGGTTTTTTTAAAAATATTTCAAAATTTTTTTTTGAAAAATCAAGTTTTTGAAAACGGATCAATGAAAAATTTTGAAATTCAGTTTTTATGTGTAAATTAATTATTTCTTCAAAATGGCATACCAACTTTTTTTTTGAAAAATGTTAAAAAATTTTTATATATAAAAAATTATTTATCCTATTTTCGTGACCTTTTTTGAATCAAAATTATGATCCTAAGTGGGCTGTAGGTCTGTCTTGATAATTTTAATATTTCGTCGACGTTTCGGGCGTGATTACACCCTTCTTCAGGACTTTTATTATAAAATAATAAATTTTAAGATATTTCTTAAAATTTGTTTTGGTAAATTTTCTGCTATCTCATTTTTATTTCTTAAATTTTTGTAAATATTTTAAAATTCAAAAATTGAAGCCTTAAAAAAGACGTTTCAATTTATCAAATTTCAAAATAAGGCTTCAATTTTTGAATTTTAAAATATTTACAAAAATATAAGAAATAAAAAAGAGATAGCAGAAAATTTACCAAAACAAATTTTAAGAAATATCTTAAAATTTATTATTTTATAATATTAGTCCTGAAGAAGGGTGTAATCACGCCCGAAACGTCGACGAAATATTAAAATTATCAAGACAGACCTACAGCCCACTTAGGATCATAATTTTTATAAAAAATTATTTTTTTAAAAAACGGCTCCTACAATTTTCGAAATTTTTTTTCTAAAAATACCTTTTTATACAAGAAATAAAATGGCATATTTGTTTTTTTTTTTAAGATAATTTAAAACGGAGTTTAATTAATTATAAAAAGAGATTTAATTTTTTTATACTCCTTATGAAATTTCTTCAAAGAAAATATCAAATTTTAAATTACTTGAATAAAAAGCTTTAACATTATAGTTACTTTAAGCATAAGAGCAAGTAAGTGCGACCCCAGTCGTGCAATTTATTTTTTTTTATTTTTTAGCTTATATCTCTTTTAATGTTCAGAATATCGAAAAAATGTTCTTAAAATCACCTAACTCTCTATGGAACGAGGTGAGATGGTACAAACTGCTGGGTCAAATTATATTATGTCATTCTATCTCTTCTGCACCGGCGCACAGTGGATCCATTGGTACACTGAATGATAATAGCATTGAAAATAAGAAAAAGCTGCCAATTTTTTTTTATTCAAAATGGCGGTTCCAAAATGGCGGAAAGAATGGGCGTTAAAATAGAATTTTCATTTTCAAAACAGTATATAAGCTAGAAATTGGGCTAAATTCAAGACAAAAATGTGTCAGATCTTAAATTTAGGATTGATTCATAGATTCATATTCTTTCAAAAATTTTAAAAACAGTGATAAATGTAATTAGATCTCTTCTATTTATGTTTCATAAGAAAATTGAAAATATTGCGGTTATATGGTTGCCAACTATGTTTTTAAGTAAATATAAAAAAAAAACATGATATAATGAAAAGTTTCAATGTTCAATAAAAATGAAGCCTGAACTACATCAAAACACAAAGTCAAAAAAGTACAAAAAAGTAAAAAAAAGCTCAAAATATAAAAATCACATATATATTTACCTAACATCTATTGAAAAAAAATTAATTAAAAAAGCTCTTTTGTTTTTGAAGTTTTAAATTTCAAATAAAAAAAAAATGAAAAATAAACAAATTACAGTCAACTCCATCTTAGTCGAATTGTCACAGGACACCAAAATTGGTTCGAGTTAGAGGGAAATTCGACTAAGAGGAATCTTTTTAATCTTTCTGCTGCAGTCGGTTTCATTTAAACGTTAAAAAAATTTGAGTTAGAGGAAAATTTGACCTAAAGGAAGTACGACTTATAAGGAATCGACTGTATTTGAAATTTCAATTGTTTGTCAAAAGAGCTTTTTTTTCGCAAAATGACAGGAACTATGTGATCGACGAGCTACCTTACCGAAAGGATATAAAATATTGTTTGAGTGTATTTGTTTTTAAAAATTTGTGAAAATTGAAAGCTTGGTCTTGTTCAAGCTTTTTGAATCGAATACTTTTTTAAAATGAAAGGGAGATATACAAATAAGCTACTAAGGGGAAGAAGAAAAAACATCGTGTTTACTTTTTTGTACTTTTTTTGACTTTGTGTTTTGATGTAGTTCAGGCTTGAGAATTTATTTTTTTCTGTGAACCAAAATATACTTTTCTAATAGATTTTAATGTTTTTAATTCAAATCTAAAGTCGAAATAATTCTGCAACGTCAAGTTTTTGAGATATAAGTAGTTTAAAATTAATTTTTATCTACGAAACGAAACGAAAGGAAATCTGGGTTTCGGTTAAGGAAATCTGTCGAGAGTGACTCTCACTCCCGCCGCAGTGCATCTACGTCTCCGGTAATATGCAAGAATATTTTAAATTTTACCCAATTTTTTAATTTTAAATATGAGCAGAATCTACGAGGCTAACGAAGTATTTTTAATTTGTGATAGATTTTTTAATGCATTTTGTTCTTATGTTTATTTGATAACACTGGCAACAAAAAAAACTGAGAATTATGTTCAATTGTTGAGTACAAATGATACTGTATTTCGATTTGGATGTGTTGGAATCAAACTGTAATTCACATTACTTACAAGTTGCCGAGGTGCACTGTTGCGTATACGTACTCTGTTTTGCATTTATTTGTTTCATATAGGTATGGACGTTTTTGGATTGAATTTAAAAATAATTTTAAAAAATTGAAAAATTAACACGAAAAATAATGTAACTTTATTGCCGTATATTCCAGGAAGAATGGGAAATCGGAGGGGTCAGAAAAATTAATTAATGAATTTTTTTGATAAGTATTGACGCAGAATTTCACCCTCTATAGCAGGTTTAAATTCCCCAAAATCCTACTATTGGCCTCTTTTTACCTATGAAAAGATGAAAATTTTTAGAGTTTGGGAGAGTAGGGAGGGACTAAATTTTACAGGGGTAAGAAGTAACAGTTAAATAAAAACAGTGTTCGCCCTTAAATTAAGTGTGAAAGAGAAAAATGTTCTGTTCGATAGTAAAGGAAGTTCTTAGGGTGGTACCAAAAAATAGCACTTTTGTGGCTTTTTTGTTTTATTTTTTTGTTAGTTTGTAGGGAAGACCAAATAAAAATGTATTTGGTTTTTGGCTTGTTCATGTAAGACACGTGTCAATTTTGGGTTTCCGAAAATGTAATGCAACTGAAATGCTTCTAAATAAAAGTTTTGGTGAAAATAGAGAGATCAAGAAAACAATTCCGTTAGAACATTGGGGTGACAAAAACCAACCGTTTAAAGAAGGAGTATTGAATAAGGTCAAAATTCAGATAAAGCTTAATATCATTGTGCAAGATGGAACACTGTTCCAAATTCAACATTTTGTATATCAATGAAGTTTGGTATCCTTTTCGCAAATCAGGTATTTTATGTGTCACGCCCGTAACACATCTAAATTTTAAACTATATCTAATATATTTTCAATTTATTTGTCACTGTTATAAAGAACACAATGTATTTTTAACAAATATTGAATATTTTGCAAATAATTCATACAATTATGAGTAAAAGTGTCACGCCCGTACACCCACAACAATTGATTGAATACCGTAAGTATGTGGGACACGTTGTCCTTGTCGGCTTGTACACTATTGTGTCTATAGTATTTTTCAAAATAATATATTATTTTTTCACACATCAATCATACAAATAAGCATCACTTAAAACTTGATAACTAAAAAGTAATCAATTAAATTAGTCTTTGAATCAATCATTTGTGCAGCAGTGTGATGAACATTTTAAGATTTAGAAATAAGGCTTTATAAATGTATTGGTGTATACCCAGCAATAATATCAAATTAAGACCTCATAAATATTTTACATTTATCTATGTAAGATAAAGCTTGAATTTTACCTGTTGAATGAAATTCCATTTAATCATGTTTCGCATTTGTATTAAATATTTAGTGATTGATAGGATCACTTAAGTACACAATTATAATTTTTTTATTTGGTACAATTCACCCACTTGCACCTTTTTTTTCTTTCTTGTATATTCACATCAAATTTTTTTCTATGATCGATGACACATAAACCACCGTTATAATAAAATTAAATAACAAACGTTCGTAAATAATTTTCTTGAAAAAGTTTAATAACTTTTGCGACGGTTGCGGTTATCGATGGAAATTCAAAAATAAACAAATTTTATCATAATAATAATTCCAGTAGTTTTATGTTTATCATTTTAAACAATGAAACAAAGAATTTTAAATTTCTATAAAAGTAAAAATTTTTTTGTATAGGATCAAGATAAACCAGGCAGCTTTTATGCGCGAGAGGCGAGAGTTTAAAGTGCGCGCACTGGAAATGTTAAAATTTTTGTGTCAGCTACTTAAGCATCATGAGACAAGGGAACCGTCTTGCATGGCTATGTTAAACATTTTGCTACGCATATACAATAAAAAAATCATATGCAGCATGGACTGAACTGGACCTACACCTTGTGTTTGAACTTTGAAATTTATTCTATAATTTGAATAAATTAAATTTGTTTTTGTTTTGATACAAAATAAAATCGAAATGATGATGATCAGATTTTTATGCGGAAGTGATCTGAATTATTTCATTTTTATTTATATTTTGAAAAAGGGGTTCGGCTTAATTTGTGTGAATAACATACATAATAGTTATCAACTTTCTCATAAATAAACTTTGCCTAGTTTGTGTGACATTTTGAATGAATCTATATTAGTTTTTTTTTTTTATTGTAGTAGAAATAAATTCACGAGGTGCAGTGATGTTTTTTTTTCTAAGCCCGGAGAGACTGGCTAAACAAAATTTTTCAGAACTTTGTATTTTTTCGTTGATTTTTATATTTAACTAGCTGACCCGGCGCACTTCGTTACGCCTCTTCTGCTATTTACTTCCAATTTTGGAGTGTGTCAATCTTTTCCAAAAAAAAAAAAAAATCGGGTCACAACATCAAATACATTTCTTTATAAATAAAAGAATGTGATTTTTTAGTTCCATTGATCGCATTATCAAGATTGATGTTTGTCGGCTTAAAGTTTCTGTATTTAGAATATGAAATATAACGAATTTAGGCTATTCGTATGAGTTGGAAAACTAACTTTTTTGAACCCCTTGAAAACAATATAACGCCAGGACTTGAAAAAATCGTTCAAAAAAAAAAATATGGAGTGGACCACGCTAACCATTTATGGTAGGTATGAAAATAGATGTTGGCCGATTCTTAGACTTTCATAAATATCGTTCAAAAACTTTATAAAAAATATTGGTTGGACCACCCTAACATTTTAGAGGTATGAAAAATAGATGTTGGCCGATTCTCAGACCTACCCAATATGTGTACAAAATTTCATTAAAATCAGTCCAGTCGTTTCGGAGGAGTTTGGTAACAAACACTGCGACATGAGATTTTTATATATTAGAAGAAGAAGATAAAAACAATTTAATAATTTATATACTTTTTTAATTAATTTATGTAAGAAAACCTAATATATTTCTCACTAAAATTAACTAAATTTTGGACAATTTCCAACGGTTTTCAAGTTCAAGTCTTTAATTTTTATTTTATCTGAAAATCAATATTTTTTTAATTTTTTTTAAGTCATCGTGATCGAAACTACTGACAAAAATGTTCTTATTCTACAAACTCGAAAATATTTGTTTTTTTGTCAAAAATCATTTCCATCACGGGCATTTTTTTACGAAAAGTAATGAAATTTGGTGCATCACTGAGATATGGAGAATACGAAATGAATAACAACTTCTTTTTTTATTCGAAATGGCGGCTTCAACATGGCGGACAGGATATAGTCCAGTGCATTTATAATTTGACCCAGCAGTTTGTACCACCCCCAAATTTTTTTTGCTCATTCGATAGAGCATTGACTGAATATCATTACCCTGATTTTTCGCACTCGCGATATTCTGAATATTAAAAAAGTTACAAGCCAAGAAAGTAAAAAAAACCGAAAAAAATGACAATTTTAAAGTTTTGAGCACTTTTTATCAAAATTATGGAAAAACCTTCCGAGATAAGATTATTCACCTTAAAATTCTCTACAACTCTGCTATACAACTTTTTTTTCTATCGCTATAAATGGAAAAGTTATTAATACTTTTTTGTTTTTAATTTATATCGCCAAAAAGGTTATTAGGGGTATTCATGCAACGCTATTAACTCTGGGTTAATTTGGTAAAATAATACACTGAGGGAAAAAAAACTTAAAATCAAGGAAAAACACGTTGATTCAACTATTTTTCGAAATGATTTTGCGTTGAAGCCGACCATTTTAAAATGGAAGTAGAGCATCGTTAGTTTGGAGCCGTTTATAGTAATAAACCATCCTTAAATCAAAGTTGTTTCAAAACTTTGAAAAAAAGCATCAATTTAATAAAAAAAAAAAAAAGAAAAATTGGCAGCCACTGATCCTATACAACTTCTGGGTCACAAAGCGACCCATATTACATTTTACACTTTACGTTGTGTTTTTTCCCTATATTTACTAGAAAAAACATTTAGAAATCCAATTTCTTGCACATGTTTCGGATTTCTTGCAAGCTTTCAAAAAATCCTAAAAATAAAAACCATTCAAAAATGTCCTTAAGAAAATTGTGTTTTTTTTTATTCATATTTCAAACAGAAAAAATTCCGTATCAAACCCCTAATTTTTTTTTAATTATTTTTCCATTGCACAGTGGTACCGGTCTCTAAGAAGGGCGGCCATAGGGGATTATGGTTAGGATAGCAACAAAATATACTTGAATATGTGTGAGAATATATTTTTTTAGCAATAAAAAATGAATTAATTTAAAAACAATTGTTTTATAAAGAAATCTTGTATATATTTAATAACAAAATGTAAAAAGAAGCCTTGAATCTACATACAAACAAATGATAAGTTATATTTTAAAATTATTTATTTGTTTTTTTTTTTTTCAATTTCAGTCATAATTTTTATGTTACATTTCAGATTTAAAGCTTGCTTAATATCATATATTTTTATAAAAATATGAGCAAAATTTTAAGGAAAACATAAAAACTCAAAAAAAAAAAAAATTTTTGAAAAAGTTTTAAATATGAGAAATATGGGTAAAATTGAAACAATGAGTGTGAAAGAGTCAGTCGTAGCCCGTCGCACTTATTCGCAGACAGATTCAATTGTATAAGAAACTACACGTGCTAGAGAAAATTTATGTATATGAATCATGTATTTATATTGATGACAACATAGTTAAAAGTTTCGGTAAAGTGAGAAGAAAAACAAAAGTATGGAATTTGAACCTGTCCTTTTCTAGTCTGTTTTTTATTGAAAATTTTAAATAAAATAGAATTGTAAACTCTTTAAATAAAGTACATACCTTCAACTTTAAGTTCCATAACAAAAAAAAAACTTTAAAAATAATTTTAACCGAAAAATACACTTAAAAGTTTAAGTTGATATGGGACCAAAAATAAAGCATTGAAATCAGACTTTTTTCGACAACTTTTCATGGTCGATATGAAAAGTTCCGTTATTTTCTCAAAATGTCTGTTATGCTATCTTAAAGAATAGGCTTTTTATAACAAATATAACGAAAAATGACGTCATTATATTGACATCGATATTTCGGCCTATGGCCTACTACGGAACCACTGTGCATTGGTAAGTATAACTTAAGTTTCTATAGAAAACTAGCTGACCCGGTGGACTTCGTTCCACCTTTTCTAGTATTTATTTCCAATTTTTGTCATCTCCCCAAAGACTGAATAATTCAATCTTGTCGATCGATCGCACCGTTAAGATTGATATCTTCAAGCTGAGGATAAATGATATAGCCTAATATTCAGAAAGTGAATTTGTGTTAATTTAGCCTAATCACCTTGATTTGAAAACTCGCGTTATTTAACCCCCGAAAACCATATAAATCCGCGATTTAAAGCTGCCAGACTTTTGAATTCGTCAATAAAGCCCATAAGGCTATAAAACTGCATACTCACATTACGGTTATACATCCACTCCCAAAATTTGCTCTGGGCTCTTAGACTATATTGTTTTTGCCAAAGATACCAAAGATCAATTTCACATTCGCTTTTCCAGTTGACACCAAAGAAAAAAAAATTATGGTGGACCAACCTTACCATTTATTTATTCGTTATTATAACGCTACCTACAAAATTTCATAAAAATCGTTCTAAAAATATAGACAAATATTTTTAGTTGGACCACCCTAACCATTTTATGATATGAAAATTCATGTTGACCGAATGGCCCATTCTCAGATTTCCCGATATACACAAAAAAATTTCGAAAAGATCATTCGAAGAAGATATAAAAAAAATTGGTTGGACCACCCTAACAATTTAGAGGTATGAAAAATAGATGTTGGCCGATTCTCAGACCTATCCGATAAACACACAAAGTTTCATAATTATCGGTCCAGCAGTTTCGGAGGAGTTTGATAACAAACACTGCGACACGAGATTTTTATATATTAGAAGATTTACTCCTTTTAATCGAAAGTCTATCCCTTGCATTGTTTTTAAAAAACCGTTTATAGCTCAGCATTTAAACTTTTTTTTTTAGAATTTGCCAATCTTCTAACTAATTTATTTATCGATTCAAAGAAAATTCAAATCTCTTTAGAACAAATTTTGTTCATGCTTTTTTTAAGAAGTAATTACGTCAAAAATAAAAAAAAATTATCTCCAACTTTAAAATTCAGAAGTAAATGCAATCCTAATTTTATGTGTATACTACAACAAAAAAAATTATATCAACTACTATAGGTAAATTCAACAATAAGTTAGGTATGAACCCAATGGAACTGTCAACTTTCTTGTCCATGTCATATAGCCTTACAGCTCACAGAGCCGGACTCATTATAATAATTATTTCCATCGAAATCACTCAACCGAAGATCCCTACACAAAAAAAAAGTGGGTTTATTTTTTTAGATTCCACCACTTTACTTACAAAGAAATATACAATGATGATGGACACTGGTAAGCTGTGTGTTATCTCATGTTTTTTTTTTATTTTGTACCTATCTGCTTAAAAAAAATTGTCTTTTTCTACCTCTTTTTACACGCAAATGTACATTAAATTACATAATTGAGATTAAAAGATGCTGTGTAATCATGATGAATATGTGAAATTGTAGGTACATTAAGTGCCCAACTAGAGGAAATTATTATTTGTTTTTTTTTTTTTTTTTTTTCTTTTACTTATGTATGTTTATGAAAACTTGGAAATTATGTTTGCTGAATGCACTACAAGTTTTTTTTTCGTGGAAAAAATTCACTATGATATTAAATGCACCAAATTTGAATACAACTATAGTAATGGATGGGCCTAATAAAAAAAATATGTCACCTCTAGGTTTTTTTTTTACTTCCTTTTTTATTATAGTCCAAGCGGCCAGGGGCGGATCCAGGATTTTTTTCTGGGGGGGGCACAAGGGACGGATTGGCAAAAAAAAAAAACAGCAATAACAGTTAGAAATAAAGTGAAGTACCATACGACTGACTAACCAGCAGAAAATTTTAACGACCCACAGTGGTCTAAAACCTGGCCAAAAATATTTAGGCACATTTCCCACATCAAATAGGTACCAAATGACCAAAAAGTTATTCGGAAGGAAAAATTTTCATTTTCTTGTTACAGTAAAAGCCACTTAAGTGCTAACCCTCTTACTCCTGGATTAGCCGGAAGAAAAAAAATATAAAAAATCAGAAAATGCACGTACAATTCTGTGCTATATTAAAGTTAGTAATCTATTCTTTATTTAATTTTTTGACTTAAGTTGTTTCACCAAATAGTTTTTGAGAAATTAAGTTTTAAAGATGAAATTTAAAAAAAAAAAATGTTTACGTTTTTTAATTGATTTTTTATAAAATTTTGCAATATTATGGACACAATTATACCATTAGTTAATGACCTAGTAGTTTTTAGTCAAATACTAAAGACTTAATTCTAATAAATATTAAAGTTCCTAAGAATAACAAAAAAACTGAATCATACTTTTTTGCCGGGAAACCCAGTTTTGTTTTTTTTTTTTTTATTTGCATTAACCTTTTGTAACCCAAGGTCGTTAATTTAAAAATTAATAAGTCAATCGATTGGCCTTTATCTTTAATAAAACACGTATTTTTTAAAAATTCAATAAAGTCATTATTTACTTAGTTATTTCGATATTTTGGGAGTAAAAAAAAAGTTCAAATAATTTATTTTTATATAAAAATGCAAACATTCAAGCAAAAAACTATCTAATATTAATTTTTAGGCACTTTCCTAAAATCCAAAAATAAAACCCCGTGGGGTTTACTAACAAAAACTATTTTTTTTCTGAATTTCGTTGTTTTTACACAAATTTGCTTATTTTCAAAAAAAGCCCAACTTTCAACATTAACTGTCAATTAAAAACTATTGGTGCTATTTATTAGAAATTTGAAGTACTATTTCGATAAAGCAATACTTAAAGATTATAATATTAGAAGCTTCAAAAGAAAAAAAAAAATAGTTTGTAGAGCTTTTATGCCATCTTTTTCGGTTTATTACAGAAATGTCACATGGGGCTACAAGGGGTTAAATTGTTTTATACCTCAAGAATATTGTGTTCAAATTGTAGGTCTCTTGGAGCCAAATTGACCAAGTTATGAGTATTTTAATACTTCCCTTAGGAACGTTTTAGTCTTTTAGTCCAGAGTTCAAAATTTTAAATCGTTATCCCCACAACTAATGTTTTCAACGCCGGTGCTCCCCATAACTTCAAAACTACTGCACCGATTCTTTTGAAATTTGGAACACTATTTTTTTTACATATTTTTAGAGGTATCCCTGGAGAAATTTTCTCAATAAAATAATATTTATAAAATCTATAAGTATAAGGGTCGCTTTTGAGGAGTTTTTTTTCAAGGGGTCTTTATTTTCGGGGTGCAAACTTGAGCAAACTTCTGAAATGCAAGTTTGTTCTACATATCCAGCAGTTCTATAATATATGGTTTATGCAATTTTGTGACGTGTTCCGCTATTTTAAAAACACTAATGTTAAAAAAAATAAATTGCACGACTGGGGTCGCACGTACTTGCTCTTATGCTTAAAGTAACTATAATGTTAAAGCTTTTTATACAAGAAATTTAAAATTTGATATTTTGAAGAAATTTCATAAGTAGTATAAAAAAATTAAATCTGTTTTATTAATTAATAAAACTCCGTTTTAAATTATCTTAAAAAAAAAAATAAATATGCCATTTTATTTCTTGTATAAAAATGTATTTTTAGAAAAAAATTTTCGAAAATTGTAGGAGCCGTTTTTTAAAAAAATAATTTTTTATGTAGGTATAAAAATTTTTTAACATTTTTCAAAAAAAAAGTTGGTATGCCATTTTGAAGAAATAATTAATTTACACATAAAAACTAAATTCCAAAATTTTTCATTGATCCGTTTTCAAAAAATTGATTTTTCAAACAAAAATTTTGAAATATTTTTCAAAAAACCAAAAATGCGTTTTTTGAAAATTCTCTAAAATTTTAATATTATCTTTACTTACACACTTTTGTATAAAAATTTTCATTTAAATCGGGTAAATGTTGTACGAGATATTCAGAAACGAAAAAAAAACCGTTCTATGACAGGTACCGTTAATAACGGTACAAAAAATATTTTTTTTATTTAAAAAGTTGGCTCTTATGTGTAGTACTACACACAAAAATTTTAATCAAAATCGTTAGAGCCGTTTTTGAAAAAAATTAACTTTTCTATTTCCGTTATATGGCAGGTACCGTTAGTTTTGGTCATAAAAAAAAATTTCAATTTCCCCTCTATTGAATCACCAAAAACTGCTAACTACCAAGTTTGAAGAAAATCACTTCCCTCGTTTAGGCTGCAGCTCCAGATAGAGACAGACACGTGCCCACGTGCCCCCCCCCTGTATCCGCCTATGCAAGCGGCGACCGTCGAGTTGCTTAGCTCATAAGGTTAGAGGTTAAAATTGGTGTCAAATGAAAGATAAGTTGATACTGAAAATAAAAAAATAGGGTTGCCACTTCTAAAATGGGAACTTCCATGTGGCAACCCTATTTGAAAGGAAAAATTGTCACATAACTAATACATTCATATCTTTGCTATTTGGCCAGATAAAAATTTTTTTTAATGCCAAACGAAAGTCAAAATATTAAAAAAAAAATAATAAAATAATATAAAAAACGTCACCCTTCAAATGTGGCAACCCCATTCAAATGAATACAACACTGACAAAAATCTTCTTTGAACAAAACAGTATAACTTTTTATGCACTAGAAAGCTAAACTATACGCCATATTTTAGATAATACTCCCTTCTATCTAAAAAATTTTGGGTGCCACCTCGCAAATGCAGACAAGTACTCGGCAACCCTATCCAAATGCCGAGTACTTGTCTGCATTTGCGAGGTGGCACCCGACATTTTTAAGATAGAAGAGAGTCTTAGCTAAACATGATGTATTTTATAGCCTTTAACTCTATCAAATATTATACACTTTGGCCAAAAAACAAGTGATTTTTGCGTTTTTTAGCATTTTAGTAGGGTTGCCGAGTACTTGTCTGCATTTGCGAGGTGGCACCCGACATTTTTAAGATAGAAGAGAGTCTTAGCTAAACATGATGTATTTTATAGCCTTTAACTCTATCAAATATTATACACTTTGGCCAAAAAACAAGTGGTTTTTACGTTTTTTAGCATTTGGATAGGGTTGCCGAGTACTTGTCTGCATTTGCGAGGTGGCACCCGACATTTTTTAGATAGAAGAGAGTCTTAGCTAAACATGATGTATTTTATAGCCTTTAACTCTATCAAATATTATACACTTTGACCAAAAAAACAGGTGATTTTTGCGTTTTTTAGCAGTTTAGTAGGGTTGCCGAGTACTTGTCTGCATTTGCGAGGTGGCACCCGACATTTTTTTAGATAGAAGAGAGTCTAAGCTAAACAGGATGTATTTTATAGCCTTCAACTCTATCAAATATTATACACTTTGGCCAAAAAACAAGTGATTTTTGCGTTTTTTAGCATTTGGATAGGGTTGCCGAGTACTTGTCTGCATTTGCGAGGTGGCACCCGAAATTTTTTAGATAGAAGAGAGTCTAAGCTAAACAGGATGTATTTTATAGCCTTCAACTCTATCAAATATTATACACTTTGGCCAAAAAACAAGTGATTTTTGCGTTTTTTAGCATTTGGATAGGGTTGCCGAGTACTTGTCTGCATTTGCGAGGTGGCTCCCAAAATTTTTTAGATAGAAGGGAGTATTATCTAAAATATGGCGTATAGTTAAGTTTTCTAGTGCATAAAAAGTTATACTGTTTTGTTCAAAGAAGATTTTTGTCAGTGTTGTATTCATTTGAATGGGGTTGCCACATTTGAAGGGTTACGTTCTTTATATTATTTTATTATTTTTTTTTAATATTTTGACTTTCGTTTGGCATTAAAAAAAAATTTTTATCTGGCCAAATAACAAAGATATGAATGTATTAGTTATGTGACAATTTTTCCTTTCAAATAGGGTTGCCACATGGAAGTTCCCATTTTAGAAGTGGCAACCCTATTTTTTTATTTTCAGTATCAACTTATCTTTCATTTGACACCAATTTTAACCTCTAACCTTATGAGCTAAGTAACTCGACGGTCGCCTCTCCGACTATTAGGTATAGGCCAAATGTTGGTTTTGTGGCAAAACAAATTGTAGTTTTTAATCAAAATGAACATGATAGTAGGGGAATTTAAAAAAACTGTGGCTTTCTTCATGCCGTCTATTCGTCTCTGTGTTTCTCATCTGTTTTTTCTATTGTTCCATCCATTGTTAATATAATTCTTTACAGTGTCTTTATAGACGCAGTAAATATTTCACATTTAAGAAATCCAATTCATTCATTTTTTTTTTTTCAGGGCTCAATAACGCTAAGAGGCCCAAGCAATTGGCGTTTTGTCAATAATGGAGCAGGCGAAAAGGCTCATAATTTTTTCTACATAATCTTTGGTAAGCCCCTATCATTCGTTGGGGGCCCCGGAGCGAGTGAGAACAAGGTTTTGTTGCAATATTACAACAAATTTCACAAAAACAAGGAATTTTAATGAGTAGAAATTAAGAAGTTCCTCCGCATCTCAGTCACAGTTAATGTAAAAATACAAATACAATAATAGGATCTTTGTGAACATTTGTATTTATCGGTCATTGAAAAAATGTTACAATTAAACCCAGGCATGAAATCTTACACAAAGAAATAAACAATTTACGAAAAACCAAAATTCACACGTACCTCGCTGAACACGCATTTTTTTTAGATAAATACCTCAAAATAATGCGTCATATCGCCAGATTACATGAACCGTCTTCTCCACCCCCACTTTGCACATTGGGCCATATACATAAACACTGTTTAAGCTGCTTCTAAGAAATCCCCAGTTTAACATAAACTAGGATAAAAACGATTATGAATATGCCCCATTCAGTTTAATAAAAAAAAAATGAATACAAAAAGTACGTATACGCCACAGTGCATGTGGACAACGTGCAATTACGTAACAAATGTGAATTACTACTTTCCCCTAGGTGCCTAGGTGCTGACACATCCAAATTGATTTTAAATAACACTTGAAACTAATAATTTACCAACAACTTCATTTTCTTTGTCGTCAGTGTTATGTTAATAAATAAATAAAAAAAAATAAAATCCTTTCATATCAGATAAAAAATAAAATAATAAAAAATAAAAAATTAAAATTTCTTCAGCTTCTTACATATTGTTTTCACTAGAGCCCAAATGAGATAATTTCGAAAATTAGTTCAGTTCAAATTTCAAATTTAATTTTTTTTTCTATAAGATTCGACATTGCGAAATAATCTTATTTGGGCTATAGAGAAAACAGGCTATTAAATTCTGTTTATTTAAAAAATACAAATTTAACACAAAACCAAACAGATACATTTAAACAAAATACACTCCTGCTCAAATTTAACGCATATCCTATTTATTTTACAAAAAAGTCCTATTATTACTTTATGTCACAGTATCATTTTTTTTTTTTTTTTTTTCAAATGAGTCAGGAGTGATCTTAAATTCAAGGTATTAAATAAAATGTTTGAGGGGAAGATTTGGAAAGAGATTTGCTGAAGTCAATCTTTCAACCTGCGAACCTTTTAGATACTCGTACGTACAGAGTTAGTGAGCTCCCCTAGGCGAATGCTTTACCTACGTGCTATCCCAGTGTTGCAAATAAGGGTGATAAAATGCAACTTAAGCTGAAGTACGATAAAAATAAAAAAATTTCTTACGTTATTTTAATTTTAATTTAAATATATTACATGTTAGTTTTCTCAACATTAAATCATCGTTGAGCATATTACATTTGAATCGTTTATTTCAGAAACGACATAAGTCCATGAGCATAAACTTTTCAGGAGCAACAAAAAACTGTTTTTTACTTAAAATTCCACAACACTTCAAATTTAGAGTATGTCGAGTTATAATCTAGCCTAAGATGCATTTAGAAACCTTTAAAATATTAACTTTTTTTTAGGTCTTTGCGGCTTTTTAAGCCTTTAAAGTCGGTGGACTTATGTCGTTTCTGAAATAAACGAAATTTTTGTGGTAAAACTTTTGTTTTTATTTATCTATAGTTTTTGAACCCTAGTTTCGATTTTAATAAATTAAATAGCAGTAGATAGAGTAAATCTTTACCTTTTTATAGATGTATAACTTAAAGGCTTGCGTGTCATGATGTTTGCCAAAAAAATTTAAAACTGGTAAAATGTCATATTATTCAAGAGTTAAAAATGCTGCCACCACCAGAAATCTGGCTATAACTTTTGAATCCTGAGTACAATTTTAATGAATTTAATAGATATAGATAGAGTAATTCTTTACCTTTTTGTAGATATATAACAAAAGGGGGTGCGTGTTAAGATTGCTGCCAAAATAATTTAAAACTGGTAAAAAGTCATGTATTTAACAGTCAAAAATGTTGTCACCGGGTGAAAATTTTCCATATATTTTGAACCCTTTTCTTTCAGTTTTCGTATTTTGGGGGGTCTGACACACAGTACACATAAAAAGGTAATATATTCCGAACTGACATTGGTCGCCAAATTGTCAAAACATGACAATTTGGCGACCAACGTCAGCTATCGAATTCTTAATTGTTTTAAAATACCGACGAAAAACGCACAAAAACCGCAAAACCACGCACAACACTAATTTTTTAACAATTATCGACCATTTTCCGCGAAGAAACACCAAGAAAATTGGTTATTTTTCAATTTATAATTATTTTAAATGACATTTTATAAATTAAAACAAAAACAAATTTTTGTTTACTGCGATTAAAATATTAAAATTAAGGGCCGACCTGACAGATTGGTGCCCATTTTTGACAAACAAATTTTGACAACGTTCGGAATATATTACCTTATTATGTGTACTGTGGGTCTGACATACTTAATTTTTTTTTCAATGAGAAATTTCCAAAAAAAAAAAAATTTGGAAAAAGTGGACTTATGCTGTTTCTGAAATAAACGATTCATTTTACGTTGCGTTTTTTCCGTCAGTGTAGACAACAATCCGGATTTTCATTCAATAGAAGATGTCTTGAAAATGTTGAAGAGATACATTCGCGACCGAAATCCACCTCCAAGCTCCAAGCAGTCTTGATCAACTCAAAACTGCAGTAAAAGAAGAGTTACAACAAAACTTTCAAAAGTTAAATCTTAGAATGAACAGACGACTCCAAGTTGTCATATTGGGAAGAACTGTCACTTGATAAGAAGAAAAAATTGTGCGTTAATTTTTAGCAGGAGTGTATAAAGAGAATTTTTTGTTATAGTTTAAGTTACCTAGTAACCCAAAAATCCTTTTCAAAGATTTTTTTGATATCAAATACACAATCCGTTAAGCGACTGTGGCGCCAATTATTCTCATTCATAGGGGATTTTTTTTTTCTTTTCTAAAGGCTTGGCCACACTGGAGGGTATGCGGTAGCGGTACGGGTAGCGGTGAGGGTACTTGTATGAAAAAAATTCCAAACTGACAAATAAACGTTCAGGTGTGGAATTTTTTTAGTACAAATATCGTTGCCGCTACCCGTACCGCTACCGCGTACCCTCCGGTGTGGCCAAGCCTTAAAGGCTTGACCACACCGAAAAGACATACATGCGGTAGAGATACGGGTAAAGGCTTGGCCACACCGGAGGGTATGCGGTAGAGGTACGGGTAGCGATAACTATATTTGTATGAAAAAAATTCCACATCTGAACGTTGATATGTCAGTTTGGAATTTTTTTCATACAAGTACCGTTACCTCTACCCGTACCGCTACCGCATACCCTCCGGTGTGGCCAAGCCTTAATTGTATGAACAAAATTCCAAACTGCAACATCGATTGATCCAATGTGAAGGGAATTGAATAAAAAAAAAAAATCAAAAATTTTGATTGGTCTAAAAACAAAATTACGAATTGATTCTACAAAACGAAGGGTCAAATAATCGTCGCATACGTTAATGAACTCGTGAACGGAATATGTTCATTTGGCATGAGGTCATACGTAAAGCAAACTACTTCGTGTTCAACTGAACAGAATGTCATATTCGTTTGATTTGAAGCTTTGGAACTTTAAACGGGTTCAATAAGTTAGGTCGTGTGTGAATTGCGTTAAATAGTTAAATCCGTGTTAAATTTTTGACACTATTGAGGTTAATAAAAAAATTTCAGCTGTATGTGCCTGGCTACACAGTGATTTTTCAATCGCCTATCCAGTCCGGTTGTAGGCAAGAGGGGTGAGGATTTTCCTCTTTTTGACATTTGTTCCTAGAAAATGTGAATTGGAACGTGATTGGGCACAACACTGTGTGGCCAGGCACTATGGATTATTGTTTAAATTTTTGTCTGCCTTTTTTCTGCCATGATGCTTCTTTTTAATAAAAAAAAAAAACAAAACAAAACCATCTGCAAATTGAGATCTCGCAGGATCTACTTTTTATACAGCTTGTATTGAGCTTGCTTCAGAATTAAATTTCTTATAGAAGTTTGAACTTGTTTAACAACTTCTAATAAGTTGTTTAAATATTGTTAAAGAAACTTAAACGAAAAAAGCTTGTTTTCGGAAAAGCCTTCTTAATGAATTTATAGAAGATTTACAGAAATTACCAAGTTTAGTATTTGGTTTTTGGTTTTGATATTGAATAATCTAGCTGGGACACTTTTTGGTTTTGACATTGAATAATTTAGCTCAGACATTTTTTTACATTTCTGCTATTTGAATTGATTAAGTTTTTGATTTCATTAATTAATATACGAGGATGGCCGAGTGCGTAGAGTGGTGGACTGCCACCAAGCAGATACGAAGTTCGATTCCTGGGTGTGGTAAAAAAATTATATACTTTTAAAATTATTATTAATAGATAATTCAATTTCAGATTAAAAGATAAAATTCATGATTTAAAATCAAATAAAAACCATTTAAAAAAGAATTATTTTTTGTTTTTGTAGTAGTTTTTTTTTCGATAAGACATGTATTAAAGAGCTATACAAGCTCTTCCGAAGCTATCTGTCAAATCTCAAAGCTTCTGTAGAGCTTCGGTAAAGCTTCGTTTAAACTTCTTATAGAGGGTCAAACTTGTATAACGTTCTCCTTTTTCCATGCCCAACAACCTTACTAAAGTTTAAAAGAAGCTAAAATGTAGCTTTTGTAATACCTTAACCGAAGCTGAAATGTTAGTTGGGCCTAGACCGCTCTAACCGTTAATTACACTGGTCGGCAACAAAATGGAGCTTGAACCAAACCATATTTTTCTAAAGGACTTTTGTGTGCTGATTCCGAATCTGAAGTCAAAATTTCACTGACACCTCACATTTTCGAAATATTTAAATATTAACAGGTCAAAAACGCATTTTTGTGGTACTTTTGGCGTTGAATTTCATCACCGTTAAATTTTTTTTCGCAAAACTACATATGCAATATTCAAAAGCCATATTTTATCGTTTTAAATACGTTTATTTTTATTTTCGAAATTATTTTTTTCTAAAAGATATTTGATATAGAAAGGTATGATATCTCAAAATCTTAGTGGTTAAGGTAACTTATGGTTCTTGAAGCAGATTTGAAGTACATTTCAGTTTTCGACTCCTGATTCGGTTGAAAAAAATAGCAAAATATTACGGAAAAATAATATTTTTAGATCAAATGTTAAAAAACATTTCATTTAAAATTAGTTTTTGAGACTTTATAGCTAAAATTGTGATGAGCAGACCTCAAAAACTAGACGTGATGGAAGAAATCTGTAAACTGTTTTGAATTCAGCACACTCAAGTTTATTAAAATCACCTTACAGAGTTCTTGCTCCCGTTATCTAACCTATGAAGATGCAAATTCTACCAAAAATTACGTTCCTTTTGTCGACGATTTGACCGGTTTTTTTTATCTTAGACGTAAACCTTTTTTTAGAAATAACACAAGATGGCAGTGCGTACACAAAACCGCTGTACAATTACCCATCATAATTTTTTTTTTTCACCTTTCACCACACACAATCAGCTGTTTATCTGCCTGTCACAAGGAAAGTCACAAGTAAAAAACAAGATACAACGAAAAAGCAAAAAAAAAATATCCAAGAAATGATAAAAAGATAAGCAAACACATAAAAAAAAAAACTTCTGGTACTTATATCAATATTATTCTAATAAATATTTACTCAAAATATCTTTCATAATCATAACAGACAAAAAAAAAGCAAAACCTACAAACAAAATGGGCAATCAACAAACAAAAAGTGATAAAAACTCACTTCTAAACTCGGAAGAAACAATCTTTGTTGATAATTCATTCAAATCATTGACGACAAACCATGATAAATTAAAACCAGATGCATTATTAAAATCGTGGTCAAATCTAGTCGATCCCGAATTTCTATCTTTCACTAAAGAAAGTCTATTCGGTAAAACAGAAACCATAACAATCAAACAATATATCGAACATTATTACGTTGTGACCAAAGGAAGTCTCTATGAAAAATCAAACTATATTAATTCACGAATTTTTGGTAATCCTCCTGGGGTCGAGGGCGGAATTACCCCAGAAAATTTACTAAAATTCGTTTCTTCTGTTGTAAGAAGCTATTTTATTGTGTTGGATCACAACAAAACACAAGAATACACAAGTTGGTTGAATAGAAATGTTTTAGTTAATCGCAAAGACATTGACAATTATTCACAATATTTGCTAAAAGATTTGATAAATGTCCAACCAATTTCTATGGATGAATTAGAAAATTGGCTACATTTCAATCCACTGTGGTTGCAAATGTGGAAGGCAATTGTAGTATTTTTAATCAGTCAAAAATCTGTGCATATTCCTAGCACAGCTGAGTGCCAACCAAAAACGCTGCCATTATGTGAATTACCACCAAATTGCAATCAATTGAAAAGTATTCTTGATGTGGGAAAGATTATGTTTTTAAATGATCAATTGCCAACTGATTTTAGATCGAAATGGAGACTTTTATTTAATTCACAAATTCATGGTGAAAGTTTTGCCACTTTTCTAGGTAAAATTTTAAACAAAGGACCAACTGTTCTTATTATTGAAGATGAACAAAAGTATATTTTTGGTGGATTTGCTCCACATTCATGGAATTTAAATCCCAAGTTTGTTGGCAATGATACAGCATTATTGTTTACTTTGCAACCAACAATGCAGAGTTTTATTACGTCCGGTTATAATGATCATTATCAATATTTGAATACCAGTCAACAGACAATGCCAAATGGACTCGGAATGGGTGGTCAATTTGAGTATTGGGGATTATGGTTAGATTGTGAATATGGATTGGGACAATCCTCGGAGACATGCACAACTTTTAAGAATTATAAACAATTATCTGGGCAAAAATCGTTTAATATAAGGAATATTGAAGTATGGGGTGTTGGTGAGGAACCGGAAAAGGATGATGCCGAAGGACCGCAAAGATCAATTCTTGATAAGAATTTGGAAGATAAAGTGATTTTGGATTTGGCCGGACGGCAGATGCATTCTGAGGGTTTGCGTGATCCTGATTTGGAAGAGTAAAAAAGAAGAACTGATTGGAGGTACCTACATATATTCAAATTTAATCGAGCAGCCTTTTTGTAGAATTTTAGTCAAATTAAAAAAAAATATATATATAATTTAAAATTATTTAATAAATAAAAAGATGTATTATGTTCCTTAATTATAAATAAATCCTTATGATTCAATAAAATATCCTTTAATCATAATTTATAGTTGGCATTTAACGAAACAAATATTGAGCTAATTCATGTATACTCAATTGTCGATACTTCTATGATGTTTAGCCGAGCTAAGATATATTTATGAATTCCAGCCAAGTTGTGCCCAGATTCAGTTAGAAAATTACACAATCGTTTTTAACTATACATTTTCTAGGATATGTAACAATTTAAGCCTAGTACGTAGCTGAAATGAAACGAAATATTTTTAAGTACCCAAAGTCAAGAGCGAATATGTTAACGAAAAAATACCATCCAAATAATCAGCCCTATTGTGAGTATTACGTGGAATGTTTTCCTCCCGGAATATTTTTAAAAGCTATCATGATTTTCTCCCGAAGAAAATTTTCCGTTAAGGGGTAATAACACCTTGTAAACCACGAAATCGAGCGTCATTTTCATCACCGTATAAAACAAAGAAGAAATATTATTTTCTTTTGGTGTTTATTTAGTTTAATTAAGTATATTAATAGGTAACAGAATAGGCTAATGTTAAATTTTTTAATGATGTGAAATTTTTTAAATGGCGGTGTAGTTCAGGATGATAGTAAAATCCTGTGCTCCCATCGGGCGACCAACTAACTCCTACAGTTTTTAACCGATTGGGCTGAAATTTTGTGCGGTGCTTAAAAATACTATTCTCTAGTGAAGAACGTAGGATTTTTTTGAAATATTAAAATTTAACGATTTTATGGTCTTTTTTTCAACGAATTTTGTTAATTGAATGAAATAATTTTTTCAAACTAATGTTATTTCTTTAAAAATTAATATAGTATTTTTAAGCACCACACAAAATCTCAGCCCAATCGGTTAAAAACTGTAGGAGTTAGTTGGTCGCCCAATGGGAGCACAGGATTTTACTATCATCCTGAACTACACCGCCATTTAAAAAATTTCACATCATTAAAAAATTTAACATTAGCCTATTCTGTTACCTATTAATATACTTAATTAAAATAAACAAACACCAAAAGAAAATAATATTTTTTCTTTGTTTTATACGCTGATGAATATGACGCTCGATTTCATGGTTTACAAGGTGTTATTACCCCTTAAACTAGTTTCTTCTTTGGCACCAAAATTAAAGCGGGAGGAGAGCTGTCGAATACCTCGCAAATTACCTGAAAAAAAGTTGAAAATACGGCGAGATGTTCAGACGTGAACAACATTTCGCCCGGAACTCACAATAGGGGAAAAGTGGAATTCAATTTTTCTGCATGAATTCTTGTTCACGTGAAACTCACAATAGATCTGAATAAAAAAAAATACAAATTAAAAAATTCAAGAAAAAACATCAGCAAAAACAAAAAAAATTTAATTTCGTTCAAGATTTCGTTATTTTTGTATGGAAAATTACATTTCCCTTCAGCTGCGTACTAGGCTTTTAGTGTACGAAAAATAAGTCAAGAAAAACAATGAAAAAAAATGTCAACTTAAATTTAGGGTGATATGCGTGGGTACTAGCTTAAAGAAATAATTTTTTATTTGTTAAAAACTTTTTTTTTTAATTGTGTTTCAATTACAAAAAAAAAAAATACATATATGAATTTCCATTTTCCACAAAAAAATCAATTAATTTCAATTATTTGTGATCTTCTGTCAAAAAATACTGGGAAATACTGGTAACTCAAATTCTATTTGCAAATAGTGATCATTTTTTTTATTGATCTGAGGTCAATTTTTCAAGATCTCGATTTTTGAAGAGATTTACACCTATGCACACGCACTTTCACACACACCGAAATATTTGGCAGTTATTTGGACATTTGTTTTTGTAAATATTTGACCAGTTACGAATAAAAATAAATCATTTGGTAATATCCATTTGCCACAAGAGATCATTGGATTCGCTACAAAAATCTCTTTTTCTTTCAAAAGGAAATCCACATAAGAATTTCAGCCAAGTCGTGCGCAGATTAAAATAGAAAATCACACAAGCCTAGTACGCAGCTGGAACGACATATTTTCAAATATCCAAAGTCAACAGCGAACATGTTAACGAAAAAATACCATCAAAATAATTAAAGGTCTGTTTAATGAATCTGATCCGCACAGAAAAGATCAGAAAAGTACAGGTTTGTGTGTTTCATAAGGAAACACCTTGCCCTAAACTGTTCTACCAACTGTCATTTTGTGTTCCATGTAATTTTCCAGCACAGATTAGTTCAAGTTTTTCTGCTCCTACTTTTGAGGAAGAGCAAACGAGTGAGAAGTGTCAAACAGCAACTGATTTGTTTTATTTTTACAAAAATATATTTAAATAAATTCAAAATAATGAAAATTTGTTTAGAATATTCTTAATATGAAGAAAAATTCAAAATGTGAACAAACGTTGCTTTGCAGCCAAAATGCACTAAGTCAAAAAACATAGTTTTGAGTAAATCGATTTTTAAGATTTTTTCTCTTGTGAAAATTCAATGTTAACTGTTATTTGTCAGATTATCACTTTAAACACAAACTCAACATTTTGACATTAGTTTCCAAAAACTTTCTTTGTTTTTAAAAAACCAAAATGATAATTATGTGAACAAAAGTAGAAAAATCCATGACTTAGTGCCTTTTACCTGTAATGATTTACAATTATTTGTTCGTAATCAATACTTTTCTGACATAATGAAGTTAAAGGAAACAACATTATAGCACAAAAGTAAAGACGAAATCTCAATTATACCTAGTTAAATCAGAAATTTTACAACGCAGAACAATAAAAACAAGTAACTAATAAAAGAAGGCTTTAAAAATGGAAGCAATTTAAAATAATAAATTCTACAATAATGAACAATAAATTATTCAATACCTCTTTCATCTAATACATCTGGTTCTGGAAGGAAATCTTTTGTCTAACATTGTGATGGTAATGATGAAAACCAAGAATGAATAATACCTTTTTTACAAATGAGGCGATCAGAATAATAATGGGTGAAGTCCACTTCTCTGTACATAACTCGGATTTTTAAAGGTCTTTAAAGTTCTATATAAAATAGTATACAAGAAAGAAATTCTGGAGGTTTACAGCTCCTTATCTGTGTAACCTTTATTTCAAAAGTTCCTTTAGTTCTTTAGAAAAGGCTTTTCAAAGTTCAAAATGCACAAATTTCAAATTATTATTATTCTGAAAGCTCATATATCAAGCAGTTTTTTCTTCATAGTTGTGCTTATTTAAGAGGTTGGGTGTACCCTGTACAGTCTTGGTAATTTTTTACTGGCAGATAATAAGGAGCAGGGTTTCTTCCTCTTCGAAAGCTCTTAAAAACGTTCAAGCTTCGAAAATTGTGGTCAAGTTCATAGTAAGTTTGAAGTATTCCCGGTTTATTTTTTTTCGTATCGAAAACATTTAATTTGAAGCCCCAGCTAAGAACGAGAATTCTAATTCATTTTTAAAAGGTTACACAGATTCATATAGAAAATTCAAGTCGTCTTTAATCGCTGAAAAACTTACAATTTGTATTAATCTATTTACATTTGACCGATTTTTTCTTACATTTACCTCACAAGATACTTTGTAAGTCATTTTTCAAATTTAAAAATGTTGTTTTAAAGACAGGAAAAATGCACTAAAAACTAGTACTGATTTAATTTTTCTTGTGTTTCAGGTAAAAAGGACTAGGTCAACTTAGTGCGTTGTGCCAGTATTAAAGTTGTTTTTTCTGACTTCGTGCAAAAAGATACCTCAAATAATTCATAAAGTACGTCAAATATTTCTAAGTGCGGTATTTCAGTAGATCGATATCATCATTCTGAACCGTTTTGCATTTAAATCTAAAAATCCTTAAAATATGACTTAGTGCGTTTTGGCAGCATACCGACGAAATATTCTGATTAATTATTATTTATTTGAATGAAAAGTCATAACAAAAAAAAAATATTTTAATTTTAAGTTTCAAAACTGATAGGCAAAAGTCAAAATAGGAAGGTGTACTTTTCTGATCTTTTTTGTTTTGACAGTTTTCAAGAATTTGTGCTGTTCTGATATTTTTTGTTCCAGTTTTTCTTCATTAAACAGACCTTAAAAAAAAAAAATAAAAAACGAAAAATCAAGAACAAACATCAGAAAATAAGTTTTGAAGCAAAAACAAAAAAAAAATTTAATTTCGTTGCGTTATTTTTGTATGGAAAATTACATTTCGCTTCAGCTGCGTACTAAGGCTTTTAGTATACGAAATAAGTCAAGAACGGAGAAAATAAATTTCAACCTAAATTTAGCGCGATGTGCGTTGGTACTAGCTTAGAGAAATAATTTTTATTTTTTTTTAATTTTTTTAATTTACATTTTATCCTTGCATATCGTCCAGTTTCCGCGTGAACCACGTATCTTCACAGAAAATTTTGTTCTGTTCTTAAAAGAAACATACATTTTTCTTGAAATTAAAAATATGATTTGAACAAAAGGAATTCAAGTTATGTTTAAGACATATTGCTTGACTTTTTTCTAAACAAAAATCCTTTTATCTATTCTTTCTGTAAGTTTTAGAGCAATGTTTAAGAGAAAAAACAAATCTTTAAAAAATGTACTTACGAGGTTCAAGCTGAAACGGGACGATATGAAGCATAAAAGCGTTCGTTTGGCCAAAAAAAATTGATTTATTTTTTGATCTTAGATCATTTTTCCGGATCTGGATTTTTCTTGAGCTCCCGAAAATCTAGATTTACCACTCTTTTGTTAACACCACTATGCATCATTATTGACAAGTTCAGTTTGACAGGTTTTTGGTATGATAATAATTTGTTTCGGTTTCAAGAAAGATTTAAAATAGTTTTGAAGTAATTTTAAGTGAATTCATTTAGGTATGCGTCCAGCTCATCTTCGGGTTAAAAAAATCAACGGTCGAATCATTATTTGACAACTGCGATCGCTGCCTGGTTCACAGACACAAAAATAGTATTCAAAATATGTCAAAAATAGTATTCAATGTATTTTTTCATACTTATTTTTCACAAATGTTGACTTTGAAACCAATTATTTCGAAAACAACTGATTAAAATAACTTGATTTAAAAACTCAAATTAAGTGTACAATTCTAGCTTTTGAAAAGGGTATCATTGATAACTGAAAGTGTTGCCGTTGTTTTTTAATATTTTTTTTAGTAGTTTTTTTAGAAAATTGCCCCTCCCGCCTAAAGGGGGGGACACAGACCCCCCCTCTCATAACAAAAAATGATTGTACTGAATACCTCTACAAAAAACCTTTTTCAATTCTCGGCGCCTAAGTTATCGTCCTCGAGCATTGCGTTGATATTATTTTTTTTTTTCGAAAAAAAACGTTTACGAGGGTATCTTGGAAAAGGAAGCTTATCCGATTTTGGTAAAAACGGATTATTATTGCTGAGGCCTTAAGGAACAAAGCCTCATTTTTAGTTTTTGTCGTCATTTTAGGTCAACCTTAAACTTGTTCAGACTCACTGTGAGTAGAAAAAATGGAATTTTTTTTATCCTGCACAGGATTTTTTTTATTGTTGAAGAACACTGTCTGAAAAACTCCCTTTTTCAGTTTGATTTTGGAATTAGTTTTAAAAAGTGAAGAACTAACGAAAGTAATAGAAGAAAAAAATGCAACGGAATATAATATAATAGAAAATATATTCATAATGGTTGGTTTTGGTAATAATAAAAAAATTTGAAAGAAACACTTTTCCCATTTTTCATTTTTCAAACAAAATTTAAAAATGTCAAACTTCAAGCTCATAAGTGTATGCGCAAGTTCGTGTGCAAATAGTGGTGTAGATCTGACTAAAAATGTGGAGTAAATCCGAAGAACTCCGTACTTCCCAAATTGTACTAAAATTACTCCGGAACATGTTTTTTTTTTTTTTGTACACTTTTGTGGCGTGAAGGAACACAAAACCTTCAAAAGTGTAGAAATAAATATGAAAAGGGTACTCTCATTGGGGTGAAGGAAAACGACATGAGTTTAAAGGGGGAAAATATTTTCGATTCTTTTTTTCCCAGAACCAGAATAGGCCCCCAGTTTTAACATTGAAGTTTCGTAGAAATTGGTAGTTTATCGAAGTCCCTTCTCCAAATGGCTGCAGTTTAAACACTTGCAATTGCAACAAATAATTAAGTTGATGAGTTTTTTTCTACGCTTTTCTTTTACCCACATTAACATCCACCCACTTACCCTTCCTCTTGTTTGTTGTTATGTTATTGTCACAGGAATCCATTATAGTTTGAATTGAACTCACTCAGGGGCGGATCCAGGATTTTTTTCTGGGGGGGGCACAAGGGACGGATTGGCAAAAAAAAAACAGCAATAACAGTTAGAAATAAAGTGAAGTACCATACGACTGACTAACAAGCAGAAAATTTTAACGACCCACAGTGGTCTAAAACCTGGCCAAAAATATTTAGGCACATTTCCCACATCAAATAGGTACCAAATGACCAAAAAGTTATTCGGAAGGAAAAATTTTCATTTTCTTGTTACAGTAAAAGCCACTTAAGTGCTAACCCTCTTACTCCTGGATTAGCCGGAAGAAAAAAAATATAAAAAATCAGAAAATGCACGTACAATTCTGTGCTATATTAAAGTTAGTAATCTATTCTTTGTTTAATTTTTTGACTTAAGTTGTTTCACCAAATAGATTTTGAGAAATTAAGTTTTAAAGATGAAATTTTGAAAAAAAAAATGTTTACGTTTTTTAATTGATTTTGTATAAAATTTTGCAATATTATGGACATAATTATACCATTAGTTAATGACCTAGTAGTTTTTAGTCAAATACTAAAGACTTCATTCTAATAAATATTAAAGTTCCTAAGAATAACAAAAAAACTGAATCCTACTTTTTTGCCGGGAAACCCAGTTTTTTTTTTTATTTGCATTAACCTTTTGTAACCCAAGGTCGTAAATTTAAAAATTAATAAGTCAATCGATTGGCCTTTATCTTTAATAAAACACGTATTTTTTAAAAATTCAATAAAGTCATTATTTACTTAGTTATTTCGATATTTTGGGAGTAAAAAAAAGTTTAAATAATTTATTTTTATATAAAAATTCAAAAATTCAAGCAAAAAACTATCTAATATTAATTTTTAGGCACTTTCCTAAAATCCAAAAATAAAACCACGTGGGGTTTACTAACAAAAACTATTTTTTTTCTGAATTTCGTAGTTTTTATACAAATTTGCTTATTTTCAAAAAAAAGCCCAACTTTCAACATTAACTGTCAATTAAAAACTATTGGTGCTATTTATTAGAAATTTGAAGTACTATTTCGATAAAGCAATACTTAAAGATTATAATATTAGAAGCTTCAAAAGAAAAAAAAATAGTTTGTAGAGCTTTTTTGCAATCTTTTTCGGTTTGTTACAGAAATGTCACATGGGGCTACAAGGGGTTAAATTGTTTTATACCTCAAGAATATTGTGTTCAAATCGTAGGTCTCTTGGAGCCAAATTGACCAAGTTATAAGTATTTTAATACTACCCTTAGGAACGTTTTAGTCTTTTAGTCCAGAGTTCAAAACTTTAAATCGTTATCCCCACAACTAATGTTTTCAACGCCGGTGCTCCTCATAACTTCAAAACTACTGCACCGATTCTTTTGAAATTTGGAACACTATTTTTTTTACATATTTTTAGAGGTATCCCTGGAGAAATTTTCTCAATAAAATAATATTTATAAAAATCTATAAGGAAGGGTCGCTTTTGAGGAGTTTTTTTTCAAGGGGTCTTTATTTTCGGGGTGCAAACTTGGGCAAACTTCTGAAATGCAAGTTTGTTCTACATATATTGCAGTTCTATAATGTATAGTTTATGCAATTTTGTGACGTGTTCCGCTATTTTAAAAACACTAATGTTGAAAAAAAAACAACGAAAAAAGTGCAAATTTTTTAACCCCTCTGTATGAAAAAATAGAGTTGCATATAGGTACAATTATTTTTTTTATATCATTCAATGTCATTCGATGTCCATATCAAAATTTTTCACCAAAATCACTTTGAAAATTCACTTTTTTTTAAATCGAAAAATCGTTTATTTATTTGTGAGGTGGAGCTTTTCATGGGAAAGGGATGAAACAATCAACAAAATTCGCATTTTCAGCCAGAAATAGACAAGAATTTTACTCAAGTTCTTTCTGTTATTATTCATATATTTTTAAAACTCTTATAGTTTGATTTCCTTTAAGTATGAACTTTAAGTTCTGGGGGGTGCACGTGCCCCCGTGCCCCCCCCCCCTAAATCCGCCTATGAACTCACTGATACATTTTTTTCTATTTTTAAATTATATTTTATAAAGATTATATTTTATTTAAAAAGAATATTTCATAAAAACATTTACATATATACAAAAAAAAGTTACATAAAAAAATATATTTCCGTGCCCAGCAATATTCTATGATAAAACCTAGGAGGCATTTTTTTTTGTTAAATATTATTTTTATGGCTACTTGAAGCTAAACTATTTTTATATTGTCCTCCATATTATTTTAAAGAAATATTAATTTTCAACTGTTTAGTAAATTTAAAAAATGGTCTATGCATTTTTATAGCTGCAATATTTTTTTAGAGCTACATTATTTGTACCTATGACTATTGACTTCTAATGGCCCAGTCTAATGGCCCAGTATTTTTTAGATTGCTTTCCGATTCAATTAAGCATTTTTTGATTTGTTTAAGGTGATATTTTTTCCTTTTTTTATGTTAGGTCTTTATTTAGGTATAAAAACTTTTCAGTTTTTTAACGGCTTTGTTTCTGATAAAACCGAGTTCACATCCTTTAAGTTTCCCAGTTCGGAAACAAAACTTGGCGACGATTTGTTTCTTGATCCAATATTTTTGGTGTTGTTTGTTGTTGTATTTACATTGAGTCTTTTTTGTGGAAATTTTGTGTAAATTGTTGCTTCATCAGTTGTAGAACCACCGTTTAAAACAGCATTCAATCTTTTTGAAAATTTTTCCAAATCTTCTATTTTTCCATATTCAGGTTTAATTCGATTTTTTTTAACCTTGGCTATTTTTGAACTAAGAACCTTGTTTTGATCTTGTAAAACTTCCTTTTCAATGATATTAATGTCTTTTTCTGTTGCTATGTTTGCCAGTTTTGCGTGAATAAGTTCATTCATTTTTGGCATTAAAAGTTCTATAAAAACCAATATATTTTCTCCCATGGTGCAAGATTTTTGTCATCGGAATTGAAATGACGAGAGAGCTTCTGCTGTATGACCTTTTAAAAAGTGACCGTAATATATCTATTAGAAATGTAAAGAATGTATTAACTTGACTAGTTTTTACCCAGGATACGTTTCAACACATTTTCGAAACATTTTCAGCAAAAAAAAAAAATAGTTTTTGAAAAAATGTAACTTAAGTGGTTTTTGACAATGACCGATCCAATTCCAAAATTTCCAAAATAAATGTCCCTCCTAATTTATCTCATTATTTTAAATATATGTAAGACAACATGTATCACAATATTCCACCGGTAACGGACCCAAAGTATTCCATGTGTCGGTTTCTATATCATACTCATCAACTTCTTCCAAATCGCAAATTATTATTTTATTTTTATAAACTATACTTTCAATATTGTCTCTAATTTTTGATTTATATGTCATTTCATCCCAACAATTACTTATCAAATCATACCGATATAAACCGTTGCATGCATTGAATCTATCATAACCACAATAAGAAACATAATTACCACCGATGATGTATAAATACTGTTCAGTGGCAGCAAATCCAAATCCAGTGAGAAAATAACCACATCTATTGTGTGGAAATCTAATTTTTGTACAAGTCCATTTGTAAGAAGCAACTTCAAAAGTTTGCAAAAATTCATTTTCTGAATCAAGAATATATAAAATTCCATTATGGGAAGTTATTTTAATCAATCCAGCTAAAGGCGACAATGGTTGCAAATCATGCCATTTATTTGTTGAAAAATTAAACAACTCTAAAGATGTCTGGTGAAAAACATCTTCACCAATTACAAATAAATGTCCATTTAAATACTCTAACTGACAATATCTTTTGTCTGTATTCATTTGGGGAAAATGTATCCACTCGACGGTGTCAAGATCCAAACATTTCACGGTATTTGTTGTTGAGTAGGGTCTTCCAACAAAAATCAATTTATTATCAATTACAATTGTTGAAGGATTTAATTCGTCTATGCTTGTTTCTATTACAGATAACCATGAATTTTCTTCGGGATTCCAACTTTTAATAATAACTTTGCTCTCCTTCATACATATTATTCCAATTTGATTAGGCTTATTTTTTTTATTTCTCCTTTGCTTTTTTCGTTTGTTCTTTTTTGCCTTGGAAGTACTCTCTGCTTGGTCATTAAAACGAGTTTCTGGCAACAAATGCCATTGCAACCAACTGCAAATCAATTCGTAACTTTCCAAATTCTTACAAACTGATTTTCTATTTTTAAGAATGAATTTAGGTGTAAGAGTCTGAAAATTAACCATTGATAGAAGCTCAATAACCAAATGTTCACGATTAGGTTTGTCATAATTTATCCATGCAACCAAACACATGAAAATCTGCTCTCCCAGATTCGTATGGGGATTGTTGATAAAAAGTAAATCTTTCAATTCACTTTCACTCAACTTTAACAATTCTTTCTTTTTTAATATTTTCTTAAAATTAGAATAAGTGCATTTTAGAGACTTGTCCTTCAACGTGGATAAATTCAATTCATTAGCCAATTGAAGCCATTTCAATGATTTGTTGCAGTTCATGTTTTTCTCGATAAACTCACAACAACCATGAATTAAAGTGTTCATTTTTAGAAATGATGCAGTTCGCAAGAATGTTTCGACGGTTTTCAAACATAATTCAATAGAACCTTTGTACATGAAATCGATTATAGGTTTTAATGTTGCCGCATCGATTTCTTTGAGTTCGATAACATTTGATTTATGTCGTTTTCTTTCACTCCAATGAGAGTACCCTTTTAGTACTTATTTTTGCACTTTTGAAGGTTTTGTGTTCTTTGACGCCACAAAAGTGTAAAAAAAAAATTACTCCGGAGTAATTTTAGTACTACGGAGTACCCCGGATTTACTCCACATTTTTATGTCGTTTTCTTTCACTCTATTAAGGAGTGCTCTAAAGTTTTACTCCTTTTCTGGAGTGAAAGAACATAATTAGAGTAATTTAATTTTTTGTAATTGTGTGTGTGACAAGGCAAAAATTGATAATTTCCTTGAAAAAAATAGTGATAATAGCCCTAGGGAAGAATTTTATGAATTGAAAAAAAAAATTAATATTAATAACATAGAAGCATAAAAAGCGTTCGTTGTCTGCTTCTACACGAAGACTCAAGGCGCAGAAATTATCTTCAAATTTCCTTTTGATATTCGATTCGGTGCGTCGCGCGCTTCTTCACGTCGTATTCTGTGTATCTTGTGCGTCTACGTTTTCGTGTGGAAGCAGACTATGTATTTTAATTAAAAAAAAAAAAACAACTCCAGTAGGGTCTAAAAACTTTTGAATAAATTAAAAACGTTACTATACACGCAAATAATACACAACCGACGAAGCAGACTCCACGACCGACGAAATAAAATAAAGCAGAACAGCAAAAAAAAGAACAAGAGCAAAGAGAAACGTCAAAAAGAGTCACAAAATTTTTTACCGGAGACTCACGGTAGAAAATCTTCCTTCCCTTTTTTTTTATTTATCCCTTGCTTTATTTTTTATTTCTCCCTTGCTCTTATGTGCGTCTCACACTTTGCGTCTTCGTGTAGAAGCGGATTTAGTTTTACTTTTAGTATATTTTTCATTATATTTCTGATCGGTTTTTTTCAGCTTAATTGATATACACCCATAGTTTGATCATTGTAAAATAAAAATATCCCATCATCGCAGAAAAAAAATGGGATTTTTTTTTATCTGGCACAGGATTTTTTTTTTATTGATAAAGAACACTGGCTGTTTTATTCGGTTTTCAATTTCATTTGAGAAAAGTGAAGAATTAACGAAATGATGGAAGAAATATATATGGCGGAATATAATATAATAGGAAATATATTCATAATGGTTGTTCTTGTTAATAACAAAAGAATTTTAAAGAAAAACTTTTCGCATTTTTCTCTTTTCAAACAAATTTTTAAAATGTCAAACTTCAAATTCATAAGTGTGTGTGCAAATCGGTGTAAATCTGACTAAAAATGTGGAGTAAATCCGGGGTACTCCGTAGTACTAAAATTACTCCGGAGTAATTTTTTTTTTACACTTTTGTGGCGTCAAAGAACACAAAACCTTCAAAAGTGCAAAAATAAGTACTAAAAGGGTACTCTCATTGGAGTGAAAGAAAACGACATTAGTCAGATTTACACCGATTTGCACACGCACTTGCACACACACTTATGAATTTGAAGTTTGACATTTTAAAATTTTGTTTGAAAATTGAAAAATGCGAAAAGTTTTTCTTTCAAACTCTTTTGTTATTAACAGAAAACAACCATTATGAATATATTTTCTACTGTATTATATTCCGTCAGATATATTTCTTCCATTTTTGCGTTAATTCTTCACTTTTTCCAAAATGAAATTGAAAACCGAATAAAAAAAATTTTCCGCCAGTGTTCTTCATCAATAAAAAAAAATCCTGTGCCATATAACAAAAAAATCCCATTTTTGTCTGCGTTGATGGGATATTTTTATTTTACAATTGTAAAATCAAACTAAGGGTGTGTGTCAATTAGGCTGAAAAAACCGATCAGAAGCATAATGAAAAATATACCAAAAGTAAAACTAAGTCCCCTTCTACACGAAAACGCAAAGCGCGAGACACACATAAGAGCAAAGGAGAAATAAAGTTCGAAAAAAAAGGAAGGAAGATTTTCTACCGTGAGTCTCCGGTAAAAAAATGTGTTACTCTTTTTGACGTTTCTCTTTGATCTTGTTCTTTTTTTTTTGCTGTTCTGCTCTATTTTATTTCGTCGGTTGCGGAATCTGCTTTGTGGGTTGTGTATTATTTGCGTGTATAGTAACGTTTTTAATTTATTCTAAAGTTTTCGTTGCACATAGACCCCGCACGGGAGTTGTTTTTTTTTTTGTATATTATGGTGCTTTTTTTTTGGAATTAAAATACAATAGTCTGCTTCTACACGAAGACGTAGACGCACAAGATGCACATAAGAGCAAAGGAGAAATCGATCTTTCTCTCTCTCTTGTTCTTATGTACATCTCGTGCGTGTACGTCTTCCTGTAGAAGTCGTCATATGAAAACAAGAACAAAATAAAACCAAAGAAAATAACTGTCAAATTTGCGACTTCAAAAAAATAATACGTGTAGAAGCTCGTGACGCACCGCAACGAAAATCAAAAGGAAATTGGAAGATGATTTCTGCGCCTTCCGTCTTCGTGTATTATGCTTCATATGTTATTAATATTAATTTTTTTTTTTCAATTCATAAAATGATTTCCCTAGGCCTGTTATCACTATTGTTTTCAAGGAAATTATCCATTTTTGCCTTGTCACACACACAATTACATTTAAAAAATTTACTCTCATTATGTTCTTTCACTCCAGAAAAAGGAGTAAAAATTTAGAGTACTCCTTAATAGAGTGAAAGAAAACGACATTAGTTGTACGAAATATATGCAAAAAGTACTCACTAAATGCACACAAGACTATTTTATGAGCTTGTATACTGACACAATCGGTACCAGCTATCAAAAATGTGTCGAATAATTCATTTTTGTCATAGAAAGCCAAGAGTTTTTCGGAAATCATTGCTGAGTGTCTATCGCAATTGTAAATTGTTTTTATTATGTGATCATTTGAAGAGGGATTTGTTGATGCCATCTTATTTTTTTTTTGTCCGATCCTAGAAAGATCCAAATTTAATTAAGTAGAATGAATACAACAGGTCATAAAGAAAAAAAGAATGATTTCTATAATAGAATGGTGGACTTGTATTCGTCGCTTAGGAGACTATCCTACTGTAAAGTGTGACTCGTAAACTGAAGGAGTCTCTAAAGTTAATAGAAATGAATTCTAGGTTCTAGTCTAGGTTTTGTTTGTGGTTTGTACCTATGTACTGCAATTCGAACCAACTGAAATTTATGCAAAGATAATGAAGGCAGACTTACGATAAGTAAAACAAACTTTCCTAGGCTTCGTTTCAACACTCAATACTACTGATCCTGAATCTCTAATCAAAAGATCAGACCAAATGTCGTGTTGAAAATATGAGTAGATGTGAAAAACAACAACAAAAGTAAAGTGAAAAGTGGTGAACATAGACAAATAACTACCAAAACCTGAAGCTTTCGTAAGTTTCACCCTCCAAAACCTACTTGCATGTTGCATAGGTAAAAATAAATGTCATATACAGCTGGCTGAACTCACCTATGTTTTGAGAAAATTGATCTCAAAAGCCCTGTTCCATTGGAGGTGGTAGTTTACTCGTGAGTAGAAATCTACTACAACAACTACACTTTCGTACCTCCTCGAGTAGAAGATCGTGTGTCATTTGTAGTACTGGATCTACTACTCATGAGTAAACTACCACCTCCAATGGAACAGGGCTAAAGTTTTAAAACTTAACCCTCTGTAGGCACACCTCTTTTTTGTGACGTGATAGGCACACGGGTGCGATGTAGAATTTTCCGAGGAATTTGAATATTGTATTTACAATTCCAAAAAATATATTTTCATCGTTATAAAGAAACTTTTTTGTGACCACTTTTTTTGAAAAATCCTTATTTTTTTTTTATTTTTGTCTTGCCAAATTCGCACCCGTGTGCTGACAGAGGGTTAAGCCTTAACTATATATTAGCTGTGTTCCTTTGGCCAAGTATCTACTGCTTAGTATACTTCTGGTTGTATTCAACTCCATTTCTTCTATAGAAAAAATGTCTTTGAATGGATTCAGAAGTACTAAAAAGTACTTTGCTGATCCCAAAGGAACATAGCGATTGGCTCAAAAAGTGAAAAAGTACAAAAATGAAAATTTTCAAACGCATTTTTGTATAGATTTTCGGCCTGAAAATTTAAAACAAATGATGCAGAAAGCTTATTTTTTGGTCCAACAAAAAATTGGTATACTCTTTTTCACAAAACAATTGCGCTAGTCTGAAAAAAAATATTTTCATTTTTGTACTTTTTCAAAAAGTGGTGTATGATCATTGAATAAGAAGTACAGGAAGGGGTGTTTATCCAAATAAGTGAAGCCGCTTTTTATTAGTGTGAGTTGTACAGATGCACATGTATTGGTAAAGGGTCGGAGTGCAGATATATTGTTCACTCAAGGGACGCCAACAGAAATGTAACTGGTCTCGTGAGAGACTTCCGTATAAATGCTTTTTTTCATCATAATTATATACGAATTTTAAACTGTTTTTTTCCTAAACTAAAAACAGACTGAAAATTGTTTTAAAATCATCAACAGTAGCTGAAACATTGGCGGTCAATGATTGCATCGCCTTGTCATCACCAATAAGAGTGAGTTCGCCCCTGGAAAACGAGCTCGAAATTTGACAGATTATATAAAATTTTTGACAGTTTATATAAATTTGATTTTTTTTTAATTTTTTTGTGGCTTCACTCGCCAACTCTATAGGTGTGATATACACCCCTTCCTGTACTTCTTATTCAATGTGTATGATCAACTATTTTTAATTATTTTTGATGTTCTGTCAAAAAATACTGGCAAATATATTGGTATCTCAAATTCGATTGCCAAAAAGAGATAATTTTTTATTGATCTGAGATCAAATTTTCCAGATCTCGATTTTTAAAGAGATTGGGTGCGTTCACGATTTAAAGGTATCCGGATACCTTTGTGTTGTTGTAATCCCATAAAAAATCTCAGCTGATCGCAAAAATGTGTTGATAAGCACAAGAATCCGAAGGTATCCTAAAAATTTATGGATTCTCGTACATCTTATGGGAAATTTAATGAACAGCTGATTCGTGTTCACAAACGTATCGGATACTTTACTTAGGTATTTTGGATAGGGTATCTGTGCGTACGTGAACGCGCACTTAAGAAGTCATTCTTAAGTTTTTACAGTTCTCGATACAGACTTTTTTCTAATGATCATACCTTCTCTTTTTATACCATACTCCGTAATACTAAAAATACTCCGGAGTTATATTTTTTTACACTTTTTTGCTGTGGAGGAACACAAAAAACCTTCAAAAGTGCAAAAATAAGTACTAAAAGGGTACTCTCATTGGAGTGAAGGAAAACGACACAATAATCTGCATGTTTTTTTTAACAGCTATCTTCATAATTATTTATCTATGTTCTAGTTATTTTATTGTTGATTTTGTTTTTCTTTTAGTGGTTCGAATTATCGTTTTAAAATCCCTTGAGCCTTTTCCTATTTTATATTTTCAACTCTACAATGGCATCAAAAAATCTGTCCCCATCTATCCGCCATGCTACCATTATCTTTGATAATGACCAACATTCTTCAATAATCTCTCGGGAGCTCCAGAATTTTTATAAAAATAATGAATTTTTCGACACTGTCCTAATAGCTGGAAACAAATGTGTCCAAATCGAAGCTCATAGAATTGTCCTCTGTGCATTTAGTGAGTATTTTTTGGAACTTTTTCGCGAAAAACAAAAACTTTCAAAGGACAATGTAGTCGAGTTAAAAGAAATCGAAGTATTGCCATTGAAAAATGTTATCGATTTTATGTATAAAGGTTCAATTGGTCTCACTATCGAAAATGTCGAAGAAATCTTGCGAACTGCATTGTTTCTAAAAATGAGGCAATTAGTTGATAATTGCTGTGAAAGAGAGGATAAAAGTCACGAAGATCAACTTTTTGAACTTTTGTCACTGGTCAATTATAGGGCTCTTTCGCCCAAGTTCATTGTTGAAAACAGAGAATCAGTTTGCAAAACTGTCGAAACCTACAAATTGACTGATAAATGGCTAGAGTGGCTTTTGGCCGACATTTATGAACGCGAAGATTTATTTGGTTGTAAATTTATCGAAAGAAAAAATGACACCGCTTACAAACTTGCAGTTATAGGTGTGCGTTGTTTCGACACAGTGTTAATAATAAAAACTTATGACCCCTGTGCAAATACGTGGAATACAAAAATTAAAATACGTTCTCCGAGTTCTGCAATCATTGTGGTTGATGGTAAATTAATAGCAGTTGGATGCTCTAACGGAGGAAATGACGACGATCGTAAGGGCGTGCAATCCTTAGATCTGAACACCCTAGAATGGATTGATCTTCCGTCAATGAACAAAAGCCGGAGCACGCATAAATTGGCACATTTAAATGGACATTTGTGTGTTTTCGGTACAGAAAGTGGACAAAATACGGGTTTCGATAAAAAATCCGCATCCATAGGAATATATAATTTTTCCACACAGAAATGGCACGATTTAGAACCAATATCTCAACCAAGCCATGTCAGTGAAATAGCTTCCTTCAATGGGATGCTCTATATTATTGACTTTGAAAATGGCTTTCTGCAATCTTATGATGTCTCGTCAAATAAATGGACTTCAAAATCCATTGCAAAAGATCCTCATTTATGGAATTTTGGATTCGCTGCAACCAAAGAATTTTTGTACATTTATGGTGGTTACTATTTTATATACGATGATATGAAGTATATCAGCAAGGTTAAACGTTTCGACTTACGCAATAATTATAATTGTTGTGAGATGAAACCATTTCCGTTTCGAAGATGTTTAATTGAAAGTTTCGTTATAAAAAAACATATAATAATTTGTGACACTGAAAAAGTTGACATTTATGATATTGAAAAGGATGAATGGAAAAATTTGGAGGATGAATTATCAAAGAATGAATGGAGTTCGTGTGCTTTTGCATATTTAAATTTATAAATTTAATTAAGTTTTGTACTTTTCGAAGAAATCATTGAGAATTAAAATTATTTTATTACTGTTGAATATTATTTGTTATTGCTGTTGGAAAATACATACATAAATACATATATTCAGCCTTGGAAATCGTTCATTTAAAAGTTCTTCACAATCATTAACCTATTATATAATAGGTCAATGTTAACAATACTCTTCTTATTACTTATAATCTCGTAAAGGTCTTAACTACAAAATTTTCGATTTTTATTTTTTTTTGCATATTTGGAGTTAGGGCATTGTCTCTGATTTATTTTTTTAAGCCTGGGTCTTTAAATAAGTCAAAATATTTTTTTAATTTCTTTTATTTTTATATGCAAATTGTAGTATTGGATTAAGTGTTTGCCTCTATAACTCAGAGGTGTGAAAAGATTATCTGAAACATTGGCGGTCAATGATTGCATCGCCTTGTCATCACCAATAAGAGTAAGTTCGCCCATGGAAAACGAGCTCGAAATTTGACAGATTATATAAAATTTTTGACAGCTTTAAATAAAATTTATGTCGAATTCCTTTCAATGCAAAAATCGAATTTTCGGCGATCTCGAAGCGAATTTTTTCTGAAAATCATGTTCCATAGAAAAAAAATTCGCCTCAAACGAAGCAGAATTCGAATTTTTTTTAATCCCTCTTTTTTGAGAGATTTACACGGATTCACACACACACTTGGAACATTTGACATTTCTCAAACGTCAAGCTGAAAGATTCCTTCGTGTTGTTTGTTTATTTGAGAATACCAACTTCAAATATAGAGTAAATTATAATGGAATATCGTATTTTTATTGCGGAAAAATATGAAATAAATAAAAAAAAAACAATGTGCGATCAAAATATAATTTTTCTTGGCATAGTTCTTGTGAAAAAGTCAAATTACTGTGACTTTTCTTCTCGTGATTATCTTCAGGAAATTTTTTTCTCTGTAAAACCACAGCATACGGCCAAATAATTAACCTTTTACTTCATCTTCACTCAGATCTTAATAATATCTGCAATTTCCTATTGATTTGGATTAAATTAAATTAATATTACCGAAGCAAATAAACAAAATTATTGATCAAAGGAACCTTTGGTTTTATTTTACAGAAATTGTTATGATTTCAGCTTGACGTTCGTGTAAAATTTGTTGTCAAATGACACACACACAATCGCAAAAAGAATTCGGTTTGTTTTCATGTTCCTTTTTAACACCAAAAATTCGATTTTTTTGAGGCGATTCAAAAAATTGAAAGGAATTCGACATTATTTTTTTTTTTATTATTTTGTGGCTTCACTCGCCAACTCTATAGGTGTGATATACACCCCTTCCTGTACTTCTTATTCAATGGGAAATTGTTGTTGCTTTTGATTTTGCCAAATTTAAACGTCAAAACCTTATTACCCCATTTTGTAAGATGGCGGCTCTAATTATCATACCTTGGGCACGTTGGGATACCCGTATCTGGAATATCTCTTTGAACGAAAAGTTATCCAGATAGCAACAAGCCAAAGCAGCTACAAAAAAATATGAAAAAATTGAGAAGGGGAAATTGTTTCTTTTGAGCAAATTACTTTTTTTTTTACTGTTGCATAGTACTTGCACAATCGATTTAACTTTAATTCTTGCAAATTTATTTTATTTTCAAGCGGATTAATCGCGCGAATAGAAATCAAAATAAAAAATAGCCAAATCAGCTGATCACTCAAATACCTGAGGTATACCAAAAATTCTCGGATACCTTCAGATTATTTTTTGACAGAAAATGGTTCGTTATTTCTTTTCTAATTTTTAACACTGTTTACAACAACAAAAAGATATCCGATAGCTTTATGTTAACTGTTTGAACGTGCCCCTTGTCTTTTTATACCATGTGTTCTAGTTATCTTATTGATGATTGATAATTTTGTTTTTCTTTTAACAGTAATGAGTATGAGTAATTTTATTTATATTATCTTATCAAAACGTCTCTATCAGAGCTGGAAGTCTTTTGTAGCTAGGCTCTTTTCTTCCCTTATATTTGCACTGTAATTTTAATTATATGTAAATAAATAATACTAATAATAATATTTTCTATTTTCAACTCTACAATGGCATCAAAAAATCTGTCCCCATCTATCCGTCATGCTACCATTATCTTTGAAAATGACGAACATTCTTCAATAATCTCTCGGGAGCTCCAGAATTTTTATAAAAATAATGAATTTTTCGACACTGTCCTAATAGCTGGAAACAAATGTGTCCAAATCGAAGCTCATAGAGTTGTCCTGTGTGCATTTAGTGAGTATTTTTTGGAACTTTTTCGCGAAAAACAAAAACTTTCAAAGGACAATGTAGTCGAGTTAAAAGAAATCGAAGCATTGCCGTTGAAAAATGTTATCGATTTCATGTATAAAGGTTCAATTGATTTCACTGTTGAAAATGTCGAAGGAATCTTGCGAACTGCATCGTTTCTAAAAATGAGGCAATTAGTAAATGGTTGCTGTGAAATGATTAGAAAATGTATTAATTCTGATAATTTTTTGATGTTTATTCGATTGGCTAATGAATTGGATCTAGACCAATTAAAGAACGAATGTCTAGAAGGCATGTTTATTCATTTTGAAAGAATATCAAAGAGAAAGATTCAAAATATTTCGTTTAAGGATCTGGATATTTACGACTTATACAGGGCCAAATGTGCCGAAAAAGAGGATGTATTTTTGTCCATGGTGGCCTGGATAAATTCTGATAAAAGTCACGAAGATCAACTTTTTGAACTTTTGTCACTGGTTAATTATAGGGCTCTTTCGCCCAAGTTCAATGTTGAAAACAGAGAATTAGTTTGCAAAACTGTCCAAACCTACACATTGACTGATAGATGGCTTGAGTGGCTTTTGGACGACATTTATGACCGCGAAGATATATTTTATTGTAAATTTATCAAAAGAAAAAATGACACCGCTTACAAACTTGCAGTTATAGGTGTGCGTTTTTTCGACACCGTGTTAATAATAAAAACTTATGACCGTTATGAAAATTCGTGGAATACAAAAATAAAAATACGTTCTCCGAGTTCTGATATCATTGTGATTGATGGTAAATTAATAGCAGTTGGATGTTCTAACGGAGGAAATGACGACGATCGTAAGGGCGTGCAATCCTTAGATCTGGACACCCTAGAATGGATTGATCTTCCGCCAATGAATAAAAGCCGGATAAGGCCTAAGTTGGCACACTTAAATGGACATTTGTGTGTTTTCGGTACTGAAAGTGGACAAAATACGGGTTTCGATCAAAAATCCGCATCCATAGGAATATATAATTTTTCCACACAGAAATGGCACGATTTAGAACCAATATCTCAACCAAGCGATAACAGTGAAATAGCTTCCTTCAATGGGATGCTCTATATTATTGACTTTGAAAACGGCTTCCTGCAATCTTATGATATCTCGTCAAATAAATGGACTTTAAAAGCGATTGCAAAAGATCCTCGTTTATGGAATTTTGGATTCGCTGCAACCAAAGAATTTTTGTACGTTTATGGTGGTTGCTATTTAATGTTCTGTAATATAGAGTATATCAACAAGGTTAAACGTTTCGACTTACGCAATAAGTATAATTGTTGTGAGATGAAACCTTTTCCATTTCGAAGATGTTTAATTGAAAGTTTCGTTATAAAAAAACATATAATAATTTGTGACACTGAAAAAGTTGACATTTATGATATTGAAAAGGATGAATGGGAAAATTTGGGGGGTGTTTCGGCAAAGAATGAATGGAGTTCGTGTGCTCTTGCATATTTAAATTTATAAATTTAATTAACTTTTGTACTTTTGGAAGAAATCATTGACAATTAAAATTATTTTATTACTTTTGAATATTATTTGTTATTGCTGTTGGAAAATACATACATAAATACATACATATATTCAGCCTTGGAAATCGTTCATTTAAAAGTTCTTCACAATCATTGACCTATTATATAATAGGTCAATGTTAACAATACTCTTCTTATTACTTATACTGCTTATACTGCTTATACTGCCCATAATCTCGTAAAGGCCTTAACTACAAAATTTTCGATTTTTATTTTTTTGCATATTTGGAGTTAGGGCATTGTCTCTGATGACAACTAAAATTCCTTCCAATTTAGAAAATTTAATTGGAAAGTTGACTGGAAAGTTTTAGGCAAGAAAAATCTACCTAATTCGATTTATCTGTGTACTTAACTTTCCGTTTAGAAAATGACGTTGACTAAATAGTTATGTCGTTTTCGATTGGTAATCCGGAAGAGCTCCCCGACCCCGAACGCCAAAAAAATACCCAAACACAGTTCTTTTCAGTTTAGAGTTGTGTCTTTTCACAATCTCCCTCATCACTTGACGAACTATGAAGATGATAAAGAGGGAAATAGCATACTGTTATGATCGTAAGAATATTCATATCAAGAGTTTATTCAATTAAATTTTATATTTTTCAAAACAGTCGCATCAAAAAACAAACAAAAAAATTAAGTTTGATAAATTGAGTGCTTCTGATTCTGGAGTCTGATTTCAAAATCAGAAGGGAAAGTCACTTCTTTCTTCTGTGATCCGACGCCAATAAAACACTTTCAGAAGCATTCCGGACGACCAATCGAAAACGAAACCGACATTAGTCGGTGCCCGTTTTCATCAAATGAGATACAGTGCGGTTCACATGGTTAGACGCACCAATTTTCGTTTACATAAATTTCATTTTTTTTGTTGTGTGTGTGCAAGAATAACCAAAAAAATTGTATTTATTAGAATGGTTATTTAGTTCTTAATAGAAAAACAAAAAGAAATAGTGGGTGAGTGGAAGTTAACGGTACTTTTTAGTCCTTCTTGTCTGTGATGTAAGAAAAAGGGCAGCTTTTTTCGGTTCACATGATTAGACGCACACCTTAAATTAGTTCGTTTGGCGAGATCTATTGCACTGATTTGATTAAATTTGGACGATTAAACATCAAGAAGTTATTTTTTAGTGATTTTCATTCAAAATCTGTTAAAAAAATTTCTGAGCGCGAAAGAATAAGGGATAAATGACGCGTTGGATTCCAAAGGTCTTTCCATTAGCCCCATTGCCAAAAAAAATAGGATGAAGTGACTATTTCGAGATAAATTATTTAAAAAACAGTGCCTCCTACGAAAAAAACTTCAAAGGAGGAACAATAGAAGCTTTGACACCTCAGGAAAAATGAAAATTTATGAAAAAAGCGTCGAAAACAGCTCTATCCCCGAGCAAAATTAAATAAAAAGCTAGGCTAACGGGAAGAACATCAACTTTTCGGTGAATTTTTTTGAATGAACATCCTAGATTAAAATTAAACTTAAAAATAGTCTTTAAAAAAGCACAATTTGAAAGAAACAGCGGATGGAGATCGCACGTCTTCACATAACGTGGGAAACAAGTTTTTGAAGTTTTTTTAAATTGGCGAAATGTGTTTTTTCTAATGAAAAAGAATTTAATTTGAATTGTTCTCATGGGTAATTCCACAACTTTCACGATTTTCACAAGGAGGAATAGTTTTTGATACTTCAACATTCAAAAAAAGGAGGAGTAATGGTTTTGGGAGCCATTTAATATTACATTCGATTTAGTTTTCCTTTCAAACTACTCTTTTTTTCAAACGGCGTTTTTTAAAGACTATTTTTAAGTTTAATTTTAATCTAGGATGATCAGCATTAAAAAAATTCACCGAAAAGTTGATGTTCTTCCCGTTAGCCTAGCTTTTTATTTAATTTTGCTCGGGGATAGAGCTGTTTTCGATGCTTTTTTCATAAATTTTCATTTTTCCTGAGGTGTTAAAGCTTCTATTGTTCCTCCTTTGAAGTTTTTTTCGTAGGAGGCACTGTTTTTTAAATAATTTATCTCGAAATAGTCACTTCATCCTATTTTTTTTGGCAATGGGGCTAATGGAAAGACCTTTGGAATCCAACGCGTCATTTATCCCTTATTCTTTCGCGCTCAGAAATTTTTTTAACAGATTTTGAATGAAAATCACTAAAAAATAACTTCTTGATGTTTAATCGTCCAAATTTAATCAAATCAGTGCAATAGATCTCGCCAAACGAACTAATTTAAGGTATGCGTCTAATCATGTGAACCGAAAAAAGCTGCCCTTTTTCTTACATCACAGACAAGAAGGACTAAAAAGTACCGTTAACTTCCACTCACCCACTATTTCTTTTTGTTTTTCTATTAAGAACTAAATAACCATTCTAATAAATACAATTTTTTTGGTTATTCTTGCACACACACAAAAAAAAATGAAATTTATGTAAACGAAAATTGGTGCGTCTAACCATGTGAACCGCACTGTAATTACGCAAATTAACTCATTACGAATGTCAAATCGCATAGAAAAAAAAATTAATTTTAAATTTGAACTGATCTAATTTTATAAATTATCTCATTTAGGCTGAAGTGAAAACAGGCTATAATTTTAGCTCCCATAATACAAAATTATCTAAAAAATTTAGTCGAGCTAAAATTTATTTAAGACTTTTCAGCCGAGTTTTGCGCAAACTCTGCTAAGAAATCAATACATTTTTTCCAAATATACCTAAATTTTTTATCTGTCACAATTACTAGGCTAACTAGGCTATAAATCAAACCAAAATAATGTAACGTGTTACGATTTAAAATTTAAATTATGTGACTCTAATTGATTACATCTTTTAATTCTGAATCGATTTTCTCATCTTTTCAGTATCAGAACTGTCATTTAGTTTAAAACGGACGATTTCTGAATTAGCCCGAACTACTTCGAACTGTTTCGGAAGACCAAACGAAAACGTTACATGAGTTTTTGATCTTTACAGTAATATGATTTTAGGTTTAGGTTTTTACATACTACACCAATATCCTATATAACCTGATAGAAAAACTTCACAATTTTGCACTTCATTAGTAAGATGTGTTTCAGTTAAGCCTGCTACGCTGTTCGAGCTAAATTTTAGCCGAGATAAAATTCCCATACAAGTTATCGATAATAATTTGTATGGGATACATTTTAGCTCGGCTAAAATTTTTCGATAATTTGTATGGGAGCTAAAAATTATCTCGAGCTGCGTACCAGGCTTTAGTAATAAAAAATCAAACTTAATTTTTCGCTAAAATGTCTTCCACTAATTCCAAGTTAATCCTTAAGGCCCATTTGCTGAAACGAGTCTTAAATATTTATGTGAAACATAAACCCTTAAGTTCTACATTACGGTTTGCACGAACTTCAAACTGTGTCATAAATTCCTCTAAGTTTAACATAACTTAGGGGGAAGAAATAGTAAAACTTAAGCTGTTATGTTCTACCTAGGCGCTTTTATTTTATGAAAAAAGCAAGAATGTCGCTCAAAAATTGATGTCGGTAGTACAAAGGACATGAATTATTATCAATTTAATAAAAATAAACTTACATTCATTAACTTAAACCATCCACAGATGGTACAATTTACACCACATTTTTTTGTATGAGGCACTATTTTGCTGTCATATTTCATTGACTAATTTTGACACACCAGCACATTTACACACACACACGAATAATTTTTGTTTAACCAATTAACCCTTATTTTTGGCTCAAATATACTTTTTTACACTTTTATTCCGCAAGATAAAGACACAAACTTGAAAATTTAACGATATTGTTGTATATTAATTGCTAAATTGCTCAAAATCTATTTAAATTATTTGACGTTTCTATTGATTTGACTTTTAAATTTGAAGTTCTCAGCGATTTATATCATGAAAGTAAATCATTGCTAGGTTAAACATAAATATTTTTTAGCAACTTAGAATAAACTAAGTAAAACACAAGAGTTATGTTCGACCTAGCTAAGATGAGAATTTATGACTAGTATGAGCAAATGGGCCTAAGAGCTTAAGCATTTATGTTCTACATAAATCATCATGCAGAGGAAAAAGTAGAAAATACGAGCTCATGTTCAAATTAAATTATTTAAGTTTCGCAAATGGCCCTAAATGTTCAAAAATAGACCTTCAAAGCAAGATTTCTGGTTTTCATGATAATACTGTTTGTTTAATTGCTTATAAAAAACAAGCTCACTGTATTGGGCTTCCCCAAATTTTTGTTTTTTGTATTTTCAATTTTTTTTTTTAGTTCTAATTCATTGTTCGTAGTTAAGGCTTCATTGTTCGATTACTAAAATATTTTATTCGTTATTTGTTTATTAATAAATTAATAAATAAATTTTCATCCTTAAGTTAGCCCCCTTAAATAGAAATTCGTTCTTTTTACTGCTAATTTTTTCAATTTTCAAAAGTTTTTTAATTTTGATTCATTGTTCGTAATTTGTTTTTCATTGTTCGTTTATTAAGATCTTTTGTTCGTTATTTGTTTATTAAGAAAAAAATTTAATAATTTTTATCCTCAAGTTACTAACATGGATGAATTTTAAATGATTATCCATATTGTTCGATCCATTTTGACAATTGTTCAATTATAGTTATAACTAATTTATTAGTTATTCAATATTTTTAATTAATTTTATTGCTAATTCCACATAAACTATGTTGATCTTGCAAGTATGCACCCGACTAACAAATTTGCTCCTATAAAGCTTTACAGGTGTTAATGTTGCTCCTGTAAAGCTTTATAGAAGGGATAGTGTTTGTTGGGCAACGTGTCGAATGCATGAGAAAAAACATTGCATACTAAATTCATTTTTAATCTCTTTCTTTTTAGTTCTTGACAATTTTTTGAGCCTTGATTGTAAAAAAATTTTCTGCAGTATTTTTCATTGTTACATTCTTCTGCTTGATGATTAAAGCCCAATCATTTAAAACACCTTTTCACTCTTAATTTCTTCATAAACAATACATCTTATTCCACCCAATTTTCACTTTCCCTAAATCCATTACCTCTTCAAAGCTTTTTCTATCAATTTCTACCACAGAATTCCAATACACATATTCCTTTTCTATTTTTAATACATTTTTTTTCACTTTTCTTTCAATATTATAATTTTATAATTTTTTGCTTATAAAACATTCCATTCCAACATACGTAATGAAATTTTGCGATTCACATCTTAAAATTGTTGTTGCTTTTTACATCAATAGTTTTACAAAAAAAAAAAAATACTGTAATAAAACGGCTATTGAGAGGTGAAACGTACAAAATATTATATGAATCACATACCTAATTGATCACATGATGAAATTACATTCAATCAAACTCCTAATGTAATAATCAAATAGTAGGTATTTGTTGTTCAGTAGAGGAAGATAATAAAATCAAAATTAATCCATCAATCTAATTAAATTTAACAAAAAGAAAATCCAGGCCTTTACAGAAGGTTCATCGGCATCAGTTTAAATTGCTTTTTACTAACCACAAAACAAAATTGAAAATCAGTTCAAACAAATCTTGAACATCAGCTACTACAAGGTGTATTGGATTTCATCTCAAAGAGGTCTGATTAAACGCCAATCAAATATTGTGGAGTCAATCCGATACCAGAATCTTCGAATGCTGATCTCTAAAACAACAGTCATCTTAAAATTTTGAAAAAAAAGTTAAAAAGAAAGCCATTTCATTACTTTTCAGTCGGATAATTTATCCGAAAAATATCTTCAAAGTCAACTAGAGATTGATTACAAAGAAAACTTTTAATAATATTTGATTGGCTTCTATAATCTTTTTTCTCAAATCTCTTTGAAATGAAATCCCATGTCTTAAAGCTGAAGTTCAAATAGTTATAAGAGTTATTTGAATTGATTATAATTTTTTTTTATGATTTATGGCACAGATTTTAAACTTTTTGGCAAATTATTATTCGAAATCATTGCAAAACGTTAATAAACAACCATTAAGTACATACATAGATACAAACAATCTAGGCTAGAACCTAGAATACATTTCGGTTAACTTTAGAGACTCCTTACTCCTTCCGTCTTCGGTAGCAGTTTACGACTTACGAGTCCTACGTCATTGCAGGATAATCTTCTAATCGACAAAAAATCCAAATCCACAATTCTAATATAGAAACCAGTGTTCCCAAATCGCAACTTGTAATTATTCTTTGTTTATATCTGTTTGATTAATTCTCATTTAATTAAATTTGGATCTAGGTTTGTCGGACTAAAAGAAAATAAGATATGGCATCATCATCAAATCCGTCTTCAAATGTTCCAGTGATAAAAACGATCTACGAATGTCCCGACAAACGTAGAGCAATGATCTCCGATAATGAATTATTCGACATAGTGTTGATAGCTGGAACCGATTGTGTCAGTATACAAGCTCATAAAGTAGTACTGCGCGAATTCAGTGAGTAGGTACTTTGTGGATATCCTGCGTACAACTGAAACGAATGTTGTCGAACTCAAAGAAATCGATGCGGCGACATTGCAACCTATAATCGATTTCATGTATAAAGGTTCTATTGAATTAAGTTTGCAAACAGTCAAAACATTCTTGCGAACTGCATCTTTTCTAAAAATGAAGTCTTTAATTCATGGTTGTAGTGAATTTATGGAGAAAAACATGAACTGCAACAAATCACTGAAACGGCATATATTGCTGGAGGAAACTCGAATGAAGCAAAAGGCAAAGCTTGATTATAAGCCTGATAAATTTGGAATTATATGTATGAAGGATGGCATATATAATATTAAAAGTTGGAACCCCGAAGAAAATTCGTGGTCATCCCTAATCGTAACACAAGTAAAAAATGAAATAGATTGTGATTTTAGAATTGTGATTGGCAATATGTTAATTACTACTGGAGAGGACATGAACGCCGAATTTCGAAAAGATAATGTGACATGTTTCGATCTTGACACCGCCAAGTGGATACATATTCCCCCAATGAATAAAAACAAATTAATAGATAATATACATGATTTAGGTGGACGACTGTTTGTTTTTGGTTATGAAGAGTTAAGGACTGAAGCGAATGATATACAGCAGGATTATGATAATTTTATAAGATTAATTGAACAGTATAGTTTCCCAAGGACATCAACTGATAATAATAGTCGTTTTAAAACATCTATAGAAATGTTCAATTTTTCCACAAGGACATGGATTGATTTACAACCACCATGTCCTGAAATTGTTGGCTGTGCCTATAGCACTACTTCACAAAATGGAATGTTTTATTGTATTGGATTAGAAATTAACATTTTGCATACTTTTAATGTCGTTTCTAACGAATGGACTCGCAAAAAAATAGTTAGATTTCCAAACATTAGAAGACATTATAGACTTAGTGATTACGGATTTGTTGCCACAGAACAGTATTTATACATCATCGGTGGCGAATATATTTCTAATACAAATTCTCATGGTATTGATGATATTTCTTCATCTGGTTTATATCGGTATGATTTGATTAATAATTGTTGGAATGAAATGGCACATTTACCAACACCTAAATGGATTATTAGCAGCATAGTTCATAAAAATAAAATAATAATTTGCCCAAAAAACGAAGGAGATAATGAAGTGGATGAAGTTCTAGAATATGATATAGAAACCAACAAATGGAATACTTTGGGTCCGTTACCGTTTCCGATGGAAAATAATTATTATAGTTTAACACATTTAAAATAATAAGATAAACAAGAGTGACACTTATTTTAGGAATGTTAAAATTTCTTTCGTCCTCCTAAAAGTTATCTAAATAAATTAAAAAAATTATTATGTAAAATTTTATTGCAATGGGTTAACATGGTGAATGCACTTAATTTTAAAGACCGTTTATTAATTAACAGTATGAAATTGAATGTTTTTTTTTATTAATTTTTGTAAATAAATACATAAATTTAGCACAAAATAATTGTTTGATTGAAATTTTTGCTTTTCATTTGCTTTTAATATTCAAAAATATATAATATATATAATATAAATATATATATAAGCACTCATAATTTAAGAGCGCGCATAAGATTATTCATTACAGATCTGATGAGTGGTAGAGATTACTCCTGTTTTTTTTTTTTTTGTGTGTTCTATCACCAAGTTCATAGGCTGGAGTTTTTATTTTATATTTTTTTTTTTTACAAATAAGAAAAATGATGTATGTATGTGTCGGCTTAAAAAATTTTTATCTTTTTTGTATGCATCGTAAATATATGATTGAAACATATTATTAAAGTTGACAAAATAAGCTTACCGGTTATAAAAAATTTATAGGAGGTTGTCATATATAAAAATTGACAAAATTTTTTTTTTAATTAAAAATTTATTGTACATATAAAAAAAAATCTAAAATTCTAGCTTTTTTTTGTAGATCTCGTACAGACATTATTCCGCGAAATAATAAGCTTTCAGATGGTATAAAATTTATAGAAAAAAAAATGCACTTTTAAATCGACATTAGATCTTTAAAAAAAAAAATCTTTTAAAAATGCATAAGTGTCAAAAAATTATAAAACAAATAACATTACCAAGCTAAATATTTTATACAACGCATAAATCTTCCTTGAATTCAAACGTTTTGCATGAAAAAAAACGAAGAAAATTGGTTTTCTATTTTATTTAAAAAAAATTATTAAGTGATGATACCATCAAAATCTCATAGTAAGATTTATTAGGTTAAGATTTCATTTATTTCTACAGGGTGTCCTAAAAGTAATGGATCAAACGAAATATGCTCATAGGCCAACTTAAGGGCTCTCAGAATTTGGTAACTTGTTTATCCCAAATTCTTACGGTTTTCGATTTAATGCAGTTCTTCTGAAATTTTGAAAAATCCCTACTTGGCAACAGTATTTTGCTTCCTACGCCCATAATTGATTTTTGTTTTTAACAATTGTTTCACTAGAACATTGCCAAAATATTTAGAAACAATTAATTGATCAAAATATTTTTTATTTCATACGCCATTTCGCTGGAAATTAACTAACAGGTACAAGTTTTATAATAACTCAATTTCTAACTTTTATTTCAGAGCAACACCGCGAAAATATTTTGTATGGTGTGGCAATGGTTTATTATTTTAAAAACTTGCCCTGTTATTGTTGTTTTCAAAAAGGTATAAAATATTCCAAAGTTGCAGTTAGATCCAAAAATATTACAATTTGAATTCAACAAAACAGGGTTTTTCAGAACAAAAAACAAGCAAAAATAAACACATTTTCTCTAACTGTTGTTTGTTTATTTCTCTTTGAACGAAAGCCTCTATTTTTGTTTGTATTTTTGCTATGAAAAATCCTGTTTTGTTGAATTCAAATTGTAATATTTTTCGATCTAAATGCAACTTTGGAAACTTTTATACCTTTTTTAAAACTAGAATAACAGGGCAAGTTTTTAAAATAATAAACCATTGCCACACCATACAAAATATTTTCGCGGTGTTGCTCTCAAATTAAAGTTAGAAATTGATTTTTATAAATTTTGAAACTGTTAGTTAATTTGCAGGAAAATGGCGTATGAAATAAAAAATATTTTGATTAAATAATTGTACCTAATTATTTGGCAATGTTTTAGTAAAAGAATTGTAAAAAAACAAAAATCAATAATGGGCGCAGGAAGCAAAATACTGTTGCAAAGTAGGGATTTTTTGAAATTTCACAGGAATTGCATTAAATCGAAAACCGTAAGGATTTGGGATGAACAAGTTACCAAATTCTGAGAGCCCTTAAGATCCCCTATCACCATACTTCGTTTGATCCATTACTTTTGGGACACCCTGTATAATGAAAAAAAAAATGAATAATTTTTTTGATGTAAATTATATTTTACAAAAAAAAAGAACAAAATTACCTTTTTTTTTATTTTATCATTTTGTGAATTTTTTTAGGTACATCTATGAAATATTTACAAAAAAAAAATTGCACTATAAAGGCTTAATATTTTCTCTAAGAAATAAAACTATATTTTAGTCTTAATGCTTTGTAGCAAATAAAATAATGATTTTTAAAATCACTAGTTTTTCATGAAAAATGCAAAAAAAAAACCTTTTGTCAATGTGTTTTGCATGCATTTTATGCTATTTAAAAAACTTTTAAGCCGAACATGTTGAAATTTAAAACTAAGAATAAATTTGATTTTGCACTGGATTTAATAACCCATAAAACAGGAGAAAAGATAATTGGGCAAACGCGAAGTACCTGATTTTCATTATCGTAGCCTATCAACTGGTGTATCGTGTGTGGTATCTATGTATTAGGGTGGTCCTTATTTTACTCTTTCGCAAAAATTGAGTGCGACGCCCCCTAGATTGGCTCCAAATCAGGAAAAATACCCAATTTTTTCATATTTTTATCGCTAACCCTTCCTGACCCTAATATGATAAGAAGTTACTAGGGCAGTGGATATTCTGTGCCCAGTGTTGGGTAAATGGCGGATGTTTGATCATTCATACGTATAAACTTCTTAATGAAATAGGGTCAGGAAGGGTTTGCGGTTGAAAAAATTAGGGCATTTTATTCCTTAATCCTTGATTTGGAACCAATCTAGGGGGCGTGCCCAATTTTATTTTCATAAGCACCATCCAGAAAAAAAAATTGAAAATCGTTAGCCGTTTTTTTTTTTAATAATTTTTTATACATACATAAATATTTTCTAACATTTTTCAAAAAAAAAAAAAAAAAAAACAGTTGGTAGGTATGCCATTTTGAAGAAATAATTAATGAACACTTAAAACCGAATTTTGGGAATGTTTCAGTAAACCGTTTTCAAAAAATTGATTTTTCAAAAAAAAAAAATAATAAAATTGAAATACATATCGTCGCCCTCACAAGGAAACCTCGTAACTCAAAATCAAAATTTTACAGGAGAGACGAAAGAGGAGAGAGACTTCAGACTCCAGAGTAGTTGGGGAGTGCGTGCTGTGCAAAATTTGAATTTAAGTCTATTTTCTATTTTTCGGAATGACTTCAAATTTTTTGGGTTGCTCGGCTGACATATTTTCTAAAAAATGGCATTCAAAAATCATTTTAGAGAAAAAGTTACGAGGTTTCCTTATGAGACCGACGATATATGTACATATTTAAAAAAAAAATCCGAAAATGCAATGAAAAATTTTAATATTTCGGTTATTTAAACGCTTTTGTATAAATCTTTTTCGTTGAAATCGGGTTATTTGTGTAAAAAATTGGATCCTATTTGTAGTATTACACACAAAAATTTTAATCAAAATCGTTAGAGTGGTTTTTGGAAAAAAAATTTCCATCAAAAGTCAATGTCTACCAATTTTTACATCTGTATAGTTCTCTTATTTGTGCCTCAACTTTCCAAGTTGGGTACAAGTTTCAAAGCCTTGCATGAAGATTTATCAATTTTTTAATGCAACTCCAAAAAATATTGACTCATTCTAATATTAACATTAATTTTATTTCAACAACATTCCAATTCAATTAATTTGCCATTTTTGCCTCTTCGGCAAATTGACTCTTCGCCTCTTCACCGCACTCAAATCTTTGATAATCTATAATCTGTACATCGTTTTCCTTCAGCACATCACCAACAATTTTATCCGAATCAACTAAATACTCTTGGAAAATCAGACAAGTTTCGTCATCTTTATTCTCCACCGGTTTGTCTTTGTTCTCTTCTCCAATTTTCTTTGGATTCATTCCGACTATGTGCTGGCACAAATTCTTTTGCAATTCATCACTCATTGAATTGCCCCTAAATGCAACAATAGTACCATACTTTCCAACTTGTGTCTCATCGGATGGAGCAATTGTCGTGCACGTTGGATGTGTGTACCCGGATAATTTCAAATAGTTGTTTGTTTTGAAACATATTGCCCTCCGAATTGAGGCATTCTCTCCGACTGTGCCGATGAGCAAAGCCAAATGGTCACCTAGGCTTTTGCCATCTTCGGCTTTTAGATTTTTCAAAGCATCCGCTTCGAAACCCAACTAAAAAGTCAAATTGAATTGAATTGGAAGAAAGTCACAACAAAAGTATCTACGAACCTTCCATAAATCACCATCGAATTCGGTCATTTCAGTGTATTTGGCACACACTCTAGAAGCATGATCAACGAATTTTTTAAAGTGCTCATTGCGGGCAACGAAATCTGTTTCACAATTCACCTCCACCATTGCCCCAATGTTGCCCTTGATTAGGACACCGACAAGACCTTGAGCAGTAGCTCGACCTTCGAGCTTGGTGGCCTTGGACCAGCCCATACTCTGGGCTTGTTCATGTAGCCATTTCTCTGCCTGCAATTCAAATGCCCCTGACAGAAGAGATATAAAAACAAGATATGAAGGACTCTTCTTACCTTAGCCAAATCATTGTTGTGCATTTCAAGAGCTTTTTTGCAATTGGCAAATGTGTAGCCAGTCTTTTTGCGTAGCGTTGCTAAGGAACTCTTTTCAGCAGCAGCAAAGACCGGTCTGGCGGTGTGAAACAATCGAATGGCTTGTTTAATAAACATTTTTGACTTGTTGATTTGTTTCTATAGATTCAAGAGTGTGGAGTGGATATTGTCGACTCCAAGGAAACACTGAAATCAATAGAAAAATAAATAAATCTCTTTTTTTTTTCGTTGGCTTTTAATCAATTCGATTTGATTGAAAAAGGACGTGAGTTTTGTGTGAAGCAGTGAGAATATAGGAAAAACATCAAGACATACATAAGAATATTAATTGAAGAATTTGTATTGCAAATAGTAAATTAATATGTGAGTATAATATATACATAATTTGTTTTATTGGAATAATTTACCAAAAATGATGTGTGGAAAATAAAAGCAAATTTCAGATGGAATCTTGGTTATTGCACAATTTTTTTCGGTCTCTGAAAACTCTAGGGGTGATTTTGACAGTTTATCATTTTTGACATTTCGCTTTTGATCCATATATATATATATATGTTAAAAAAAATGCTATTTGAAGTTGGGTATTTTTCCTTTGGAAGTGTGTAGTGGTGAATAAGATGAGGTTAGAAAACTCAATAGATGGCGCTTTTTATTTTAAATATTACAGTATGATTGAAAAGTACTTTTACAGAAAAGGAGTTTTTCGTTTGCATTTGGAAAAGGGATGTTGCGGATGTGGATTTTTTCACATCCGCGGATGCAGATGCGGATGCGGATATTTAAATTAATATAAATGAATTTTAATTCAGTTATAAATAACATTTTTGACGTGATAACGTCTTATAAATCGATGAACCATGGCAGCCACCACAAAAAAGTGACGCCATTTTCTAACGTTCCACTCTCGCACTTTCGCAGTGCGGCAAAAAATTTAAATTCAGAATTAAAAATAAACTATTAGAGATACAAAAAATCTTCTATAGCTTATTTGAAAGATAATAACCTAAAGCTAAATCGAAATGAAGGATTTTTAAAATTACTGTCATTTAATAGGGTAAACAGGGGTAAAACGGAAAGATGAAATTTGAGCTCAACGCGAAGTTGTAGAGAGTTGATTTTTTTTGCTATAGATAGATGAGATTAATATAAGAATAACTGCATTTAAGAAAAAAATCTAAAAAATTTTGAAACTAAGCTATAAAGTTTTGTTTGAACGTTGTACACAGAGCCGGTTTTAGGGGGGGGGGCAGCCTGGGCCGTCGCCCAGGGGCGCAAGAATTGAGGGGCGCCGCAGGCGCCCCGAACTTTTACAAAAGTTATATAAATAACGAAGTCTTTCCAATCGATGTTTTATTTTTTTTACATTCACAAAGGCGCCCCAATTTGTTTCTATTTTACATTTTCAACGGCGCTCGTATTGTTTGTCGTAAACTTTTTGAAGAATGAAGGCGCCCCCCAATTTTGGGTTAATTTATTTGGCTTACGGAAGGACAATGGTGTCCAAAATCTTCGTTCATCTTTGAAGAACAAGGCGCCCCAATTTCTTTTGAAAGACTAAAGCAATCCTAATATTCCTCCTACCAATTTAATTTTTGCAAAGGTGCCCCTATAATAATGAATAAGGAAACAGAAGGGAGACGGACAGAATCCCGAAATTAAAAATCCAGAAAGCCCAAAATCCAGAAAACCCTCTCCCCCCTCCAGGGCACTCTAAGTCATTTCAATTAACTGTGAAAAAAATCAGAGTTTCTCGGGTTTTCATTTTACATCGAACACCTCAGAGCTTTAGTTTCATCAGCGAACATCGAACACAGAGGAAATAACTCTGGTTGAAAAAGAAGCTACAAAAAACGCTTGACAACGAATTCGGAGCGACCCAGAGTGCCCTAGAGCTCACAACGAACAAACCTTATACTTATAAAGGTACAGTGACGAGCAAAAGTGGTCAAATGTTTTGCCTTTTTTGAGAAAGTTGTTTGAAACTTAGTGTTCTTTACATAAATTAAATCGTTTTTATTTTATTATTTTTCCATATTATGCCACCATTTGTTTTCCTGATTAAAATTTAAAAAAATGCTTCATTGTCCAAAAATGGAGAGTATCATATTGGTATTTGGACTTGACCAATTCTGCTCGTTTTGGAAAAAGGCTTTTGTTTCAATATTTTGAGTGCACTAGAATTAATTTTTACCACTTTTAACCACTTTTAACAATGCCTCGAGATAGGATCTATCAATCTGTGAAGAAATAACTTTAAAATTCGGTAGTATTTCAGCTTAATTCAAAGCTAAAAGCTAATCGCTTTTAGACTTGTGTTTTTTTACTGCCCTTACAATTTCTTCAAAATTTTCAACAGATTTTCAGCCAAAATGGGTCAGGGCCTTATGCTGACTACGCAGCTGCCTTAAATTTCTGATTTCCGAAGCAATATTGAACATTTTAAAGGTTTTGGTGGGGTCTTCATGTAGTTGAAAAATTATATCACACAACACGGAGTCTTCTTTTGGCAAAAAAAACTTGTTAAATTGTACCGTTTTATATCAAGATAGATTCTCCTCTTCATCATATCTTCAAATTTTATCAAAGGTCGGAAACTCCCCCCAAAAACTCAAACAACATCACCAAACCTTTTTTAAGTCAAAAATCGTTAGGTTAGATGAATTTTTACTAAAACTTTTACTAAAACTTTAACTATAACCACAAAAAAGAATCAATAACCAATGGGAAAAGTAGATTGGAATGACGAGAACACAGAAGAAATAGAATGCAAATCTAGTTACTATCCAAAACTGGAAAAAAACATTTCAGCAGTATCAAGTTTATAGAACGGACATAAATTATTATAGATTCAAGAATATTTACCGAAGTTATCTTGTGGATAGCTAGCTTATTTTGAAAAAATAATGGACAAGCGAACCTATCCTGATATAAAACGAAACAATTTGACAAGCTTTTTGGCAAAAGAAGACTCCGCGTTGTCTGATATAATTTTTCAACTAGATGAAGACCACACCAAAACCTTTAAAATTGTCAAATATTGCTTCAGAAATAAAAATTTTTAGACAGTTTCGTAGTCAGCATAAGGCTCCGACCCATTTTGGCTGAAAATCTGTTGAAAATTTTGAAGAAATTGTAAGGGCAGTGTTTTAGCACAAGTCTAAGGACAAGCACTAATCGTATAAGCTGAAAATAATTATTTAAATGAAACAAACGATTTAACGTGGAAAAGCCGAAGCAAAAACCACGATCAGATTTTTTATTCTCTCCAATGATAAAACTTTCCGTTAACAAAAATATCTTTCCGATAATCGAACTTTCTGTCCGAATCTTTCCGCTTTCGTCTTAAGACTAAAAATAAAAATGGTTTCTCTCCAATAAGAAGGAGAGAAAACATAGAAACATAGAACGAGAGCACAAAGTAGCTCTGTTCAACTATCCAAAAACATCGAACGAGAGTTGATGAACTCTTCGTTCGATACAGGCAGTAAAAAAACACAAGTCTAAAAGCGATGAGCTTTGAGCTTTCCATTAAGCTGAAATATGACCGAATTTTAAAGTTATTTCTTCACAGATTGATAGATCCTATCTCGAGGCATTGTTAAAAGTGATTAAAAGTGGTAAAAATTAATTCTAGTACACTCAATATTTTGAAACAAAAGCCTTTTTCCAAAACGAGCAGAATTGGTCAAGTCCAAATACCAATATGATACTCTCCATTTTTGGACAATGAAGAATTTTTTTAAATTTTAATCAGGAAAATTAATGGTGGCATAATATAGAAAAATAATAAAATAAAAACGATTTAATTTATGTAAAGAACACTAAATTTTAAACAACTTTTTCAAAAAAGGCAAAACATTTGACCACTTTTGCTCGTCACTGTATGTTGTTTTCGATTGGCAGTCCGGAAGCGCCTGGAATCATTAAGAAGCGTGCTGCAAGTTTTTTATTCACCAATACAGATATTAAATTTTAGAATTGGGTGGAAGCGATTCAAAGTTTTTTATTGGATTTCAGAATGAGTGAATCATTGAGTGATTCCAATCGAAAACGACATTAATGTACCTAGTTGAAAAAGTTTTTGAAAAAATATTGTTCAAATAAAACCAACTGTACCTAATCTTTAAATGTGTTTAAACAAAAAAGTCAGAGATAAAGGTAGTCTTGTCAATTGAGCCTAAATGACATGAATAATTAATTTTTTTTTTTAAGTTAACCTTTTTAAGTTAATACACTGCACATCATATAATAAAACGGCAAACACTTATTTTGTGGTACAAAATACGTGGCCCACAAAAACCGAAGGGGCATAAATTATATACGGAACGATAGGAAATTTTATCTAGATGTGCAGAATATATACTTTATTTATTTTTTTTTTACCGAAATAGCTAAAAACAATAAATTAAAATTGAGGAAAAAAACAAAAACAAATGTGCTGAACCACGCCCTCTCCCTTCTGGAAGTGGAAACTTCTAAAAGCAAAGACGAGAACCTTCGAAAACATTCTCGAATTTCGAAAAAAATTAAGTGTTGCATATTCTTAGTAGTAAATAAAGTGATTTATATAGTGTGCTTATTTGAGCATAAATAAAAGTTACAGTTGGCACTCGAATTTTGAGTGCGGGGTCGGCTAGTTTTTAATAAATGCATTAACAAGTATATGAGAGGTAAGACATAATCTGCTATTGCTTTTTTTCGTGATTTTAAAAAATTGTTTTTAGATGAATTTTTTTTTAGAGGCGCCACTTGCAATCTTGCCCAGGGGCGCCGGTAGTGCTTAAACCGGCACTGGTTGTACACGTGTTGGGCTATGACAAAGTGATGATTTTGGGTAAAGGAATTTTTTTTTGAAAATTCTAAAGATGCTAGGTGAAAGATGAGAGAAAAAAAAATTAGGCGTCTGATACGGATTTTTTCCAACACTCTGCGTTTCGAAATATAAATTTTTGAAAAACACCTTGTTTTTTAGGGGTGTTTTTGGGTAATTTTTGATTTTTAGCTTTTTTTGGAGCGTTCAAATAATAAATCTCAAACTTATAGGACGTATAGGTTTTGGCCTTATGCATACATGTGCAAAAACTTGGAATCGTTTAGTGAGTTTTGACTGAATAACGGAAGAAACAAGTTTTTAAAAAACACGTTTTTTTTACCGTTTTTAACCGATTTTCATCGTTTTTTATTTTTATCTTTTTTTCTTTAATAGATACAGGAATAAAGTATTTGGAGTAATGATAGACCATGACTACGACTATATGTGTGCCAAGTTTCAATCCTTTTCATAAACACAATTTTGAGATATTGTTAAAATAAAATTTTAGAATTCAACAGATTATAACTTTTGACCAAGAGCAGATAGAAATTTTATTAAACTTTTGTCCTGATACAATTACCTTTTATTTGGTATTCACACATAACGGTTCACTAACTACACAATGTTAAATCAAGAAACTTGCGAAAAACCTCAAAACATCAGTGGAGATATGTTGCCCCCCGAACAGCCACCATTGTGGGAAGTACCGTAATCTCAGTCTAGAAATTCGACATGGTTGACTTTAAAAAATTCTAGCTTCTCTTGTAGGCATCTTTGAGATTTATACGTCATATGAAAGGTGAAATAATAAGCTTTCACATGGTATAAAATTGTTTATAGTTTGTCAAACAAAAAAATTGATTCCATAGCGTGAGAACATAAAAATAAATGTTTTTTTTTTTGCTTTTTTTTAATGAAATTTGATCGAGTTCAAAAAATTCTAGCTCTTTTTGTAGATGTCTCATAGACCTGATCGATCTATATATTTTGAGCTAAGACAATAAGCTTTAACCGTTTAGAAGATATTCCTACCCAAACCAATGCCCACTGATTTCAGTAGTTTTCTTATGACTCGTATGCATAGCGATTTGGATACGATTATCTTTTAAACGGTTAAAGCAATCAATTTGATTTCACGGAATTTTTTGTAGAACGTTTAAACCCCTACAAGTATATATCTTGCTAATTTGAAAATAATGAATTTTCAGTGAATTAGATAATTTTGAAAAGTAAAAAATGTTAATAACGAAGGAAAAAATAACAAAAATAATAAAAATTATTAAAATTATTTTTTATTTTAAGTGGAGTGAATTGTAAAAAATGTTGTTATAATTTTTTTTGTTTTGTAAGCTTTTAAAATAAAAAAAAATTAATATAAGGAGAAAATAAAAAACGTATTTTTTTTAGCTTTTTCTTGTAAATTATGATTGTTTGAAAAAAGTAAACGCTTCAATTGACTCATTTTAAACAAAAGCACACAATCTGTTTTCTGACTACGTTATCACGTAAAATCATGGTTAGTAAACCCGCTTTACAGACAACCTCTTTTTTTTTTTATTTTCAAATAACTTTTGCTTATCAGACTTCAAGTATAATTATTTTTTTCATTTTGTTGATACATTCTGGTTTTCATGCTCATTTACAGGCGTAAAATTAAATTTTAAATAAAAATCAAATGAAAAATGTATGCAAATTGGTTGTATGATCACATTTTTGCTGTAAAATGCTTTGATTTTAAAGGAGCCTTAATCGCCAAGTTCAAAATTAAAAGTGCCAAAATCCGATAAATCAAAGATCAAAATTTTAAGGAGCGAGTGAAAAGTTTAAGGAGCCTGTTTGGCGATAAATAGCCGGCTCTAGCAACACTGTAACTAGGCATTATTATCTCTCAATTAAGTCATTTCATTAAAAAAATATTTATTGAAATATTTTTAACGAATTTTTAAAAATATGTTACATGAGAGTAACGCTGGGTCCAGAAAGGGTTAAGTAAGAAAAAAACAAAATTGAATTTTAGTCAAAACTAGTTTTTTAAATTTTTTAACCAACTTAACTTAATGAAAATAATTTGCTTTGAAAAGTGTCTTTGAACAATTTCAAATATAAGCTTGGTTTTCGAGTTAAATAAAACAAACTGAAAACAAACCACACACATGGATTTAGTTATGTTATGTACCATTTATTGTTGTTGAAACTCAAGTAAGCGATTTGTTATCACAGTTATCCGATTCAAAGCTTTGTACAATTAACTTCTTTTAATAAATTTTGTTATTGTTATTTTTATTTCTAAGCTGATAGCATTTAAATCTCAATATTTGTCATGCATATAGAATACGAAAGGAATCTTTTCGAAGCCAAAATGAAAAAAAAAAAAAAAATTCATCCAAATCAGTCAAGCCGTTCTCGAGAATTCATACAAAAGGCTGCTGATTTTTGTCATAACTTTTATTTTTTGTTTTGAGTTTGCGTGAAACACTTCAATTCCTTAAAATAGATTTTATTCTTTCTTGATAGTTACTATGAGTGGTCCACGACGATCAACTGGAGCTATTCCAAAATCCAATTTAATTCCTCCACATCCTCGTCAAGCTAAAATACAACAAATAATCAATTCGAAAGCAAATCCCGAATACAAAACCAGACGATTATGGTATGAATTAAATCTACCCGAATGTACAAAGGATATCTTCAATGGCAAACGATTGAGTATGGATGAATCTGAAGTAAGACACACCAGATGCATGCAACCACAAAGAAAACGTACTCGACGCAATCGAAATACAAGTAAGAATTCAAAATCAATTGAAAAATATTTAATTTTATTTAAAAAAAAAATTCTTTAGAATATCGATCCTACTTGCAAATGCGTCAAGATCGTGAAAATTTTCGCAAAAAACTTGTCGAACTCATTGCACGTAAAGATCATGAAATTGACGACGAAACCAATCAGTTTCCCAATGCTGAAGAAAAAGAAATTATGCGTTATTATTATTATATTAAGCATGGAATCGATACAATTCATGTGTCTCCATTGAGCATGAAGGTTTTAACTCGAATCAAAGGAATGATTCCGCAGTCAATGTTGAGATTCGATACGGAAATGTCTGATAATTTGACACAAATTAAATCGGATTATATTTTTGCCATGAAAAAAGCTGTTATAGATTTTGTTTTAAGTAATTCATTGCAATGTGAACAAAAGGAGAAGGATCAGAAAGAGACAGCAGAAAGGATTGAAGCTAAGGCAACATTCAATAGATGGCGTTATCGGTAAGTAGCTGATCAACAAGTTTATTCTTTTTGTACCAAGCAAAATATCGAGCCCCAGATTGGTATAAACTGAAGGTCTAATGGACATTCCCATGGTTCAACGTAGGCCACCTGAACTAAAGTTCTGAATTTTTAGAGGCTTTTTGATTGGTCAGATGTCAATTAGGTTCTGACCAATCAGAGCCCTTAAAAATTTAGAACATAAGTTGAACCGGCTTATCAATTATGTTTTTTTATTGTAATTTCGCTTTACAGCTATGACGAAAACCGTTTGAAAATTAAGAAAACCCTTTTCTCGATACATCGATGTGTGGCTCACATATTGGCTCTCTGGACAACCAAGTTCAAAGATCTCGCATTCATCGATTTCGAAGAGCTATCTTCCCATTGCGAGGCTTTTGAACTTTTTGAATTCACTGTAAAAATGATTATTTTGGAAGATTTTAATTTTTACTTAAAAAATTGGCACAATTTCAGAACCAATGTTCATCGCATATTGAAAAAACCAAGTTATTATTGAAAGAAAATTGGTATGGTGAAATCCACAGTATCCTTTTGCGTGGGCACAAACGGAATATTCTGCCAGATGTTCGAAAACCAAAGTTGCTAGCTCGTTTTTATAATTGTGTTGCAGCTCTTATGACTCAACAACTGGAGGATGCTTGTATAAGAAGCTTAACGTTGTTTGCAGATTTTATGTGTGATTATGGGGTAAGAGAAATGAAATTAGACAAAAAAAAATATCTATCTCTTTTTTGTCCAAACCAATAGAAATCTAATCCAGGTCTAAAACTAGCCATACAGCTTGAAGATCAAGATACACTTGTATTCAATCCAAGCTTTAGCAAAATCAAAGAAGAAATCATGAGAATTATTGACAACATTATCTTAGCCATTCAACAATTGCCTCGTGTCGAAACTAAACTTTATACAGATTTGAAAATTTCTAAACAAATCTATCTCAAACCTGCCATTCCAGAATCGATAATTTTCGCTGCTAAACGAAAAATTTCTGATTTACTCGAAGATCAACGTATTGGACCGGAACTTAGATTACAAGATTTTGATCAGTTTATGAGTTTAATGAATGGTATCGATGCTGATACAATTGGTCGATTTATAGAATCTGAGCCACCATTTGAAAGTTATTGCAACAAATTGATCTACTATCGAGAGTTAGAAGATCGAATTGCAAAAGAGATATGGGGTGTCATACGAATGGGTTTATATGAGTTTCATCGTGAAGGACTTATAACGAATTTGGAAAAATTGGCACGATTTATGCAGCAAGAATTATTAACAACAATGGTGGGAAATCAACAGGCAAAGATAAGTAAACTTGGAAAGGAATATGAGACGATTGCGAAGAAAGCTTTGACGATACCAGAGAATACAGCTGAATTGATGAGTTTGAAGGCATTTGTTGCTCAAACTGAAGATCGGACCGCTCCGGAAATGGAACAAAGATTGAAAATTGTAAGTACCTACCTATATTATGTACTTAAATTGGAGGAGAATTTGAAGAGTAAGAATGTTTTCATTTTAGAACGATACAATTTGTAGAAATTGATTTAAGAGAAATATTTTGCCATCGAAAATACTTAAGATCAACTTTTTTAAGGCGAGTGTAACAACAAAAATACTTTTTTGGTATATTAAATTTCCAAAAGTATAAAGAAACTATAAATCAACGCAAGTGTGAACGGCTAAGGCATTACTTCATGACATTATATTCTTGTAGTCATTGTCAATTCTTTGCGGGGGCAAAATGGGTCTGTAGAACTGGAGTCTTGCCTTACAAAAGGTCCAATTTCCTCTACTTTTTTTTTTTTCATTGTCTCTCTTTAATTTTATACCATTATTTTTTTTCCAAGATACTTTCCAAGTAAAATAAAAACTAAGTCAAAATTCATAACCCAGCTACTCTTAATTCACGCTATAAAAAGTTTGACACAAAAAAATATTTTCATCAGAAATTATGTTCATTCAATATACCGCGCTCATTGCAGGGATTTAGGATCTATTGTCAGCAAAGAATATTTCATACGCATTATCACAACTTCGCGTATCATCCTTATTTTTTTAGATTGGAAGAATGTAACTTTCCCTTCATTCATATGCGATCACATCGTATAAGCTTAAAGGTTGAAGACAAGAATCATTCATGATTCTGCTAAATTCTGTGTGCAATTTTGTTCAAAAACTCTGGCCCAACAGCTTTTCCCTTTTTCTAGTATTTAACAGCTTCACTAATTTCTTCGACTGTGAGTCTGTGACGTCCGATACTTGGATAGAAAATTGAAACACCCCAAATCAATTTTAGCATACTACCAATTATCGTATCGAAATGAAACTTTGTACATGTACAGCTATGGACAGAGAAATAGCAAACTTTTGATTTTATTTGGGACCTTTTAACTTATATGTGCCCTTGATTATGAAAGTGGACTAAGTCACTCCTAAAAATGCCATCAAATCTAGCCTAAAAATAATTATTAGTTAAGGGGTAAAGTTTATTTAAAAGCGAAATTGCAGTAAATAAACTTCTTTATTGCTCCTTCAATGATTTCATAAAAGAAATACAGTTAAATCGTTATAAGAAAATAATTTTGTAAGTTTTTCTTTAAACAATGCAAAAAAAAAAAGTGACTTAGTCCACTTTCATAATCATGGGCACATATATTAAATTTTTTATATCAGGGCATGCATTAGCTTATGGGGATTCATAAAATTAATATTTAAAAATTAAAAATAGCACACATTGCGAGAATCATAAAAATAATCATTTCTAAGCAAAAATTCATACAATGTCCAATAAATTCAATACTACTAAGTTAGTAACTTGTAAGTAGACCACGGTTTTTCAAAGTTCCTTGGCACCTCTTTGGTAAACTTTCAACTAACGTCTGGTATCCACTTTGTGGAGTACGGTACCACGCTTCTTTGATTCTGGCCCAAAGATCGTTTGAATTTTCGAATTTTGTTTCCCCAAGCTTAACCTTGACATCAATTTATAAATTTTCTATGGCTTTAAGATCGTGAATTTGAGATGGCTGGGTGCAAACATCGATTTTTTCGTCCGAAAACCTATCTTGTACTATTTTTGATGCATGTTTGGGTCATTGTCATGTATGAATATCTGATTAACTGGCGAGAAATATGGTTCTTTGGTATTGTAATGTAATATTAAGAAAAAAGAATTTATCAATTCTGCCATCCACCTAACCAATGGGTCCTTACCATGCCAGGAAAATGCGCCCCAGACCATCAAATCCTATCCTCCTAGTTTCATCGTCTTGAGATAATACTTTGGCTTGTCCTTTTAACATTTAGGGCGATGGAAAAATGTTTTGTCATCGGTTCCAATGCGGTTAACCTTTATTTCATCACTCATTAAAAACGGCATGTTTTTATTCAGATGTTTTTTTAGCTAAAGGGATCTTTGATGTGTCTTTTTATATCATTTGATTTTTCTTGCTTACCCGCCTATACAACTCAGCATTATAAATTATCCTTCTTAAAAGTCTGCTTGGCACTTTTTTCACCGAATTCTATATTTACTTCGGGCAAAATCGTGCGAGATGACTTAAAAGGCCCACATTTGCGTTTCATTGTGATCGCTCTATCCACTCGTATGGAAGTTTTGCGGGGAAGAAGTTAACGCAATTTAATTTCTGAGTTTAATTTCTATTCGCTCTTTCTAAATAAATGGCTTTATCCATCATTTATTTGATAAATTTCGAGTTTAAGCTAATTGACTATGAAGATCGAAAGTAATTCTCCCTTTTATCGCAGTTTAATGATTTTTCTGCCTATTTTTTCAAAAATACTTGTTAATTAAATAGTAGCAATAAAATAAATGCATTTTCGTTTACAACTTTTGAACGCGGAAGAAAAATTTAACAGTTAAACAAATGTGTGCTATTTCTGTGTCCACTAGCGAAAGGGACAGGAAAAGCATTATATTGCTAGTACAAATAAATATAGAAAATAACGGTATTTTTAAGATATTTTTGTCTCCATCACTTTAATTCGACAATATACCAAAAGAAAAAAAATTTAAAAAAGCATTCCTAATATCTAAAATTCCATTCGCATGATTTTTCTCAATAGTGTGCTATTTCGCTGTCCATGGCTGTATGTAGCTCAGATGACTACACAATATTTAAGCGGTCCGGACCCAGGGGAGGGGCTTTGGGGGCTAATGCAACTCAAGTTGAATTGAACCTGTTTTCAATCATAATAAGACTAAAAAGTAAAAAAATAAAATATATATTTAAAAAAAACTAAAAATACGCTTTTATCACGGACTAAAAACTATAAAATAATTATATTGACTTATTAGAAATGGTTAGGAAAGCGTAGAGCGCATTTTTGTTGCGTATACTTTTATAAATCTTGAACAAAGCGCTTGACGCTTTTTGATCTAACAATTTCCAATAAGTCAATTAAATTATTTTATCTTATAACTTTAAACGAGCTAAAATTGTTTATATATATGTATATATATATATAAATATATATAAAATTGGGATCTCGGAAACGGCTCTAACGATTTCGATGAAATTTTCAGGGTTTGTTCATCTAAGCGAGTAAAAAATTTTGGAAGTATTTTTGGAAAAATCCGCCCACTGCCACGCCCACTTTTTTAACATATAAGTTTTTTCAGAAACGGCTCTAACGATTTCGATGAAATTTTCAGGGTTTGTTTATCTTAGCGAGTCAAAAGTTTTGCAAGTTTTTTTTGGAAAAATCCGCCCACTGCCACGCCCACTTTTTTAACATATAAGTTTTTTCAGTAACGGCTCTAACGATTTCGATGAAATTTTCAGGGTTTGTTTATCTTAGCGAGTCAAAAGTTTTGGAAGTTTTTTTTGGAAAATCCGCCCACTGCCACGCCCACTTTTTTAACATACATATAAGTTTTTTCAGAAACGGCTCTAACGATTTCGATGAAATTTTCAGGGTTTGTTTATCTTAGCGAGTCAAATGTTTTGGAAGTTTTTTTTGGAAAAATCCGCCCACTGCCACGCCCACTTTTTTAACATATAAGTTTTTTCAGAAACGGCTCTAACGATTTCGATGAAATTTTCAGGGTTTGTTTATCTTAGCGAGTCAAAAGTTTTGGAAGTTTTTTTGGAAAAATCCGCCCACTGCCACGCCCACTTTTTTAACATATAAGTTTTTTCGGGAACGGCTCTAACGATTTCGATGAAATTTTCAGGGTTTGTTTATCTAAGTGAGTAAAAAGTTTGGAAGTATTTTTGGAAAAATCCGCCCACTGCCACGCCCACTTTTTTAACATGGAATTTTTTTTTGGTAACCACTTTAAGGATTTCGATGAAATTTTCGGAGTTTGTTTATCTAAGTGAGTAAAAAGTTTGGAAGTATTTTTGGAAAAATCCGCCCACCTCCACGCCCACTTTTTTAACATGGAATTTTTTTTGGTAACAACTTTAAGGATTTCGATGAAATTTTAAGGTTTTGGTCCCCTAGCCGAATAAAATGTTTTGGAAGTACTTTTAGAAACATCCGCTCACAGCTACGCTTATTTTTCTCACATATTAGTTTTTTGGTAATTGCTTTAAAGATTTCGATAAAATTTTGAGGGTTTTTTCCTCTAGGCAAATACAACATTTTGAAAGTATTTTCTCTTACATTAGTTTTTTTTTCGCGGAGACAGATTCAACGATTTCAATAAAATTTTGAAGGATGGTTCCATATTTTACGCATTGTTCTTTTTCTTTTTGTTACAATAACTAAACAAAAATTTTTAGATCATGACTTTTTTGATCATGTATTGAAACTTTTAAGTAATTTGTTAATTAGGTATCACACATTACCTTTGTCTTACGTTTTTCTTTTGATTAAATGCAACTATTGTTAACGTATAAAAATAAAATAACTCACAACAAGCCGACAAGGCTTAACTTGAAAAAAAGATTAACTTTATGTACACTATCCAAAACTTTCTGACCCGTAAATTAAAATTTGAACAAAAAGGGATCTCATTGCTGTAGGCATTTTCGATAATGCAGATTCCTGTAACCCTTCTATCCATTACTGATCGTCGTATGTGTATTCAAACGTAAATAAACTGGATTATAAAGTGGGAATGTGGTGTTTTGTAACCCGCGAAAAAACTGGTCATTGCAAACTCAAACCCACTCCAAAAAATTGCTGTTTACATTTGACTTTTTTCACTGAAAGTTATGACATTTAAAGATACCGAGCAAAGCTCGGTCACCCAGGTACTAGTTTTTAGTGCGTGATAAAAGCATATTTTTAGTTTTTTTTTTTAAATATATATTTTATTTTCTTAATTTTCCTACTATAAAGAAAAGTTAAGTCTATTTGTAGGTAACCTAGATAAAAAGTATTCCGAAAACAATAGAAAAAAAAAAGTTGAAGCATCGACCTGCGACCTGTAAATGCAAATAAATCATTAAATAATTTTTTTTTGAGGAAATATCAAACTTTGTTTCTTTTTTTTTTATTTTATATTTTTGAATAAATAAATGAATTCAGTCTAATAAAATTATATATAAAAAATTCTACTTAAAAATAATTTAAAAATTAGTAAATATTATTATTCTAAGTTTTTTTTTTCTTTTCTTTTTGGGTGGCTAACAAGATCAAATTGATTTTCCAACACTCACAAGATTCTCAAATTTAATATTCTACGTTACTTTGAATTTTGTGTTTATTATTTCTTATTAACTAACTAACTTATATGATATTGATTATAGATTTTTTTTTTTAGTAGATCATATGCCTTCAATAAGATTTATCATTGCGAACTTTTAGTTAGTTAGTTAGCCGCCAGGTAGGCACATTTAAAATGTTGGTTATGGCCAATCTTAATACTTTGGGTGACAGTTTTTTTTTATCTATCATCTGGTATAAATTCGACAAATAGTCGGTTGACCTGTTGCGTCAGTGTCCTAGCTGTTAGCACATTTCTTTCGTTGTAAGGCTTTCCTCGACGCTTGTCCTTGTGGATCCCAGGTAATCAAATTCTGTGACTACTTTAAAGTTAAATCTTATATCAGTCAATCGTGATGTTCTGCTCGAAGTTGATATTACATTTGAAAGGGGCTTATCATTCCGGAATTGCTTTAATATGATTTAATCTCCATTGTTGACATAAATCTTTACTATTTTTATTCTATCAAAGTCTTTAAATATCAGGAATATAGTATATATATCAATTTTAAAGTCTTGGGGTTTTTTGTGTGAAATTTCGTTCATCAGGTCTTTTTGGCAAAAGTGTTCTAGAAGACAGTCTATTTTTTAGGTCAAATAGTGCATTAAAAAAAAACCAACTCAAGCTTATAAAGCTCATATATAATTTATTTTAAATACGTTAGAGAACATGTATCACAATTTTCCACCGATAACGGACCCAATGTATTCCATCTATCTTGTTCCAAATCATATTCATCTATCTCCTCCATATCGCATATTATTATTTTATTCTTATAAACTATACTCTCAATACAGGCACTATATTTTGTTAATGCTGCCATTTCCATCCAACTATTATTCAATAAATCATAACGATATACATCATAAACATGTTCCTCATCATAACCATCATGACTAACAAAAAATCCACCAATTATATACAAATATTGTTCGGTAGCAGCAAATCCAAAATTTGTAAATAAATAACCCCATCTATTGTAATATTGTAAATTTAATAAACTTTCTTTCGATGTCCATTGATTCGTTGAAACTTGATAAGTTTGTAAAAAACCATTTTCTAAATCAAGTATATACAATATACGATTATGTGATGCTATTCCACTTGTTGAACTTAAAGGTGATAATGGTTCCAAATCTAACCATTTTTGTGATGCAAAATTATATATTTCCAATGATCTTAAATTGGATAAATCACCACCAATTGCACATAAATGACCATTTAAATCTTCTAATTGACAATATCTACGAGCTTTATTCATTGGCGGGAAATAAATCCATTCGGATGTGTCTAAATCTAAACATTCTACCGAATTTGTTCGGTAGTTATTGAAATTCGATCCACCAACTAAAATTAATTTATTATCAATTACAATTGTTGATGAATATTTTTTATCAGTCGGTGATTGAGTGTCTACTTTGGTTGACCATGAATTTAAATCTGGATTAAATGTTTTTATAATAATTTCGCTATCTCTCATACAAATTACTCCAAGTTTATGGGGTTTTTTCTTTTGTTTTTTCTTTGGTTTCTTTTTCGGTTTGGATGACGACGAAGAAGAAGCAGAATTTGATAGTTCGTTGGAACGAGTTTCGGGTAGTAAATGCCATTGCAACCAACTACAAATCAATTCGTAGCTTTCGACACTACGACAAACTGAACTTCTGTTTTTCAGAATGAACTTTGGAGTTAGAGCTTGAAAATGAACCATTGATAGAAGCTCTATAACCAAGTGCTCACGATTAGGTTTGTCATAGTTTATCCATGCTACCAAAGACATGAAAACCTGTTCCCCCAGATTTTCATGGGGATTGTTGATAAAAAGTAAATCTTTCAATTCACTTTCACTCAACTTTAACAATTCTTTCTTTTTTAATATTTTCTTAAAATTAGCATAAATACATTCTAGAGATTTGTTTGTTAATGCGGGTAGACCCAATTCATTGGCCAATTGTAGCCAATTTAATGAATTATTGGAATTTATATTTTTTTCAATTAATTCACAACAACCATAAATTAATGTGTTTATTTTTAAAATCGATGCAGTTCTTAATAAAGCTTTGACTGTTTTTATACTTAATTCAATTGAACCTTTGTACATAAAATCGATTATTAATTCCATTGTCCATGATTCGATTTCGCTAAGTTTAATAATATTTTCATTTGAATTTGTTGTGTTGACAGTTTTTTGTTGAGTTGTACGAAATAATTCTAAAAAATACTCACTTAATGAACAAAGGACTATTTTATGTGCATGAATATTTAAACAATTTGTTCCAATTATTAATAATGTATCGAATAATTCATTATCTTGATAGAATTTTAAGATTTTTTCCGATATTATTGTTGTGTGTTGGTTGCATTTGAAGATGGTTTTTTCATGATGACGAGGGGGAGGTGGCGGCGGATTTGTTGTTGACATTGTGTGGATCTTTAAAAATGGGATAAAGAAATTGTTATAATGTTTGTTTATAAAAGAGGAAAATATAATTTTATTTACGTTTTAGATAAAGATTAATCAATCGTAAACAAACAAATTTGTAAACAACAAAAATTTATTAGAAACTTCAATTTCTTCCATATAGAAAAAAATGGTAGTCGTTCTTTTTTGTTGAAGTGTCAAAAATATGTTAGGTTGCTGTCATTGATTAGATGTGTTCATTGATTTGTAGCTCTGTGTTGTTTGTTTTTTTTTTTTTTCTTAAGGTGACTACACACCACCATGATGTTTGTATAGTCGAGGATGTGCTTAGAGGATAATATAATAGGTCTGTTTGGGTACTGCCTAAAACATAAATATTTCTACTTTTTTCAACATTTTTAGCCCAAATCCTGTTTAGGTACTCTAGAATGTTGTAGTTTTGTACATTATTTCTGACAAAAGTAGAAATATTTCTGTTTTAGACAGTACCCAAACAGACCTAATATATGGAGTGCTTGTTCCTATACCTAATACAATAGGTGTGTTTTTTATTACCACCGGTCTTAACAGGACAAAAAAAACGCGTCGGGGCTTAACCTGAAATCTTGGCAGCACTCTATATTAGGGGTATTCACGATCTGGTGCAACAGGCCTAGTAAAAGTATAAAATTTTATTTTTTTACAATAGATCGTGAACGCACCTCTTCTTATCTATAGTAAATATTGAATATCAGCTTCACTCTTTTTTTTACGGAGTTGTCTTTCCACCGATGCTTCTTCTTTTTTTTCAATTTTTTTATAATTTCATTCTTTGTTGTGTTCGGGTTAATTTATTTTCACAAATTACATCAAAAGAAACAAAATAAAAAAGAATAAGAATAAAAAAGATAAACTGTTCATCATGGGCGACACGCCACGGCGAGCTGCCATCTGTCAAAAAAATTTTACACCATTGTATTTTTATTTTGCAATAGGGTTAGGGTATAGCAAAAGTGCAAGACCATTGTAAAATTTCAATCCATATTGTAATGTTTTATTCCGGGTTCACAATAAAACTTATTTAATTTCCACTTATATTTCCGTTCAAATAAGAACACACTTTATTTCAACTCAATTTACTTTTATTATTCGCTCAAACAAACACACTTTTAAATCACTTTATTTACTACTAACAATTCGCAACACTTTATTTCACTTTGTACTGTACTCTTTCACTTTCAAGATTAAACTGTCTCCGGTCGGTGTCTACGCTGCCTTTTATACCGGAATCTCGAGACTCGAGAACGTCCTCGAAGGCTCTCGTCCCTGTCTCTCGAAACTTCCTTTCCAGGAAGGGCACTTCATACTTCCAGTCTAGTGGGATATTTTGAGATGTGTTCAGTGTGGGATATTTTGAGATGTGTTCAGTGAGATATTTTTAGATGTGTTCAGTGGGATATTTTTAGATGTGTTCAATGAGATATTTTTCTTAATTACTAAAGGTCCGTTCACATTTCTACCTTTGCAGGAGTAGGTAGTGTGTTCAGACTTTTATCTTAAAAGTAGTTCAGTAATTCATCGTTACATTGCCCCCCTCTTAGGATTGTTCGTCCCGAACAACTCCATTGCTTCTATCACCATTATAACGATGTAAACGGTCACAATGAACTACCTTAAGTTTGCCTCTTACCCCTCTTTGTATACGGTAAACCACGTCGTTAATTCTGGTTATTACTGTGTAAGGGCCTTCCCAGTTTTGTTGTAGCTTCGGTGATAGTCCCTTTTGTCGGTGGGGATTGTAAAACCACACAAGTTCTCCTTCTTGAAACCCTGTTGCTGTCGCTCGTGCGTCATATCTTGTTTTCATCCTGTCACTAGACGCTTTTATATTTGTCCTTGTCCGTTGGTGAATGTCAGCCAGTGTTCCTTTCAGGTTATCTACGTACTCATCCATTTCATGTGGCTCGTTTGGAACACTTCCAAATTTTATCTCACTTGGCAGACGTATTGTTGAGCCAAATAGGACTTCCGATGGTGTATGTCCAGTAGAACTATGTGTTGCACTTCTATAAGCCATCAAGAATAATGGAATATGTCGGTCCCAGTCTCGTTGATTATCATTGACTACTTTTGACAGGTGTTCCTTAAGTGTCCTGTTAAATCGCTCAACCATCCCATCAGATTGTGGATGAAGCGGTGTTGTTCGCGTCTTCTTGATGCCAAGGAGTGAGCAAACCTCTTGAAAAATCTTAGATTCGAAGTTCCTTCCTTGGTCGGAATGAAGTTCCATGGGTACTCCGAACCTGCTCACCCAATGAAAGACAATCTTATCCACAACTGTTTTGGTTTCCTGGTTTGGAATGGCAAATGCCTCAGGCCATTTGCTGAAGTAGTCCATCACTACAAGGATGTATCGATTTCCGTTGTTGGTTTCGGGAAAAGGACCTGCTACGTCTATTGCAATTCTCTCAAAAGGTGCACCCACATTGTACTGCTGCATCTTGCTTTGGATTTTTCTAGCTGGTCCTTTGCTAGCGGCACAAGTATCACATTTTCGGCACCACTTTTCAACGTCTTCTCTCATACGTAACCAGTAGAATTGCTGTCATAGCTTTTCCAGCGTCTTGTTGATGCCTAAATGGCCTCCAGAAGTTCCACCGTGCATCTCTCGGAGAACATCATTTACCTTTGACTGAGGTACGACTAGCTGCATTACATAGGATTTACCATCTGCGGATTCCCACTTACGCCTGAGTAGCCCTTCTTGCACATGAAGTGAGTCCCATTGTGCCCAATATGCTTTTAGAGTGGGGCTTCGGTCGGAGATGTCGGCCCATTCTGGTTTCTCTTGATGTTCCTTCCATGCAAGGATGGGTTCGATGTCCGAATCTTCCTGTTGGGCCATTCTGAGTTCTTCATTACTCCAGCCGCAAATGGGATCAGCTCTCGTTCTTCTAACAGCGACAACTTCCTTTTCTTCTAGTCGTGTGCAATGTTTGCACACTGAACCAAAAAGGTACATGGAATTAATGAATATATTCATTCTATTAATGTATCGTTCATTATTATTTGTCCAATGATCCTGTTCATTAAGATAATGAACGGCCGTTCATTAAAATCAATGAACGTTCATTAATTCTATGAACCATACATAATTTCATTCATAAAATTTCGAACTTGAAATTTCGAACATATTTTAATGAATCGTTCATTAAAACAATGAACAGTGTTCATTGATTTAATGAATACGTTCATAAAAAAAAATAAATGCGTTCATTACATTAATGAACGGATTCATAGAACTAATGAACCGTTCTTAAAAATAAAAATATCCGTTCATAGAATTAATGAACACGTTCATTAAAATAATGAACCGTTCATAAAAATAAAAAAAATCGTGCATAAAATTAATGAATGCGTTCATTAAATTAATGAACGCATTCATTGAATCAATGAACCGTTCATAAAAATAAAAAAAAAACCTGCCTAAAATTAATGAACGCGTTCATAGAATTAATGAACGCATTCATAGAATTAATGAACGCCGTTCATAAAATTAATGAACGCCTTTCATAAAATTAATGAACGCCGTTCATAAAATTAATGAACGCCGTTCATAAAATTAATGAACGCCGTTCATAGAATTAATGAACGCCGTTCATTAAATTAATGAACGCGTTCATAAAAATAAAAAAACCCGTTCATAAAATTAATGAACGCGTTCGTAAAATCAATGAACACGTTCGTATTAATTTTACGAACGTGTTCATTAATTTAACGAACGCGTTCATTAATTTTATGAACACAGGCCTACGTTCCGTAACTCTTGCACCGTCATAAGTGCTCGAAAAACATTGTGAATTCGAATGAAATTTTGTACAAATTTCATTTTGATTCAAATTGTTTTTCTACAACTTATTTCCATGCAAGCGTTATAGAACGTAGGCACTGTTTTCAATAAATTTAAAAAGTTAAATTTCGTATAGTCTTATTTCTTTGTCAAAGAATTTTTAATCTCCTGTCAAGAAATTAAAAAAATCAACTGACAAATAAATTAGTCATGGAAGCTTAGCTTTCTAAATTTATTAGGTCGAGATCTGTGAAAAAGAAAGAAAAATTAATGTGAATCGCCGTTTTCAATTTTTACAAACCTGTACATTCGGTTTTTCATCTCTAATCTTCTCCTTTCTGAAATCTTAAAGGTTAAATTAAAGAAATATTTATATTTATATTAACTCTTTTATTGTTCAAATAAACCAAATGAATGGCAGGAAAAATTTTATTACATTATTTTGTAGATTTATCTTCAGATAAGAAAGTGAAACAAATTATAAAAAGTGAAATTAAGGGAAATTTGAATCAAAATAATATAAGAATTGAAATTTTATGATCTCATTTACCAAAACTAGAGCATTTGTACATACATACATTTTTTATTTGGTGTGTGGGTATTCTCACCCATTTTGTTGAGGAAGGCAATATGGTCTTCTTAAGCTTGAATTGTGTTGCCTATCCAAACGAATGAATACTGCGAGTCCTTGATGGTATGTCGTATAACGTGTTTCCTACCATCTGTGTCTTTTTTTATAACTTTTTGGAAAGGTACAAAGTATCCATGCAGAGCCCAAAGTAATGCCGCATCTTTACAGTCTGAAAAAAAGCCAACCACAGAAATACCAAAATCAGTAAGGCTTTCAACAACAATTTGGTACAATAATTATATATTTATACATAGCTATATTAAAATGTATGATAGTGTATTTTTAAGTATAAATTTATTTTTACTAATCACTTGGAATAGTAAAAAATAATAATTACAAGTTCTACTTAAAAATATTTAAACTAAGCACGAACTTTCAGATGAATCTGATGTTTTAATTTTGATTAGAACCTGTCGTATATTTTTTTTATTGACACGGTTATCAGTACAGAGAAATTTTCAAAAAAAAAAATTTTTCATTGAAAAAAATTCTAAGTCCCAATAGTATGTTAAGTTTTTTTGGCATCGAAAATTTTCTAAGTCCCCAACTAAATTTTTTCATTGAAAAATATTCTAAGTCCCAAAAAAAATTTTCATTGAAAAATATTCAAGTCCCAAAATAAGTTAAGGTTTTTTTGGCATCGAAAAGTCCCCAACAAGATTTTTTGTATTGAAAAATGTTCTAAGTCCCAAAACTAAGTTAAGTTTTTTTGGCATCGAAAATTTTCTAAGTCCCCAACATTGAAAAATATTCTAAGTCCCAAAAAAAAATTTTTCATTAAAAAATATTCTAAGTCCCAAAATAAGATAGGTTTTTTTGGCATCCCCAACAAAATTTTTTGTATTGAAAAATGTTCTAGGTCCCAAAGTGCCTAAAAGTCCTAAAAGTGCCTAAAAAAGTCATTCTTTTCAAATTTTATTAATACTCTACCGCATACGCTGCTTTCAGAAGAGAAAAATAAACTAAACCGAAGTTCAAATAATTTATTAGGATTTTTTTTAAATATTTTATGAAAAATCATATTGAAAAAGTTAATTTATTCAAGTTTAAAACATCTAAGTCAATTTTTGGCCTGTTTGCGGTAGAGTGTCAATGATAATAGGCAAGTTTATTTCAAAATACTAATGAAAATGATTGTAGATGGTAATCCTAGTTTCATTTTTTCTCAATTTAGTATATCAAAGTCTATAAACGATCAAAACCAACGCTTAAAAGTGCATAAAAAGTCATTCTATTCAAATTTTATTGATACTCTACCGCATACGCTGCTTTCAGAAAAGAAAAATAAGCTAAAAACGAAGTTCAAATAATTTATTAGGATTTTTTTTAAATATTTTATGAAAAATCATATTGAAAAAGTTAATTTATTCAAGTTTAAAACATCTAAGTCAATTTTTGGCCTGTTTGCGGTAGAGTGTCAATGATAATAGGCAAGTTTATTTCAAAATACTAATGAAAATGATTGTAGATGGTAATCCTAGTTTCATTTTTTCTCAATTTAGTATATCAAAGTCTATAAACGATCAAAACCAACGCTTAAAAGTGCATAAAAAGTCATTCTATTCAAATTTTATTGATACTCTACCGCATACGCTGCTTTCAGAAAAGAAAAATAAACTAAAAACGAAGTTCAAATAATTTATTATGATTTTTTTAAGATATTTTATGAAAATTCATATTGAAAAAGTTAATTTATTCAAGTTTAGAATATCTAAATCATTTTTTGGCCTGTTTGCGGTAGAGTGTTAATGATAATATGCAAGTTTATTTCAAAATACTAATGAAAATGATTGTAGATGGCAATCCTAGTTTCATTTTTTTTCAATTTAGTATATCAAACTCTATAAATGATCAAAACCAAACGCTTAAAAGTGGCTAAAAAAGTCATTCTATTCAAATTTTATTGATACTCTACCGCATACGCTGCTTTCAGAAAAGAAAAATAAGCTAAAAACGAAGTTCAAATAATTTTTTAGGATTTTTTTTTAAATATTTTATGAAAAATCATATTGAAAAAGTTAATTTATTCAAGTTTAGAATATCTAAATCAATTTTTGGCCTGTTTGCGGTAGAGTGTTAATGATTATAATGCAATCAAATTTTAAAATATTAATAAAAATGATTCTAGGCAGTAATTGTAGTTCTATTTCTTTGAAATGAACAGCAAGTTTGTTTTAAGTTTATACAAATTTTGAGAATGTCGTTTAACCCTTTGCTTCCTAGTGGTTTCAGCATGAAACCACGTATTAATTACTTTGTTAGTTTTTTTTTAATAAAAAATGGACTTCTCCTTTTGTACTCTCAGCTCAAAACATTCCTTATACAATGTTATTACTAGTACCATCATTATTTTTTCATATTAGTGTGTAATTAGAAAATATCAAAACTTTTTTTCAAGATATTTGTATTTTTTTCCGGGAGCAAAGGGTTAAATACATTCTTCTGGGAAGGTATCGATATAATATATAATATAAATCATAAAAAGTAGGTACATACCAGGAATTATTTTAGCAAGATTGGTGGCGGCTGGCGGGAGCAACGTGGTGGCTGGATAGAACGTGGTGTGGCAAATGACGACGACAGCGGAGGCAGACAATAATGTGGCGGATGTGGCGGCAGCGTGGTGGTGGCAACGTGATGGCACTACATATAAATATATTAATACATACGTATATATTTATAAGATAAAATGATCAATAAAAATTATAAAAAAGTAGATACATACCAGGAATTATTTTAGCGTGATGATGGTGGTGGCTGGCGGGAACAACGTGGTGGCTGGAAGGAACGTGGTGTGGCAAATGACGACAACGACACCGGAGGCAGACAATATGTGGCGGCAGCGTGGTGGTGGCAACGTGGTGTAAGAAGAGCACTAAATATATATAAATATATTAATACAATTATAACACATTTTAGGGATGAAAACACTTACCTTAAATTTTTGATGCATGAAACGACGTGATGGCAGCAGGCGACGGGCGGGCGGCGGCAAATGGGAAATCGAACAAATCTCCTATATATATGATAAAAAACAAATTATTTAACAAAATAAATGTGTACTTTTGATAAATAAATGCTTTTAAATAATAAATACTACGTAATCTAATGAAATACTTACTTTTTATTTTTGCTTCAGCTCTCCGCTGAATAGCTCCTCTTATCGATCAGACATTCACACTGTAACTGAATGGCTTGGGTTGGCTTGGGGACGCCGGCTACATCATTTAACGAAAGAAATTCTTTCGTTCTACGTATCAACAAGTAGTGTTCCCACTTTATTTTACGCGTTCTTTAAAATTTAAGTGTGAACTATGTGCAAAGAGCACAGTTAATACACAAAAGGTAATATCTTGTAAATATATGTTTTCAAAAATCGAATATCATAGATATTGTAAGAATATTGACAATCACAGTAAAAAAAAATAACTTAAAATTTTCTTTCATGTTGAAAGCACAAACAGATGAAACGACACCAAAAAATAAGTACTAAAGGGGTTTTCACATTCAACAACATTTACATCTCCTTGTGTCGTTAACTACTGTTCACATTGATACGAAGGGTTGTTCAACCGAGATAAATGTTTGTGTGAGCAAGAAAACTTTGAAAATGAGAACAAAACACAAAACTACTTAATATGTACAAACACAAAAAAATACACAAGGTAATAAGCCCCGTCTTATTTGATTCCCCAACTCGGTTAAAAAAAAATGATATTTCGACACCTGTCAAATGTGGTCTCAAAACATTTTATTCTCATACTCATAAAAAGGGTTATTTTGAAACCTGCAAACTGAATAAAATTATTACTTTAGTAAAAAGTTAAATGATATGAAAATCTTGTTCATAATTTGATACACTTTTTAAAAGTGTGATCACTGCAACATGCAAGTTGCCCTTCGTTAAATTTTAATGAACGGTTCATTAAATCAATGAACACGTTCCTAAATCTATGAACACACTCATAAAATTCATGAACACGCTCACTTCCACAATAAATGTATTCTTTAAATGATATGAAAACCTTGTCCATAATTTGATACACTTTTTAAAAGTGTGATTACTAAAACATGCAAGTTGCCCTTCGTTAAGTTTTGATTAACTATACATTGAATTTATGAACGGTTCATTAAATCAATGAACACGTTAATTAAATCTATGAACACGTTCATTAAATCTATGAACACGTTCATTAAATTCATGAACACGCTCACTTCGACAGTAAATGTATTCGTTAAATATGAATCTTAACGAATAATTGAAATAATGAATGGTTCATTAAAATAATGAATGGTTTATTAAGTTTTGGCGCCTTTTTAAAAGAAAAAAAGATTTATTTTATTTTCGTCATATCTTTTCTATTTTTGCTTTTTTTGAAAAATTGTCATATATAAAAGATGTAGATTTTTTAATTTCCGACAGAATTTATTAAATAAGTTTTTTTGATTTTCGCTTTCGTTTAGAAGTTGTAGCGACTTTTGTGAAATAAAACATCTCGCAAACAAAAAGACATGAATTTTTTTCTTTTTTCGTCATATCTTTTCTATTTTCTCTCTCAAACAAAAAGACATGAAATTTTTACTTTTTTCGTCATATCTTTTCTATTTTTGCTTTTTTTGAAAAATTGTCAGATATAAAAGATGTAGATTTTTTAATTTCCGACAGAATTTATTAAATAAGTTTTTTTGATTTTCGCTTTCGTTTAGAAGTTGTAGCGACTTTTGTGAAATAAAACATCTCGCAAACAAAAAGACATGAATTTTTTTCTTTTTTAGTCATATCTTTTCTATTTTCTATCTCTCAAACAAAAAGACATGAAATTTTTACTTTTTTCGTCATATCTTTTCTATTTTTGCTTTTTTTGAAAAATTGTCATATATAAAAGATGTAGATTTTTTAATTTCCGACAGAATTTATTAAATAAGTTTTTTTGATTTTCGCTTTCGTTTAGAAGTTAAAGCGACTTTTGTGAAAAAAAAACATCTCTCAAACAAAAAGACATGAAATTTTTACTTTTTTCGTCATAACTCTTTTATTTTTGCTTTTTTTGAAAAATTGTCAGATATAAAAGTTGTAGATTTTTTATTTTCCGACAGAATTTATTAAATAAGTTTTTTTGATTTTCGCTTTCGTTTAGAAGTTGTAGCGACTTTTGTGAAATAAAACATCTCGCAAACAAAAAGACGTGAATTTTTTTCTTTTTTCGTCATATCTTTTCTATTTTCTATCTCGCAAACAAAAAGACATGAAATTTTTACTTTTTTCGTCATAACTTTTTTATTTTAGCTTTTTTTGAAAAATTGTCAGATATAAAAGTTGTAGATTTTTTAATTTCCGACAGAATATATTAAATAAGTTTTTTTGATTTTCGCTTTCGTTTAGAAGTTATAGCGACTTTTGTGAAAAAAAAACATCTCTCAAACAAAAAGACATGAAATTTTTACTTTTTTCGTCATAACTTTTTTATTTTTGCTTTTTTTGAAAAATTGGCAGATATAAAAGTTGTAGATTTTTTAATTTCCGACAGAATATATTAAATAAGTTTTTTTGATTTTCGCTTTCGTTTAGAAGTTATAGCGACTTTTGTGAAAAAAAAAACATCTCTCAAACAAAAAGACATGAAATTTTTACTTTTTTCGTCATAACTTTTTTATTTTTGCTTTTTTTGAAAAATTGTCACAAATAAAAGTTGTAGATTTTTTAATTTCCGACAGAATATATTAAATAAGTTTTTTTGATTTTCGCTTTCGTTTAGAAGTTATAGCGACTTTTGTGAAAAAAAAACATCTCTCAAACAAAAAGACATGAAATTTTTACTTTTTTCGTCATAACTTTTTTATTTTTGCTTTTTTTGAAAAATTGGCAGATATAAAAGTTGTAGATTTTTTAATTTCCGACAGAATATATTAAATAAGTTTTTTTGATTTTCGCTTTCGTTTAGAAGTTATAGCGACTTTTGTGAAAAAAAAAACATCTCTCAAACAAAAAGACATGAAATTTTTACTTTTTTCGTCATAACTTTTTTATTTTTGCTTTTTTTGAAAAATTGTCAGATATAAAAGGTGTAGATTTTTTAATTTCCGACAGAATATATTAAATAAGTTTTTTTGATTTTCGCTTTCGTTTAGAAGTAATAGCGACTTTTGCAAAATAAAACATCTCACAAACATTGAATTAGTGAATGTGTATTGATTCTAATGAATGGCGTTCATTGTTTTAACGAACAGGTTCATAGAATCTTTTATCAAAAATTTTCTCGGATATTTATGAACGGCTGTTCATTGAATTAATGAATGGTTCATAGATTTTAATGAATGGCGTTCATTGTTTTAACGAACAGGTACATAGAATCTTTTATCAAAAATTTTCTCGGATATTTATGAACGGCTGTTCATTGAATTAATGAATGGTTCATAGATTTTAATGAATGGCGTTCATTGTTTTAACGAACAGGTTCATAGAATCTTTAATCAAAAAAGTGTATCGGATAACAGGTTCGTGTATAGGATATTTATGAACGGCTGTTCATTGAATTAATGAATGGTTCATTGATTTTAATGAATGGCGTTCATTGTTTTAACGAACAGGTTCGTGTATCGGATATTTATCTTTTATCAAAAAGTGTCTCGGATATTTATGAACGGCTGTTCATTAAATTAATGAATGGTTCATAGATTTTAATGAATGGCGTTCATTGTTTTAACGAACAGGTTCATTGGGATAATGAACAGATTTTTTTATGAACGGCTATTCATTGAATTAATGAACGTTCATAGATTTTAATGAATGGTATTCATTGTCTTAATGTACAGGTTCATTAATTCAATGAATAGCCGTTCATAAAAAAAATTTCAGACAAAAACGGATTTTAATGAACGAGATTAATGAACGTTCATAGGTTCATAATTTTATTTTTAATGAATCGTTCATTGAATTAAGGGATGGTGCATTAATTCCGTGAACCGTACATTAATTTCAAGTTAATGAACGCCGTTCATAAATTTTATGTACAATTTTTTTTTCAGTGCAGTCTTGCTTGCACGGGCGTCGAGATAATGCGTCTGCATTTGAATGCAGTTTTCCTCTTCGATGTTGAATCTGACATTGATACGTCTGAAGTATCTCGATCCATCTTGCTACTTGACCCTCTGGATTTTTGAAGTTCAAAAGCCAATTTAGTGCACCATGATCTGTGCGAAGAAGGAACTTCTGTCCATAGATGTACTTATGGAAGTGCTTTGTTGCCAATACCAGAGCTAGAAGTTCCCTTCTGGTCACGCAATAGTTTCTTTCTTGTTTCGAGAGTACCTTGCTGAAATAGGCAACGACCTTTTCTTCTCCGTCATGAACTTGCGATAAAACAGCACCAACTCCAACATTACTTGCATCTGCATCAATGATGAATTGTTTGCCTGGAGTCGGATAGGCCAGCACAGGAGCTTCACATAACCGCAGCTTCAGTTCCTGAAAGCTTTTCTCACACTCACCTGACCATTTAAAGGGTTTACCCTTCTCCGTAAGTTGGTGCAAGCTTTTGGCGATTCTCGCAAAATCCTTCACAAATCGTCGATAGTACGTTGCCAGACCGAGGAAACTCCGAAGTTGATGCTTGTCCTGAGGGGTTGGCCAGTTCTTCACAGTGTCAACCTTTTCAGGATCAGTCTTCACTCCTTGGGATGAGATGATATGCCCCAAATATTTAACCTCGGTCTTGAAAAGTGCACATTTCTTTGGATTCAACTTAAGATGTGCTTCTCGTAGCCTTTGGAATACAGCCTTTAGGTTTTCACAATGGTCATCAAATGTTTTCCCGTAAACGATGACATCATCCAAATAGACTAGGCAAGATTTCCAGGTTAATCCATTTAAAACGCACTCCATTAAGCGCTCAAAAGTAGCTGGGGCATTGCATAGCCCAAACGGCATGACATTAAACTGCCACAGACCATTTCCTGTGGAGAAAGCCGTCTTCTCCCGATCTTCTGGATGGATTTCTACCTGCCAGTAGCCACTCTTCAAATCCAAAGTCGAAAACCATTGTGCTCCTTCCATTGCATCTAGAGTATCGCTGATTCTTGGCAGTGGGTAGCTGTCTTTCTTCGTCACATCATTCAGCCTGCGGTAGTCGACACAAAATCGAGTGCTTCCATCCTTCTTTTTGACGAGAACTACCGGTGATGCCCAAGGGCTTTTGGAATTTTCGATTAGCCCGTCTTTCTTCATTGTTGTTATCATTTCTTCAACTTCACCTTGTTTGGCCAACGGGAGACGTCTTGCTGGTTGACGAATCGGCCTAGCATCTCCTGTATCGATTCGATGCTGCACCAGTTGTGTCCGGCCGTATTGCCCGCTGGGTGAAGAGAAAATATCAGCATATTCGTGAAGAAGACTTCCCGCAACATTAAGCTGATGTTGACTCAAGTTGTCTGATTTGAGAATTTGTTTCTTTAGTTTCTCCGAGTTCATAGTCATCTGTGTATCCACCTCGTTGATCTTAGTTATTGCGGCCACAGATTCACATTGCCCAACAACTTCTCCTTTCTTAAGCTTGATTGGGTACGGTTTGATGTTAAGTATGCGTACAGGTACCATGTTGTTCTTTGGTGCCACAAGAGTCTTCCCGATGATGATGTTTTGGGAACTTTGTTTAACTTCTGGCTCAACCATGAGGTATCGATGGCTTCCAATATTCCCCTTTAGTTTCGTCCACACAAAAACTTCTGAAGAAGGAGGCAGGCACATGTCTTCTTTGATGACAGTTCTAATTGTTGTTGAATTTTCGTTGCCATAGACCATTGGGATCTCCACATTTCTGTATTTCAGGACTTGATTACCTATATCCAAAATGATTTCATGGTCCTTCATGAAGTCGATTCCAATGATGCACTCGTCACATATATCTGCCACCAAAAACACATGCGAAAACTCTAGTTCTGCCATACGGATCGTAAGACGAACTTCACCGTACACCCTTGCTGCTTCTCCTGTGGCTGTCTTCAGACGGTAGCTGTTGGTGTTATGTAGCCATGTCATCTTCACCAAGTCTCTTCGTACAATAGAGGCGGTGGCACCGGTGTCAATTGTAGCCACGTGTTGTTTGTTGTTTATGGTCGCCTCCACTGTCAGACTTTTGTTGTCTCGTTTACTCTGTGAGACTTGAATTGTGGTTCTGGGGCCATCGATACCAGATACCAGATTTCCCGAATGGGAAACAAGATGAGCATGAGTGTTAGTTGTATCGCTTACCTGTTGTTGGGCAATATTCCTGTTTCCACAGTGTTCGCAAGCAGTTCTTCTTGGTGGCAATCTGCACTGCCGCTGGAGATGTCCTGTCTTGTTACAGTTCCAGCATCGAGCAGCTCCGTCTCGCTGGTTTCTTTGGAACGCGAGTTTTTGACAAGAGCATTCCTCCACTGCAACTTCTCTTACCCGATGAACGCCTTGAGAAGCCTGTTCTGCTGCTTCCATAGTCAGTGCAAACGCTAATGCTTCAGGAAGGGAACGTTTTCCAGCTGTTCGAATTGCTCGCTGAAGATTTATATCAGATACAGCACGTACAAAGGCTTCTGTCGCAAACTGATTGATAATGTCGTCTCCTGCTGTCGGATATGCCAGATGAGCCAACCTTTCAATATCTGCTTGAAGTTGTTGCAGAGTTTCTCCTCTTTTCTGGACTCTTGTATTGAGTTGGACGCGGAAGACTTCCTGCATATGGCCATCTCCAAAGCGTTTTTCAATGAACTGGACAAGAGCGTTAAAGTTACCATTCTTTTCTGGTGGTAACGTTTGTAACAACTCAGCAGCAGGACCTCTAAGAGCAAGAGTCAGCGCTATACATTTGTCTTCGTCATCCCAGCCATTTGTTGTTGCAGCTGCCTCAAACTGTTTCTTGTAGATCGACCAAGAACTTTGTCCATCAAATGTTGGTGGATGCATTTCCTTCTTCTTTGGGTACTCACCAGAACTTTCTCGAATCTTAATTTTCCGAACCTTGTCAAGTTCCTCAGTAATACTTTGCATTTTAACTTCCATTTTTTCAAACTTGTCATCCACTTTCTCGAACTTTCCTTCTACTTTCTCGAGTTTTTCTTCAACTTTCTCGAACTTTTCTTGAGATTGCTTTTCAACGCATTTGATGGAAGCATCAATAGCAACGAACTTGTTCTCGATCGCGTCAAGCTTACCTTGGATGATGTTTTTCTGTTCATCTAATTTTTCGAGAAGATTCTGTTGTTCACTCTTTTGCTCGGTACGTTGTTTTTCCATTTGTTCGAGAACACTCTGTTGTTCACTCCTTTGCTCGGTACGTTGTTTTTCCATTTGTTCTCTCTGTTCCTTGCGTTGTGTCTCAATTTGTTCTTTCTGTTCTTCAAATTTTGCAAGGAGAACAGCCATCATGGATGACATATCGGAACTAGTACTTACTCGTTCTTCTATCATTTCAACCTCGAATTGAAATGTATCCAAATCTTCGTTTTTCTGGGTTAAATAATCCTGTAGACGAATAATGAGATCATTTTTCGATCCAGCAGTAGGAAGACTTCGCTTAGTCAATTCCGCCTTCAACTCAGTCAAACTTAACTGATTTAGTGTTTTACCCATTTTAACTTTTCAAAACGCGAGCACTTTTACTTATTTCAAAATGTTTTACACTTTGTTTATTGTTAAAACACACGCGCACTTTTTATTTTATTCGCGAAATTATCTGATTCGCACAAATAAATAAGTTTTATCCCACTTCTGACACCAATGTAATGTTTTATTCCGGGTTCACAATAAAACTTATTTAATTTCCACTTATATTTCCGTTCAAATAAGAACACACTTTATTTCAACTCAATTTACTTTTATTATTCGCTCAAACAAACACACTTTTAAATCACTTTATTTACTACTAACAATTCGCAACACTTTATTTCACTTTGTACTGTACTCTTTCACTTTCAAGATTAAACTGTCTCCGGTCGGTGTCTACGCTGCCTTTTATACCGGAATCTCGAGACTCGAGAACGTCCTCGAAGGCTCTCGTCCCTGTCTCTCGAAACTTCCTTTCCAGGAAGGGCACTTCATACTTCCAGTCTAGTGGGATATTTTGAGATGTGTTCAGTGTGGGATATTTTGAGATGTGTTCAGTGAGATATTTTTAGATGTGTTCAGTGGGATATTTTTAGATGTGTTCAATGAGATATTTTTCTTAATTACTAAAGGTCCGTTCACATTTCTACCTTTGCAGGAGTAGGTAGTGTGTTCAGACTTTTATCTTAAAAGTAGTTCAGTAATTCATCGTTACAATATATTTTGTTGTTGTAGTGTTGCAAGATTTTACACTTTTGCACTTTTGCAATGATACTAGACCAGTTGCATCGGATCGTGAATACCCCTATTGAATGTTCCCATGGTATAAAAAGAGAAGGTATGATCATTAGAAAAAACTCAGTATCGAGAACTGTCAAAACTTATGGCTACTTAAGGTTTTGACAGCCCAGCCCATTGAAATTGTTGTTGTAAACAAATTTGTCTTGGAAATTGTTGTTGCTTTTGACTTTGCCAAATGCCAAACGTCAAAACCTTATTACCCCATTTTGTAAGATGGCGGCTCTTATGATCATAGCTTGTCTTTTTATAACATGGAATGTTCCGAAAACAGCAGACACAACAAAAATTTAGAGTTGTCATATTTTTCGCTTTTGTCATTTTCTTGTATTTTGCATGTATGTTTTACAAAGAGATACAAAAATGTATGCTAGCAAAACTATTTTAATACATTTTGTCCTTCCAAACGTGAGTTTTCACGTTTTTAAACAAATTCTAAACAATTTATGAAAAAATTAGTTTGGTAGCACATATTTAAAGCTCTTCAAAAAGTTAAGCCCAGAGAAATCTCCGGGCTAAACAACTAAGCCCAAGGGGCTAAGGTGTTGTTGTATTTAACATGTAAATTGCTTAGCCCAGAATGCGTTTTTTTGAAGAGTTTTAAATCTGTGCTACCAAACTAATTTTTTCATAAATTGTTTAGAATTTGTTTAAAAACATGAAAACTCACGTTTGGAAGGACAAAATGTATTAAAATAGTTTTGCTAGCATACATTTTTGTATCTCTTTGTAAAACATACATGAAAAATACAAGAAAATGACGAAAGCGAAAAATATGACAACTCTAAATTTTTGTTGTGTCTGCTGTTTTCGGAACATTCAATATACAGTGCTGCCAAGATTTCAGGTTAAGCCCCGAGGCGTTTTTTTTGCCCAGTTTAGACCGGTGGTAATAAAAAACACACCTATTGTGTCAACTGCCAATATCAGTAATGCCAAATATTTTTGATGAAACTTGGCGTGGAATTTAGAAATAGAGTCATGGCTAAAACAGATGTGCGGCACATCTGCACGCATCGCTGCATGCAGCGCTGCACCTAAAATACATGTGCCTATTTCTGTCAAAAAAAAAGTTGATGACCTTGATATTTATTAATATTTTTTTTTTTGTAAGAAAACGATAAAAATTAATTATACGCGGTTAAAATGGAAGAAATAATTGAATTTATAAAACGAAACAAGATGGCTAAGTTTGTTTTTATGAATTCAATTAAGAAAATCAGAAAATGAGTTTAAAAGAAAAAACAAAACAAATTTAATTTCGTTCAAGATTTCGTTAACGAAATTTAATATGGAAAATTTCGTTTCGCATCAGCAGCGTACCAGTCTTTAAATACAACAAACATCATCTTAACCCCGTGGGCTTAGTTGTTTAGCTTGGAGATTTCTCTGGGCTTAACTTTTTGAACAGTTTTAAATCTGTGGTAACAAACTAATTTTTTCATAAATTGTTTAGAATTTGCTTACAAATTCTGACGTTTGGAATAATAAAATGTATTTAACTAGTTTGACTTAATAATCAAGCTTGGACATTTATGCTATTTGAAGTGATAAAGTTTTTGATTTTGTTAATGAATTTTTTGGTATAATTACAATGGTCACTTTTTGCAAAAGGGGAAATTTAACTGCACCGCACTAGTTAGAAGGAGTAGAAAGATAGTAAAGAATTTTTTGTTGGTACAGTGAATTGAGAATAAGATGATTATTATCTCATAGGTACATATAGTCCCACGGGTGGCTTCGAAGCTGGGGGATAAAGAAAAGAATGCTGCCTGAGGTAGGGCTCGAACCCACACCTCCAGGTTAGCAGTCAAGCACTACATTGACTGCACTTTTTTTCTTTTGGTGCGCTATGTTTTTGGAAAAACTACAAAACTTATTTTTAAAATCAAAAACTAAGCTTTCTTTCATTATTTTAAATTTTGCGGTTAGAAAAAATATACAAAATGTCACAAAATGAGTTTGAAACATTTGCAAAAAGTGGCCGTTGAACTTATATCTTGAAACAGAAAATTAGTTTTTGTTTTATAATTTCGATAAGAAATTGTATTAAAGAGCTATACAAACTCTTCCGAAACTATCTGTTAAATCTCAAAGCTTGAAAGGGTGAACGAAAAATACAAATTCAAACGAACATGATAGACGAAAAACCCATTTGAATTTTGTGGAAAATATCGCTGAAAACGAAACGGACTTTTTGGTTAGTAGGTAAATTAACCAAAACTATTTATATTTTGTTTATTTGTATTCGTTTTGTTTTGTGCTAGGTTTTTTTTTGTATTATTTTATTTTAAAAATAAACATAATTAACGAGCTGAAGAAATGTTTGCATCAAGTTGTAACTATAATTTCTTGCACGTTGTTCATATATACGGCGGTGGCGTATACGTACTTTTTTCATATGGCCATCGCCATATGACACTTTGTTACAACCCATTGCAAATTTGTAAATTAAAAAAAAATCTGACTAGGATAGCTATTAGACAATTCGCTCGTTTATACAGTGGGACTAAACAACAATGTACACTGCGAGGGAAACAACAACTTAAAATCAACTAAAACCACGTTGATTCAAATATTTTTCGGAATGACGAAAATTTTTAAAATCAAAGTAGAACATCGTTAGTTTAAAGTGGTTTACAGTTACAAAACATAATATATGTACTTAAATCAAAGTTGTTTCAACTTTGAAAAAAGCATCAATTTATTAGAAAAAAATGGCAGCCACTGGGTATCGAACCTACAACTCTTGGATCTCTAAGCGAATGCTTTACCAACGTGCTATCTCACTGTTGAAAATAAGAATGATAAAATGCAACAAAAGCTGAAGTCCGACAAACATAAAAAAATTTCTTACGCTGTTTCAATTTTAATTTAAAGATGTTTTTTCAACGGTAAATCAACGTTGAACATATTACATTTTAGGTTGCGTCTTTTCCCTCAGTGTAGATGGCGCTCTAACTTAGAAATATACACTGAGGGAAAAGACGCAACTTAAAATGTAATATATTCAACGTTGATTTAACGTTGAAAAAACAAATATGAAACATCTTTAAATTAAAATTGAAACAGCGTAAGAAATTTTTTTATTTTTGTCGGACTTCAGCTTTTCTTGCATTTTATCATTCTTATTTTCAAGAGTGAGATAGCACGTTGGTAAAGCATTCGCTTAGAGATCCAAGAGTTGTAGGTTCGATTCCCAGTGGCTACCATTTTTTTCTTTGTTTTTAATAAATTGATGCTTTTTTTCAAAGTTGAAACAACTTTGATTTAAGTAATGTTTTGATTTTAAAATTTTCGTCTTCAACGTGGTTTTATTTGATTTTAAGTTGTTTTTTCCCTCAGTGTAGGTTCCGGCATATACATAACTCGTATCTCGTAACTCGTATATTCTTATACTTCGTTTAGTTTCCATATGAGGTTCGCTAATTGAAATATCACACTAACAAGGAAATAACTTTATTTATTATTTTAGAACATGGATCACATTCTTTGGCTTATGGATCACATGTTGTACACACCATTGGAAATAAAAAACAACAGCAATACATTTCGATGGTTTCTCCAACTACCGACTGTCTTCAAAGAACATCGCGAAATCATTGCTGACAAAACAATTGAATATCAAGAACTTCTTAAAAAACGCATCGAAGCCTTTCGACGTGATCTTCAAAATTACAACGAACAAGTTCAAGATTATGAAAATTGGGGTGACATTAAAACTCTATTAAAATACAAGAGACGTGCAACAGTACTTGACAATCGTTTAATTGTTGCCATGGAAACAATCGATAAAATCAATGAAGAAGAAACATCATTCGGATGGGATCTATCACAATATCCGATACGAAAGAAAACTCATGATCATTTGATGCCATTCAAAAAGCTCTATGATGCTGGACAAGAATTTATGGACAAACATGATCTTTGGATGCATTCACAAGTTGGCACATACGATCCGGATGATATTGAGAATGAAGTATCAGCAACTTATCGAGTTATTCAGAAACTTGATAAACAAATGGGTGATAAGCCACAAACTATGGAATTGGTTCATGAGATTAAAGAAGAAATTGATGCTTTTAAACATCATATGCCAATTATTAGTACTTTGGGTAATCCTGGAATGAAGGCTCGTCATTGGGAAGAAGTTTCTGAAATTATTGGATTTCCGATCAAAGTATCACCTGAATTGACATTGGAAAAAATTATCGAATATCAATTGGAGGACTATCTGTCAAAGTTTGAGACAATTTCGGAGAGTGCCACTAAGGAGAATAATCTTGAAAGAGCTATGAGTAAAATGGTTAATGAATGGGAAGAAATGTCATTTAATGTTTCACCATATAGGTATTTAGGGTTTGAGGCCATACTAAGCAGTTTGGTTTGTGTATTGGCTTGTTTTCCTTTACAGAGACTCTGGAACTTTCAAACTGGCTGCAATTGATGATATTCAAGTGCTTTTAGATGATCAAATAATAAAAACTCAGACTATGAAGAGTTCACCATACATAAAGCCTTTCGAAGAAGATCTTTTGTAAGCTCCCAGGGTTTTGATATTGGGTATTCAAGAAGTTAATATTTAAACCTTTTTTTTTGTTTAAGGAAATGGGAAGCAAAACTTATGCTTTTACAAGATATTCTAGACGATTGGTTAAGAGTTCAAGCAACTTGGATGTATTTGGAGCCAATATTCTCAAGCCCGGATATTCAACAACAAATGCCAGAAGAAGGTAGACGATTTAGTGCTGTTGATAAGGTAAACTGTTTTTTTTCAGGATTTTTATAGGTTTTTAAGGTTTTTATTTTAATACAAAAATGTTAGATTTGGAAAGATCTTATGAAAATTGTAGCCACTGATTCTCGTGTAATGTCCGTGGTGGAAATAGAAAAAATGTCCGAAAAGCTTAAAAAAGCTTTCAATCTTCTAGAAATCATTCAAAAGGGTCTCAATGCGGTAAGTACTCACTTCTGAATTTAAAATTAATCTTCAAAAACTTATACTTTTGATAGTACCTTGAGAAAAAACGCCTCTATTTCCCTCGGTTCTTCTTCTTATCGAACGATGAACTTCTTGAGATTCTATCCGAAACTAAAGATCCAACTCGAGTTCAACCACATTTGAAGAAATGTTTTGAAGGCATAGCTACTCTCAATTTCACCGAAGCTCTAGAAGTTACGATGATGCGTTCTTCGGAGAAAGAAGAAGTTCAATTAGTAGAGGTTATATCAACAGCAAAAGCTAGGGGTCAAGTTGAGAAATGGCTTTTAGAACTTGAGATCTTTATGAAGAAAAGTATACATTATAAAATTCGTCAAGCATTTGAAAGCTATCCGAATACTCAGCGTGATAAATGGGTTTTAATATGGCCAGGACAGACAGTACAATCGATATCATTAACCTATTGGACAGCTGAGATAACACAATGTTTTTTCACCGAAAATCCAGTTGATAGTTTGGAGAAATATTTAGAAATTTGTAAATCTCAGGTAATGTATATAAATCTACTTTTCCTACCTAACGGTATTATTGAAACTTGTATAAACTTTTAGATCATGCGAATTGTCGATCTTGTTCGTGGAGATCTAAGTCTTCAAAATCGAATCACTTTAGGAGCTCTTGTCGTTCTAGATGTCCATGCTCGTGATGTATTGGCTGAAATATGTCAGAAAAAAGTTTCCGAATTAAATGATTTCCAGTGGTTGTGTCAGTTACGATATTATTGGGAAGAAGATAATTTAGACACGAGAATGATTAACTGTTGTTTGAAATATGGCTATGAGTATTTGGGCAATACAACGCGATTGGTTGTTACACCATTGACAGATCGCTGTTATCGAACACTTTTTAGTGCTTTGCATTTACATTTGGGTGGAGCTCCAGAGGGTCCAGCTGGTACTGGAAAAACAGAGACGACTAAGGATCTGGCGAAAGCTGTTGCTAAACAATGTGTTGTTTTTAATTGTTCGGATGGATTGGATTATTTGGCGCTAGGAAAGTTTTTCAAAGGTTTGGCTTCGTGCGGAGCATGGTCATGTTTTGATGAGTTCAATCGAATTGACCTTGAAGTACTGTCTGTTGTGGCTCAGCAGGTAAGTTTTTGTATTTGGAATATGGAAATAATAATATTTTGAAGAGATGAAAAGTAATACACCAGAGTAGGTCACTTATAAATCCCGGATTTGAACGAGTGACAAAATGTCATTAATGTTGTAATTTTTTTAACATACCAAAGCTATCAATACCAAAGTTATAAAGATGGCGGACATTTTATTTTTCTTTTGATTTTTGGACATCATTATAATACAGTAAAATAAGGAGAAAAAAAGGGTAAATCTCGGAATGAATGTTAGTAGAATTTTTTTTTGCTCAATATCTTCCTTTTGCCATTCTATAACATATCTCAAAAGTCTAGAAAAATCTCATGTCCGCTTGTCGCGATTTCAAGGTCAAATCGCGAAATGGAGATTTTCAAAATTAGCAAAAATAGGCTATGGTATTATATACACATATGATACATGATTTCAAGGTATTTTTTAACGTTGATTCCAAAAAATCTAAAATCAAGACAATCTGACGTCTCTGGAAAAAGTTATACCTGTTTTTCATCTGTCAACTCATATTATTATAACAGTTGCAAACTTACTGCCGAAAAACCCTTTAAAGTTATGGTAGATGAACCAAATTTTGCATGAAGATTTTAGAATCCATCATTATTAAAAATCAAAACAATCCATTACAAAAAATATATATACCTTCGAAATAATGGCATTTTTTTGATGGAGGGGCAAATTTTAGGATATGCACTAAAGAAGATTCTTGTTCATCTTAGGAATAAGTGCTAATAGGCTATTTTTTTCATTTCAATCTTTGTTTGGATGTTCTTTAGCTACCCTCAAAAATCTAAAAAAATCTCATGTCCGCAAGTCCTAATTTTCTTGGTTTGAAAATAAGGTGCAGATTTTAAAAAAATTGAAAAACTACACTTCAGATATTTGTGTCAGATCAACATGAATAAAGTGCATTACTTTTCAGGGATGGTCAGGTTGACTTGTTTGTGAGTTTTGTTGGAATAAGTGTTAAAAAATACCTTTAAATCATGTCGCTTATGTTGGTATACATATAAAAATTTAAACTTTTCTTATTAATTTTTTAAAATCTGCACCTTATTTTCAAACCAAGAAAATTAGGACTTGCGGACATGAGATTTTTTTTAGATTTTTGAGGGTAGTTAAAGAACATCCAAACAAAGATTAAAATGAAAAAATTGGGTTATTAGCACTTATTCCTAAGATGAACAAGAATCTTCTTTAGTGCATATCCTAAAATTTGCCCCTCCATCAAAAAAATGCCATTATTTCGTAGTTATATATATTTTTTGTAATGGATTGTTTTGATTTTTAATAATGATGGATTCTAAAATCTTCATGCAAAATTTGGTTCATCTACCATAACTTTTAAGGGTTTTTCGGCAGTAAGTTTGCAACTGTTATAATAATATGAGTTGACAGATGAAAAACAGGTATAACTTTTTCCAGAGACGTCAGATTGTCTTGATTTTAGATTTTTTGGAATCAACATTAAAAAATACCTTGAAATCATGTATCATATGTGTATATAATACCATAGCCTATTTTTGCTAATTTTGAAAATCTCCATTTCGCGATTTGACCTTGAAATCGCGACAAGCGGACATGAGATTTTTCTAGACTTTTGAGATATGTTATAGAATGGCAAAAGGAAGATATTGAGCAAAAAAAAATTCTACTAACATTCATTCCGAGGTTAAACCCTTATTTGACTGGATTATTAGAAAAAATGGGCGTGTCAGTAAGTAGGTTTTTTTGTTTTTGAAACTTTTCTTTCTTCGAAAATAATACACCTTGAGAATTTCATCGAAATCGTTCGAGGCTTTCTCAAAAACATTTATGCCCAATTCACAATATTGCGAGACGAGATTTTCCTTGACGGTTTTAAAAAATTCCAAATAATGAAAATATATGAAACAATACACAATATTCCGATTCTCGTTGCGTTGAAATTCCGAAAATTTTGAAAAAGGACGCAAGAGACGACGATTTTTCGAAAATGAAATTTTAATATAAAAATATTCTTGACAGCTTATATGGATAAAAGTTTTCTCAATTTAAAATATTCGAGTTAGCTCAGTTGAGAAGGTGATTGCCTCCCAACCTCTCCGTCCGGAGTTCGATTCTCAGAAAATACTGTTTTTTTTTTTTTATTTTTGTTTACTTTATAGAATAAACAATCGCAGTAGTGTGAATTTCCATACGATTTTAAAACGATTTTTTTTTTAAATCGAAAACGTTCGGAAAAACGTTTCGCTCTCGTCTCGTCGTCTCGCAATATTGTGAATGGGGCATTAAACTAAATAACAGAAGGCGTGGTAGTAGGCGGATGGTGTTCAAATATAAGTTCTGTAAATTTCATACAAATCGGTAGCACCGTTTACGAGAAACAAGCATTTAGAAAAGTTTGCGTCCCGAAGGCATTGAGATACGCTAACCAAAATGTGTGGTATTAAAATGCATTTTCAATTTAGCTGTATTAAATATTATTGAATAAGCTGTTACTTATTGCCTTTGTTACTTTTATTCCCACTAACCTTTCCTCAAAAAATATTCTTTTCATAAAAAGGATTATATTCTTTCTTTAGAGTGATCGTTTCTTATTCAATTTATTCATTATCATTATAAAATCTTTGAAAATAATGCTTCATATGACTTCATTGTATTCAAATAAACTATCAAGATTCTCCTTCAATATTCTTCAATACCTTCATGTAGTTTAAAAAAAGACAATAAAAAAGTACGTATACGCCACAGTGTACGCGGACAACATGCAAATAATGTCAGTTGCAATTGAACTAAATTGGATTGAAATTAACTAAACACTTGCACTCAATAATTGAACAAAATATTCATCTTGTATTTAGTGTTAATATAAAAATAAGACTGAAGCACAAAATTCTTTCAAATAAGAATCGAAAATTTAAAAATACACTACCCCAAAAAATTAAAGGAACAACAAAAATTGTTTTTTAGTGATTTTCAAAAGGTTGTACCTATCTCAGTGTAAATTGATCTTATAATGACAAAACAAAACGCATGTGAAAGCTACATTTTTGTAGTTTTACAGTTTAGTAATTTCACAAAATAGTCATTCACAAAATTACCACAAAACTCATATATTTTATGATACCTACTTGGGGAAATCTGTAAAATCTTAAAAAAAATTTTTTTTTTGTTTGGTTTATCGAAGAATACAAAATTAGAATAACCGTTTTTGAATTTAATTGCGAATATTAACTGAAACAACAACAACTTTAGAATTTTCTAAGAATTTAACTGGTGCAGATTATCCCATGTATCATGTAACATGTGAGTTTTTTCATCGAAAGAATGAACTATTAGAACACAATGTTTATGACACATTTCTCGAAGAAAATTGGCCTCAAAGAAAAAAATTATTTATCATAGGCAAGAAAAAATGAACAGCCTTTAAAAATACGTATTTAAATTTTTTTATTATAGTATTGGTAAAATAGTATATAAAATCAAGAAATAAAAAAAAATTGTTGCACTCATGAAACTAGGCAAAAAGTTTGCTTTTGGGATAAGAATCAAGGACAAAAAAGTCTATAAAAAAAAGTTTCGTGGAAGGGTGTTTTTTCGCGGACAAGAGGGAGGGGTTGAAGGTCAAAAATATAATGAAAAAAATTGTTTGTCCAATATCATCATATGACACATGTTTTCAAGGTATTTTTTGATGCTGAATATAAATTAAAATAAAGTCATTACGATTGCTATAAGAAAAGTTATTGCCGATTAAAAACAAGGGTGCTTGTTTTTTGACCTCAAAAAGTAAAATATAACCGAAACCCATGAGAAAAACATGCTTCACTGATGAAATTCGGGATAAAGGTTTTAGATATAGATAGAAGGGACAACGGATTCAAAAAGTTATTAAAAATATTTTTGGTGAAAGGGTGTTTTTTTGATGGGTTGAGTTATGTGTGAGATTTTAAAAACTTGGTGAAAAAGTTTTGGATGGTATAAGAATTAAAAATCTATAAAGTTTACAAAATTATCTTGAGTGAAGGGGTGCTTTTTTTCTAAGAAATGATGAAATTCGGAATTAGTACCACAAAAACTGGGAAAAAATTGTTACACCAATGAAAATTGGTAAAAATGTTTTATTTATAAGAGAAACCAAGAACCCAAACAGTCTATACAAATATTTTAGGTTAAAGGGAAATAGGGAAAATCCGCGATAAGTCCATTAAAATAAATGGTATAAAAGGTACCCTTACGAAATTCATTAAATATGTTCTCTTTCCAATAGGAATTACTATTACGAACAATGTAAGTCTGTTCCTTTTTTTTGTGAAAGGGTGTTTTTGTTAGAAGTAGGTAAAGAAAATATGGGTAGGTATATTTGAAAAAGTCTGTAATACTAGAGTAATATTAGTGGTACCCTATTGAAATTCAGCAATTATGTTACTTTTAAGATTAGAAACAAGAATCTAAAGTGTCTATAAAAATATCATGGTTAAAAGGGTGTTTTTTTGAGTGAAATTAAAAATGATGGGTCACCCTAATGAAATTTGGTAAAAACATTGAATTTGGGATAGAAAGCAAGAATAAAGAGTGTTTATAAAAAAAATTTAGGTGAAAGGGTGTTTTTTTCGAAGAGACAGTAAAATCTGTAATTGGTCTCAAAAAGCCAATGATATACACGTTTAAGAAATTAAGTATAAACGTTAAATTTGTCATCAAAAGCAAACTTTTTGACAAGTTTCATGAGTGTAACAATTTTTTTTTTATAAATGCCTATTTTACCTGTACTGTTATATATTTATATTATTTTAATTATGATTAATACTTTCAGGACAAAAAAAGATGTCAACAGTTTTTAAACGGTACAAAGAAAAAAATTTCTTCAAAAAATTAAGAATTTTACGAAGTTACTACCATTAGCATTAACAAAGAAATTATCATTTAAAGTAGAAACAGAAATACAGTCACGCTTTACCAAACGCTTCGTCGCGTTACGTTGAGAAAACGTCAAAGCGCGCTTATGTCACTTTGGCTTTGAACAGCTGATTAAAATTTAAAATCTGCTGCCAAATAAAAAATAAACACAGTCACTCAAAAAAATTATTCAAAATTATTGGGCCAATTCTATATCTTGATTTAAATGTGGAAAAATTAAGAAGGATTTTAATGTGTTGAAAAATAGGTACATAGACATTTGTTTATTCTTTAATCCTGTAGCTATAAAAGCAAAATCAATGAAAATATATTCTTTTTTAAAGAGAACTAATAATAAAATCAGTCTGCCGCATCATTAAATCATTAAATTATATACGTAAATTGCTTTGATTTAAAATAAATGTCGATGTCGTTTTTTTGTGCAAAATCTATATAGAGAAATAAAAAAACACACATTCCAATAATTTATGTGGGTGACTGTTACCTAGATACATACATATTTCTTACGCTTTTCTTAAGTTTGTCAAAAAAAGCGTAAGTAAAAAAAGCGTCATTGTGATAGGATAGACCGATTTCGTATTCGTAAGGTTGAAGTTTTGGCAGTTGTGAGAATGTGTTTCTGCTTTAAAATGAGTAAAAGGATACTGCAGCATGTAATCAATATTGCGGATATAACTGTACAACAGTTTTTTTTTCCTTAGAATGTACCCAAGAATCACCCTCTAAAATTCCTTATTTTATTCCGGGTCACTCTGTATATTCTTACAAAATTTCAACGAATTTGACCGGCACACTTTTTTCATACATTTAGATTGCATAAACTTAGGCACTGGGGTCGAATAGTGACCAAAAGTTAACGAAAGAATGTCGTGATTCGACCCCTGGTTTTCGGGACATCACCCCTCTTAGGGAAATCCGCCATTTTGGAAAACGCGAATTGATCTATAACTAAGTATGGTTTGACCAAATACAGCCTAATAAAGTGGAATATTTACACTAAAAAATTAGTCGAAATCAACAAATAACAACAAATAAATTATTGTCGATAAAGACGAGCTTTGGAAAGGCAGGAGGTGGAATCGGCTAACGTGATAGTCGCAAATTGATAAAATTGTCGATTTGGGTTTTCAATTATTATTATCGATTATCGTGTTAGACGATTTCATCCAATGCTAGCTCAGCTCACACCAAAGATTTACGAACCCTATGTTATAAACATTTTCTAAAACATCTCAATAGCTCTATTTACATTGAAAATGTGCCTAGAGAAACTGCGATTTTTCGGTTACGCTGGTACCTACATCATTAACATCATTAAAAAAAAGGTTAACCTTCAAATAGAATATTTTTCAAAAACATCTCCAAAAACCATATTACGTATCCTTACAATTAATTGTTTTATAGATTTTGACAATTCAACGTGGCATCAATTCTGGCCAACCAACAATGATCTTTGAAGGAACCACTCTTAAACTAGATCCAACTTGTGCTGTTTTCATTACAATGAATCCCGGTTATGCTGGTCGTTCTGAATTACCTGATAACTTAAAGGTAACACAAATGATTCTATTTTACCCAGTCAATTCAATTAATTTTTTATGCTTTTTTAGGCCCTCTTCCGATCAGTAGCCATGATGGTACCAGACTATGCATTAATTGCAGAAATCGAACTCTATTCTTATGGTTTTCTCAGTGCAAAACCATTAGCTATTAAAATAGTTGCAACTTACAGATTATGTTCGGAACAATTAAGTACACAATCACATTATGATTATGGCATGAGAGCTGTAAAATCTGTTTTAAAAGCTGCTGGTGCTTTAAAACTTCGTTATCGTGATGAAAATGAAGATATTTTAGTTCTGCGATCAATCAAAGATGTTAATCTTCCAAAGTTTCTTAATCAAGATGTGCCACTTTTTCAAGGTATCACTTCGGATTTGTTTCCAGGAGTTACACTACCTGAATCCGATTATGTGCTGTTTAATCAGTGCGTTAGAAAGGCATGTGAAAAAAATAATAAACAGTGTACGGAGTTCTTTTTGGAGAAAGTTCAACAGGTACCAGTCTTATTTTTTTTTCAAAACCTTCCTTTTTTAAAACCTTTTTTTCGAAAAACTGTAGCTCTATGAAATGATTGTTGTCCGACATGGTTTAATGATAGTTGGTCTTCCGTTTGGTGGCAAAACAACCTCCTATAGAATACTTGCCGAAGCCCTACGTTACATGGAAGAAGCTGTAAGTTAAACACTCTTTTTATTAAAGCTTAATTTTTAAACTGTTTTTTCTTTTTTTAAGGATGGCAGTGAAAAAGGAGCAATTTACACTGTCATCAATCCCAAAGCCGTTACAATGGGCCAACTCTACGGACAATTCGATATGGTCTCTCATGAATGGAGTGATGGTATCCTAGCTGTAAGCTATCGTGAATTCGCCGTTTCAGTTACAACCGATAGAAAATGGTTGATATTCGATGGACCAGTTGATGCAATTTGGATAGAAAATATGAATACCGTTTTAGATGATAACAAAAAACTATGCCTAATGTCTGGCGAGATTATTCAACTAGCTCCAACAACTAACTTAATATTCGAACCTATGGATCTTGAGGTAGCATCACCGGCCACAGTGTCCCGTTGTGGAATGATTTACATGGAACCAGGTTCTCTTGGCTGGGAACCTTTGGTAACATCATGGAAGAATACTCTACCAGCTTCATTTCATAGTGTTAGCAAACAGCTTATATCGAGCTTGTTTTCTAGATTTTGCCCAATTCTTCTGTGGCTAGTGCGTAAGGGTAATCTTCGGGAGATTTCTACAACTTCCGATGCAAATCTTATCAATTCTTTAATGAATCTTTTTGATTGTTATATGGATGACTTTTTGGACGAACAATATGTCCAAGGTCTCTCTGATTTGGATGTTCGAGCGCAAATCGAAGGGGTCTTCTTCTTCTCATGCATATGGTCTCTAGGTGGAGCTTTGGATTCAGCAAGTCGAGATAAATTCTCAATTGTCTTTCGAGGTTTGATGGAAAAGACTTTCCCGGTTAGTGTGTATGAAACGTTTTCTGTCCCAGAAGAGTTACATGTACCACCTCTGGCAAAACCTTTCATATTCCCAATTCCAAAGCCTGGAAGTGTTTTCGATTATCGATTTATTAAAGAGGGCAAAGGTAAGTGGAAACCTTGGGAAGATGAAGTTGCTGCAGCTGCTCCAATCCCACGAGATATGCCAGTCAATCAGATCATTATTACCACAAGTGAAACGGTTCGTGTGGCTGCAATACTTGACTTACTCATACGTCATGGGAAACCTTTAATGTTGGTTGGAAACACCGGAACTGGAAAGAGTTGTTATGCCATTGATTATCTTCTTAAGAAAGCTGATACCGAAGTGTACAAAGCACTTTTTATCAATTTTTCAGCACAAACCTCAGCAAATCAAACGCAGGACATTATCATGGCTAAACTGGATAAACGTCGAAAGGGGGTCTTTGGTCCTCCATTGAACAAGAAATGCGTGGTTTTCGTTGATGATGTATCAATGCCTCTCAAGGAAACCTATGGAGCTCAACCGCCTATCGAACTTCTTCGAATGATGCTTGACCATTGGATGTGGTATGACCGGAAGAACATTGTCCCACTTAAGCTTATTGATATTCAGATGGTTTGTGCTATGGGACCGCCTTCGTCGGGAAATACTGTCACACCAAGGTTTCAAAGGCATTTTAATGTATTGGGAATCGATGAGTTTAGTGATTCAATTCTGAGAGTGATTTTCGGAAAGATAGTTCTATGGCATTTGGATACGAGAGGTTTTTCGAAAGAATTCGATCCTTGTATAGATGAGATTGTCAATGCTACATTAGATGTCTACAATAAAGCTAAGCTTAATCTATTGCCAACTCCAGCCAAGTCACATTATTTGTTTAATTTGAGAGACTTTTCTCGTGTGATTCAAGGGGTTTTACTGTCGGTACCAGAAGCTACGGAAGATTTGAATTCCATGCGAAGACTTTGGGTTCATGAGGTTTTGCGAGTTTATGGAGATCGTTTGGTAGACGATATTGATCGATCATGGCTTTTTAGTTCGGTTTGTGAGCAAATGCAAGTACATCTTAAGTCAAAACCTACAGAATTATTTTCAAGATTTCTTGAAAAAGAACGTGATTTGGAAGAGAATGATTTAAGAAAATTGATGTATTGTGATTTTACTAATCCAAAAGCTGATACTAAAAACTATGTCGAAGTTGAAGATCCTGAAGAGTTACGTTCTATTGTGGAGACTTATCTTGTAGAGTTTAATAATATGTCCAAAAAACCTATGGATTTAGTATTGTTCCGTTTTGCCATTGAACATTTGTCTAGAATATGTCGGATTATCAAACAACCTCGAAGTCATGCTTTGTTGATTGGTGTAGGCGGGTCTGGAAGGCAGAGTTTGACACGTCTAGCATCTCACATATGTGATTATGAGTTGTTTCAAGTGGAGATTACTCGACAGTATGGACCGAATGAATGGCATGAAGATATTAAGGGAATTTTGAGGAAAATTAGCGGATCAGATTTGCATGGAGTTTTTCTGTTCACTGATGTTCAGGTGGGTTCTTTGAATGATCTTGTTTTTTCAAAAGCCTAGAACTTAGATTGGTTCATCTAATTAGATAAAAGACGAGTCATTTCTTGAAGATGTTAATAATCTTTTGAATTCTGGAGAGGTACCGAATTTATTCACGAATGAGGAAAAAATTGAAATCTGTGAGAAAATGCGGCAAATTGATAAACAGCGGGATAAAGCGGTTCAGACTGATGGCAGTCTTGTGGCATTGTTTAACTTTTTTGTTCAGGTTTGTTTTGATTCATCTTCATGCCTCATAAAAGAAGCTTACACTATTTTTTTTTTTTTTGAAAAGGTTTGTAAAGATCAACTTCATATTGTTTTATCAATGTCACCAATTGGAGAGGCTCTTCGAGTTCGTGTACGAAAATTTCCATCGATTGTTAATTGTTGTACAATTGATTGGTTTCAACCATGGCCAGCTGATGCTCTATTAGCTGTTTCAACTAGATTTTTAGCTAAAGAAGATTTAACCGATTTGGAAAGAAAAGCCGCTATTGATATGTGCATGGATTTTCATACTTCAACACAAAAATTATCGGAAAAATTTTATTTAAGATTGAAACGTTATAATTATGTAACGCCGACATCGTATTTGGAATTGATACAAACTTTTAAAGGGTTGTTGGGAGCTAAACGGAAGTAGGTTTTCTTTTTAAGGAAGATATTGTCTTAAAATTATAATTTCAGGACAATTACTACAAATCGAAGTCGATATCTAACTGGAATATCACAATTGGATATTGCATCACAACAAGTTGGTGTTATGAGTGAACAATTGTTGGCATTGGAACCGAAATTGAAAGTTGCATCGGAGACGGTAAGTTTGTTATTATATTGCTGGGGGTTTATTCTTTACTTGAAAGATGAAATTATTTGGAAAGGATATGCTTCTCAAGATACTCTTCTGAGAAATGTTGGCCATTTTTGTTGGTCCAACAATAAATTTACTTAGCCATTTTATGAAAATAAAAATAAATTTTTGGGAAAAACTGGCTCAACAAAAAACACGAAAAATTTTGTAAATAAAATGCACAACTGAGTCGCACGAACTTGCTCTTGTAGTTCAAAGTATCTTCATCTTAAATATCTATTGGAAATTTTAAAAATTTAAAAAAAAATCGAAAATTAAAAAAAATTCAATTTAAAAAAAAAATTTTTCGAAAACTTTGTTTTCATTTTTTTTTACATTTTACACTTCATGTCTGTAAATTTTGAATAAAATTGACTTATGCTTTGATGAAATATACGAACTTAAAAAATATGTCAGTTTTTGAAAAACGGCAGCACCATATTTCCGTTCTCGGAATTTTTTGAGAAAAATTAAAAACGCAGTTTTGTTAGAATCAATAGGAGTATTTAATAAAATCGTTAGAGCCGTTTTCAAGAAATTTGCAATAACTCGAAAACGTTATATGGGAGATATGCGTTTAACCCCTTGTAACCCAACATCGTAAATTTTAAAATTAATAATGTCAATCGAAAAAGCTTTAGCTATAATAAAACACGTATTTTTTAAAAATTCAATAAATTCATTATTTGCTTAGTTATTTCGAAATTTACGTAGTAAAAAAAGAAGTTTAAATAATTTATTTTTGTATATTAATGCAAAAATTCAAACAAAAAGCTATCTAATATTTATTTTTAAGCGCATTCCTAAAATCCAAAAATAAAACCCCGTTAGTTTATGCACGAAAAATATTTTTTCTGAATTTCGTAGTTTTTATATAAATTTGCTTGTTTTTCAAAAAAGACGAACTTTCAACATTAACTGCTAATTAAAAACTATTGGTGCTATTTATTAGAAATATGGCGCATTATTTCGATAAAGCGATTCTTAAAGATTGTGTAAGAAGCTTTAAAAGAATAAAAATATGTTTTTTACAGCTTTTGGGCGATCTTTTTCGGTTTGTTACAGAAATGTCACATGGGGCTACAAGGGGTTAAAAGGAGATATTAAAAAAAATAAAATCCATTCATCCGTTTAGGCCCTAGCTCCTTGTACAGATGGACGCACAGACCGACGGACGGCATGTCGAAAACCACTTTTTTGGTCTTCTCCATTATCGTAATGTTGGTTTTGATTAAAACCTTGAATTTTTTTTTCTACACAAAACCAATACTTGCCCTATAGAGCAAGTAAAAATCAAGTTGATCTCCATTATTACAAGACATCTGTGTGATTTTGCAAATACAGTATAAGTTACTATGAAATGAAAAAGAAAAATTGAAACATAGAATCGTTTCTATTCTAGGGCTGTTATACCAATGAATTTCAATAAAATTATTTCACAGGGTGTTTCGGAATCATTGGCCAAAAACAGATTTTCTTTAAAAAAAAAGTTTAAATTAAAATTGGTATGCCATTTTGTAGAAATCACTAATCCACATTTAAAAACAAAATTTCAAAAAAATACAATGTCCCGTTTTCGAAAATTTTATTTTTCAAAAAAAAATTTCAAAATTTTTTTAAAAATCCAAAAATTATTTTTTTTGAAATTTTATTTTTGGCCTATATTTGAGTTATACAAGCGCTTCTTCAAAAAAAGTTTCGTTGAAATCGAATAAGCCGTTTCGTAGAATATCGGATTTAAAAAAAACCGTTCTATGGCAGGTACCGTTAATAATGATTTTCCAAAAAAAATTTTTTCATTAGAAGATAGACCTTGTTTTCAAACTTACATTTGAATTTTTTAAACAAAATCGTTGGAGCCGTTTTTGAGCAATTACAGCTTTACTTAAATTGGTGTATGACAAGTACCGTTATTTTTGGCCTAAAAAAATTAATTCCAAAAACCCCTCTGGAGGGTCTCCAAAAAATGCTACATACCAATTTTGAAGTCAATCGGTCCATCCGTTTAGGCTGTAGATCCTTATACAGACAGACAGACAGACGGACTTCCGGGACCAACTTTTTTGGCATTTTCTATAATCGTAATATCATGGAAAAGTGTAATCTGAACTTTTTTTAGATGTGAATTAGTGATTTCTACAAAATGGCATACCAATTTTAATTTAAATATTTTTTTTTTTAAGAAAATCGGTTTTCGGCCGATGATTCCTAAACACCCTGTAAAACAATTTTCTTGAAATTCATTGGTGTAACAGCCCTGGAAATTTCCTTCAAATTAAAAAAAAAACTGTAACGCTACCTCAATCCGTTCAAAAGTTATGATTTTTGCAACGAGATAAGTCATTTTGGACAACAGTGCGGCGTTGTTATGAAAGATGTGAAAAATCGACATTGATATCGTGCCGGCGCTTAAAGTTATAGAGGTCAAAAGGTCACGAAAATCAGTTTTTCGCATATATCTCGTGACGTGTTGCTCGAAGGTTTCAATACTGCCTATAATCTCGTAAAGGCCCTAACTACATTTTTCTTACTTCTGAGTTATAGAGGGAAACACTAAATCTAATATCGCAATTTGCATATAAAAATGAAAAAAAAGCAAAAGTACATTTTGAATTTTGTGTCTTATTTGAAGACCAAGGCTAAAAAAATAAATGAGAATAAATCAGAGACAATACCCTAACTCCAAATATGCAAACAAATCAAAAACGAAAATTTTATTATTCGAAGCCATGAATCAACACTTTTTAAATTTTATTTGTTTTCCCGAAAAAATAAAATATTTATAGTCTCTCCAGGTTTTGAACCCATACATTTTATGGTACTTCGGGAAACCAAACATAAGTTAAAATCTTAAAAAAATATATTTTTTTTTCTTCTTGCACTGGTCTGCAAGGAAATCCTCCTTTAAATAAAACTGTACTTTTCTAAAGGATTTTTATATGCTGATTCCGAATCCGAAGTCAGAATTGACCTAGCACGTCACGAATTAGATATTCCCGTCAGAAAATCTCAAAAACCCATTTTTTTGCTGTTTTCGAAGAAATATTTTGGCATAAAGTAATCTTTTTCAATTAAAATTGTTACGGTTTATGAAAGAAATTATTTTTTTCTTACAAACTGAGTTTCAATCTTCTCAATATCTCTCTTCTTCTGCGAGATATCTTAATTTACATAAGTAAGTTTATTAGGTTTGGTATATCTTACCATAAAGAAACTGATCTCTAAAAATTAATATATCTTTCTTCCTAGAACAAAAGTATACTTTTCTAATGGACTTGAGTGTGCTGATTTTGAATCCGAACTCCAAAAATTTCGATCAGCTCTGGATTTTGAGATATAGTAGTTTCTTTTTGGGATTTTCTAAAAAAAAACTTCATTTTGTGATACTTTAATGCGAATATCTTAAAATCCTGACGTGATAGAATTGTTTTGACTTCGGATTCTAACTCAACACATCAAAAACTATAAGAGGAGAAACAAATCTGAAGCTTTACAAGACATATTATCGAATGGTTTATTACAAATAAGATATTTCTAAATAGAAAAATAGTATATAAAATTACAAAACACGTAAAAAATTTTGTTTAATGTATTTTATTATGGTTTTCTTTACATATTTGACTTTTTAAATATAATGGGCATTGATATTTTACATTTTTCTTAATAAAGGTGATTTTTTTCATGTAGGATTTTCTAAAAAGTGAAGGATTTCGAAATGTCGGTTTTTTTTGTCAATTAGTATTTTAAAAAATGATTAAACATTAATGTAAAAGGACATATTATGAAGAATAAGTCCTCCAAATTTGATCTCAATGCGACAAATAGTTTTAATTTTATACAAGTTCAAATGAATCTAAAAGGGTGATTTCTTAGAAACTACCCACATTTTTCAAAAATCATTTTTACAAAAATGGTACTTGATAGAATTTTTCTGAAACCAGATTTAGATTCAGGAAAGTCTAATCTTTTATAATATCAAAAAATTATTTGAAGGAGAAAAAAAAAAGTTTAATTTTGCAGACCATCGTTATGAAACATTTGTTTTTGCTGTTAAAGATACATTTTTAATTAAAGTGTAGTTTATAGCAAATATTCAAAACGTTCTCCTTGATTTTTGTACGCATGCTAGAACTCGTTTAATGGATTCTATTGCAAATATTAATTACCGACTTCCAAAAAGGAAGTCGGTATAACTTTGGACAGAGTGAATCAATTTTGATAATTGAAAGAATTGAATACCTCCTCCTTTTTGGAAGTCGATAAAAATATAAAACCCAGTTTCGTTCCATAGAAGTCGTTTTTGTTTTTTGATAAAAATGATTATTTTCAATGTTCACTTCTAATAAAATTTCTTCTTGCAAATATTTAAAAGGTCGCCGAACAAGTAGCCAAAGTACAAAAAGACAGCGAAGCAGCAGCAAGTCAACGTGAAATAGTTAAACAAGACGAAGCTGTTGCATCCGAACAAGCTGGCAAAGCTCAAGCTATCAAAGACGAATGTGATGTTAAACTTGCCGAAGCCCTACCAATTCTAAACTCAGCATTGGCTGCCTTAAACACTCTTACAACAGCTGACATTGCTGTTGTCAAAACAATGAAAAGTCCACCAATTGGTGTGCGAATTGTCATGGAAGCAATATGCATTTTAAAAGACATCAAACCCGATCGTGTGGCAAATCCATCGGGGGTCGGTATGATTGAAGATTATTGGGGTCCATCGAAGAGGGTTCTGGGTGATATTAAATTTCTTGATAGTTTATTAAATTTCGACAAGGATAATATCGCACCGGCAATAATAAAAAAACTTCAAGATCGAATATTGACAAATGAAAATTTTGATCCGGATAAAATAAAATCAGCTTCAACAGCTTGTGAGGGTTTGTGTCGATGGGTGATTGCATTGACAAAATACGATGTAGTTGCAAAAGTTATTGCCCCAAAGAAAATCGCCCTTGCTGCTGCTGAAGCTGAATATAATGTAAGTTTAAATTTTGATATTTTTAAAGTCTAAGAAAAAAACACCCTGTTTCCACATTAAGGCAGCACAAAAACTACTCGCCGAGAAACTTGCTCAACTTGCTCGTGTCGAGGCCAGTCTGGCGGAAATTCAAAAAATGCTCGATGAACAACTGCGCCAATTTAAGTAAGTATACCTACGGCTATCAACACTCTAAAGGCCAGAGCATATACAAAAAAAGTATATCCTGTCCCTGTGATAATTTCCCACAAAAATAATAACGCTTTTTCTCCTTGATACTTATACAACACACTTTTGCTGCCTCTTCTCTCTTCTTTATAGGAGCCTTCAACTCGAACATGAATCGGTAACAAAAAAACTTAATCGTGCACAGGAACTCATTAGCGGATTGGGTGGTGAGCGCACCCGCTGGCTGGAAGCGGCACGAATCCTAGATGAAACGTACCACACCTTGACCGGGGACGTGCTCATTGCTTCCGGTGTTGTCGCATATCTGGGGCCATTCACCATCGATTTCCGTGTCAGTCAGATCCGGAAATGGGTAACGAAATGCACTTCGTTTGGCATCGTCTGCAGTCAGGACTTTCAATTACAACAAGTGCTGGGGGATGCTGTTGAAGTTCGCTCTTGGAACATCTGTGGCCTCCCAAGTGATTCGTTTTCCATTGAAAGCGCTATTATAATGAGGTAAGTGTGTGTATAAAGCATGATGATGATGATGATGGTTGGGTTTGTGTAAACTTGTGTGGCGCTTTGCTAAAAATGGAAGTTTTTTACTCTTTTTTTTTTGTCCGCTGGACTTGCAATGGACTCCAGCGGATGTAGTTGGTATGTGTTTGTGTATAGTGCGTGTGAATCCTGTTTTATTTTTACTTGCGAAATAGGTAGGTACTATATATCAAGTTATGCATTCGTACAAAAAAAAAAGTTAAAATTGCTGAAATTTGTTAGACTTTTTATATACAAATTTGTTAAATGTAGGTAAGTGAAAATAAAAAATAAAAAAATAAAAAAAAAATTGTTTGTCAAATGAAAAAAAAAAACAACTCTTTAAAGAAATTGAGCTCCAAAAAAAAGTATGCAGGGATTGGGGTCAAAATCCCGAAAACCCAAAATCCCGTAAATCGAGAATCTTGAAAACTCAAACCCGAAAAATTATATAAAATGAAAAATTTCGGTATTTAGGATTTCGGTATTCTGTTCGTCTCCCAGTTTAATTTCTTTTACAAAGATGCATTTTTAGAAAAAAAATTCAAAACCGTTAGAGCCGTTTTTTAAATCAATTTTTTAGTAGTATTTATTAATCAACAGTTAAAACCAAAATTAAAAAAAAATTCAATGTTCCGTTTTCGAAAATTCGATTTTTCAAAAAAAAAAAAAAAAAAAAAAAAATTCAAATTGTTTTTTTAAAAATCCAAAAATTACCTTTTTTCAAAATATTATTTTTGGTTTATATTTAAATTATATTAATGCTTTTATATAAAAATCCGATTGGCACCAAACTTGGCATGAAGGGGGGTTTTTGGAATTATTTTTTTTGGACCAAAAATAACGGTAGGTAGGTTAGGTACCTACGGCTAGAACGATTTTGTTAAAAGAATTCAAGTATTAGTTTTTGGGCAAGGTCTATCTTTTGATACAAAATTTTTTTCGAAAATCAATATTAACGGTATACCGGTCATAGAACCGTTTTTTTTCTAATTTGATTATCTGCCAAACTGCTAGTTCAATTTCATTGAAATTTTTCATAAAAAAGCACTTTTATAGTTTAAATATGAATTTATAATAAAATTTTGAAAAAAAAAATAATTTTTGTAGGCATTTAAAAAAAATTTAAATTTAACTTCGGTTGACCTAGTACAAAAATGAATCTATTAATCGTATGCAGCTCAAATTTGGAGGACTTATTTCTCATAACATTATCTCTCATATGACACCAAATTTGTATTTATTAATTAAAGTTTACACACATTTTAAGATACTAATTGACAAAAACATCAAAAATATTGAAATCCTGCAGTTTTTAAGGGAATTGTCAAACCTCAACGCCCGTTATATTTAAAAAGTCAAATATGTGAAGAGAACTTTAAATACATTAAAACAAATTTATACGTGTTTTGTAATTTTATATACTATTTTTCTATTTAAAAATATCTTATCTGTAATAAACCATTCGATATACAAAATAATCTAGCACGTCAGGATTTTGAGATGTAGGTACGCGTTAGAGAATTACAAAATCAAGTTTTTTTTTAGAAAATCTCAAAAAAACTACTATATCTCAAAAACGGGAGTTAATCGAAATTTTTTTGAATTTGGACTACAAATCAGCATATTAAAATCTATTAGAAAAGTATACTTTTGCTCTTGGGATAAAGAAATATGAATTTTTAATGATCAGTTTCTTTATGGTAATATATGCCAAACCTACTTAAATTTAGATATCTAAGAAAAGAAAAAAAAAAGATAAGAAAAGAGATATTGAGAGGATTGAAACTGAATTTGAAAGAAATAAAATGCACGACTGGGGTCGCACGAACTTGCTCTTAGAGTTAAAGTTGCTTAAATTTTTAAGACTTTTTATATAGAAATTTGGAAAAAAAAAATAAAATTCGTTTTTTAAAAAAAATAAAATAAAATCTGAAATTCAATTGCCCTCCAAAACAAGTATGCAGTTTTGATTGATATATTAACATGCATTTTTAGAAAAAAAATTTTCAAAATCGTTAGAGCCGTTTTTTAAAAAACTAATTTTTTATAAATAATTTTTTGGAAAAAAAGTTTAAAAATAAAATTGGTATGCCATTTTGTAGAAATCACTAATCAACATCTAAAAACAAAATTTCAAAAAAATTAAATGTCCCGTTTTCGAAAATTTGATTTTTGAAAAAAAAAATTTTCAAAATTTTTTTAAAAATCCAAAAATTATTTTTTCCAAAATTTTATTTTTGGCTTATATTTAAATTATATAAATGCTTCTTCACAAAAAGTTTCGTTGAAATCGAATAAGCAGTTTTGGAGATAACCGGATTTGAAAAAAAACGGTTCTATGGCAGGTAACGTTAATAATGATTTTCAAAAAATTTTTTTTTCATTAGAAGATAGACCTTAACTTTAAACTAACACTTGAATTTTTTAAACAAAATCGTTAGAGCCGTTTTTGAGATATTTCTATTTTACTAAAATCGGTATATGACAAGTACCGTTATTTTTGGTCCAAAAAAATTAATTCCAAAAACCCCTCTGGAGAGTCGCCAAATAACGCTGCATACCAGGTTTGACATCAATCGTTCCATCCGTGTAGGCTGTAGCTCCTTATACAGACAGACAGACTGACAGACTGACAGACTGACCGACTGACAGACTGACAGACTGACAGACTGACAGACTGACAGACTGACAGACTGACAGACTGACAGACTGACAGACTGACAGACTGACAGACTGACAGACTGACAGACTGACAGACTGACAGACTGACAGACTGACAGACTGACAGACTGACAGACTGACAGACTGACAGACTGACAGACTGACAGACTGACAGACTGACAGACTGACAGACTGACAGACTGACAGACTGACAGACTGACAGACTGACAGACTGACAGACTGACAGACTGACAGACTGACAGACTGACAGACTGACAGACTGACAGACAGACAGACAGACGGACTTCCGGGACCCACTTTTTTGGCATTGTCTACCATCGTAATGACATGGAAAAATGTTATCTCAACTTTTTTTTTTGTACGAATGCATAACTTGATATATAGTACCTATATCGCAAGTAAAAAAGTGACGTGACGAGTTTAATTGAAAAAGTTTACATTACGCCAGAGATCAGAAATAAATCTCAACCTTTTGAAAGGTTCCTTAATAAGTCTTATTTTTCATTAAAGGTCATAAAATAACCCTTATTTAAAAAAAAGACAAGTTTCGGTCCAGGTCTGAGAGAAACCTATATTTTGTATTTTTTAATGTTTCGGTCAACCAGTGATATTTATCGCTGATAGAAAAAAATAAATTTCATCTGCAAATGTATCAATTAGAACATCGGTCTCCTGAAATATTCGACATTGCGTTGGTTGTGCTTGTCGTCCCAGCAGCGACTCAAATCACATTGGAAAAAACATTTTTGTCTTTACATTTATTTTAAGCGAAATAAGAGATATAATCTTGGGTCTAAAGAACTTTTAGATTCTATTATTAGTTGAATTTAATATATAAACTAAAAAAAACATCCTTCTCATATTTATTTTTGCAAAATATGTAGAGACATTCTTGACATATTCGACATTTTTTCTTGAATTGGCCATTTATGATTTATTTTCAGCGCAAACGGTTAAAGGTTGACCTTTTCCATTTTTTTTTTGGTAAAAATCTCAACCATTAGAAATAAAAAATAAATCTCAACCGATAACCTTTATTTTTGATTTTTAAAAATAATTCTCAAACCTTAACCGAAAACCGAAACTATTTAAAGTAATGTGGTAACCCTCAGAAAGAAACCAATTGAAAATAAAGGTTGACTGTTATTTCTGATCTCTGCATTACGCCAAAATATTGCTTCTAAAACAGCAAAAAAAATGGGTTTTTGAGATTTTCTAATGGGAATATCTAAAAAACGTGTGGTGATAGGCCAATTTTGACTTTGGATTCGGAATCAGCACACAAAAATCCTTGCAGACCAATGTAATTAGTTTTTTTTTAAACGGCTTTAACGATTTCGAAATTTTTTTTTCTAAAAATCCATCTTAACAAAACAAATGAAATTGCTTACTTGTTTTGGAGGACAATTCGATTTCAGATGTTGTTTTATTCCTTTGAAAAACGATTTTTATGTTCTTTTTCAATTTTGTTTTTGTTTTTATATACGTACCTAGAATAATTACATTTACTAAATTTCTATGTGAAAAGTCCTAAAAAATTCTAGCAACTTGAACCCTAAGAGCAAGTTCGTGCGACCCAGACGTGCATTTTATTTTTGTTCGAGGGGATGATTTAGTTTTTTTTTTCTTTAATTAATTCTCGCCTTACCGCGCACAACAAACACTACATCTGCCTCACTATTTCTGCATTAACTACGCTGATGATGCCATGTAATGGTGATGGCAGTTGCAGTATAGAGGAAATAGCTACTGACACGGATGGTATATTTTCTATGCTCCTGCTGCTGCTGGATAGTGGGATGGGACATCAAAAGAATTGATTAATGTTGTACGCTAGATTAGGAAAAAAAGTGTTTCATTCCCGTCTAATTTGTCACACAGAGTGGGTTTTTTTGATTTTGCCATCCTCTCCTAAGTTTCAACCCTGCATTTGCAATATAATAGTTTACTCTACTCGCCTGGCCTGCACTTATATTTGTGTGTGGGATTATGTGATACGAATTGTTGGTGAATAACAAGGGGTGGGATTGAGATTAGGTGTTCCTGGCTATATGATGCTGTTCTCTAAGGATTCGAGGATTTTTTTTTTGTTCGCTAGTGCCGCATGCAATTCGACCCTAGAGGAATTATCCTCCGGTAATAGTTAAGCAAATGGAAATATTCCCTTCCTTTCTATTCCTATTCTTTTTTTTTTGTTTTCTTTATATGTCCAGAAGCGATTGCCGGTTTTTTTTTTTTGGAAAATAAACAAAAAATCGATTTTTGAAAAATGTCAGGGATCAGGGTTTTCTTCTTCTTCTTCTCTTTATTTATAAAAGAGGAAACTGAAAAGAGATTAATCCGAATTGTGTGCGAATAAGGGCAAATATTTGCTATTCGATGTTGTTTGTACACATGAGCTGTTTCATTTTAATAGGACACGCTCAGGTTTTGTGAAGAATTGAAAGGGGAGAACTGAAACTGTATGTAAAGAGACAACATAACCAGCTTTAGTTCTTGGTATTTTTTGAAAAAAAGAAAAAACTTTATATGTAAATATTTATCAAGTTTTAACTACTTTAACCTATGAATGTTTGTCTTATATTCAGATAAAGGAATAAGTTTAACTTAAGTAAGAAGTTAAATATATGACTCGCAGAAGGTACCTATGCCCATGAGAAAAGGTTTGTGGAAAATCAAAAGTATATAGATCAAAAGTCATTCTTGGTACAAGGTTAGGTGGAGATATGCAGGCAGCTATGGACAGGAAATGGTACAATATTATACGATTCGAATTTCAGATAATTTGAATGCTTTTTAAATTTTTTTTTTTCCTTGGGTAGGGGAAGATGGCCTCCTAAGGAAAAATTCTTTTGATTTTAGTTCAACGATTTTCCAACTTAACTCAATCTCAAAAAAATTAGGAGACAGACAGAATCCCGAAATCCAAAATCCAGAAAGACCAAAATCCAGAAAACCCTAAATCCTGAAAACCCAAAATCCCGAAAACCCAAAATCCCGGAAACCCAAGATCCCGAAAACCCAGAATTCCGGAAAACCAAAATCCCGAAAACCCAAAATCCAGAAAACCCAAAATCCCGAAAAAATAAAAAAAACTCTTCAAAACTGTGTTTCACTGAAATTTTAACTGAAACATAAAATTAAAACCAATTAAAAACAATTTAAACATACATTACATTACATTATTATAAGTTAAATATTAAAACTCATAATTCTTTTGATTTTAGTTCAACGATTTTCCAACTTAACTCAATCATTACAAAACACTGCTGAAATCATGTAAAAAAGAAATATTAACGGAATCATAAACTTAAATTGTTTTTTACGTAATAACACCTTAATTTCACACTTAGGACTGTTTTCGAAACCGAAATCCCGAAAAATTATATAAAATGAAAAATTTGCGCAAATTTTTCATTTTATATAATTTTTCGGGTTTTCGGGATTTTTGGTTTTCGGGATTCTGGGTTTTCGGGATTTCGGTTTTCGGGATTTTGTCCCCAATCCAAAAAAATTAACATTTAAACTTAATTATTATATACTTTTCAAAGTTTAATCAATAAATCTCACAAAAAGTGAGGCTTTTGATGATGCGTCCTCAGTCCAGGACCACCTCACTGCAGATCTTTAATATTTACCAAACATTTAACCACTATGCCATTTTACCCGAGTGCTAAGTAGGCTATTTTACCCGTTCGGGGTTCTTTTATTTAAGTTTAATAACGAAAACACCTCAAATAGTTCATTAAATCAATAAGAAATAATTCATGCTTAAATTGCATTAACTTCTCTCTCCGAAAGTCAGTTTTTTAAAAGATTTTTTTGTCAAAAAAATTTCACAAAATTTTTGTGAATCTACATTTTGAGATGCTGCCTGTCATATTTCAAAAAATGACTTGAAGTTGCTATAGTTTCGAATATGTCAGTGTTGTCAGATATAATAACGACTTGTATACACAAAACTTTATAATTCTGTTCGATTCAACGATTTCTAGCCAGAGGGCTATTTTAAGTTGGGGGCATTTTAGGCCACTTTCCCCTATATTGTCAACATAAAGGGCCCGAGACAAAAACGTCTTAAAAGAAGGTACCGTTATTTTCTATATTTTTTGCATTTTTCACATTATTTTCACTTGCATATTAATACATACTTTTCATGACTCTCTCATTTTGGACACAGAAATTGTTTATGCTAAAACAAAAAGAATCCGGTTCTTCGCCAAAAAGACTTCCATCTTAAATTAAGCGGTCAATTTATTTTAATAAGAAAGCCACCACAAAAAAGTGACGCCATTTTCTAACGTTCCACTCTCGCACTTTCGCAGTGCGGCAAAAAATTTCAATTCAAAATTAAAAATAAACTATTAGAGATACACAAATCTTTTATAGCTTAGCAAGCTTAGAAGGATTTTTAAAAATTCCGTCATTTAATAGGGTAAACAGGGGTAAAACGGAAAGATGAAATTTTGGCTTAAATCTAAACGAGAAGTTGTAGAAAGTTGATTTACTATAGATAGATGAAATTAATTTAAGAATAACTGCATTTAAGGAAAAATTCTAAAAAAAATTTAAACTAAGCTATAACGTTTTGTTTGAACGTTGTACACGTGTTGGGGCTATGATTAACTGATAATTTTGCGTAAAGGAAATATTTTTTGACAATTCTAAAGATGCCAGTTGAAAGATGAGAGAAAAAAAATTAGGATTTTTTTCGAAATATGAATTTTTGAAAAACACCTTGTTTTTTAGGGGTATTTTCGGGTAATTTTTGATTTTTAGCTTTTTTTTGGACCGTGTAGGTTTTGGCCTTATGCATTAATGTGCAAAAACTTGGAACCGTTTAGTGAGTTTTGCCTGAATAACGGAAGAAACAAGTTTTAAAAAAAACACGTAATGATAGACCATAACCACGACTAAATGTGTGCGAAGTTTCAATCATTTTCGTAAACACAATTTTGAGATAACGGTAAAATAATTTGAATTCAATAGGTTATAACTTTTGACCAAGAGCAGATAGAAATTGTATTAAACTTTTATGGGCATCTTGATACAATTACCTTTCATTTGGTATATCACACATAACGGTAGACTAACTACAAGCTACACAATGTTAAATCAAGAAACTTGCGAAAAACCTCAAAACACCAGTGGATCTGTTGCCCCCCGAACAGCCACCAGTGTGGGAAGTACAGTAATCTCAGTCTGGAAATTCGACATGGTTGACTTTAAAAAATTCTATTTTCTCTTGTAGGCATCTTTGAAATGAGATTGATACTTCATATGAAAGGTGAAATAATAAGCTTTCACATGGCTTAATATTTTTTATAGGTTGTCAAACAAAAAAACTGATTCCATAGCGTGTGATCATAAAAATAAATGTCTTTCTTTTGATTTTTTTAATGAAATTTGATCGAGTTAAAAAAAACTCTAGCTCTTTTTGTAGATGTCTCATAGACCTGATCGATATATATATTTTGAGCTAAGACAATAAGCTTTCAGATGGTTAAATAAAATTTTTTACAGGTTGTTAGGGAAATAAAATGCACGACTGGGGTCGCACGTACTTGCTCTTGCAGTTTAAAACACTTATATGTTAGTTTACTTGTAGATTTAATTAAGAGCTGCCTCTATATTAAGTTAAAAAAATTTTGTTGATGTTGGGGAAGAGCCGACATTTAGGTCAAAATTTTGAAAAATTTGTATGGGAGGTACACTTTTTTGACTTTTTTGAGAAAAACTAAAAATGCAGTTTTATTGCAATATTACGTCTGCAAAGTTTAATCAAAATCGTTAGAGCCGTTTTTGAGTTATTTGGTTTGAATTGAAAAATTTGTTGGGAGGTACACTTTCTAAGCGAGATATAAAAAAACAAAAAAAAACCAACTTTCAGAATTCCATAAAAATCTTCTGTACCAAATTTGAAGAAAATCCGTCCACCCGTTTAGGCTGTGGAAATGTGTACAGATGGACGTACAAACGCACAGACGTACAGACGCACGGACGGAATTGCGAGACCCACTTTTTTAGAATTCTCCATTATCGTAATGTTGGTTTTGATTAAAACCTCAATTTTTTTTTTTCGACACGAAACCAATACTTGCCCTATAGAGCAAGTAAAATGGAATTAATGACGTAAGAAAATAAAATTTCATGTGTTTTTTGCTTTTTTTTGATGAAAATGATTGTTTTCAATAAATTACACGGTGCGACACTGAAAATACACCCGAGAAATAACATAGTGTAGGCTGTTCGTATGGTCGAATAATGCATAAAAATATTTTTGTTATATTTTTGGAACCCTCCATTTTTTTTTATTTACAAAAAAACATTTTTACAGACCTTGCGGTGTAATCTATCAATATTTCAGTCATTTTTCTAACAACTTTCAATATGTTATATGTTTTTTGAAAGAGGATTTCCAGACCTTTTGAATGATGTATATAAGTCTATTGCTTAAACAAATTAAGTGTAGGTTTTTATCCCACAAATCTTGAAAAAGTGATTTTTTCCCAATTTTTTCAACTTTACCCAATTTTTTTTGCAAAATAAAACTAACAAAAAAATAAAGTAAGGTTATATTCTGAAAGAATATACATTTAGGCACAAATTGGCGTATTTTTTTATTGAATTTGAAAACTGCGGAATCGATGCTATTTTTTCGTAAATAGAAAATGTGGCTTTTCATGATTGTATGTATGTTTTTTAATTTTTGGCATTAAACGTGTAAAAAGCGATTTTTGAAAAAGTCTGAAAAAAATGACTTTTTTTACCAAGCTAAATCTTTAAAATTATAACAATTAAAAATCTAAATATATATAATTTGTTTAAGCAATAGACTTATATACATCATTCAAAAGGTCTGGAAATCCTCTTTCAAAAAACATATAACATATTGAAAGTTGTTAGAAAAATGACTGAAATATTGATAGATTACACCGCAAGGTCTGTAAAAATGGTTTTTTGTAAATAAAAAAAAAAAATGGAGGGTTCCAAAAATATAACAAAAATATTTTTATGCATTATTCGACCATACGAACAGCCTACACTATGTTATTTCTCGGGTGTATTTTTTTTTTTTTTTATTTTGTAGCACAGTGTTATTTTTATACTTTTTGCGCATTGTAAAAATTTAAAAATGATTTTATTCTTAAGAAGAAATACTTGGCTTTTAAATTCCATAATTTTTTTTGTAAGCTTGTAAGATAAAAAAATTAATATAATGATATAATAATGATAAGGTATTTTTTTTTAGCTTTTTTTTGTAAATTATGATTGTTTGAAATAAAAAAACGCTTCAATTTACTCATTTTAAACAAAAGCACAGAACCTGTTTTCTGACGACGTTTGAAAACATTAATATTACACGTTTTTAGATAAATTTTATGCGGAAATTATTTCCTTTTTAAACTTCTGGGGTCGTCTATTAAAACTTTGTTTTAATGTGTCGATTAGGTAATTATGTCCTTTTAATGGCATACATACCAATTTTTTTTTGTTTGAAAAATATTTCAAAATATTTACTTAGGTAGCTAGGATTAAAAAAAGGCTCTAACGACTTTCAATTTTTTTTTTCGTTTATGAATTTTTAAAAAGTTTGAAATTTTCAAGTTACTTATAACAAAAGAGAGAATGTATGTGTGAACCAATCGTGCATTTATTTTTTTTTAGAAATTAGTTTGGACTTAGTCAGAAGTTTCCAGCAAATCAAGTTTCTTATTTGAATGATTGCGTATCTACTCGTATAAACTTTAATTTAAAACAAAACTTATTTCTTTTTTAGAAATTCTCGCCGTTGGCCTCTAATGATAGATCCCCAAGGTCAAGCCAACAAATGGGTAAAAAACATGGAAAAAGGCAACAAACTCTGTGTAATTCGTTTAAATCAACCCGACTACACCCGAATTCTCGAAAACGCCATACAATTCGGTCTACCAGTTCTATTAGAAAACATAAACGAAGACTTGGATCCATTACTAGAGTCTATTTTGTTGAAACAACTCTTTAAACAAGGTGGAGCTTTATGTATAAAACTTGGTGATTCAATCATCGAATACAATCATGAATTCAGGTAAAATAACTTTAATGTTAGTAAAAGGTTCTTCCATATGACTAATTTTTCATCAAAAATGTCAGATTTTACATCACAACAAAGTTAAGAAATCCACATTACCTACCTGAAGTTGCCGTCAAGGTGACACTCTTAAATTTCATGATAACAACACAAGGTTTACAGGATCAGATCCTTGCCATCACTGTTGCCCGTGAACGTCCCGACTTGGAGGCTGAAAAAAACACTCTCATCGTTCAGAGTGCTGAAAATAAACGAACACTAAAAGAGACAGAAAATAAAATCCTTGAAGTTCTATCGTCAGCGGAAAATATTCTAGAGGATGAGACCGCTGTCCAAGTGCTTAGTTCCTCAAAGGCATTGGCAAACGAAATCAACGAAAAACAAGCCATCACCGAAGTCACAGAGAAACAAATCGACATTGCACGCTTGGGATACACCCCCATAGCTGCTCATTCTACAATACTATTCTTTACCATTGGTTCGTATATATCTATTTAAAAAAAAAAAAAAACGAAGCCCTCTCTTGGACGCGAACAAACAACAAACGCCTGGCCTGGACGACAGAAATTCTGTCCAGGACATGGCACAAACGAATTTTTAATTAACCAACGAAATTTACTTTCAGCCGAACTGGCAAATATCGATCCGATGTATCAGTACAGTCTCGCTTGGTTCGTGGGGCTTTATACAGCGTCAATTGACAACACGGACAAAGTGGACGATGTGACAGAAAGGATGGCGGATTTGCGGAAGCACTTTACCTACAGCTTGTACGTCAACATCTGCCGCAGTCTGTTCGAGAGGGTAAGCTAATCTATATGGACGGTTCTCTGTTTTCGTTGGGTGTGTGGATGTGGATGTGAACGGAACCTCCATATAAAGTTTTATGCGGATAGGATTTGCTGTTCGCTGTTGTTGATTTGATTCCACTTTTTTTTTTTAATTTTTGTCTTTGTTTTTTTTTTTTTCTTTATATTTATTTTTATGTTCCATCTCCCATAATTGTTACCCACACCATCTCCCCCCTTTTACCTCTCACCACCACAGGATAAGCTCCTTTTTTCGCTGATTTTGAATATAAACCTGCTAAAGTCCGAGGGTGAAATCGATAACTCTGAATGGATGTTCCTGTTGACTGGTGGCATTGGTCTCGATAATCCTTTGGCAAATCCAGCTAAATGGCTTCCGGCCAAATGTTGGGATGAGATCTGCCGACTAACAAATACATCAGCCAATTTCAAAGGAATTCGCGAACATGTACAGGATAATATTGGCCAATGGAAGGGTTATTTTGATGCAGAAAACCCCCAGGATGCTGTCATTCCATTGCCGTGGAATGAAAAATTGACGACGTTTCAAAAACTTCTCATTTTGAGGGTATTCCGTTCCGATAAATTGGTTCCGGCTGTGTTGCATTTTGTTTTAGGTAAGTAACCATACATATATTCATATATAAATATCTATCACTTTTATCTTTGCGAATAATGTATGTATGAAAAAGGATTTCTATTATATGAAATTCCTACTTTTTATTATGTGTGTGCCTGTTGACAAAAAAAAAAAAAAAAATAAAAATATCAAGATAAGACCAAAGGAGTTATGAAAGGAAGAAAATTCTTATATAAGTATCTAATGTTAATTTTCCTATCTTATGAGATGACGGGATTCACCGAGAGAAAGTGTCGGCAAGCCGCCCTATTTTATATTGTTCCATTTCTGAGACCAACTGAATGCTGGTGCGCCGGGGTTCTGAGCTCGATCAATTTATTTTAAGAGATCCTGCTGCTTGCTATACAAATAATCTGAATGAGTCCTCTTGTTGCTCACCAAGAATTGAAAACCTGCTACCTAACAGCGCTTTCAATATAGGGAGAGCAGCTTAAGGATGTCCTGATTCTGAGAGCTTTACTATGACATTGAAAGATTCACTCCCTAAAAATTGTGCTCTCTTCCTAGTCAGAGCCAGAGGACATCGACAGATAATTTAATTGCTGTAGATACTCGATACGCCTGTTTTATTAATTTGTTTTGTGTTGTTACAGTTATAACGAAGTTTCGATCAAAACAGTCAGAAATGTCAAAAACAAATATGTCTTCGAAAATTTTAGGCTTCTGCCACCGACGCACAGTGGGACGAGTGTATGGGAAAAACGGCAAAATTAATATCTCTTGTTTTAATGATTGGAAACTTATTATTTTGCCTGTTATCACTTATTACATTTAATATCTATATTATAAACTCAAAAGTACATGCAGCAACCCGCTATAAATGCCCTCTCCCCCACCTGCTATGGAAATAAAAGAGCTGAGCAGCGAACTTTTTTTTTGGAGTTCAACTTTTATTTTTTCTGATTTTTTTTTAATGTTTCTTAAGCTTTATTTTGATTTTCAGTTGCAAATTGGATTGCTTAATAAGCATCAAACTCATTATTTTTGCGGATTTCTTACTTTCAATCCACGTTTTTAAAAGATCATAATTTTTTATTGTTGGAGTTAAGCCTACAAAAACGTCAATAATTAAAAAAGAGCAAATTTGCGCAAAACTTCTTTTCATGATTTACTTAATATACATATAGAGCATCACAAAACAAGAAAAATATCAATATGAAAATTTAAGCGATTTTTAAAAACCTCACTTAAATCCGAAATTCACATTTAATAAAAAATTCATGCACTCCAGACTTCATATTAAATAAACCACGAAGTAAACACAATTTTTTATATCAAAATATGATTTATTATACCTTTATCAATATTAATATCCATGGCATAATTATTAGTTATGCGCACAATAAGATTAGCAATAAATTTAAATTATAATTTAAAAAAAACACTGTCTATGAAAAATTTCCACTAGTCACTGTTTGCCGCTCTGTAACTTTTGCACGAGTTTACAATTCCAAATAATTTTAACGCATTTAGACTAAGTACATATTTAAGATGTCCTACCAATCACTCAAAAGTACCGCTAAAATAGATGACTTTTTTATTTATTGCTATGGGTCGTCCCACTGTGCGACGGCCACCGATAAACTTAACCGATTTTCAACAAAAAAAAAAAAAAATTACTGCAATCACTTGTCTTGCTGTGGTCCTAAAAACCACCGCTGCACGTGCGGTATTTTGGTCTGAAACCTGGCCAAAAATATTTGGGCACATTTTTTGCTTCAAAAAGGTACCCAATGACTAAAAAGTTATTTGGAAGGAACATTTTCCATTTTCTTGATAAAACCCACTTAAGTGCTAACCTCCCGATTAGCCGTGAAAAAAATTATTAAAAATCAAAAAATGCACGTACAGTCTTGTGCTATAACTTTTCTTAGAGCTAGTAGTTTATTCTTTGTTTTGCTTTTTGACTCAAGTTGTTTCATTAAGTAGTTTTGATAAATTAAGTTTAGACATTTTTTTTTCTTTTTTAACTAATTCTGTATAAAATTTTGCAATATTATGGACCTTTTTGATCATTATTTAATGACATGGTAGTTTTTAGTCAAATACTAAAGAATTCATTCGAATAAATATCAAAGAAGTTCCTAAGATATTAAAAAAAAAAAAAAAACTGAAACATAATTTTTTCACGGAAACCCAGTTTCTTTTTTTTTATTTGCAATAAATTTTTTTTTTTTATTTTTAACTGAATGAACTGTGTTTTAAGAATATTGTGCCAACATTTTAGGTCGATTGGAGCTAAATTGACCAAGTTGCTTACGAAGGTTTTATTCCAGAGTTGAAAACTTTAAATCGTAACTAACGTTTTCAAAGATTATGAAACCTCAAAACTACTACAATGATTCTTTTGAAATTTGAAACACTATTTCTGTACATATTTTTAAAGGTATAGCTGGAACTACATCGAAACACAAAAGCAAAAAAACTCGGGCAAACTCTTGCAATGCAACATTGTTCCACATACCCTACAGTTTAATAATATATATGTAGGTTTGACCATGTTGCGGCGTGTTGCGCTATTTTAAAAACACTAATGTTAAAAAAAAAACGACGAAAAAATTTTTTATAAGTGTGTACTTCAAAAAAAAAAGTTGCATATACAATTAAATTTTTTTTTTAGAATACCATAAATACATTGAATGTCAATATCCATATCAAAATTTTTCACCTTAATCGCTTTTAAGTTAAAAAAAAAAAACACTTAGAAAGTTCACTTTTTTTAATAAAAATCGCAACAAAATTCGTGTTTAACCAAATAGCGCAACTAACAACTGATGGTGTGGCGAACTGGGTTGACTAATTAATACAAACGCAAAAAAAACGGAATCAAATAAATTATTTTATACCTACTAAAAATAAAAATTGCAATGGATGAAATAATATTTCTTCAAGTCTCATGGTCTTATTTAAAAGCTTGAATTTTTTACTTTGAGTTGTTGGTAAAAACATAAAAATGCACACGATAGTATCATCGCTATCTGTCAATAATTTGCACTTCATTTTTCTTTTTCACATGTTAAATTTTTTTGATACTCTCTGCTTAAATATCAATCTTTTTTTCCTTACATACTTTATTTATGTTGATTGGATCGTTATAAAGTGAAAGTTTTTTTAAGTTTCTAGCTACCATTGATTTAAAGCTTTTGTTTCAAGCTTTTTAATGGTCCAATTAACATTCATGTACATATGTCAATTACATCCTGACCAATTATCGTTTTTACAGAACGCAAAGTTTCATTCCATTTTTTTGTTCCTAAGTGTAGATAGACTTCATTAAAAAGTAGCCTGTTATGGGGCGAAAAATTGAGAAATATGATTTGTACCACGGTTTAATTCAAAATGCCGTACTGTGCGGTATAGTACGGTGACCATATTTCTGGAAGCGACACCCGGGACAGATACAAAATTCGTTGGATCGTTTTGAAAATATTGATTTTTCAAAAAAAAAAAAATTAAATTTTTTTAAATGAGTTTTCATAGTTTTTCCTTATTTTGATATCAAGATTTCCTAAACGAATTTATGGGAGCGTTTTTGTTGAAATCATTTAAGTCGTTTAGGAAATCAGAAATCAAGAAAATGGTTTTATAATAATGCCTGTTGATAACTTCTAAAAAACGGGAGAGCTGTTTTTTAACATTTTAATTTTATTTTAAATGATTTTGAAAATGTATGATCTTAAGCACAACTTTTAAGTTTTAACGTTTCCTTAAAAGTTTTGAAACTAATCTGGGTTCTTTACTCTTCCATATGTTGTTCTCTATTCGAAAACATTTTAGATGATGTAGCAACCTGACACTCTAATTTATTTGTCCAGGCTATTTTTCTTGCAGCAAAAGTTTTTTGACTTTGGAGGCTTTGAAAAATTTTCGTTTTGCTTCAGAAGCGTACTAGGCTTAATGCTTTATCCGAAAAATTAGACGGATGGTCACCGTAGGTATATATACAATGTTCTGCGGACTCTGCAACAATTCTGCCTATGCCTTTTCTGGATCTTAAGAGTAAATTATTTGTTTGGCCTTATTATAGGTGGGCCAATTTTTTCTAAATACTGAGCAACTGGTCAAGCTTAACCACTTTCTATTCGCTTGCCTTGCCAATCCTTGCTTGGCCAGTTCATGTGGGTCATGTTGCCTTCAAAACCACTGTTGCCTGGAATCCAAATAAGAGTGACCCTGAGGCTTCTGATAAACGTCCTTCTCTGCACTGTTGAACCAATTAAGAGGCTTAAAATCTATCTTCCCTGTTTTTTTTCTTAAATAAAAGATAACACTGGTTGGCAAAAAAAAGTCGGGAGCACAAATTTTGTTAGGTGATTTTAATTGACTTTAGTGTGCTGAATTCAAAACTGTTTACACATTTTTTTTCTATGCATCACGTCTAATTTTTCAGGTACCTATACTCATCATTTTTTCGCTATAAACTCCCAAAAACTAATTTTCAGTTTAGTTCTTTTTTATGTTTAGTCAAAATTATATATATATTTCCGTAATATGTTGCTTTTTTTAAGTCCAAATCCGAAGACACAAACTCGAATTTGGTTCAAAAAACCATTTATTACCTACTTTGAAATAAAAAAACAAGCAAGATATTTATCATAATTTTTTTTCAATGTCTTTGAGAATAAAAAATAAATACCTTAAGGACGTTTTAATATGGCATTTTCAGATTGCATTAGTAGTTTTGCAAAAAATAACTTAACGGTGATGTTATTCGACGTCAAATGTACCAAACAAACGAGTTTTTGACCTGTTAATATTCAAGTATTTCGAAAACGTGAAGTGCCAGTAAAATTTTGACTTCGGATTCGGACTTAGAACACAAAAATCATTTCGAAAAGTAGGGTTTGGTTCAAGCTATATTTTTGTTGCCGACCAGTGTAACCATACAGTTTTTAACAATTTTTAACAATATTCATGTTATGAAGGCAGTAGTAAGTAGGTATCAAAAACAGATGAAGGTACCTATTTAGTTTTTTGTTTCAATATTTCAATTCAATGACATAGAAAGCAATATGGTCGCTTTCTTGACCGGTTTTTAAATGTTTATCTTCTAGCTCAAAAAAGTGTTCAGAATGACTAAAAGGCACTTTACACTAGAAGACAATGTTCAGATTTTGCCGGTGAGCTGAGCGCTGAGGTATCGTATAGGGAATATAGTTATTTTCGATTTAGGTTGTAAACGGACGGAGATATTGAAGTTTTAAGTCGTTAATGTAGCTGATGTAGTTGATGTAGCTCGACAAGAAAAAGGCTCCAGTTTCGTTTAATTAGCACAACTCGTAGGCCAGATGTTTACTTTATTCAAAGCCAAGTAGATCATCTTGTGCTTTACCTCTGTTGACGCATTTTAAACAATGTGTATTTTCTAAACTTCTCTCCTTTAGCACGGGTATGATAAAGTCTTCCTTTTCAATGATCGCCAAGGATTCAGTTATAGCAGGACATTGTAGAAAGTATTTTTTATTTTATTTTTTGCATTGGGGCAAGTGGGGCGGTGCCCCGGGGCCCCCAACACGCCAGGGCCCTGTAAGGAGACAATGTAGAGAAGGCAACTGGTTATAAAAGTATCGAAGCAAAAAGATAAGATACTTGAAATGAATCACTTCGGACACAAGAGAGACAAATTATATTTTTCAGTGAATTGTTAGCCAGCCACATAATATTTCAAAAAAAAAAGTATTACCTTAGGGGTCTCAAAAAAATAAATCGCTTTTTTGACAGAAAAATTACATATATTATCTTGGGGCCCCAAAAAATATTACTTACATAATTTTAGCGACCAACAAATGATAGGTACATCAGGGGTCCCAAAAAAAAAAAATAAGTGGGCGTATACGTACTTTTTTATTTGTTCTTATTTTCTATATCAAAGGGGCCCCAAAAATTTAGTCTTGCCCCGGGGCCCCCACAAATCAACGTACGCCCCTGAGTGAGACATCAAAAAAGGACTGTTTAAGCTCTATTCATAACTAAAAACTAAAAGGACCAATTGATGTCAATCTTGGTATGTACCAATATTTGGCGATTCCCCAGAGGGGTTTTTGGAATTAATTTTTTTTTACCAAAAACAACGGTACTTGTCATATACCGATTTAAGTAAAATTGAAATTGCTCAAAAACGGCTCCAACGATTTTGTTTAAAAAATTAAAATGTAAGTTTTAAGACAAAGTCGATCTTCAAATGAAAAAAAATTTGTTCGAAAATCATTATATGCGGTACCTGCCAAAGAACCGGTTTTTTTTTAAATCCGATTTGCTCCGTAACTACTAATTCGATCTCAACAAAACTTTTTGTGAAGAAGCATTTACATAATTTCAATATAAACCAAAAATAAAATTTCGAAAAAAATAATATTTGGATTTTTAAAAAAATTTTGAAAATTTTCTTTTCAAAAATCAAATTTTCGAAAACGGGATATACATTTTTTGTGAAATTTTGTTTTTAGGTGTTGATTAGTGATTTCTACAAAATGGCATACCAATTTTATTTTAAAACTTTTTTTCCAAAAAATTATTTATAAAAAATTAGTCTTTAAAAAAACGGCTCTAACGATTTTGAAATTTTTTTTCTAAAAATGCGCCCTAATATATCAAATAAAACTGCATACTTGTTTTGGAGGGCAATTTGATTTCAGATTTAATTTAATTTTTTTTTTTTACCGATTTTTATATTTTTTTTTCAATATTTTTTTGTTTTGTTTTTATATACCTACATTTCCCAAATTTCTATATAAAAAGTCTTAAAAATTTAAGCAACTTTAACTCTAAGAGCACGTTCGTGCGACCCAGTCGTCCATTTTATTTTTTCTTACATTCCGAAGCCGATATCTTTTGACGAAATTCTCAAAATTGGATTTGAAATGCAGATATTTGTTCATAATTAACAGACCATTCATTCAGGAAAAAAAATACAAATCTATTTGCTTTAATTTCGAAAAAAAAATCCACTTGCCAAAAAAAATACATATTTAAAAATTTTCTCCAAATTTCAGTGATTTATTTAAGATTCCTTATCTAGTGTTAGTTCTAATTTTCCAATAAAATATTTTAGTTAAGCTAATTTAAGAATGATCTAAAATTTGATGTCTTAACATTAATTTTTTCTATTTTAATTTTTTTCTCTGTAGAAAAAATGGGCCGACAATTTGTGGAACCACCACAATTTGACTTGCAAGCTTCTTTTAGCGACTCACATTGCTGCATACCTTTGATATTTATTCTAACGCCAGGTGCTGATCCCACAGCAACTCTCCTCAAGTTTGCAGATGATCAAGGTTTTGGCTCAAATCGATTGTTTTCACTGTCTCTTGGCCAAGGACAAGGTCCAATAGCTGTGAAACTCATTGATGAGGGCACTAAATTTGGCAATTGGGTAGTTCTACAAAATTGTCACTTGGCCAAAAGCTTTATGCCAGTTTTAGAGAAAATCTGCGAAACACTTTTGCCCGATCAAACACATCCAGATTTTCGTTTATGGCTCACATCATATCCAGCTGATCATTTCCCCGTTGTAGTATTGCAAAATGGCATTAAAATGACAAATGAACCTCCAAAAGGATTACGCTCGAATATAATTCGTTCATTTCTAACTGATCCGATTAATGATCCCGAATGGTTTGAGAATTGTAAACAGCCAACCACATTTAAAAGACTCATCTATTCGTTGTGTTTCTTTCATGCTGTGATTCAAGAACGTCGATATTTCGGACCAATTGGATGGAATATACCCTATGAATTTAATGAAACTGATTTAAGAATAAGTTTAATGCAATTGAGAATGTTTTTGGATCAATATGTTGGTGTGAATTATGAAGCATTAAGATATTTAACTGGAGAATGTAATTATGGTGGTCGAGTGACAGATGATTGGGATAGACGAACGCTCAAAACTACATTGGATCGATTTTATTGTCCCGAAATGTTTGATGAAGAAAAGGTCTATTATTTGGATGATTCTGAGGTGTATTATGTGCCGGAGTTTAGAGAGAATGAAGCTTATGTGAATTTCACCAAACAATTACCTTTGATAGCAAAACCAGCTATTTTTGGATTCCATCCGAATGCAGATATTATGAAGGATCAAAATGAAACGGATGAATTGCTAGCGCATACTTTGTTAACACAGGTAAGTTTTTTCTATTTTTTTTCTGACAGCGTTCTATTTCTTAAATCACACGAAGTATTTGTCAGCCAAAGAAATCTAAAGTGTTCACCTTCAAAAGGCTCCGATCTCATAGTTTGCCGACCCTCGAATAATGCAATTTATTTGCTCTACTCTATCAAGTCCTTAAAGACTTCTTAAGAACATTGGCTGAAATAGTGCAAAAGTACAAAAGTAGACATTTTAAAACTTTGAAAAAAGAAAAGGTTAGTTTTTCTTCTAAAGAAGAATTTGTATATTCTATTGAGGAAGTAGTGAATATAGTACAGGCTTTATTCATAGAAAAAAAAGCATTTGAACTTCTCAAAAACCTCTTTTGTGACTATCCTTTGCTCTGTTTCTAAGTAGCTCTCCAAAATCTGAAGACCTTGTCGGAAATCCTAAAAAAAAAATTGTTTGATGAGCTTATTGTACGTAGGCGTATTTAAATTTTTTAAATTTTTTTTAACACTTCTGCTATTTTTTAACAAATTTAGCTATCGAGAAAGAAAAATCAACTCTCTACGACCTACCTTTTCGAAAATAATTTTTTTACAGTGTCATTTTTCCCTTATTTACACTACTTAATGATTGATTTTATAAAAACATATTTGTGAAGCTGTTTTTCTTTAAAAGTTGTAAGTTTTTCCAATTCATATTGATTTTAAATTCAAAGTTTTCAACAAGATACATACACAGGGTGTCCCGGGATGAGATAAGAAGATTTTGGGGGATGATTTTTGGGTATATTAACCCTCTGTAGGCACACCTCTTTTTTGTGACATGATAGGCACACGGGTACGAATTTGGTTTATACTTTTTCGTGTCGCTAGAACTTTTTTCGGTCACAATATTTTTTAGAGAACAAAGCATGAAATAAATGTAGAATATTCCGAGGAATTCGAATATTGTATTCACAATTCCGAAAAAAAATATTTTCACCCTTATAAAGAGATTTTTTTGTAACCACTCTTTTTTGAAAAATCGTAATTTTTTTTTATTTTTGTCCTGCCAAATTCGCACCCGTGTGCCGACAGAGGGTTAATATTGAATGGATATAAATATTTTGAGGGAGACACTGTGTCAAATAAACTAGAAGTTGAATTTCCCCAAAGTCACCTCATGAATTTGCGGCTTTCTAAAAATAATCTCATAAAAAGTAAAGGAATCCTTTGAATCACGTCATTTTATATTAATTCTGTTTCCAAAGAAATTTTTTAACTAACAATTTTTACCTGAAAATATGAGTTTTAATGAGAGATCATTTTAAAAGCCCATACAAAGAATATAGGGAAATAACAATCACATAGCATGATTGGAATAACATCCCAGCTCATTTCCACATTTGAAGAAATTCCATGTTAAAGTAAAATGATTGGTAAAATGGAACTAAAGGTAAAAAAAAGGGCTGGCACAAAGCCACCTTTAAGAGATAATTTCATACCATTTAATGGTAGTTTTCTTCTATTCCCAATAAATTTAAAACTGGTCCAAAAATAATCTTAATTTTATTTTATAAAAAATAAGTTAGATGAGAGGGGGCCCCCACTTTTTTTCCACCCCGGGACCCCCACAGCCTTAAAGCCGGCCCTGCTTAGGGTGACCTGGTCAGTCAAAAAAATCCACTTTCACCATTGTGGAATCGGAACTGAGGCAGCGTATGTACCTACTACCTACAAATAAAAACTCACTATTGTGGAATCAGGCCCCAGCGCTATAAGGGGCTACAATCCATTGTTGATTTGGTTGGTTAAAGTCGCTTTCATCTACTACGCCGCACAGTGGGCCACATTTTTATTTTTCATTGCTAAATTCATAACTTTTTAACGAGTTGAGAAATTAAAAAAAAAAAAAACTTTGTTTTATTTAAGAAACGGAAAACATACAGCTATGAATTTGACAAGTCTCAGTAAAATTTGTTGACAGGGTGTGTCAGAATCTTGTCTTGAAATTATTTATTTGTTTGTTTTTATTTTTTGCTTGTTATTTGCAATGAAAGTATTTAAGGTATTTTTTTTTTAATATAAAAACTAGCTGTGTGTTTTTGGCATTGTTATCCGTATCCGCATTTGGCATTTACATGCAATAAAAAAACGCAGCTGCCGATAGGAATAGAAGCTAAATCAAGCTGCGGACAGAATTTTGATGAAGTGTATAATTTTCATGTGTCTTGGTGCATGCATATACATTTTTGTTTTGTGTTGATAATTGATACACTAGCCCAAAAAATTAAGGGAACAAAAAAAAAATCGTGATTTTTTTTTAGTGATTTTCGATAGGCTGCATCTCAGTAAAAAATGATCGCATCATGACAAAATAAAAAGCATATGAAAGCTCTGTTCTTCTAGTAAAATAGCTTAATTGTTTTTACTTTTCTCCTAAGAAAGTAGGAAAATTTTTTTCCGATAAAATGATTATTATTTTAAGAAAGACTATTTATTTGGCTTTAAGATTCATTTTGTTTCAAACTTCTACGATTTTTTTTAGACTGCAATATAAGTCATCAAACCAAAAACCATACTTTCGACTTTGACTATCAATATCTCAACAACGGATCACTGTACAGAATATTCAAGGACACATTTAAAAACTTCATTCAATTCTCTACAAAGGAATTAAGTTTGCTTTTTGTTAAACAAAATGTTTTCTAATTTTTTAGATTAATTTAGAAAAGCTATCAAAATAGGCATTTTTATGGTTTTTTGGAAAATTTACCGCTATTTTATTTCTATGGGTGATAAGATTAAACTGAGGCTTAATTATCTTTCATTCTCATTTCAATTTCCTAAAAATTCAGCAATTAGTATCGGTTTTTTTTTCTGACAGAGGATAGACATAACACATGAAACCTTGAATTTACGCTCTTTATAGAAGAAAACAAATACAAAATAGAAAATCCCACTATTTTCATAATTTCTCCTCCCTTTTCTCGTCAAATTTTTTTAAGTTATCACATTTAATTTAGCGTAAGATATCACTAAAAATTCTTAATCATTAGTCTTTGGGTAGAAAATAAACTTATCTAACTAAGACATCCATCCTTTTATCAAATATTAATTTTAACATGCACACTTAAATTCAATACAACATTTTAATTGAAAATCCCTTTTTTTCTCTCCATAATTGCTGCTTACAAAACTAAGGATCGAGTGGTAAGTAAATACACCTGATTTATATAGGCTTTAGGTAAACCTACCTACCTGCTTATACCGGCATGATTTTATATATCTTTACAAAAAGTTAATTAACCATTTAAAGAGAAATTTTAATATTTGATTGTATTTCCTTTCGTTAAAACCCCAATCTCTTTGTTTTTGCCCCGCTAAAAAACGCACCATTTTGTAAACGCGAATAAATAAAGGACCTCGCAGCTCAACGGGTAAGTTTATATACATACACAGATACACAATACAATCAGGCATAATTAACCTTTGTTCGTTGTGTGATGCCTGTTCGTTTGTTCGTTTGTTCGTTAGTGCTAACTTTTCAATTTATTCTTCGCACTTTGCGCCTCCATTTTGGTTTTTCATATCGTCCTCTCTCGTCCTTTTTCCATTTGATGGGCTTTTTCAAAAAAAAAAACATACATACAACTGAATGCTGGGTGTGGTGGTGCTGTTGGATGATGCTAATAAAACAAAGAAATCCCTGACACAGCAGGCAATTTACATTGAAAGCTTATCCAGGAAATTTCCCGAAAACCTTCATTTACCTAATGTTCCTAAATGTCCTGAATTCCTATCCCTTGATATTTCCATTTCATTCATCCTCACACAGGACACAACAACAACAACTGCTAGCGGGACCGGGAATGATGGTGCTGCTACAGCAACACCTGAAGAACTGGTAATTAATGTAGCCTCAGATATTCTAATGAAGCTTCCTGAAGACTTTGATCGTGATGCTGCGTTAGCTAAATATCCAACAAGCTATCATCAGAGTATGAATACAGTGTTGGTGCAGGAAATGGTGCGCTTTAATGTTTTACTTGGAACCATTCGCACCAGTTTGATAACTTTGAAGAAAGCCATTAAGGGTGAGTAATTTTATATATAGCTATTCAACTTTTAACATTTATATATATTTATATAATCAACTATTTATATAAACGGGCGGGGATTGATGCAAATTATTTTCTAATTGAATGTATCCAATTAGGACTAGATTGAGATTTGGTATAGGAGGAGACCTGGGGGCTATTATACGATGGGGGTTTATAGAGACGATGGAGTAGATGAAGGGAGTAAATGGTGCTTTTTGTAATTACGATTGATGCGAAGGCAATGTTATAGTTAGTCGTTCTTTTTTTTTTTGAAAATAGGTATTCATTGATTTTTAAGTTTTCTATGTGTTTGTTTGACATGAGAGTTAATGTGGTTGATGTTTAATTTAAATTAATTGGAGCTTTGTGCAATGCGTGTAATTATGTTGGAGCCAACACGTCATCTCTTGGTTAATTAGTGATTTGTGGAAAAATATTTGAGAGACGTTAAGTGAATATTTAAACGTTGTATTAAGCCGTGTATGTTTTTTTTTTTTGGGTTCTAAATGTTTTCAAATTAACTGCCCGGTGAATATGACTACAAGCCTTGGAATACGGACCGATTTAAGGCTATTGAAAGCTTAGATCACAACTAGCCCAGTCGGAAATGGAAAAAATTAGATCGTGTAATTTTTTTCATAGGACGGTAGAGGGGGTCACTGAAAGCTTAAAACCAGTTTTTCGGGAAAATCAAGCTCGAGCCAAAGCCGCCATCTTGGATTTAAGAAAAAACAAGTTTTAGTGAATAACTCGGCCATTAATGATTTTTGACAAAGATGATATAGCTAAAACTTGTAGAAAATTTTATTTTCTATAACTTTTATCTTAATAATTTTTTCTGTGTGACCAATATTTTTCGAGTTAATTTGAAAAAAAGCTGCAATGTTAGTTTTTTGCAAAATCCTATAATTTTGTTAACAAAAGGAACTATTTCAAAATCGGTGTCATTAAAAAAAAAAACGGGTAAATATTATAATTGATGTCTAGCAAGACAACAACAATAAAAGATTAAAAGAGAGAGAGAGAGAGAGTTATAAACAATTGGTCTTATCTCAGGCATTAATTAATAAATAAAAAAATTCAAAGACTTTGTTGTCTTGCTAGACATCAATTATAATATTTACTCGTTTTTTTTTTTAAATGACACTTACCGATTTTGATATAGTTCCTTTTGTTAACAAAATTATAGGAATTTGCAAAAACTAACATTGCAGCTAGTGCTAGATTTATCATCCCCAAAAACATATAAAAACACTCCCATATTGTGTTGATCTAAAAATTTATACTCAAAGCAGGTATAACGTTTAAGCTGAGTAAGAGAATAGTTTTTTTTTCAAATTAACTGGAAAAATATTGGTCACACAGAAAAAACTATTAAGATAAAAGTTGTACAAAATAAAATTTTCTACAAGTTATACCCATATAATTTTTGTCAAAAATCAGAAATGACCGAGTTATTCACTAGAACTTGTTTTTTTTTTTTCTTAAATCCAAGATGGCGGCTTTGGTTCAAGCTCGTTTTTCCCGAAAACCTGGGGTCGAATTACGGCATACGTACGTTAACGTACTGAATCTATATGTCTCTTTCTTTTTCTTCTGATTAAATAGAGACAGCAGTAGTCTAAAAATGAACGTATGATCGAAATCGTATGGCGTAATTCAACCCCTGGTTTTAAGCTCTCAGTGACCACCTTTACCGTCCTATGAAAAAAAAAATTGCACGATCTAATTTTTTCCATTTGAAACGTTCAATTCGACTGGGCTAAACATCTACTACGGCTGCAGCGGTGTACAGTGGATCGAAAGCTGAAAAAGTTGACATCGGGCTATAACTTTTTAATTACTGAACGGATTTGGAAGGTTTTTTTTTCACAATTTTAATCTTAGAATGTCAGGGACTTCAATTAATGAGAAATATGAAAAAATATTTTGAAATATTTAAATATTTCAATTTGAAAATCAGGGGGGTCATTCCGTAATTTTGAAAACGATAATCGAATAGATGATAATCGTTTAACAGTTTGAGAATCCTTAAAGCTATTTTAAGGCAATTCTAATTCAATATTTCCTAAATATGTAATATAAAGTTAATCTTCTTCGTTGGCTTTATGATTTGAGTCTATCTTGATTTGAGTCTATCTTTACTTACACGCTTCTTCAGGACTAAGAAAAATAATTCTAGAAAGCTCTAAAAACGTCTTTTTCAAGACATTTTTTATTGATTTTCAAAATATATAAGCTTGATATAAAAAAACCTAAACTTTAATCAACTGCAATCAATTGGGGATCATTAGAGGATTCAAGATAAGTATTTATTCTATACGTTTTTAAAGCTTTCTAGAATTATTTTTCTTAGTCCTGAAGAAGCGTGTAAGCACACGTGAAACGTCGACACAGAAGAAAAGATAGACTCAAATCAAAAAAAGATTAACTTTATTTAAAAAGAAAGGTCACGGAATAAGGAAGTATTTGTAGTTTATATAAATAAAAGTTTTCGTATCCCTAGAAGTCGTGTTAGTCTAGGCTAGGTGATTTAGTAGATACCTCTTACTCGGGTGTCCGAGGTTCGATTCCAGATAATGGAATTGTTTTTTTATCCTTATTTTCTCAATAATTGTCAATAAATAAACGATAGCTAAATAGGTCTCGTTTTTGGAGAATTTATTCGTTTTTGGATGCAATATTTGATTTTTTAAAAGTGTTTATTAACCCTCTGTCGGCACACGGGTGCGAATTTGACAGGAACAAAATAAAAAGTGTTCACAAAAAAGTTTCCTATAAGGGTGAAGATATATTTTTTTGGAATTGTGAATACAATATTCCAATTCCTCGGAAAATTCTACATCAATTTCTCTATAAAATAGTGAGACCGAAAAAAGTTCTAGCGACATGAAAAAGTATAAGCCAAATTCGCAAAAAAAGAGGTGTGCCTACAGAGGGTTAATTTATTCCAATCACCTATTAATTTGGAAACTCCACAAAAAAAACAAAAAATATAAATGATTAATTTATACAAATAACCATAATGTTAGATTAAATTATTTTAATATGTATAACAAAACACTTAACACATTTTCCAAAATTGTATTCCATGGGCATAAGTTTTGACTTTTAAGTCATTAAAAAAAAATTCATATTTGTTTAGCTATAGCAAAATTTTTCGATTTTGATTTTGATTTTGATTTTGGAAAATGAAAATTTTCAAAAATTATATAGGTAAGTACGATACGAATAAGAAGAAAACTTAGAGACAAATCATTTGCCGCTTCCAACGCATATGTAAGTGTACATGACCATTTTGATAATAATTCTCACAGATTTTATCAAAACTTTCGCCTATCCAAAGAAGCGTTCGTTTTAGTATTAGAAACTATTTATTTAAACATCGGCCGCCGTTCAAGAGACATTTCGCCTATACCTTGTTTTAAAAAACGAATAGTGTTTCGATACACGTAGGTATTTAAATAATTTACTGTAACATTATGGTTATGTGTAGAAAATAATCATTATTTTGTGTGTTTGTTTGTTTGTGGAGATTGCAAATTGCAAACTGCAATCAATGATTGGAATTAATTCCTAAACACTTTTATAAAATCAAATATTGCACTCAAAAACGAATAAATTCTCCAAAAAATCGACCTATTTAGCTATCGTTTAGTTATTGACGATTATTAACGATTATTGAGAAAATAAAAACAAAAAAAACAATTTCAATTTCGGGAATCGAACCTCGGACACCCAAGTTAAGAATACCAACATTCGTTTGAATCAATATAAACTTATTATTAAAATTATAAAAAAAAATTCTTATCCATTGAAAGTGCTGAATTAAAAAAAAAATCATGTGTGCAATTCATTTTTCTTGAAAAAAAAAATCGAAAAAATATAACCTTTTTATTCCATCACTTTTTATGTATGACCACCTACAATTAATTTTATACCATCTGAAAGGTTCAGCTCAAAATATTTAAATCGACCATGTCTATACAACATCTACAAAAAGAGTTTTCATAAAAAAAACAAAACAATCAATCTCTTTTCTCTTCTAACGCCATTAAATCCATTTTTTAAATGACAACCTACATATATACAATTTTATATCATTATCAATTCGCCTTTTATATGACGCTCCAATCATATTTCTACAATGCCTACAAAAAAAGTAAGATTTTTTTAAAGCCAACCATGTCAATATTTCAAACTGAGATTATGGTACTTCCTACTACAGATCTTCACAGGTGTTTTGAGGTAGTTTTCAAGTTTCAAGAATTTCTGTAGGTACAGAACCAAATTTGTCTATAAAAATTTTTAGATTTTTTTTATTAATCACCATCACAAATATGATAATATTTTACTTTAAGCTATGGTTATAAGAAAAAATTTTTTATAATTAATTCCAAGAAATTCTTATGCTGTACGTAAACAAAGAATTATTTGTTTTCTAACGTAAATATTCAAAATCACTCAAATCACGGTTGTTTGCGTTTAACAGGTAAAAAAACTTGGTAGGTACATACGTGTAATGTTTCATTTTAAATTTTAATTTAAAGCTCCTGAACTTAATTGAAATAAACTTGTTGCACCAGATTTCAATAAGAAACAAATGGAAAATTGCATCAACATAGTAATTTTTAAAATCATAATTTACCGTTGAAGAGATTAAAAATGGTCAACTACTTATTTTGTGAAAAAAGGTTTCTTGCTCTCGTATAAAGTACGTTTCGCAAATTTAGATTTAATTTGAAACAAAAATATTATTTATGATATTTACTAAAAATTTACCTAAATTAAATATATGTGCAAACATTTTTTAATATTTTATATTTTTATAAGAAATGTAAAAAAAAATAAAACAAACATGAATAAAAGATTTTTTTAAATGGTTTTGAGCTTCAAGCAAAAAGAAGACCGAAGGTTTTGTGGGGATATTTCTTTCAATTAGCAAATCAGTCTTATTATAGCCGTGTTTTATTGGTACTCAGTATTTTACTGAGTAAACATTTTATGCTCTAAATATCAAAAAACGATTAATTTTATTTCTTTTTTATAATCCTTTACTGTTGAAGTGTAAAAAATGTATATGTTAAGAAAAAAATTTTCTCTGTAAACCAACAAATAAAAAACTTTTGCTTATCCTTAGCAATCATTTGTTGTTGTTTACCGTGTAAAATTTTACTAAGCTAAGTACTGAGTTACCAATAAAACACGGCTTATGTCATTATTAGGATACTGTGGCGTATGCGTAACATTTTTTTCTTTAGAAAACTTAAACAGTTTATAAAATATTTTTCACTTGCCAATTAATGCAACGAATTGATCTTTGGTACTTTGAACGGTTAAAAGACGTTCATAACTAATCATTTAAATTTCACAATGTAATAACGAAGAAAAAAATAACAAAAATAATAAATATTATTAAAATTATTTTTATTTTAAGTGGAGTGATTGAATATTATTCAATTTTAAAGTTCAAGTGACCTCAACTCAAAAATTTATAAAGCGTTTCGCCCAGGTACGACAGTGGGCTCATCAGTTAGATCTGTCGTACCCTTACTAAGACGCCTTATTTTGGTCGATGTTTACCGACACTATATAAAACTCACAGCACGAATATACTGTGAATTTTAATATTCTAAGGGAATTTGTTTAAATTCACTTAAAATAAAAATGATTTTAATAATATTTATTATTTTTGTTATTTTTTTCTTCGTTATTATATCAGCCTGACCACGGCATACATTTTCTAAGTTTCTGAATTTAAACAAATTCCCTTAGAATATTAAAAGTCACAGTAAAATTAAAAAAAAATTCACACTCAAATTTTAATAAGATTTTCTCTATAAAAATAATAAGAAATCCTTATAGAAAAACCTTTATCGTTGCTTTTAATAAGATTTCCTCATAAAACATATGGGAGGTAAAATAATAAGGCAATCTGTTAGTTTTAAGGTGGTCATATTTTTCTCTGTGAGGTATATGTAAACGGGGTTGGATGCAGTCGGATCCAATTTTTTATGAATCTTGCATAGAACAAAATATGAAAATTCGAGTTTTTGCAAATTTTGAGGTAAAATTTTTGAACTTTTGAAAAATATAGTCAAAATTATAATTTCTCTAAATAGTCTCAACTACAGGTAAATACGGGTTCAAATTATATTATAAAATAGTGCTGAAGTAAGGTAAGATGAAAGCATTACGTTGCGTTTTCGCAACGCTCGCCGAAAGGGGTATCAAAATTTTCAAAATAATTTTTTTTTTACATGCGGAGTATGAGTCAATTTTATTTGAGTATTTTTATGAAGAAATGAACCAAATAAAGAAACACTGATGGGCAATGAAAGATTGTCGAAAATAAAATAACAAAATTTGAAATAAGTTATACATTATATTTGGTAATTTTATGCTTTCAAAGAATGGGATTTTGTGCGGTATTCATCGAAGTATTTTTGATGAATCGGGATATAACATTTCTTGGAGGAAAAGCAGTTTGGCTAGAACATTTACAACGTCGAAATAGAGCACTTCATTGGGATTTCCTTTAGTTTGGATATCTGGTTCATTGTTTGTTTCTGATCGCAACAGGGAATCTACAACAAATATTCTAAATTCTAGTTTTGGCATTGGTGTTCCTTACCAAACTTTTTGCAAATGCCATATATTTTCAATACTTTTAGTAATTCTTCATCCAGCTTGATAGTAAAATATAATTGATCAGTTCGAATCCGATAATTTGCTTGTAGCATTATCATTTATAAATCAATTCCAGCCATCGTTGTGATGTTTTCATGAATTGAATTTGGCATTGTAATGTTGACAAGTTTTCCCTTTATTCGATCAAACCGTTTTGCCTGATATATTTGTGGATCCATCAAATGATTTGATAAGACTCTTACAATTGTTGTTCCAGCGAACAGGTGCAATTTCATTTTCGTTATCGAATGCAAAATGAAACCATGACTTTTTCTCATTTGTTTGAGTTCGGTCAACTCTGATTTACCAATTCTATTCTCACGAACTATGAATGTTAATACAACACAAAAGTGGATTTTTTGCTCTGCATTGAGAATAAATCAAATATCAAATTACTTGGTTAGAAGGACGGTATTCTAGTTTGTGAGACTTAAAAAAATTGTCGATTGTTGGCGGATGCTGATTTGGTTTATCCATTTTTGAAAGGAATCAATTCAGAGAAGTTATCACTTGGTAATTGCACTACGATAAGTAGTCACTTTTATCACTTTTTTTTGACAACTTTTTTTTCTAAATTCTTGTGTGTACTTATGTATTCAAAAGCCATTTTTACCGACTTCCAAAAAGGAGGAGGTATTCAATTCGTCTGTATTTTTTTTTTTTTTTTTTTTTTATGTTTGTTACCGCATAACTTTGGACAGGGTCAATCAATTTTGATAATTCTTTTTGTATTGGAAAGCTAGTGGCTGCAGTGTGGTCCCATTTCAATTTCGTTGAGTTAAAGCCATAGGAACTATTAAAAAAACCATAAAATCCAGTTTTGATCAATGGAAGTCGGTTTTGTTTTTTGATAAAAAAGATTATTCCTATTTATAAATTTAACCATGTAATTAGTTAAGACACTTTTCTATTAGGAAATTTTTATTAAGTTTCATTGAAATAATTATAAAAAGTTTAAAGAATAGCTGTGTTTTATTTTCCTTGTGATCCAGATCAGATCATTGATTAATTTGGGAAACAATAACAAAACAAAATCCTGCTTTTGTTGGAAAGCTAACAAAAACAATGATCTGATTCGGATAACGAGGAATATAAAACATAGCTAATAAAGAAATGAATTACTTAAAGGCTTGGCCACACCGGAGGGTATGCGGTATAGCGGTAACGATATTTGTACTAAAAAAATTCCACACCTGAATGTTGTTGTGTCAGTTTGGAATTTTTTTCATACAAGTACCCTCACCGCTACCGCATACCCTCCAGTGTGGCCAAGCCTTAAAACGTTAGAGTGCGATACACAAAAAGAAATCTAAGCTGTTCTCATTGTTTAAAGTGACATGCTCGATATCTGGTGATAATATGCAGATTGAACGCTTCTTTTTGACGTGATAATGATAAAGTCTTCTAATTCGACTGTAGATGAACCGCGGTTGCATCCGCCCATCAGTACTGACTCTTTCTCCCGCTCCAACTATCACCTGAGCCTGTTAGCTGTGTTATATGGAGTGCAATTTCATCTTAAAGGCCAAGTCACAGGGGCGTACACTCCCTTGGGGCAAGCGGGACGGCGCCCTGGGGCCCCCGACCGACCCGAGGGCCCCCACTGGAGACAATGCAGAGAAGGAAACTGTTAGCATAAATTAAGTTACAAAGTAAATTAAAATGTATTTGAATCACCTCGGATACAAGGGAGACAAATTATGTTATTCAGCGTAATGTATAATGGATTGGTAGCCACACCATATATATTGATTTAAAAAAAGGTTTCCCCAGAGGCCCCAAAAAAATAAACTGCTTTTTTAAAAGAAAAATTATAATTTTATTTAAGCTATTACTTCAGTGGTTCAAAACAATCAAATAGAAAATTAAATATCAATTTAGGGGTCTCTAAATATTTAATTTTGGGGGCCCCTAGTACAAGTATATACTACTTTTATGGTAGACATTTTTAGTTACTATAGCAAAGTGCATTACGAACATATTAAAACATTAAAATAAATAAGCCATACAAAAAAAACTATATGGCGTATACGTACTTTTTCCTTGTATTTAAGGGGCCCCAAAATTTAGCCTTGCCCCGGGGCCCCGGCGACTCAACGTACACCACTGCCAAGTCATATGAAGCCAAGTTGAAATTAAGACAGCCATACGTACAGCTGTGTTCAAAATAATAGTAGTGCCTGCATCAAAATAACATTTTTTATAATTACGGTGCTTCTACGGTTAAAAATTTAGTTTCTTTGATGTCAAAGTTTGTAACGGTCAATTACTAATAAATGTATCATAGTTTTAAAATGAAAAAGAAGGTTCCAAATAATTTTTCATTGACTTTTGGTTGTTCTTTCTAATTTGACCTGTTCAAAATAATAGTAGTTAAAGTTATTTTTGAAGAATTTAAAAGCGGTTTATAACATAGAATATTTATTTTTGGTTTAAAAGTAAGTACTCATATAATAGGAACAATTTTTCAACAAAAAACGATTTGTTTCGGTTTTAATCTATTTAAAGTTCGAAGTGCAAAACACTTCAGTTCGGATAGCGGAAACTTTTACGAAAGCTGCTTGAAGAAGGGAAAACCTACTTGGAAATTCAAGGTCTTATGAGGATGCTCCCCTGCAATGGTAGCCAATGCAATAAACTCAACGAAAAACCCCAAACGCGCGGTAGAAAAAGAAAAAAGACCGTCGTAGATGACAGGCGTACTGTCCAGATGAGCAAAGCTGAGCCTTCAGCATCGTCGTTTCGAATCCAGAAGGCTTTAAGCCTGGATTGCAGTGCAGTGAACATTCGGAGGCGACTGTTAGAGACTAATTTGTACGCTTGAAGTCCACGAAAAGTTCTGTGAAACATGTTAAAAAGCGTATCCAGTTTGTAAAAGATTACATAAACTGGCCAGCGAAGTAATAGCGTAACATATTGTTTACTGATGCGAGCAAATTTGTCCTCTTTGGTGGTACTGGATCTCCAGAATACGTCCGACGTCCACCCAATACGGAATATGTTCCAAAGTATACGACGGAAAAAGTTAAACATGGAGGGTCGAAAATTTTAGTATTTTAACATATTTCTTTGTTAACAGCGGTACTTTATGTGAACTTCAAGCGTACAAATTAGTCTCTAACAGTCGCCTCCGAATGTTCACTGCACTGCAATCCAGGCTTAAAGCCTTCTGGATTTGAAACGACGATGCAGAAGGCTCAACTTTGCTCATCTGGACAATACGCCTGTCATCTACGACGGTCTTTTTTCTTTTTCTACCGCGCGTTTGGGGTTTTTCGTTGAGTTTATTGCATTGGCTACCATTGCAGGGGAGCATCCTCATAAGACCTTGAATTTCCAAGTAGGTTTTCCCTTCTTCAAGCAGCTTTCGTAAAAGTTTCCGTTATCCGAACTGCAGTGTTTTGCTCTTCGAACTTTAAATAGATTAAAACCGAAACAAATCGTTTTTTGTTGAAAAATTGTTCATATTATATGAGTACTTACTTTTAAACCAAAAATAAATATTCTATATTATAAACCGCTTTTAAATTCTTCAAAAATAACTTTAACTACTATTATTTTGAACAGGTCAAATTAGAAAGAACAACCAAAAGTCAATGAAAAATTATTTGGAACCTTCTTTTTCATTTTGAAACTATGATACATTTATCAGTAATTGACCGTTACAAACTTTGACATCAAAGAAACTAAATTTTTAACCGTAGAAGCACCGTAATTATAAAAAATGTTTTTTTGATGCAGCCACTACTATTATTTTGAACACAACTGTATATGAGGTCAGCAGATCAGGGTTTTAAAGCGCTGAATGATTTTTTTTTTTTGGACCAGAGGTTCAAGGTTAGTTTCCCAAGTGAGCGCAATACTTCTTTACAGAAAAATGCATAAGGCAATATTTGTAGATAATTTTATGACGAACAGATTTTCGATAGAACCCTATTGACCTCCGAGCAACAGGTCACGAGATATATGCGAAAAACTGATTTTCGTGACCTTTTGACCTCTATAACTTCTAACGCGGACGCGATATCAATGTCGATTTTTCACATCTTCATAACAACGCCGTAACGAAGGTCTATAATAAAATCGAGCCCAGTAGGAATTTTTCCGCAGATTGGGGTAAAAAATGCCTAAAATTACTAGGCTACTATGCGGACAGTGGACGATGTTTCTATAACACAAAATAAATTTGCCAAAGACCAACTTTGGCATAAAATGTAGTAGAGAACATGGTAAATTTCTTATTTTTAGGTTTCTTAAGGGTTACTTTTACGACAAGGAGCACCATCTTGAAAGGCACATACATATATCAGTGAAACAAACCTTAAATGACCTGATTCTTAACGTTGAAATGGTGTGAGTAACTGGGGCTTTTCCATGCAGTTTTTCTGCATTTCTTTAATTTGTTAAAAACTTAAATTATAAAGTAGTTTTGAAAAGATCGACCTTTGTCCAATTTTGTTCTTAATTTAAGGATATTTTTTCTTATTAATTCTTCCTAGAGTTATTTTTGTGTAATAGATACCCATTTTCTAATACATTGAATAAATGGAATCATCAAATCTTATCAAAACTTTTGCCTAACCCAAAACATTTAAGATTGCTTTTCTCGAATATACATAGATTATTCTTGAATGTAAGTTTTTCTTTTTCTTAAGTTGAGAAAAATCTCGACTTGAGCAACGACTATGAATTCGGCTCTAAGTAATGTATTTAAATACTTTACGAGTATTTAGTGAATAAGTAAAATATGAGCAAAAATCATACAAAAATATGCCTATAAGCTCTCATGTAATTACCTTTTACTTAATTTGGCATTAAAATGCAACCTAAACAACAAAAAGAGTGAAATTGCTAAATCGTTTACAATTACCCGCTTGAAACCTATTCAATTTCTATTAAACAAACGTATTAGACGCTTTCACAACTCAAACTATAATGGGTTATGTCATCATAAGTCACTTTTCCTTTTTGATATTTTTTTAAATCCAGTAGACTCTGACCGTAGTACGACTTATTTGAATTTAAAACAACAATATTTAAAAAATGCTTCGGGTAAAGTGGCTTATGTCCGTTAAGTCGTTGTTCCAAATGATAAAGTTCTTATGTTCACATAGTTCAAACAAACTCAAAGATTTTATTTTGGCAAAAGGGCTTATGTCAGTAAAATTAAAAACTAAAAAGGGAAAACCGGCTTAAGTACAATTAAAATTTTACTTAACATAAAATTTTGCTTTGGAAAAGTGGCCTAAGTATACTTAATATTTTCTTCCTAATCAAAAAAAGCGAAATTTAATTTTAGTAAAACGGCTTATGTAGACAAAAGCCATAGCAAAATAAACCGAACAAAATAGCCTGTACTTAGGGCACTTTACCAAATGCAAATTTATAAATATGCTCGAATTAAGCCGTTTTAACAATACTGAAATGCGACTTCTAGATGGAATAAAAATAATTTTTTGTTTTGTTGAACTATTGAAAAAATCATTTTTGGCTTAAGTCGACTTAAGCCCTTTAACCTTATGCACAGAGATCAACTGGAACTGGTAGCCGCCGGAAATGGATTAATTGTTTTAATTTATAAAATGTTATTTGAAAAAATTATAAATTTAAAAATAACAAATTTTCTTCGTGTTTCGTCTCGGAAAATGGTGAATAATTGTTAAAAAAATAGTGGTGTGCGTGGTTTTTCGGTTTTTGTGCGTTTTTCGTCTGTAATTAAAGAAATAAGAATTTCGGTAGCTGACATTGGTCGCCAAATTGTCATATTTTGACAATTTGGCAACCAATAACAGTTCGGAAGATATTACCTTTTTATGTGTACTGTGAGTCTTACTGATTTGTAAAAAGCTCTCCCATAAGGCCTGTACTGCTAATTTTTATCGGACAGAGTGTGTATTCCATAGATACAAAAGTTAAAAAAAGGAGTAAAACGGCACTATTTTCAAAGTGGAAGCAGCGCAGCGGCCAAAAGTACAAGTATTGCGTGTATGCAGGGGCGTACACTCCCTTCGGGCAAGCGGCGCGGCGCCCCGGGGTCCCCGACCGACCCAGGGCCCCCACTCGAGACAATACAGAGAAGGAAACTGTTAGCATGAAATGAGTTACGAAGTAAATTAAAATGTATTTGAATCACTTCGGATACAAGGGAGACAAATTATGACATTCAGTGTAATGTATAATGCATTGGTACACACAATATATATTAATTTAATAAAAAGGTTACCCCAGGGGCCCCGAAAAAACAAATTGTTTTTTAAAAGAAAAATTATAATTTTATCATAGGGCCCCAATAAATATTACTTGAAAAATCTTTGCAACCACAAATAATACATAAGGGGCCCCAAAAAAGCAAAAAACAACTTCAGGGCAGGGGCCCCCAAAGCCTTTACAAATACAAAAAATTGTTTTTTAAATTAAATTACATTTGTTGATAGATTACTGAATATTACTTTAGAAGCCCCAAAAAATATATTCTATGAAGGGTCCCAAAAAATAATTTTTCAGGAACCCCTTTAGTTGAGAGGCAATCAAATATTAATTTGGGGGGCCCCAAAATCTATTACTAAGGAGCCCAAAAATATTCATCAAATTTTCTGATGGCATGACAAATATTATTTGAGGATCCTCAAAAGCTATTACTTCAGTGGTTCAAAACAATCAAATGGAAAATTAAATATCAATTCAGGGGCCCCAACATAAATACATCCGGGCCCAAAATAAAAACATTACGTTATTGGTGGCTCTGAATATTACTTCAGAACAGAGGCACCAATACCTATTAATTCTTGGCTCAAAAAAAAATTATATTATATTTTAGGAGCCTCTAAGCACTTAATTTTGAGGCCCCAAAAATAATTTTTCAGGAGCCCCAAAAGAAATAAACTATGTTTGATGATGGAAAATCAAATGTGTACCTACATATTACTTCAGAATAGAGGCCCCAAAAACTATCAATTCTAAGCTAAAAAAAAATTTATAGAAATTTTAAGTATAGCAAAGTGCATTACGAACATATTAAAACATTAAAATAAACTTCAAAAAAAATTTATGGCGTATACGCACTTTGTTTTTTATATCTATGGGGCCCCAAAATTTAGTCTTGCCCCGGGGCCCCGGCGACTCAACGTACGCCACTGCGTGTATGTATGTAGAACTTTCGCTTAATGTCAATTCTGGTCTGGAGAATATCTAAACAAACATTTGTTGTTATTGTTTTCAATGCGCCAAAAATTTTCTAGTGACCGCTATTTTCACTTATTCGCTAGCATCGCGGTGCGAATCGTCGAACCATCAAACTCGCAGGGCTATACTCTGTCCAACAAAAATTGTCAGTACAGGCCTTATTTGAAACCTTTTTTCAAATCAGTGGGACCAAACGATTTTACAAAAGAACACAATATGCCCCTGAAATACATAAGAAAACTTCAGACGGATCATGCCATTGTTGTTGTAATTTCTCTATCAAGCGACGTAGGTGCATCCTCCCATGACCTATCTGCCACACGATCGTTGACATGACACACTGAAACTCAATCTACAAGGGTGTGTGTGTGTATTAAAAATATTCACAATACATAAGAGCTACCATTGTGGTAAACTTCCTTCATAAAATACTCCTTTTTTCTATTGTTTGTGAAAGAATTAATGCTTTTTTAAAGATTTTAAAACGAAAAAAATACGCAAGTGCTGTCGTGTGATTGGTGGCTTTCTGTTTTTCATTTTTGGGAAAACAATTAATGTTAAAGCCTAGCACGCAGATCGGGAAAAAAAATTTTATCTCTACAATTTTAATCTCTACAAAACATTTTTTAATCCTGCACAAAATTTTGAAGTTGGAGAAATTAAATAGGGTAAACTGCCCAATCATTGGCACTCTAAGCGAATTTCGCACCAACTTTAGTTCGCAGTCTTTTCCGTATAGAATAAAACTATTTATTAATGCTTTTTTTTGTAATTATCAATATCTCGTTTGCTAAGAATATGCCAAAAAAGGCGGGAAGAGTGAATTTTTAAACAAAAAATAAAAATAGTACCTGTAAATGGTTTTTAAACTCAAGGTGCCAATCACATGGGGAGCGGCAACAATAAGGCAGTTTACCCTAAGTAATTTCTATTTATAGTTTTTTTCTTCTTTCAAATTAAATTAATTATTTTTATTTTTTATTTGATTTTGAGTTGTATTTGCTTCGTCTTCACTCTCCAAGTATTTTATTAAATAGTCCACCTTAATTTTGTTTGCATTTTTTTTCAAATTTTGTTATTTTTTTTTTCCTTGTCACAATTTTTGCCGCAAGAATAATGCTTCGAACATTATTTGTCCGCGCAAAATTAAGTGGAGACTTTTGAACTGCGTACTGCTTGGAAAAATATTCAAGACAAAATTTGACCAGAGAAAAAATTTGTATGAGAAATAAAATTTTTCCCGATCTGCGTACTAGGCTTTAATGCATCGATATATTATTTCGGGGACCAATTTGTCAAGATCTAATTTATGTACGTAATACAAAATACAAAGTTCAAAGTATTTTTAAATACTAAGCAGTAGATAAATGTTCCCAAAAGAACGCAGCTATTTGAGCTTTCCATTGTAACGTATATGAAACTTTTGCATGTTTTTTGGTGTTTGAAATAGATTTTAAGTGCCGTAACAGTTTTTAGATCGATTTGAACACTTAGAAATAATTTTATATTATCCCTTCTATGTAATGAAACGTCCACAAGTCGCAATTTAACAAATATAGTTACCATTAAGTGCACCACGTTTAAGCGTTTATTTTTACTTAAAACTTGATGAAAAGTTTGGGTAGGTGAATATCGATTTAGGAGTTAAGTTCACAAACACTTGTTAACTCATGATAAAGAGTTTTCTGCCTTTAAAGAAGTTTTTCATTTCAATCAATCCCATTTATTACTCTTTTTCCTAATTATAAAAAGTTACAATTTTTCATTGATATGACTCTACTTTTCTTTAATTATGCTAGAAAATATAAACTTTCAACTAAACTGTGGTTTAATATTTTGCAAAATCCAGCTTACATTTATGTATCACCCTGTATATTTTAACTTCGCATTGATGGTGACGAGGATTCCCTACCAACCACCAGATGTCGGTAGTGATAATAGAGAGATCTATCGAACAGCTTGTTACTTGAACTTGTAACTTGAACTTGTCAGTTTTAATCAGAACCTCCTATACGTAGATCGGAAACTTTCGTACGTTTTTTTATTTCTTTTTTTGTATTTTTTTTTTTTGTATACGTGAATAAATCTGAAATACAATTATGACGTCAGAATTTTCCCATCTCCTTCTGGGTATCTCTGGTTTTGAGTGTACCTACTTAAATTATTCTGCAATGAGTGTGCTTTGTTGAGTGGGGACACATCAATAAAAGAAAAGAAAATGTCAGATTAAATTCTTATCACAAAAGTGTATCGCTATAAAAACTAAGCAAATTTATATATGTATTATTAATGTAGCCAGACCAATACTAAGTCGGCAAAAATTAATTAAAATAAGTTCATATAATATGCATTATTTCTAATAACATATTGAAAAGTGTATAAAAAAAAAAAAAAAACTATGTAAATTTACTACCTACTACTTAAATTATTTTCTTTTAAATAAGTTCGGGTGTTTTCATAAACGTCGGAAATCTGTGTTAATACAATATTGTCTTTCTACTTTGTTGCATTAATGACCAGACAAATTCTCCAGGCCTGCATAAGTACAATTTTCAGCAGTCACTGAGTTCATAAACGTCAGAAAAAAAAAAATAAAAATAAAAAATGACCCCAGAATGAGTTTTGTTTAATAAGCAAAAACATATTTCCTATTTCAGTTAACGAAAATATTGTTTTTAATAACACGGAAAATTTAAAAACCGTGTCACATTGGGGTGGGGCAAACAAAAATGCATATTTTCTTCTACTTTTAATAGTGGAATAAAAAAAAAAAACGAGTGGTTTTCATTTGAAACAAACATGGAAAAAAATATTATTAATTAGAGTGTTCCAATTTTTTTTTTTTGCTTTTTAAAACATTAATGAGTTAGTGAACAGAAAGTTTGTTAAGTTCGTTTTTTGCTATAGTACCTAATATTTAATTCATATCAGTTTAGTTAAATCGATTTTGGTTGAATTCCAAGAAAAAATGTCAAATATATCTACCTACTATTTTTCTGAGCCCCCTAATGCGAAAATACCTACCCAATGTTACATTTTATTTCATAACCCATGTTTTACAAACTTTCTGTGCAGTGAAAATTAATTTTTTTTTTTTTCAATAATTAAAAAAAAATTTAACCACCCTAATGGAATTTTTTTCTTCTTCGATAATTTGATCAAAATGATAATATCCACGTTGAATTTTTTCGAATTCCACAAGCAATTGTAGAAGATAACATTTTTTAGAGCCACCCTAATACGAAAAAATCAATTTTAACCCATTGTATAAAAAAAAAACACAGCTTAGAAATTGTCTGTGTCATTAAAACCTTAATTTTTTGAAAAACGAAAAAGAAACATTTTTTGCACCACCCTAATTAATATGTTTGCTTGTCAACTTTTTTTTTTACAATATTTACATTTAATAACAATAAAAACATCGAATCAAGAGCCAAATACACTTCTTCGTGAGTTCTGCAGCCATAAAATTTTGGCTGCGCAATCTGCCCGACGCAGCAGTACTGCGATGGACAAAGTTAGTCCGCAGGCCTAACACAAAAATGCAAAATGACCGAGAAAGCTAAATATTGGATATGTTGTAGGGGATGCTTAAAAAAGCTTAACTTGAAGTTTTCGACCAAGATTTCCTTTGAGCTTTTTCCGCGATAACTTTTTTGACAATAACTCGGCTATCCTTCGAGATACGAAAATTTTACACGGAGCTTTTACCATGTTCTACAATTCATGCATACACATTTTTTACGTATCATGAACCGTTTTCGAGATATCGATCAAAAAAGTCAAAATTTTGGACATACGATTTGTTTTTTGACATTATCTATTTTTTGGTGATGAATATCCAAAAAAATATTAAAATCAAATTTGTAGACCCTGTTCAGACCTACGATTTCGTATTTTTATTTTTTTTTTTTTGACAAAAATTACGACCTCCAGCCGGCCGCAAAGTCTTTTAGTCCGCACCCACCGTCAAGCAAGTCGCTCGTTCGGTTGTGAAGAAAACAATGCAATCATTATGTCGTAATTTTTGTCAAAAAAAAATAAATAAATAAATAAAAATACGAAATTGTAGGTCTCAACAGGGTCTACAAATTTGATTTTAATATTTTTTTTGGATATTCCTCACCAAAATTAAATAGTGTCAAAAAACAAATAGCATGTCCTAAATTTTTGACTTTTTTGATCGATATCTCGAAAACGGTTCATGATACGCAAAAAATTAAGTTAAAAAAAAAACTTTTAATTTAACAAACCAAACTATTTAAAAAAGGAACTGTAAATACTTGTTGTTGCTAAAAAATCCCCAACACACCACGTTACTATAATTTCAAAGATCACCTCCAACTTATTTCAGGTATCTACTTTAAATCCTCCCTTATCGTTTAAATTCTTCTTTCCGCGCACTGTACTCCACTCAAAAAGACACCACAACTCAGTTGTAAGTAAATTTTGAGATTATTGTCTTGAACACTACTCCAGTCAAAGCGTCGGAAAATAGGGCCTAACCTTGCGCGCAGATGCATTGTCAACTTGTATTTCATGGATCGATGGGGATACCTATATTTAAAAAACTTTGACCGAGTTTCTCACCACTGCTTATCATTCTTTTTAGCGGAGTTATGGCCGAGCAATTGATAAATGAAAGCAAGTAAAACCGGTGCAATAACACCCAAAAATATCCAAAAAAAAAGAAAAAGATATTAATTATTCGTTACAACATTTTCTACCGATTAAGTGCAGGGTCGGACTGGCCATATAACTGACTTGGCGATTGCCACCCGGGCTCTCAGCTATCCGATAGTTACAAAATAATAATACATAAGGCTAGGCGCACACATGCGATTTCAGTCGCGCGATTATTTAGTCGCAAAAATGAATCACATGGATTTCAATGCCGGTGAACACACATGCGATTTTTTAGTCGCAAGTGTGTGCACGGTAATTTTATGTTGCGACTGCGATTTTTTAGTAGCAACGACTGAAAATCGCATGTGTGCGCCTAGCCTAAAGAACATGTAAAAAACAAGTACAAATACAAATTTCAAACAAAGAAAAGGGGCCCGTTTAACAAATGCAGGTCCTTACTCTAACTTTTTGAAAGTTATATTTATAATTATATAAGAAGTTTAAAGGTTTGGGGTCCGAGGGGTGTACAAATGGACATACCCTTGTAACGGAGTAGTGCCCCCACGTGTATATGCCATAGCCCCACGCTACATTGTATTTAGGGAAGAAACGGGATGTAAGAAATAAACAACGAAACGAAACAGATACCTATATGATGTGCACTCAGTTTCCTTATTTTCTCCTAAGATATCTATCTTAAAGACTTGAATCAACAGAAACAGGATATAAATTAAAGGGTTTTTCGCGTACCGTACTTGTCCTCGGGTATTGCTTGTACCTAGCATTATTGGACCCCTGTACAAATTAAATGGGTTTTTTAAATTTCAAATACAAACTTAAACTATTTTTATTCCAAAATCGCAGGCGATCTTTTGTGAGCTTTTCCACACAGGGGCCCCAAAATAAGTTAAAGGTTTTTTTTTCACCAATTAAATTCATAAAGAAAATGAGAGTGAATGTTTCCAGTTTCAAAAAAAAAAAAAAACTCTGAATTTCTGAATGAATGCAAACAATCCGAACTAAAATTCAGAACTTTCGGAAATAAAAAAAAAGTTTTTAAAAGGAAAGAACAAGTCTCATAAACCTTTTTTTTTAAATTAATACAAGATTATTTTAATTAATTCTTTTGTCTATTACTCCAAAACTCACGGACCCTTAGTATTAGACTTGAATCTAGCAAAACTCGACTTTAGTAAAAAAAAAAAATAATATGTAGTAATAAAACATACATCTAACTTCTAAACTTAGAATCGAAAAAGAAACAGTTCACCTATAACTAAGTCGATTTTAAAATCATAACGTAATTTAAATTTGGAATTGAGATGTACAGTACCTTGCCATATTATTAGGCCCAAGCGAAAAAAAAATACAATTTTTTGCTTCATGTTGCTGAATTTTTAAAGTTTTTGTCGAAATATCCTGAATTTTTTATTGTCTCATTTACTTACTCTTATCATATAGATACGGATTGACTTAAAAAAATTTAAAGAATTCAAAAATTTTGATAAAAAATAACGTGCAAAAGGGAATAAGCTCCAAAAGAGGTTTTCTATGGAATTCATGACCGGAATATTTCCAGACGGGTCCAATACTTAAATTTTTGTATCGAGGAATAACGTGACATTCTAAACTTTATGACAAAAGCCCCATTTTGCATAAATAGTGAAGCTCTGATCGTCTGGTTATTACGTAAGATTCTTAGATTTTTGGTAGTTTATTCTTTCGTAGACGACCAGACGAGCAGACCTTCACAGTATGTTATTCCAACTTTTTTTAAGTCAATCCGTATCTACATGATAAGTGTAAGTAAATGAGACAAAAAAAATTAAAGATATTTCGACAAAAACTTTAAAAACTGAGCAACATGAAAATTTGTAGTTTTTTTGCTTGCCTAATAATATGGCAAGGTACTGTGTATTATGTATATTTTATTTTTTGTTAAGATAAAGTTATCGCTAAATTCGGGTCTATAACTGAGGGATATTGTCTATTTGCAGTTGCAAGTTCAAAAATTTGAAAATTATTATACAGGAAGTTATTCCGCTTTTTAATAAAATTTTCAAATCTATGAAGAATTTTCAACTTTTAAAAATTAAAAATAAATAAATTTCATACATTTTCTTAGAAGGAAAAATAAAGACAACAAAGGCCCTCAACTAAAGACTTCCACCGGTCGGTGCCCCAGCAGCTTAACCTACTCCTCTTGGGGCTCTGTTCCCATACTCTATTTATAAAGTTTTAAGATGTAATTTTTAAAATTAGAGACCTCAAAAGAAAGATGTTTTGGAAAAATATATGCAAAAATTAGGTTAAGAAGCACCAAAAATCTTTATAAAAGTATACTTTCCTTTTCCGAGCCAAACGAAAATAAAAATTTTTTTGGTATCTATTGTAGGTAGCTTTTTTTTTAGTTCCTTGGATCTGTGGCGCGGCGGGCTCCTTTTATCATTTTGCCACCCAGGCCCCTATGCCCCAGTTCGACCCTGCACATTCTTTTTGGTTTTGGTTAAGCAAATACAAAAAAAAATAATATTAAGTCAAACTGTTTTCTTGTATAACAAACTCATGCCTTATTATTTTGCAAACGCTGCAAGTAATACAATTATTGTAAGTAAATATTATTGTAGTCCTCTAAATTGAATCGTTTATTTTCAAAACATTATAAGTCCATTTCTTCAAAAAAAGTTTCTTGGTCTTTACTTTAAATGCAAATATTTTCGTTATATTTCATACGTGTAATTAATTTTAAAAAAATAAACGATTCAATTCTACGACATACTGGAGTTAAGATATATTCGCTTAGAAGTAAAATATCCCAAAAAAATGCCTTTTTTTCGAATAACTCCGCTAAAAAGTATGATAAAGAGTGGAAGAAATTCGGTTTGAGGCTTTTAAATATAGGTATCCGAATCAATGAAATACAAATTGACAATGCCTCTGCTAGCACACTTTGACACTTTGAATGGAGTATACAAAGATCTTATTAATTATTTTGTTTTGTTTTTTTTTCTTGATAGTTTTGTGATGTCACTACCGAATTCTACTCTATCGCCACTTAACGGCAAAATAATTTTCAAAAACGATCAACATGCTACAAAAATTTGCGAAAAACTAATAAAATTCTACCAAGAAAACGAATTTTTTGACACTACTTTAATAATTGGCAACAATCGTGTCAAAATTCAAGCTCACAAAATTCTTTTCATCTTTAAGTGATTATTTTTTGGAAATATTTCGTCAAAGTCCATCAGAAATTATTTCAAAAACTATTGAAATCAAAGAAATTGATTATACATCTTTCAAACTAATTCTCGACTACATGTATTCGAGTTCGATTGAAGTTAATTCTGAAAATATTGACTCACTTTTTGAAACTGCAATTTTTCTTAAAATTAAAAATCTAGAAAAAGGATTTTGTGACTATTTTGAGAAAAATATTAATACAAATTTTGAAAAATATCTCAATATTAAAAATTGCTTACGTTGGTTAAAATTAACCATGGAACGTCGTGGAACTGATTTTCAAGACAATATTTTGAACTTTGTCTATACAAATTTTAAAGAAGTTATCCAAGGAACTGAGTTTTTACTACTTAATGAAAATGTACTCAAAGATTTACTATTCAATAAAAACACTCAAACCAACTTGGAAGAATTAGTGTTTCAAAGTTTAATGAATTGGATTGAATATGACAAAGTTAATCGACAACATTTGGAATCGGAATTACTGTCAATGGTTCGGTATAAACTACTTTCATCACAGTTTATCATTAAAAATATAAAATTGGTTGATACAAAAGTTGATGAAAATTATCAAAAAGTTCTTCGTTGGCTTCGATATCATTTGTCGTTGGAAGAATCTAGGAAAAATGAAGACCAAAAATTAACTTTAACAGTTGAACCGAAAAGGAAGATCAATTCAAATGAAGATGCTAATCCTGTCGTCACGAAGAGAAGTGACAAGACAGTCAATAAAATTGGTACTGTATACTTGAACAGTAAAATGGAAATTGAGCTTAAAAGCTTTGATGAAAAATTGAACAGTTGGATTATCGAAAAAAAGTCAGAACCAGTTCCTTCTTTAAAAAATTTAAAACAACATTCTATGATTTTAATTGATGAAAAACTATACATATTTGGTGGCATGATCTATAATAATAATAATTATAATTCAACAAAAAGCTTTCGATGCATTGACTTGAAAACTTTACAATGGACTGATTTACCCTCTAGGGGAGCTGGCAGATGTGACAGTCAATTGGCAAATATAAAAGGAAATATATGTGTCTTCGGTGGCTTTAAACTATCTGATCAAACACTGTTTGACCATTCGGTGCTTATTTTTAATATTTCAACACAGGAATGGAATTGCCTACGACCACTGTACGAACCGGAGGAACATAACCGAATAACGGTTCATAATGGTATTTTATACATTTTCGACTTAAAATTTGGTTCATTACAATGTTATGATATTTCTACCAATAAATGGACTTTAAAAGAACTACCAATTGATCATAATATATTCGATTTCTGGTTAACTACTGGAGAAACATTTTTATACGGAATATTTCAGGAAAAAGATAGTATTGGCCATTGTATGGGAGGTGTTACTATTAAACGTTTTGATTTTTCCAAAAAATCATGGCTAAAAGTTGCTAGAATACCAAAAATAAATGTGAATTCTTCATCGCCAATGGTAACAGTTATTGGTAATAAAATCTTGTTTACTTCATATTTCAAAGAGTATAAAAGTGTTGAGTATAATCTTGATAAGGACGAATCCACTTTTTATAATTTAGGGAATTCTCACTACGATTCTGTGAATTATTGTATTTTCCCGTATACAAATTAGAATTGTTAAAAGCAGTTTTTTTTGAAAAATTTATATGATTTTTTATTTAATTTTGAATCGAATGATTAAAAATTATGTCAAATTCGAAATTTTAATTTTTGAAATTTTTTGAAAATAAAAATGTGTAGAAAAAAACATAAAAAATGTCGAAATGTCTTTTATTATTTTTTCATATAGCGGGTAAAGGATACCAAGATAAGACTTATTTCAAGTGGCACACTTTCTTTCAATCATAATATACTCAGCACCGTTTGCGTAATTCCTAATTTATTTCCGTTTTCATCGCGACAGCCTACAATTTCGGACTGTTTTCATAAACGTCGGAAATTTGCCTTAGTACAATCGTCTTTCTGCTTTGTTGTATTAATGAACACATCAATTCTGCAGAATGTTTGCAGACCTGCGTAAGTACAATTTTCAGCATACATTCATAAACGTCAACAAAAAAAAAAAAAAAAAAAAAAAATTACCACATAATAAAGGTTGAGCAACAAAATATTTCCTTCTTAAGCTCTTCAAAAACATTAGGTAGATTAAAAAGAAAGAAAAAATCATAGTAGGATGAAACCCATTGGAAAAGGAGGTGAATCTGATAAAAATTAAAGGAAAAATAAATCACGAGCGAGTCGAGTTCGGGAGGTGGGTTGAGTGTTTAATGGTAAAAAATGGTATATCTCGATTTTTTCACATAACCTCAAAATGTATGTGAAAAATTCAAAAAACAGAATTTTTGGTTTTTATTTTTATCTTTTTCAAAAAAATGTTTTTTTTTTTCTACGAAATTTGGTGAAAACCTACATTATTTTGTACCAAAAACCTACATTATTATGTCCCAAATACACAGTAATTTATTTGATTAAAAATATTTTTTTTAATCTTATTTTGACTTAATATAAAAAAAAACACCATAATTTAATAAGGTTAATAATGAAAAAAGCTTAAATTCGAAAATTTTTTGTACCTATCATTATTTTCAATTTTGGCTTATTTATTAAAATTAACACTTTAATTACTCAAAAACCGTAACATTTATCAATGTAACATAAAATCTTACGGTTTTTGAGTAATTAAAGTGTAAATTTTAATAAATAGGCCGAATTTAAGCTTTTTGCATTTTCCGAGAACATTTACTATGGTATACTAATGTAAATTTTTGTTTACAGCATCAGAAAGAAGAGATTTCAACGAACATACATAAAACCCACCGATTTTTTGAAGAGAGCTGATGTTTTGACCATAAACAAAAAATACCAAGACTGGAAACTTTCGTACGTCTTTCCCCCCAAAACCCTGTTGTGTACAGTGTTGTCTGTGAATATATGTGAAAGCCGACACGTTGGTAAATGACGTTAACACGCACACATTTATAGATTCACGACATTCAACACACATCGGACACGAACACAACGATAAGTTCACGACATTCACCACACCTCGCAGCTTGTAGGCAAACGTCAGTTGACCGCCGAGTTTCCAGTCTTGGTATTTTTTGTTTATGATTTTGACACGTGAATTTTCTATTGAAAATAAGGTTGTTTTTTTTATATTAAGTCAAAATAAGTTTAAAAAATAAATAGTTTAAATCAAATAAATTACAGTGTATTTGGGACATAATAAGGTAAGTTTTTACCAAATTTCGTAGAAAATTTTTTGTTTTTGAAAAAGATAAAAATAAAAAACCAAAAACTCGGTTTTTTGAATTTGTCATACAACTTTTTTCCACAGGACTTGTAGTTTTGCCGGAAATCGAGATATACAATTTTTTACCGTTAAAAACTCAACCGCTCCACCTTCCGAACTCGGCTCGCCCGTAATTTATTTTTCCTTTCATTTTTATCATATTCACCTCTTTTCTAATAGGTTTCATCCTACTATCATTTTTTTTGGTTTCAAAAATTATCGACTTAGGGTGGCGCAAAAAAAAAATACTTTCTTTCAGTTTTAATAGTGGAATGAAAAAACCGCGTCGTTGGCATTTGAAACAAATTACACGGTGTTACAAAAATGAGGTTTTAAAATATACGCGGGCGGAGACCTATCAGGTTTTGTAGAGCTAGTCGTACTGAATACGAAACGGTATTTGAAAATCCTCTAACACCCCCAAAATCTGGAGTTACGGGCAAAAAACGGTTTTTTGGACCTTCACCCATTGAAAAAATTCTAGCTTCTACAATTTTTTACCCATTTTCAATTTTTTTACAGTTTCTGATAGAAGATAAATATACCTTTTCAACAATGTATAAAACATGTAACTCGGTTAAACTACTTAGAATTTATAAGCTGTCAAAGTTCAAAAATTCCATTTTTTTCGTCATTTGCCCAACTTCGGCATCAATTTAAAGTATATGTTTTCAAAACAACATGCTATTTAAAAAATATATTCTAAGACTATATCTATTTCTCAATCAATAGAGGTATTTATTATGAAAATCACTTCAAAATTGGCTTAGAAAAAAAAATTTTTCGATTTCAACCCAGATACAGAAATTCGAACTTTTAGGTATAGAACAAAAATGTTGTTTCGGCACGTGTAGTAGGATAACTTGGGCGAAAGGATTTGATAAGGGTTTTTTGTAGAGGACCTCAACACAAACATTTTTTTTTCTTTAGGAGGGGGTCTATCTCCCCCCGTTTAGGTGGGAGGGGCATTTTTCTAAAAAAAATTATCAAAATAAAAAAAAATTATTAAAAAACAACGGCAACACTTACAGTAATAAATGATACCATTTCCAAAAGGCAAAATTGTGCATTTGATTCTAATTTTTAAATCAATATAATATTACCAATAGTTTTTGAAATAATCGATATCAAAGTTAAAAATAGGGGAAAAAAAATTTTTAAAACTCATTTTATACCATTTTTGTCCAGACTGTGAATTTTAGTAAAAAAATTACTCACACAGAAAACTGCCTCAATTGATTCCTTATCGAACCGTGAAAACTATATGTTTCTATGTCTTCTAGTTTTTGGGAAAATTGAAAAATTATTTTATCAGATTTTTCTTTTTTCAAAATATTTTTTGTTTTTATTTGTTTTTATTTTTCAATTTTCTCAAAAACTAGAAGACATAGAAACATATAGTTTTCACTGTTCGATAAGAAATTAATTGAGTCAGTTTTCTGTCTAAGTAATTTATTTACTAAATTTCACAGTCTGGACAAAAATGGTATAAAATGAGTTTTAAAAAATTGAAAATGGGTATAAAATTGTAGAAGCTAGAATTTTTTCAATGGGTGAAGGTCCAAAAAACCGTTTTTTGCCCGTAACTCCAGATTTTGGGGGTGTTAGGGGATTTTCAAATACCGTTTCGTATTCAGTGCGACTAGCTCTACAAAACCTGATAGGTCTCCGCCCGCGTATATTTTGAGTGTTACACCGTGTTATCTACAGAAAAAAATATTTTTAAATAAGGTGCTCAAAGAAGTTTTTTTTTTTTTTGGGTTAAAAAAAATGAGTGCGTTTTTTTATTATAGTAATATTAAATTCATATCAAATTAATTAAATCGATTTTTGTGGAATTCCAAGAATAAATGTAAAATGTACTATTTTTCTGAGCCCCCTAATGCGAAAATACCATGTAATAAACTTTCTCTTTTGTGACAATCAATTTTTTTCCACCCTAGTTGCAAATTTTCATTTTTTCTTCGATAATTTGGTCAAAATAATATCCACGTTGATTTTTTTTTGGAATTTCACAATTCAATTTAAACTCATTATCTAAAAAAAAACACCATTTCGAAATTTTCGACTTACATTAGCTCAAAAAATTAAGGGAACAAAAAAATCGTGATTTTTTTAGGCTGTATCTCGGTAAAAAATGATCGCATCACGACAAAGGATTAAATGTTAAAATATTTTCTTTCTAACGGTAAAATAGCTAAATCGTTGGAACTGTTCAAAAACCAAAATTTTCCAATTTTTTTTTTGGTTTTTACTTTTCTCTTAAGAAAGTGGGAAATTTTTTCTGATAAAATGATTATTATTTTTAGAAAGGCTATTTACTTCGCTTTAAGATTTATTTTGTTTCAAACTTCTACAATTTTTTTTGACTAAAATATCAGTCATCAAACCAAAAACCATACTTTTAACTTTGACTATCAATATCTCAACAACGGATCATTGTACAAAATATTCCAGGACACATTTAAAAACTTCATTTAATTCTCTACAAAGGAATTAAATTTGCTTTGATAAACAAAATGTTTTCTTATTTTTGAGATTAATTTAGAAAAGCTATCAAAATAGGCCTTTTTACGTTTTTTTTTAGAAAATGTACCGCTATTTAATTTCTATGGGTGATAAGATGAAACTGAGGCTTAATTATTGAAGTTTAAAATATTTGAAATTAATTTGCAAAGTTACAGATTTATCCATCGAACAGTTTTTCTGTTGTGAGCGTTTGAACTTTTGTGATGAAATAAAGCACAAAATTTCTGCGGGTCTAAATGACTTAGGGGGAAGTGGTCACCCTTCGTACACGGTCACCCTTCGTACAGTGAGCTTAAAACAAAAACTAAACGGTATTCACACACGTGCTTACTAGTGTGCATAGACATAGTAGGCGCCGAGCTGCTAGATAAATTTTGAATCCTAAGTGCAACGAATTCGGTCGCCACAAGACTTTTAGTGTTTTTTAGTGCTCTGAGTAATTTTTTTATGTACATTTGATGTCATGTTGTGTTTAAGTTAAGTATGTTTTTGGCTAAACAGAAATGAAGAATTGTTGATTAAAGTGTTAAATTTGTGTTTTAATTATAAATATTGCAAAATCTCAGTACATTTTTTCAAAAATCAATTTTTCTGCATTATGTACAGCTTGGGGAGCATTCGTACAGTCAAACATGGGGCACATTCGTACGCATACGTATGCCCGCCAGTAAATTTTCTTGAGCAGATAACAATCAAAACACGGAGTTACAGTTTTATTGAAATGAAATTTAAACCTCTATAATAAGTTTTTCGCATTCTATAGTAAATTAAGGTTGGTATTTTTATATATGTAAATAATAATTTGTTTCAGAATCGTCGAATCGCGAAAAATTAAGTTTTTTATTTGTTTTTGTTTTTTTCTGAGTCAAGTTCAATTAATTAATAAATTAATAAGTAATTAAATGTTTTAAAACTCAAATTTGGCATTTGACAAATCAAAAGTTAGTCAAATTAACGTTTTAAATATCCTGTACGAATGTACCCCATGTGCTGTACGAAGGTACCCCACGGGTGGGGAGGATTCGTACAAAAATCTAATCCAAGTAAAATGGCTATAACTATTTAAGCCTTTGACTTAAAAGTGTCAAATTTTTTTGTAAAGTGTAATAATATACATATTACAAATAAAGTCCATTTTCTCGAAGCTGGAGTGAGTAAATAAATAACTTAAAAAAAATAAGTAAAAACTGTACGAAGGGTGACCACTTCCCCCTACTTCTTTGATCTTTTTTATGAGCAAAATCAAATTCTTTTGAGTTTTTTTTGATTATTTTATTGATAAATATCGTTTTAAGTTTTAGATAAATCTTCTTTAAAATAAAAAAAACCAATCGAAACGATCAAACAGTTTAAATTTTATTAAAATCTTTCAAATTTTAATTACTTCCAATTTTTGTAACACTTGATAAATGATTATGTTTTCAGCTATCAAAATAAAGTTCTTCAAATTCTGATTAAAAAGAAGACCTCCTCAAACCATCTCTAGATCTGTAACAACTACATCTTGGTTTTTCTTGATAAATGCTTGCCCTTTCAATACATGCACTTGCTCTCTCATAACTACCTTCAGTCATTAACTTTACACGATCTTCATCATCTTGAAATTCCACCGGTAAATCTGGATAAACAGCTCTTGAAAATGGCTCCGAAATAAGATCCTTGTAATGTGATGAAAATGATAGATTTTCCTCACTCGATGTTGAAGTTATTGGTTTGTCAGAAAATTCATTTTCCAAACTACTTAAACTCTTCCAAGATTTTGAAGTTTTCTCTAATAAATTAAAACGTTCGTGACATCGACAAATTTCTATTGGTTCATATTTTTCTAAATTTTTTGCATCAATATATTCAATTTTTTTCATTAAATTAATTTCTTCATTTATCATTCTGTCATCGGGACTTTCTCCTGAAGAAACAGTATTTGCTGAGGAATTTTCAAAAATATCAATATTTGATGGAACACTTTTAAGAAATCCAGAAATATCTGAAGCTGAAGTTTCTCCTTGTGTTTTGTGTTCATTATTCTTTCCCCAACATTCTTCCAAACGATTGTAAATTTCTGAAATAACTTCATTCAGCCTATCGTCTGCACGAACTTGCTGCGAAGCTTTGAGACATTCTAATTCATAAACTGCCTCATTAAATGTGTCACTTAAAGTCTGTTCAACTATTCTTTCACTTTCATCCTTCCACCGTTTTTGGGGAATGGTCTTCCTGATCAACTTTCTTATCAAAGCTTTAGCTTCTTTTTCAGCTGTCAAATCAAAAAAGTTGCACTCTTCATCAGACTTTTGAGTTACCAGTTGCAATAGCTTGCTTATAATATCATTGACTTCCTGTTGTGTATCGAATGCACTTTCCAATGACGACGAAGAAGGTGTAAATATGTCAAAATCATACGTAACTGCATTGTCAATTAGTTCGTCTAAAATTTCGCCAACAATACAAATCCCCTCAGGAACTTGAAATTCATCAGCTAAAGCTTTTTCCACACTTGCATACAGTTCTTCTTCGATTGCTCGCAAATGAGTTGCATGCAACTTTTCAACTTTCATCTTAGCAAACCGTTCTTCGGCCACAGCAAATACTTGATTCCTAACACAATCACTGATTACCATTCGATCATAAGCTTGTCTATCTTTGCCTTTTGACAATATTATCTCAAGATCCAATTCGTCTTGATCAAATTCTGGAACTTCTTCAGCAAGTTGGGTAATTTTGTCTCTTGCTAAGGTTTGATGGGTAAAATTGAATTCTCTTTCTAGCACTGATTCAAGGAATAAAGAAGAAGTGTCTTGACGAGTTTCGTAGGCTTTGGCGAAAAGTTCTTCTTGTTCTTCACGTTGTTTGTTCTCTTTTTGTCTTTGACCAGCTTCAGCGGCTTCTCGCCACCAGCGTTCTTTTTTTGCTAGCAAATGAATAGCTTGGAATTTCTTTTGTAATTTTAGTCGTCCAAGTTCGTCACTTAAAAACTGAAGGAGGTTTCCAAGAGTTGTGCCTTCGAACTCTCCCAGAATTCCTGCAATTTCGTCATCACTTTTGATTTGAATTTTTTCATGGACTTGCTGATCGGTAGGAGGTTCTTGTTCTTCCACAAATTCTCGGTCATCATGGATATCAGTTTTGATCTTGAAAAATAGCTTATTTGAGCTTTGAGTTGGGGGGAAAACGGTTTTTACTTACGGATTCGTCAAGAGGCTGAGCTATAAAAGATGTAATCGATCGTTGTTCTTCGATTAATTCTTCACATTTGAAAACTTCTTCCGGCTTAAATGATGTCGCCTTTTTCCTTAGACACTTGGGAGCTCGTTTCGGAGCTTCAGATTTCATTCGAAGACCCTAAGATACATAGAAAAAATGAAGACCTGCCAAAAAAAACTGCACAAAACTTACCTTCAAACTGTCATACATATTCTTTAAGTTTTCATCGCTACAAAACCTTTGAGTAACTTCTTTCATTCGTTCCTTTGGCTTTGCCCAAGTTTTTAACTTTCTAAACGGACATGCCAGCGAAGACACTCTCCCCACATCTCTTTGCCTATCCAACTCATCAATCCTATCATCAAAATTCTTCCGGAAGCCAACAAAATGCCTACGATTCGGATTAACTCCGAATCTCATTTGGGGTGCATGCAAATCTGAAGCCGGATCAATGTGTTCCTGAATAATGTTACCCTTTCGATAATTTCGATTAATCTTTAGTTTCTTAGCTTCAAGTCTTCGCATTTCTCGATCGTACTCAATTTGAATTTTTCTCAACTGTCCAAAACGTTTAGCTTGAATTCTTTCAGTACTGAAAGAAATTCTTTGTTCCGACATTTGTCGGAGATTTTTCTCCCGATTTTCAAACATTTTTTCAACAATTTGCATTCGTAACATTTGACAGTCTTGAATGTATTCTTCGCGAGCTACCCAGTCTTCCCATTCTAAAGCTTCAACAACAGATTGATGTTTTTCTTTGTACTTGTTGTTGAGTAATTTAAGAGCTTTTTCGTACTGACGACGACGTCGTGTACGTTCGACAACTTTTGCTTCATATTCTCCAGGTGGTTGATAGCTATCAAGAAGCTGAGAAATTTGATAAACTTCGTTAGTTTCATAGTTTTCTTTATCATTGGCTAATTCAGGGAGATATGGACGGGTTTGAGCTGATGATTCTCTGGAATAGATGTACAAAATTAGAGCAAACAAAAAATATCCTTTTCAAATGTAATTAAAAAATAATCAATTATAAAAATTGGAATTACTATGCTTAACCCTTGCCTTTCTATCCATCATCGTCAATCTACCTGTATAGTTTTTGAAACTATATAGAATTTTGTATTTAGGTTAATAACTATGTCCCTTATATTCTAATTTTATTCGTCCTTTTTAGGTTTTTGTAAAATATGGAACATAATTTCCTGTCATTCTTCAGCATTTCCTTTAATTCTCCATTTGACCTAGTCTTTTGCACATGTTAACACATCTACATTTTTTGCTTAAATCAAACAAAGTTGTTTTTACTGGTTTCAGTTTTTAATAAAGTTGGTGGAGTTAAATAAAGGACAAGTAGTGTTTTCATGAAAATTAAGCTAACTTTAATTCAGACACCTTACATTTTGGGCTCGAGCAATGGCAATATTTGGGGTCGTTTTTTTTTATTTTTCTAAAAACTTTTTATGAAAAAAAAATTAGGACAATTATATTTTGATTTTATTAAAGCATTTCTAATAATATAAAAAAATATATAAAATTATAAATTAACTATAACACGGTATTACAAAAATGAGGTCTATCTCCCCCCGTTTAGGTGGGAGAGGCATTTTTCTAAAAAAAAATTATCAAAATAAAAAAAAAATATTAAAAAACAACGGCAATACTTACAGTAATCAATGAAACCATTTCCGAAAGGCAAAATTGTACATTTGATTCTTATTTTTAAATCAATATAATATAACCAATAGTTTTTGAAATAATCGATTTCAAAGTTAAAAATAGGCGAAAAAAAAAATTTTTAAACTAATTTTATACTATTTTTGTCCAGACTGTGAATTTTAGTAAATAAATTACTCACACAGAAAACTGCTTCAATTGATTCCTTATCGAACAGTGAAAACTATATTTTTCTATGTCTTCTAGTTTTTGAGAAAATTGAAAAATTATTTTATCAGATTTTTCTTTTTTCAAAATATTTTTTTGTTTTTATTTGTTTTTACATATATGTATGTAACAATTTTCTAACATTTTTCAAAAAAAAAAAAAAATGTGTGCCAGTTTAATGAAATAAATTAATTATCACTTGAAAACCAAATTTCGAAATATTTCACTTACCCGATTTCAAAAAATTGACTTTCGAAAAAAATAAATGTTTGAAATAATTTTTGAAAATCCAAAAATGTGTTTTTTGAAAATTTTCAAAAAATTTAACAAAACCGTGAAATCGGGTTAGTTCTTTGCGAGATACTCAGAAACATAAAAAAAGGTTCTATGGCAGGTAGCATTAATAAGGGATCAAAAAATTTTTTTTTTTTTCAAAAGTTGGGTCTTTAGACTCTATAGAGCAAGTATTGGTTTCTTGTAGAAAAAAAATTTGAGATTTTAATCAAAACCAACATCGTCATGCCGTTCGTCGGTCTGTGCGACTGTGCGTATGGGCGTCTATCTGTACAACGAGCTAGGGCCTAAACGGATGGATGGATTTGCTTGAAACTTAGTACGTAATTCCCTAGACCCCTTTTTTTTATTTTCTTAATATCTCCTTTTTAACGCATACCATTTTCGAGGTATTGCAATTTTCTCGAAAACGGCTCTAACGATTTTGATTAAATTTGGTATGCATATTAGACTTGTTGATTCTAACAAAACTGCGTTTTTAGTTTTTCTTAAAAAATTCGGAGAACGAAAATATGACGTTGCCGTTTTTGCAAAAATTGACATATTTTTTTCAGGTTCGTATAGGTATTTCATCAAAGCATAATATAATTTTGATCAAAATTTACAGACAGGTATTGCTTATCATTTTGAAGTGTAAAATGTAAAACAAAAATTTTAAAAAAGTATAAAAAAAAAAAAATGTTTTAAATTGCTTTATATTTCGTTTTTAATTTTTTTTTTTCTTGAAACCTAGCAAAATCTTAAACTTCCAATAAATATTTAAGATAAAAATACTTTGAACTACAAGTGCAAGTACGTGCGAACCAGTCGTGCATTTTATTTTTTGTTACATTGCACACAAAAAATTTTATCAAAAAAGTGGGAGCCGTTTCTAAAAAAAAAAAATTAAAAATGGCAGGTATCGTTAGTTTTGGTCCTGAAAAAAATCCCCTCTAAGGAATCACCCGTAACCGTTAACTACGACAAAATTGCTGGACTCACTTTTTGGAACTCTCTATCATCGTTATGTCATGTCTGATTGTTATCTGGAGTTCGATTATTTTTACTAATCGTCACATAACTAATTTTGTCTAAATCCAGTTAATTGCTTTTAAATGCTTAAAATTGTACCGAAAAAAGTCTGATACGAATGCGAATGAGAAAAGTCGATTTTTTTAAATAATGGAATTCAATATTGTTTTGCGTTAAGTTGGTGCCTTGAACCGTAAATTAAATTAATTTTAAAACATTTTTGAAAATTGAACACGTGGCTGGCTACGGCTTTGACATATACAGGGTGTTCCGTAATGTATAAGAACATTTTGTTGGATGGTTTTTGGGTATATTCTTAGAAAAAAATTGTTCTACAGTAACTCTCTATCTCCAAAGCTGATAACATTTAGCGATGATTTAAGAAAACGCTTACTTTGGTATGCCTTTACTCATGTTAAGGTTAGTTTCTCCGTTAGTACTTATAATAGAAACTTAATTAATGTCTTAATTTTTAGAAGAAATATTATTCTTTGTAACTGCATTTAAAAAATGTTAAAATCTTTTTTAAATTATTCAGATATTAATTTTTAAAGGTATTAATTTTTTTCTTACCCATGATTATTTTTGACTTTGGGGCCAATTTTCTTCAATAAATGTATTATAAACATAGTGTTTTATAAATTTATTCTAATGAAAAAAACAATTATGAACAAAAAAGTCATAGATTTTATGATATTTAGGAAAACCTGCACCAGGGTAAAATCTTTAAAAATATGTGTTTTTCTGCTTTAGTTAAAAATGTATAAGAATTAAAAATTTATTTTTGTAGTTTTAGTTTATTCCTGTTTAAGACCTAGTTACAAAAATTATTTAAAAAGTTCTTCTTGATTTTGTGTGCTTGATAGAATCCGTTTTTTTTTGGATTTTATTGTAAAAAAAAAAGTTACGTATACGCCACAGTGACTCGCAATGTTAACCGGAAGCTTAAAACTGCAAAATAAAATATGGTTTAACTAAAAATAGATATTTTTTGCTAGCGATATATAGTCTCACATGAATGAGAAATTTAAAATGAAAATGAACAAAATAGGATTGCCACTTTTGTAATGAGAATTTCTATGTGGCAATCATATTTTAAAGACAAAATTTTCACATGTCTAATTTTTTCGTATCTTTGTTATTTTGGCAAAAAAAGAAAATTTTAAAAATAAGAGTAGAAATTGAAGTTTTGCTTTAAGGAGCAAAAGTTACAGAACCTATCATATAACTAAAATAAAAAAAATTATCAGGCTGTTTGATCAATCCCAGTTCGGATGTGAAAGTTTTTCAAATAATTGAACTTCGTTGTAACCAGGGTTGTAAAAATATCAATTTACAAAAAATGCATTCGAAATAAAAAAAAAATAATTGAACAAAAAAAAAAAAAAAAGCACAAAAAAAACTGAAACAAAATTTTTTTTGCAACTGAAAATATTTTGCATTGAAAATTGATTTTTTATTTCAAATAAAAATAATTTGCATTAAAAAAATGTTATTGCAAATAAAGCATTTTCTGTATTGAAAAAAACAAAAAAAAAAAAATCAATGCAAAATGTGTAAATTAAATATTTTTTTTTTACTTGCTCTATAGGGCATTACGATTATGGAGAATTCCGAAAAAGTGGGTCCCGCAATTCCGTCCGTGTGTCTGTGCGTCCATCTGTACACATTTCCACAGCCTAAACGGGTGGATGGATTTTCTTCAAATTTGGTACAGATGATTTTTATGGAATTCTGAAAGTTGTTTTTTTTTTTTTTGTTTTTTTTTATATCTCGTTAAGAACGTATACCTTCCATACAAAAAAATACGATATTACGAATTTCTCGAAAACGGCTCTAACGATTTTGATTACACTTTGTATACGTAATATTTAAATCAGTGGCAATAAAACTGCATTTTTATTTTTTCTGAAAAAAGTCAAATAAAAAAAAAATTTTTTTTCATTTAACAAAATTTTGCCCTAAATGTCGGCTCTTCCCCAATATCATTTTTTTTTTTTAAATTTAGATCCAGCTTTTAAAATCTACAAGTAGACTAACATAAAAGTGCTTTGAACTGCAAGAGCAAGTACGTGCGACCCCAGTCGTCCATTTTATTTTATTTGTCGACCATACATTAGCTTTTTCAGCTATGAAAGCCAAATAATTTTAATTCATTTTTTTAATTTTATTCATTTTCAATGCAGAAAATGTTTTATTTGCAATAACATTTTTTTGAATGCAAAATATTTTTATTTGCAACAAATATTTTTTTTTAATGCAAATATTTTTGACGTGATAACGTCTTATCGACGAACCATGGCAGCCACCACGAAAAAGTGACGCCATTTTCTAACGTTCCACTCTCGAACTTTCAAAATTAAAAACAAACTATTAAAGATACAAAAACTTTTTATAGCTGATTTGAAAGATAATAACTTAAAGTTGAATACATTTGAAGGATTTTAAAAAATTCCATCTTTTAATAGGGTAAATAGGGGTAAAAAAAGATTGCCCAAAAATTGGCTATTTTCTAAACGCGACAATGTAAACAGTTGAATTTTTTATTAATCGATAGATAAATTTATTACAAGACTGACAATGGTATTGAAAAAAATTCTCAAAAATTTCAAAACCAAGTAATAAATGGTTTTCTAAAACTAAAACATGAAGTAGACCTTTGACGAAGTAGTGATTATAGGTAGGGGAAATTTTTTTTTTGACAATTTGAAAAACGTCATTCGAAAGATAATAACAAAAAAAGTTAGAAGTCTATTACGGATTTTTTTTAAGTCTCTGCGTTTCGAAATATGAATTTTTCAAAAACACCTACTTATTTTGGGGTATTTTTGGGTGAGTTTTTATTTTTCATCTCAAACTTATAGAGCATGTAGTCTATGACCGTGCGCATGCATGTGCAAAAAAAAATGGTATTTTAAATTGATTTTTGTTCGAATAACGGGAAAAACTATTTTTTTTGTCCCAAGTTTTTTGACCGTTTTTAACCGTTTTTTACTATATCTTTTTTTCTTCAACAGATAAATGAATGAAATTTATATTGTAGATAGATAATATGCAAAATTTCAATTACTTTTGTAGTCACAATTTTGAGATTACGGTAAAATAAAGTTTTATTATTCAACAGGTTCTATCTTTTGATCTAAAGCAAATACAAATTTGATTTAACTTTATTGAGCATCCTGATGATATTACCTTTCATTTGATATATCACACATAACTGTACATACATTGTGGAGATCTGTTGATCTTGAACAGCCACCAGTGTGAGAAGTACCGTAATCTCAGTTTGGAATTTCGACATTTCGAATTCTAACTTTTTTTTTAGACATCGCAGAATTAAAATTGAAACGTCACATGAAAGGTGAAATAATGAGCTTGATATAAAATAGGTTGTCATTGAAAAAAATTGACTCAATAGCGTGAGAAGATAAAATTATATGTTTTTTTTGCTTTTTTTGATGAAAAATGATCGAGTTCAAAAAATTCTAGCTCTTTTTGTAGATGCCTAATAGACATGCCCGTTATAGATATTTTGAGCTGAAGCAATAAGCTTACAGGTGGTATACAATTTATTGTAGGTTGTTGTATAAAAAAAATAGATTTTTGCGTGATGGAAGTGATTTTTTTACTTTTTTCATAAGAAATGATTTTTTTTAATAAATTATTTTAATACTTTTTGCGAGTTGTAAAAATTTAAAAATAGTTTTATTTTTTAGAAGAAATAATTGGCTTTTTTAATGGTAGGTTTAATTTTTTTTAAAGCTTTTAAAATAAAAAAATTAATATAATCAGATAAGATTTCGATTAAATATTTGTGTCCACTGTCTGAAATAAGGTCGTACTTCGATATTGAAAAAAAAAAATTAAACAGTTTTTAACAGTTTTGTTCTTTTCTGACTACCTCGTAAACGATTCAACCGTTACTATTATATTTTTTTAAAAGCGTTTAAACAATTTAAAGTGCAATTTCCAACAAAAATATCGTTGACTTTTTAAAAAGTTTCAATTTTCTTAAAGATAAATGTAATTTCTTTTAATTTTTTTTCTAAAGCTTTATCAAAATATTTAGCTATGATTTTTTTTTTTCAGTGGTCATTATATGTATGAGCAAGATTTTCAAAATCAGCTCATCAACTATTTCATGATTGACAAAAAAAAATTCAAATTTAAAATTGTGACCCAAAACCAATTGGGTTTCCATCTTAAAAAAATATATACAATCTTCATTCATTTATTTCGTGTAAGCCCCTAGTTTGAAATCCCATGATTACTAAAGTAGGTACCTGATTCCTACACTAAAACACCTTAATCAAGTACGTGCGACCCAGATGGCTGTTAGGCATTTAATCAAAGTCAAATATATGTATATTCCCATGTCGTAGCTCTCTGGTCATAAATCATTCGAAGGAAAGCTGAATCTGTTCTCTTTTTAGTGAAAAGAAAAAAAGAAAAATATAGAAATGAATACCATAATAAAATTTACCTGTAACGTGTTTGAGTACATCTCGTTTTAGTTCGTTCCCTGCAAATCACCGGAACAGGACTCTTACAGTCTTCACTTAATTTAACACAGATGACGTTTACATTACCCTGAGGATGATGATGGAAAAATAACCCACGAGACTTTCCCTTACAGTCGATAGTATTGCTTGTGAGGAGTTGGCCATCATAGTTTGAAGCTGATGGTGGTAATGGTGCTGGTGTAGACGAGGACAACGACATCCTAGGCACATCCTCTATTTGATATTCACCTACATTATAGAAAAAGGATATTAAAATACAAACAAGTTTTTTTTATTATTTTTTTGTTGTTATACTCACTCGCTTGGGGCAGGTTAAATGGATTCCTGTCACTAAGATATGTGGAGCAAGCAGCTTTCGGTCGTTCAGTGTACTTGTAATCATACTTTGGGAAAATGGGCTTAAGGCTATCCAAAGTGAGTGCCATATTTTTTATGGGTTGAAGTCGAAGACAACAACGAACCACGAGAGCGAGGATATAAGAAAAACTTTTTTTGTTTTATATATGTATTTTGTTGGTGTCCTTGTCTCGAAGCTTGACAACCTTTAGGGATATTTTATATATACCAGAAACAAATCCCAGTTTAATGAGATTTCAAAAGTAACAAATACAAAAAAAAAAGTATAAAAATAGATAATATAAAAGCAAGGGAAATAAAAAGATTCAATTTATTTCTCGAGGACGACAAAAGAAAAAACAAAAAATTTGTCAATATTTTGACATCTAATCGATTTACACACTCAAAAACCGCTTACTTATAAATTCTTTTTTCTAATTTCAGGACTTGTTGTTATGTCAACACAAATTGAAGAAGTCTACAAATCGGTTTTGATTGGAAAAATACCCAAAATGTGGGCTAGCAAGTCGTATCCCAGTTTGAAGCCCCTCGGAAGTTATGTGCAGGATTTCATTCAACGACTTGAATTCCTACAAGTATGCAAAGGAATTTTAATTTTCCTATCGATTAAACAAACTCCCTCCCCCCTTTTTTTTTCTTCCCCTAGAAATGGTATGAAAAAGGTCCACCATCAACATTTTGGCTATCAGGTTTCTATTTTACGCAAGCCTTTCTAACAGGGGCACAACAAAATTTCGCCCGAAAGTATGTCATTCCCATCGATTTATTGGTCTTTGACTATCAAGTTTTGGGTAATGTTGAAGGCGATGGTGGGCCAGATATTGAGGCACCACAGGATGGTGTCTATGTGCATGGAATATTTTTAGAAGGTGCTCGTTGGGATCGCCCAAATGGATACTTGGCCGAATCACACCCTAGAGAGCTGTTTGATAGTGTGCCGCTGATTTGGATGCGTCCGTGTAAACGGGATGATTTAAAAGCAAGACACACGTATTTGTGTCCGTTGTATAAGACAGCGGAGCGTCGTGGTATTTTGTCGACGACTGGGCATAGTACTAATTTCGTGGTAGCCATGTTGATGGAGTGTAATCCGAAAACACCCACGTCTCATTGGATAATACGTGGAACAGCTTTGCTTTGCCAATTAAGCTTTTAAGGGATTTGGTGGGGGTATGGCAGAGTAAAAGAGCTACTTAAATTAAACACGAGTATATTTTTTTTTTTATGGTGTTATAGCAATAAAGGGATGTTTTATATATTTTTGGGGTTTTTAATAAAACAAAAAAAAAACTTGATGGTGTTTTGTGTTTGTTTTATTGAGAGTAAAAGAAGAAATGTGGAAAAAAAGAACTTGATTTTGACTCGTTTTGATATTCAATTTGCATTGCAAATCGTTTGTCGAAAGGTGCGATGCGATGGTTGAAAGAATAAAATGAGACTTTTGGGAGTAATTTTGTTATGGAATAAGGATGTGGCTATGAATATATGAATAAAGAAGAATCAGCTATTAAAGGTAAAAGTGTATAGAATACTTAAGTTGGTGAAATAGCCATTAGAAATGGGCTTCAAGACTTCGAGAAGGATATATGAAATTTATGATGAAAAAGGATAATAAGAATGAAATATCTCACGAATGAGGTAAACATGTGAAGATGAATGGAATAAACGTATCAAAATGTATCAAAAGAAGATGTGGAACATTAATATAAACTAGAAATATAATTTTAGGTAAAGCAGTATCAATTTGCAAAATAAATTTAATTATTAAGGTTTCAAAAAAATATTCGGGAATGCTACTTTAGTTCAAAAACTTAATATACCTAGTAGAAAAAAAACATTAAAATTAACAGAGTTGAATGAGGAAGTGATTTATATACTGGCAAAGGTATCAATTTGTCATTCCATCCATTTCTTCTCGATCTTAAATTATGTAGCTATTGTTGTGAGTTTTTGGCCATTTCATTTATACGTGGTAGAAATTTTTTTTAAAATTTACTAAGTTTAAACGGTCACTGTGGCGTATGCGTAACATTTTTTTTTTTTTGTTAAGGCAATAATTGCAATAACACGGTGTTACAAAAATGAGGTTTCAAAACATACGCGGGCGGAGACCTATCAGGTTTTGTAGAGCTAGTCGCACTGATTACGAAACGGTATTTGAAAATCCCCCTAACACCCCCAAAATCTGGAGTTACGGGCAAGAAACGGTTTTTTGGACCTTCACCCATTGAAAAAATTCTAACTTCGTCAATTTTTTACCTATTTTTGATTTTTTTACAGTTTCTAATAGAAGATATACCTTTTCAACAATGTATAAAACACGTAACTCGGTTAAACCACTTAGAATTTATAAGTTGTCAAAGTTCAAAAATTCCATTTTTTTCGTCATTTGCCCAACTTCGGCATCAATTTAAAGCATATGTTTTCAAAACAACATGCTATTTAAAAAATATATTCTAAAACTATATCTATTTCCCAATTAATCGAGGTATTTTTTATGAAAATCACTTCAAAATTGGCTTAGAAAAAAAAAATTTTCGATTTCAACCCAGATACAGAAATTCGAACTTTTAGGTATAGAAAAAAAATGTTGTTTCGGCAAGTAGTAGGATAACTTGGGCGCCAGGATTTGATAACGGGTTTTTGTAAAGGAGCTCAATACAAACATTTTTTTTTTTTGGAGGGGGGTCTATCTCTGCCCGTTCAGGTGGGAGGGGCATTTTTCTAAAAAAATATTATCAAAATAAAAAAAAATTATCAAAAAACAACGGCAACACTTACAGTAATAAATGATACCATTTCCGAAAGGCAAAATTGTACATTTTTAAATTAATATAATATAACCAATAGTTTTTGAAATAATCGATTTCAAAGTTAAAAATAGAAGAAAAAAAAATTTTAAAACTCATTTTATACTATTTTTGTTCAGACTGTGAATTTTAGTAAATTTTTTAAAAAATATAAAAAATTGCAAACTTTTTGAAGTTTTTTTCCTACAGATCGAAAACGGTCTGTCAAATCGAAAAACCGTTAATGTAATAAATGAAGGTAATAAAAAGATCTACAACTTTTACTTCAAATTAATTTTTAAAAAAGCTCAAATAAAAGAGATATGACGAAAATAAGAAAATCACCCTTTGACTTGCTTCAAAAAAACCACGCTAACTCTTAAACCGAAGGTTTAACATATTCTGTAGGAAATTCAATTATCTTTAAGATTGCTATACAATTTTTTCTGCTAGGTCCAATAATACGCGAGTTATGTGAAAAAGTAAAATAAATCAATTTTCAGAAAAATTGCATTTTCAAAACCGTCTGCCGAGGGTTTGGCCACACTCAAAATGTCTGCCATGGGTATTTTTGCTATCAGGGAGTCCACCGCTACAGGATGCGATTAATTTTAGGTGGTTACCCCAAAGTCTAAAAACGCCAAAAAAAACGCATTTTCGGGACAGTCTGCCGGGGCTTTGGCCGCACTTAAAATGTCTGCCATTGGTATATTTGTTATCAGTGAGTATGTGGCGTTGGTTATCAATAAATTTTAAGTGGTTACTCTCACTAAATCGGTTTTCAGAAAAATGGTACTTTTGATGCGCTTTTTCTCGACAACCAACGGCCCAAATAAATGCAGGCAGACTAAGGTATTCGTCATCACCATGACCCACGCTACCTCTGACATTCATATGAATCGGTTACCTCTCACGCAAGAAATCTGCTCCTGGCTCTTAGACTAATATGTTTGTATGTCTTCTAGTTTATGAGAAAATCGAAAAATAAAAACAAATAAAAACAAAAAATATTTAAAAAAAGAAAAATCTGATAAAATAATTTTTCAATTTTCTCAAAAACTAGAAGACATAGAAACATATAGTTTTCACTGTTTGATAAGGAATCAATTGAGGCAGGTTTCTGTGTGAGTAGTTTTTTTTTTACTAATATTCACAGTCTGGACAAAAATAGTATAAAATGAGTTTTAAAAAAAATTTTTTCGCCTATTTTTTTTTAATGTAGGTAGTCTCTTACTAAACTATGTATAGTTGACCCTTGTTTTTCGAAACTCTTAAATATGAATAAATATTAAATATAAAAAAGTTCATGTGTGCAATTCACACGTGGTAGAAGTGAAACCTTAAAAAAATCATTTTTCTTGCAAAAAAAAAAAAAAATGGAAAAATGGAAATGGTGTTTTGAAGTATGTATTTTTCAAGTTTTTTCAATTTTAGTTTGTGTATGTAACTTAATGTTAATGTACGGCTGTGTGTGATCAGCATGCGTATTAAAGTTAAATACAATTTGTATGTGCTCTAGATCAAAAGATATAACGTGTTTAGAAGAAGAACATCTTTTTACCGTTATCTCTGAATTTTTGATACGAAATCAATTTGAATTTTGTACAATTTTAGTTTATTTAATTACCTATCTACAGTATAAATTTAATTTATCTATCTATTAAAACAAAAAAGTTATAATCAATTGATTTTTCCTGTCGCTTTTTCGTTTCATCTTGTTTCAAATCACTACGATACTTAAGAAGTTTTCACTTCAAAATAAAATTTGGATTTGGAGGAAATATTTGAAAACCCCTATTTTTTTAGATACCTTGGATTTTTTTCGAAAATCTTGAAACAATAAATTTTTTAAACCCCCAGGAATTCATAGGCCTGTTCATTGTGAACTAATATCTGTAAACCAAAACTTGTTTTACAAAATTACAAAATACACAAAAATAGTCTATTGCAAATAATACAGCAACCCGAATTCCTAGAAACTTTTGGTTTTCAGTTATGAATAGAGTCTAAAGAGACCTTTCTTTTGATGTCTCTCTCGATGGATTTGGAGGAAATTTTCGAAAATCCCTGTTTTTTAGACAAGGGGTACCCCTTGGATTTTTTCGAAAATCTTAAAAAAATAAATTTGTAATTTTTTAAGCTGAATCCTGTTCATTGTGAACTCATATCTGTAAACCAAAACTTGTTTCGAGACTTCGATCCGAAAATATCTGATTCCGAATGGAAGAAAAAAAAAAATTTCGAATGCAAATAATTCAGCGACCCAAACTCCTAGAAACTTTTGGTTTTCAGTTATGAATAGAGTCAAAAAAACCCTTTCTTTTGATGTCTCACTCGAGGGATTTGAAGGAAATTTTTGGAAACCCATATTTTTTAGACAAGGGGTACCCCTTGGATTTTTTTTTCGAAAATCTTAAAAAAATAATTTTGTAATTTTTTGAACTCCTAGAAACTTTTGTTTTCCAGCTATGAATAGAGTCTTAAGAGCCCTTTCTTTTGATGTCTCACTCGATTGATTTGGAGGAAATTTTTGAAAACCCATATTTTTTAGACAAGGATTACCCCTTGGATTTGATCTTTATAAACAATCGAAGTTAATTTACTCCATTTGAAGTTAAATCTGTTCCCCAAATTAGGAATGTAAGACTTGTCTGCCACTTCCCAAGAGCCTTTTGCACGTTGAGTGCTTTGAAATTTTATTTTGGAATTTTTTTTCCACAAACAAGGAAATTTCTTCTAAATTTGTCAGTAGACTAAAAGGTGACAAAGGCAAACAAAACACATAAAAGCTTCGAAGCTATTCCGAGAGTGCATTTTAGATTTGAATTCCATTTGTGCACATATAGAAAAATATAAATACCCCCTCTATATGCATATTCTTCATACCTCATACATACATATATAAAGTTTGTATATGTACAAAAAGTTGAAGAGAAAATACCCATCATCTGGGTTTTCTCACCCTGATAATGTGCATTCTATCAAGCATAAGAGAGAAGGGATGTTGAAAATTCAGTGGTATTTTAATATCCTGAAAGTATTTGGCAAACATCCGGTTGTTTTCGAATGTGCAACGGTATGGTAAAATGGTGATTATAGAAGGTTAGAGGCATTTTTGGTGAGTGTGTGTGGAGTAAAGGTTGAATTTACCTCTTCTTATTGTTGTTGTTTTCCTTTGAATCTCTTCTAGAAGTTTATAACTCCCTTATTTTGTATTGTTGTTGTGGCTGAAACATTTAATACTTTGAATATCTAATTTAATATTTTTTGGGGGCGCCCAAGGATCAAACAATAGATTCAAGAGCAGAAAAAGAAGAAGAGGAAGTGAGCCGCATATAAACGCATTATATCGAAAAGTCGTTATGCACACAAAGAGAAGACAAAGGTATCCTGTCCCGTTTTGTGTTTCTGATTTTCTATTTTTTTTCCATATTTTTTTTTTGAAGATACCAAAGATGGTTGCTAAGGCGGTATGTCACTTCGTTTAATGTGATTTGATGTTAAGTATTTTTAAATGGGATATCTTTCTGAAGGATGCTGCTTAAGGGTGTGTTGTTGCTTTTAAAGGGTGGTTGGTGGGAATGAGCCTATGTCGTCGTTTTTAATCCTGTTTTATTGCATTTTTTTTATGATGTTCGTTGACTTTATTCTTCTTTGGAATGACATGATGAAAGTCTAAGGTGAAGGTTCTTAAAGGGAGAGAAATTGTAATGAACTCATAGGAAAAGAAAATAAAAAATTTGAAGATTAGACTTTTAAAAAGTACCTTGGAATTTTGACAGCTTTATGTAACATATAGCTAAAGGCAAAGTTGAAAAAAGAGGGTTCGAAATTAACTCGGTTTTTTTTTTAAAGAGTTAGGCGTGGTTATAATGGGGCTTTATGATGCAGACTTGGCAAGTATGGAAAGGTCTGGAGTAATATAACCTAGTTACATAATTAGCATGGGTTTTTTGTTGCATTTTTGGGACAAGAATTCACATGAGACTAGTAAAGCAAATGATTAAATTGTTGTCGGACGAATGTAATATATACTAGGGGTCGGTTATTTTCGGCTTTCGGATTTCGAAATGATACATTGCTTTCGAAGCTAAGTTTTTCTTTCCATTTCAAAAGATGAATCCTATAATCTATTTTTTCTTTCAATAAATTCGTTAAAAAAAATTCAGTGAAATTTTGCGAATAAATATTAAATAATAACAGAAAATTGTTAAAAATGTCTATAATAATTGAATCGTTTATTTTCAAAACATGATAAGTCCACTTTTTTTCAAAATTCGTTTTCTTAACTGAATATGTTCTTGGGGGATAACCACACCTGCCTTCAAAATATGAAGCATCTACTCAGTCTATATTCGATTTTACAGCTAAGCGAAAAAAATTTTTATTGTCAAAACATCATAAAAGTCCCGGACTTATCATCTTTTGAAAATAAACAGCAACTTTTTTATGAGTAATTGACTACACATAGAGAAGCTAACTACTGACTCAAAATCTTAAGTTGAAAGCGTCGCACAGTGGCCCATTTAGGCAAAAGTGCTTGCAATATTCATTTTTCGAGTGGGTCTACAACGAAAAACTTTTTAGATGAGTGCATTCACAAATGTTTGGAGCTCGAGTATTCGAAAAAAATTTTCAATTTGGGTTATTGGTGTGCCTTATAGAGCAGGCCAAAGTTAATAATTTTTTGTTATGAAAAAAAAATGTGTTTTTTTATTTTTTTTCTTAACTTTGAGTGTTTAAACTAGGAAGAGGACTTCTAAAAGGTTTTGATTTTTATTTTTTTTTCATATGCTGTGTAATTATTTAAACCAACAATTGAAAAAAAAAAAGTAAAAAATTTATTTTTTAGTTGTTTAATTAAAGGTTTTTTGAAACACCGTTTTTTGCACACTTTTTCGACTTCAAATTGCATAGAAAAAAAAAAAAGATTCCTACGTAATCAAACCAAGCTCAGCTGATTCAAAATCCTTATATATTTCTCAATAAAAATCCAAAAGCTCAGCTGCGTCATTTTGCATCCAACTGAGCTAGAGCGATTTGATTTGATAAAGTCAGTCATTTTTTCGACTTTTTTTTCTCATGTGTAAAAATAAAATTTTGGAAAATTAGAGTTCTTTGTTTTGTATGTGATGGATTCCAATAACATGACTTTTATTTAAAAGGAAAAACATATTTTATGTATATTTACTACATAATTTGTTTGAAAGGGTTTTATAGCTTATTTCTTTTAAACCTCTAATAAAACTTTTAATTAATATCATTAAATTCCATTCAGGTACTTTAATTTGATAAGAGCTTTTTACCGGATTAACGAATTTTCTAATTCGTTAATCCGGTAATTTCTACAGACAGGTAGTTTTCATGGGATGTCATAAAATTATAATTAATAAAAGGATTAGAATATTTTTTGGTGCTGGTATTTATTTTTAAGGTATAAAAAGATGAAACACTAAGATGAAATTATCATTTAAAGTTTAAAAGAGTAGTCGCATAGTTCAACAAAAATATTTGAAATGGATATATCGCATAACAATTTGTTTGAAATTTTTGTCAACATTAGGACTTGTGAAGAATTTATTTCTGCCGTAGTGAGTGAATACCAACTACCAGATGCAAATTTGTTGGAAATTGAACATACATTAAAAGTATTTTATTACAACATTAGAAACAAATAAAAACTACAAGAAGTACAGATATCAAAACACGTGCAAAGTTTCAAGGATTCGGCAGAATGAAGACCTAATTAACATGCTTGAAACCTCATCGGATCCACTTATTTCTTCCTTAAGGCATGTAAGAACCCAAAAAGATCTGAAAGAACAATACTCTCCAGAAATGATGAGTTTATTACAAATTTCCCCCGACTTAGATGATAGTTTTCAAGAAATCTAGTGTTGTTTATATGTTAATTTGTTACTTTTACCCTTTTCCACTATTTCCACTATTTCACTGAAATACACTATAAATGTACTCTTGTATAAAGAAAAATAAAAAAATGCATACAAATTAAAAAAAAAATACTTTTTTCCCCACTGTTTCACTCGAATTGGTTCTTTTCCTTTTTCCCCACTGAGTCACTTCACTCAGATTACTTCAGAAATTGATTTTGACGATTGTATATCAATATACCATAGTGTTTATCACCTTATCTAAAACTTCTTACTTTAACACCAAATTCTGAAACACCCTGTAAAGTTTTTTTTTTTGAAACTCACAATTTTCATAGCCTTGGAAATTTCCTTCAATTAAAAAAAAAAATTGTGGCGATATCTTTATTTGTTTAGAAGATATTAATTTTTCAAGCAAAAAAGTCAAAACGGGCCACTGTGCGTAGTTCAAGTAAAATAACTACTCGAAACATTATATTCTACTCCCAAATGCAATTGTTTGATAGACTGAGGCTTTAAAAAAATTGTATATTCATTTTAAAACTAATTTCACATTCGTTTATTTTCAAAGTATGATAAGTCCAAAATCGTTTTTATTTTTTATCTTTTAAACAATCGGTCCATAAAGTAAATACCAAACGATATTCTGTAGCTAGGTAAAAGTTCTACAAAATATATTTTTTATACATTTTGCTACACTTAACAAAAGAAAATAGAACGTTTTTTTCTTCTTCTGAAAAATTTGAAATCATGGACTTATCATGTTTTGAAAATAAATGATTCAATTGCCAAATGCCAGACCAAAAAATTTTAAAATAGCTATTTTTTTATAATTACAAATAACTATTTAGTTTGTTAGTTTTTTTTTTAACAAAAGTCTATATTTTCGAGAAAAACCAGTGTCAAACTGTACGTAATTTTTCTCAGTGTGTTGTTGTCAAATAAAAGTAAAATTTAATTTTTTTTTTAAACTTCTTAGCGAAATAAAGAACGTTTATATAAATTAATTGTTTTTAATTATTATTAACCAATGTTTTAGTGATAATTGTTTCAAAACTAGGAATTTTCAAAATTTCACAAGACCTGCATTTAACCAAAAACCGTAAATATTTGGGATAAACAAAAGCTACGAGATTCTAAGATCCCTAAAATTGGCCTATCGGCATATTTTGTTTTAACCATAATTTTTGAGAAACCCTGTAATAAAAAAAAAAAACACTTACAATAGAGAATCCTATTAAATAACTATTTTTTCATTTTTACACATTTTTTATATAATTTCCCCTCCACACACACATTAGGTAAAACTGTTTATAAAAAAAAAATCCAAAATACAAAATGTAGCTTAAAACGGTCTCCGAACTATAAAAAACTGTGAAAAAATGTTGTACTTTGAGATATATATAAAAATATTTTCAAAAAGAACAACTACTCTTCTGTTTAGAACTGTAAAAATAAAATGCACGACTGGGTCGCACGTACTTGCTTTTGTAGTTCAAAGCATCTTTATCTTAAATATCTATTGGAAATTTAAGATTTTGTGAAGAAAAAAAAAAAAAATAAAAACAAAAAAAAAATCGAAAGTTAAAAAAATTCAATTTTTTAAAAATTTTTTGAAAAACTTTTTTTTTTAATTTTTTTTTACATTTAACACTTCAATACCTATGATGTCTGTAAATTTTGAAAAAATTGACTTATGCTTTGATGAAATATATGAACTCAAAAAACATGTCAATTTTTGAAAAACGGCAACGCCATATTTCCGCTCTTGGCATTTTTTGAGAAAAACTAAAAACGCAGTTTTGTTGGAATCAATAAGAGTACTGCGCACACCAAATTTAAACGAAATCGTTAGAGCCGTTTTCGAGAAATTTGAAATACCTCGAAAACGTTATATGGGAGATATGCGTTAAATTAGAGATATTAAAAAAATAAAAAAAAAGGACCTAGGGAATTACGTAAAAATCATCTGTACCAAGTTTCAAGCAAATCCATCCACCCGTTTAGGCCCTAGCTCGATGTACAGATGGACGCACAGACGCACAGACGCACAGACGCACACACGCACAGACCGACGGACGGCATGACGAAAACCACTTTTTTGATCTTCTCCATCATCGTAATGTTGGTTTTGATTAAAACCTCGATTTTTTTTTTCTACACGAAACCAATACTTGCCCTATAGAGCAAGTAAAAATCTGAAATTGACCGAAAAATGGCTGAGTAAAAAATCGTTGAAATCTGAAAACATTGAAAAACGGTTTTTTGACGATAACTTGAAATTTTGAGGGTCTACGAAAAATTTCAAGTGAGAAAATATGATGTACTCAGTAATACCTACAACCTCTGCTAGGTCATTTCCAAAGTAATTGACATGATTTTTATTTTGTAACACATTGCAACTTTGGCCTAAGTATTTCGGACATGCATAAAAAACATTTTTTTTTGGAATCGGTTTCTGAACCAGGAAATAAAGTTATATTTGATTTATTTAAGACCTACTATCTTTATTTAATGATACATCGTTCACATTGATATTCTAGACCCCTAAAGTTGTTTTGAAAGAGGAACATTTTTCTAGTACTAATTTTTGGAGTTAAAGCTAACATTTTAGCTTGAAATTTTTTATCATAAAACAAAGTTGATTTTTACAGAATTCCGTCCTCGAAATGTTCCACCCCCATGATTTTGACCTATAAAAGTGTACCGAGTTCTTAGATTTGGTTTTAAATTTGTATCAGTTAAATTTTGATTGTTTTCGTGACAATTTTCCTTCCAATTTATAAATTTTTAAAGTTGTATGAAAACTACAAAAATTAATTGATAAAAATTTAAAACCGAACCTTAGAACTGTTTTATGTTTTTTGTGGCAGCATATTTTCAGCATAGGAGAACTTGGATACCACGCCCACTGAATTGAAAATCTCAAATTGTCAATTTTAATCTGTCAAAGAGCGAGTCGGTCAGTCCTGTTACGTTTTTTGCGATTTTTGAAGATCTATATCTCAGAAACTACTCATCCTTTAAGTAGCTGAAATTTTAAAAGGAGTTTGTTTTTGACTAGCTCAACAAAAGGAGGGAGTTTTAAATTTCTGGCATATTTGGTATAAATGTTAAAGGGGGGTCAAAAATGGCTTGAGTTAGTTTCCTGTAAGTAAGGGTGTAGTGCCCAAATTGCTATAGATTTCGCCTGGACACTACGTGCCCCTTGATTTCTATTTTATAAGCCTCCGCTCGAAATTTCACCCGTACTTTACTCAAATTCTCTCTTTTTCACGTAATTTGGTACGAAGCTCATAATTTTCCGTTTATCTTCAGTTGAAAATTACAGTATTGAATTATATTTCAACGGCCCTGAATGCTAAAGATTTGAACTCAATTATTAAGAACTACTTACATTGGCATTTTTCATTCAAAGTTGCAATATGGAATTGTATGTTAGGGTGGTACAAATATTAAGTTTTCATTTTTTTTTTGCAACCTAAAACTTTTACTGTGGATCATTTATATTGTTTCAAAGTTTTACAAGTTTTCAGGATTTTTTTATGAAATCAGGTAGCCGTCGTTTTCAACTTAGGTATACTCGTATAAAACTGCATTTTGAAATTTTTATATAAATAATTCAATTTTTTTTTTTTTGAAAAATCAATTTTTTGAAAACGGGTTGATGAATTTTATTGAAGTTTTGTTTTTATGTGTTAAATAATATTTACTTAAAAATGGCATACAAATTTTTTTTTTGAAAAATGTTAGTCAAAATTTATACATATATAAAAAAATTATTTAAAAAAACTGATTTAACGATTTTCAATTTTATATTTTCTAAAAATTCCTTTTAAAACGGTGTTAAAGATATTTTATTTATTTTTACACTATATTTATGAAATTCCTTAAAAATATAAAATTTTAAATTTTCCCTAATTTTGCTTTTTTTTTTAATAAAAATATAATAATTTTTAGCTATATGCTTGTAAGACATCAGGTCTTTTAAATGCATAGGTACTGCACTAGTTTCTTTTACCATAAGAGCAGGTACGTGCAACCCCAGGTAAAATCCGAAAATCCGCTTAATTTAATACAGAAGCCTCTTGTTTTTAGCATAAATCTTTTTTTTCCTGTGTATACACAAATGTTATCTATATTTTAAATGAATTGTTATGAATTTTGAGGTATAAATTAAAAAAAAATATTTTCTAATACATATAATTTCTTTCTAAGTTCTTTAAAAAAAAAAAGATTTTTAAGTAGAAAAATTTGCTAGAAAATCCAAATTTATTATTTAAATATTCCATCCTTGTTCATCAACAGATACATAGTTGCATTTTAATATTCCTAAATTACATCAAAGTCAAACTTAATTCTTATCAGAATTAAATCAAGAGTAATTTTACAAAAGGTTAAAAGAAGTATCCAAACAACCTCTTGTATTATTATTTTCTTGAAAAAAAAAGAAGAAGAAAAAAAAGAAATAACAAGACTTTTCTATTTCAAGATGAACGAACATAAAAAAAAAAAAAAAACACAGAAAAAATAACTAAGCTAGTTAGAATTACTATTAAGCAAAAGGCAAGTTTCTTCTTCTTTTATATTATTATTATTTTTCTTTTTGTTTTGTTTATTTTAGTTTTTTTTTTTTTTGTATTTTCTTATTCTTGTCAAAGAGCTTATCCATAATGAGGTCCTACAGCGAGCAACACCATCCTTGCAATGAATTTTCTTTTCCCTTTGTTCTTTAAAGCCATTATGATGGAAATACCCAAAAGCCTCTTACGTATATAGCTACAGCTACACGAATAGAGTTTCTTAGTTCCTATAGTGTAGTGTTGTAGCTGAGCTTCATAGCAGCATCACAGCCATCATAATAATGAAAAAAAAAATAAATAGAATAAAATAAAATAAAATAAAATAAAAGAAAAATAAATTCTTCAATCTCAATAGCCATCCTTTTCTAAATTCGATTTTCAACAAAACATTTACTATGAGTAGCGAGTGTGTTTGCATTCCACTTTTGTATCTATCTCACTTTATAAAACGCACACAAGCACTTGTCTCGGCCGGCGCGTTTATTTTATTTTACAAAACAACCAGAAGCAAACCTCGCTACCAACCACCCCAACACAAACCCAGGGGATGAAATTCTCATCCCCCTTTCAAACAGCATCTTTATATAGAGTTTTTTTTTTCTATTCGAAAGGTAGCAGGCGCGGATCTAGGGTTTTTTTTTACAAAGAAGGTAGGAAAATAGTATATTTACCTAGCCTTTTCAGCAAGCTCCTGGTCCTCGTCTAAAATAGAGTGGAATACAACATTTCCTATAATATAATTTGCCAGCTTCGCAGCTGTATTCAGGAAGACAAATTCTCAGGTCACCTCAAAATTGATGTGTTCACAGCTTGATCATAATGAAAACCCACGGCTCAAAGTGCAATTCAGAGTTTCACAAGAGATGGAATGAAGAAATGTGCAAAGTATAGACCAGAGAGTTCGGACACCATGCATAGACCATTTTTATTTTGCCTTTCTCATAAAGGATTTAGCCGATATAAACGAATTTTTTTATACCAAAGCGTCTGAGTATGTAATTGTTAAAAAAAAATTTCAAACATTTTTTTTTTTTTTTGAAAAATCAGTTTTTTTTTTTAAATTTCTTGAAATGTTGTTTTTATAGTAGTGGAGTAACTAAACCAAATTATTAGGTTACCCAGCCGAACAGCTCCGATTTTGATGATCTTTTCTTTCATACGTCGCCGTCCGTCGGTAGTTAAAAATACTTTCACCTCTATTGGTTAAAAATTGCCAATGCTTACGTATTGCATTTTAAAATTAAAATTTTTCTTAACAAAACCATTTTTTGCTTTAATTTCATATATTAAATGATCTTCTAAATTTAATATAGAGTTTTTAAAAACATATGGTCCTCAAACTCAGAGTTTTGAAAAAAAAAATGTTATTAAAAAATTTTAATTGACTTTTTTTCAAAATTTATCGTAATTAAATAAGAATTTATTTTAAAAAATTTGTTGGCTATAAATATTATAAGGTTTTTGAATTCCGAAGATAAGAAGGTAGGTAATATTAGAGTTTTGAAGAAAAAATTAAAAATTATTTTAATTTCATTGGATTTTTTTTTTTTTTTTGATAAAAACTGAATTTTGTATTGAAATAATTGATTTTCTTTAAGACTTTGACTAATAAGGCCTTCAAACTTTCGCTATTTAACTTTGGACTGTTGAATGAAGAAAAAATGAGGAACTCTGAAAAAAAAAAATGAGTTCAAATTTTTTTTTTTTTCAAAAACTTCTACTAAAAATAGTTCTTTGAAAATGAAATATTTTGAATTTTTTTTGTATAAATAGTGTAAAACATATTGACATTTTCTTTTAAGGAATTCAAATAACAAATTATATAGCCAAAAAAATTTGAAAAATAAATGCATATTTTATAAAGAAAATTTTTTAAAAAAGCAATGTAAAATTTGTTTCATTACATTTATTTTTTAAAAATTCTGAGTTTGAGGACAAGTTTTAAAAAAACACTTCATTCAATTTACATAATCTTAATTTTGCAATTAGGAACAACTTTCTAGCTTTTTAAAAATGTATATTTAAATATTGTTGGTGTTGCCGTTGTGTTCAAGTAATTTTTTTTTTGCTTGAAGTCAATTAGTGAAAAAATTGCTTTTATCGCTTAAACGTTTTTTTTTTTTTTAATAAAATAAAAAAAAAAAAAAATAATATCGCAACAGCGGTAATTTTTAACCTATTAAATAGGTTAAATTATTTTTAATTACTAACGTTTGAAAAAAGGATCATCAAAATGGGACCTGTTCGGCCGGGTTCCGTAATATTCCCATTTTTTGAGCTATAGTTACTCCACTATAGGCAAAATAATCAATTTTTAAAAACAGTATATGAATTTTTTTTTTGAAAATTTTTTTGAGAATTTATATTAAAATTTTCAAATTTTCAAAAAAATATTCTAAAAATTCTTTTTTACCTTTACAAGAAATTAAATGCCATACTTTGTTTTGATATTAAGGTATTAAAATTGATTTCTTATAAAATTAATGATAGCTGGTCAAAACCAAACTCCTCACAAAATTTCAGCTTCTTACGATGAGTAGTTTCTGAGATGTAGGGCTTCAAAAATCGCAAAAACCGTAACTGACTCACTGACATATTATCAAAATTATGGAGAACTTCCCGCTATCGTAGAAACGATGGTAGTTTATACAAAGGGAAACATTTAAAATTTGAGAATTTAAGCAAGGGCACAGTGTGTCGTCCCCTTATGATAAATCACTTTTTTTTTTGTTAAAAATTAATATTTTTGCTATTAAAATATAATTTAGAAGTGTCAACTCATATGAAAACATATTTATCTTACAAAATAACCCAGGTTATGTATTCAAAATAAGCTCCGAAACATGAGTACCTCGGAAATCGAAAATATTTTGAGGAATTTATGGGAATCTTTGAGAGTATATATTTCACGTTTGGTAATTGTTTGAAAAATTTTGTTAATGTTATTTTGTTTATTTGAGTGTTGTTGTAAAACGTATAACAAAAAAAAATTAAATTTATAAAATTATATATGAGTTATTAAAATTTCTTTGATAAATGGCCAAAAAAAAAAAATTTAATTTTTAAACTTAATTTAAAAAAATACTTATTAAATCATATCGATAATTTTTTTATATTATTTTGCCATAGGCTTATACTTAATATTGGCAAAGTTTGGTCTGCTTCTGTTTGCGATTACCAGAGATATTCACATTTATGTGCTACGAGTCAAGTACTCAAAATAATTCATTTTTTGAGAAACATCTTCAAGGGGATCACAAAAATGAAAAAATCGATGTTTTTAATAATTTTTAGCCATACACAAGTAACAAAAAGCTGTTTATGTAATTAAAAATATTTTAAATATTGTGTTCAACAAGAAAAAAATTATATTTTTCTGCATACTAAATTTTTAATATAATTACTTGACCCGGCCACGCTCTACTGTGTATTATAGCGTATTTACCAACCTCGCCGATATAAGAATTTACGAAAATGCAAATAAAACGTTATTTTAAAATTTGAAAGCGATTGACAAAAAACTATTCGAGATTTGCTATGAAACGCAAATAAACATACGATTTTTTTGTATAGAAAAGATAAACAAAACAAGTTGACTTCAACTTAAGATTTCTCAAGGTAGAAAAAAGATATTGAAAAGATTTAAACGGGCTTTAATAGAAACTGTCACAAATTTACTTAAAATAAATCACCACGTTCAAGAACATAACCTCAAAAACTGTTAAAAAACGACATTTCAGATTTTCTAACGGGAATATTTCAAAAACGTGATATGATAGAATTTTTCTGAGTTCGGATTCGAGATCAGCACACCAAAAACCTTACGAAAAGTATATTTTTGTTTATATATAAAAAAAAAAATTAATTTTGCTCACAAGTGGCTTCTTCAATAAATGTTAATTTCATAAATTATACTAAAAAAAAAAGTAATAGGTTGTTTAATTTGTTAACTTGTAATTTTTTTTTCTATTCCTGCCATAAAAACACAAAAAAAGATATTAAAACTCCAAAAACTTAGCTGCAAGTATTTATGATAAACTTTTGTATGGGCTCGACACACTGTGCAGGGGGCGTGGCAACCGCCCATTTTTACTGAATTTTCATCAAATAAAGAGATTTTCAATTCTACAGCCATACCTTGCAAAAAGTAGTGAAATCACAACAAAAACATAACTGTTAAAAAAAGAGCCAAGTTCTTCTATGTTAGATGTAATAGTGTACCAAGTTCAAAAGTTTGGGTTCAAATTCGTATCAATACAATTTTGATTGTTTACTTGGCAATTTTTTAAATAACTTTAAAAATCGGTAATTAATAGAAAAATTGTCAAGAGAACAATCAAAATTTTATTAACACGAATTTAAAACCAAACTTTAGAACTGGTACACTTTTACATCTCCGTACTTTTTGTGCCAGCATAATGTCAACATTGGAGAACTTGACTCTTTTTATCCAAGAAAGTAATGTTTTTGTTGTGATAAAAGTTACAGAACAGGGACACTGGACGAGGTCTTAAGAAAAACTATCTTAAATGTTCTTTCCATTCTTTCTGCTAAACTATTTGATCTGGTTGGTGCTGTCATCATATATGCATTTAATTTAAGGTAAATTGCTTAGAAAATAGTTAAACACATTTTGAATGGACAAATGTACATTTGGTTATCTATGTAAATGTGCTCCCAAACGCTAAACTCGCATAGACAAAGGTTGGTAGCTATTTTGGGTACTGAGAAGAATATGTACCATAATCCAAATAATCGAGAGAAGATATTGCTTCTTCACAATTTTATGATATAAATGAATTTTCCTCAAATAACCGAAATAATGAATATTTCGTTGGGCAAATGTTAAAGGATGGAAATTCTTATAATTTTTCTATGTGTAGTTTTATTTTTAAATACTCAAAATTTAGCTTTTAGTATTCTAATACAGTAGTTTAATATATTAAAGTGATGAACAAAAATAAATAAGAAAAATAAAGTTCGCTGCTCAGCTCTTTTGTTTCAAGAATTTCAACAAATTATACTTGCTAAAAAAGAGCTTATTTTCAAGTTTAAACGATGAATATCAAATAAAAAATTCAATTTAATTCAATCAAAATTCTCCACATATGCAAAAGGCTTACATTAGGGATTACCAGGACAGAAAATAGTTCACAATTTTCTTCTTAAACAATGTTTTGAGTTTTGATCCGTCAGACTTAGGCCCAATTTATTCACTCTCCATTATTTTTAAAGGCTCCATTAAAAATTATAAAACTGTCAAATCGCATACAAATTTTAAAATTTCCCTTTTTTAATGGCGACTTTAAATTTAATGGAGTGTGAATAAATTGGACCTTAGTGTTTTAAAAATATATCTATTTCCCCTTTTTCACGACCGCTCCTGTTGCTACGATATATGAATTCCTGGTCCTGTCCTAGCAATACCGAACCAGGAGCCACCCAACTACACCAGGAGCGGTCTAAGTGTGATCTGACAGAGTAGGGTTAGTTTTCGGTACGAACATGGAAGATAGATGGTGGCAATGGCAAGGCAAGCAGGTTTGCCTGTCATGCACATACACAGCAAACACAACACAGCCAACAAAAGCTTAAATAATGAGATTTTCTGGAAATCAACTATTCTTGTTTTTTTTTTTTTTTCGAAGTCCTTTTTTTCTGTATTTTTGTATATATTTTTTTTTTTTGTTTTATTTTCTTTATTTGGTCGTACTTCGTTTTATTTGTCTCTTCTTCTTGTTATTCTTCACCCCAACATCATCCCTTTTGCTTGTACTTGGTTTATCTCCAAGGGATGCTACTACTGCTGCTGTTGTTTGCTCCTGTTTCTGCTACTACTGATGCAACTATATTCTACCTACATAATACCTATGATGGCTCTCACTGTCGTATGTGAAAGCTTAAGTGTGTGCAAATATAAATTCATAGGCCAGGGATGATGAGGTGAGCTATATTACCACACAAGAAACACGTGCGGGAAGCACACAACGGGATAAGGAAGCAGGGAATCAAAAAACCCTAAATAATAGGAATGGGGCGATTTTACCTAGCCCGCCATGTTTTTATGTATGTATTTGTGTGTGCTTGTATATGTGTCTATCAGGGGGATTCTTTGTGAGCTTGCAGAGAATCTATTAACCACCACCAGAGGGAGCCACTGCTCGTGCAACTCCAATCCCTATATTCCATCCAAAAAATCCAGGGTTAAAGTAAAACCGGCTGCTCATTTCTATCCCCCCCCCCCCCCCCCCAAAATCCTCATCATCCCCCACAACAGCATCTAGATATTATCCATGCAAGAGTAAAAGAGATCACAACAACCAATCTAACCCACCCGGTCGGTGGTGGTGATGATGATGATGATGATGATGGTGGTGATGGTATGTATCTGTACTACCTACAGAAGGGTGCGTTCATATGGACCATTTTCTTATCGTTGTGTGTTGTATGATGATGTTCTATGTATTTCGCGCATTCAAGCACACATCAAAATACTAAAACATAGATGAAAAGTTTTACAAGTTTCTCTTCTGTGTGTCCAAGGGTGAAAAGGGGATGACTTGGTTGGTTTTATTGTCGTCATACTCTCGTATAACACCCCTCTTTTGCCCTTATTGCACCCTTAGCAATCCGAAAATCGGTCTACTACAATAACAAATCACTGGCATCAGGAGCAACAGCACATCAGCTTCAGCTAGGATATGGAAATTCTCTACATTTGCCATGGTATTAGTGCAGGATAGCCCTGCTGCACACATATACACACACATTTTATAGCTCGAGATGAACGAACCGAATACGACGATGATGATGCCCGGGCCTTCGTTTTCTATATACAAACCTGGGCTCCAGTATATTTTGATGTTGTTTTTTTTTCTTTTTTTGCTTATTTTGTGTGTTTGGCTTGCGTTGTTGTATTTGTATTTATAATATTTTAGGAGGAAAACGCAACGAGGCGAGGCAACAAGAGAGATGGGGGGCAACCAAAACGATGATGATGCCAAGGATGCTGCTGCTCTCTATGCACGAATGGATGGTTGGATGTTGGGAAAACGCTTTGAATGAATATATTGGTGTGTTTGAGAACAGGGGTTCGCTACATCGACCGTTATTCGTAGTAGACGTTTAGGCGTCAACTAGTGCGCTTGGTGCGCTTTTATACGGTGGCCACATATTTTGAAGGACATCATCATCATTTTGCCTCTCCATTCAAGGAATAAAGCAATTTTCTATTCTATACACATCATCATCATATCAGAGTATTAAAGTGAGATATACAAAAAAAAATATAAAAAAAAAATTATTTTTTTTTATATCTGTTCTTTTTGGCTTATTTTAATGGCATCACTCTAAGTTTTTTCTGATGTTAATCAACGCAAAAGACAGACATAATTTTAGGCTCGTTTTTTTTTTCTTCAAAAGTTGCAAAAAAGAAAAAACTATTTTTTTTTTTCATTCTATCGTGAAATTTGTTAAGTTTTCGAGTGAAAAAAAAAAATAAAACTTGGTAAAAAAAACCAAGAAACGAACTTTAAAGTGATAAAACTACACAAAATCAAAAAAAATCCCTCTGCAACTCTACGAAAAATTGATATTTCAAAAAAAAATTTAAGTCCCTGTAAATCATCATCTCGTCAAGGACATCATCATACTTTTTCATCACACATTATCATTGACATTCTTGTAAAGAAAAATCGAACACAAATTTTTCCCCAAAAACAAAAAAAAGGTAGGTGCATGCTTAAAAAAATCGATGTTGTAATGTAAATGTTGTAAAAATTTAAAAAAAAAAAACAAAAAAAAAATGTAAAACCTATCGGGCTAAATGTTTATTAAATGTCTTTTTCCTCTCTTTTATATCTCTCTCTAAAACTACTATAAGAAAAAAAAAAATTACTATTTTTAAATTTAATTTTTTTTTTATAAAAAAAAAAAAAACGAAAAAAAAAAATAATATACACCTTCGTACATGCGTCGTCGTTATTAGAGAAGATGGACCGCGCCCAAAAATTCGATCAGTTTTCGATAAAATTTTGTGTGTATACTATAAAATAAAATCCAATAAAAAAAAAAATGCAAAAAAAAAGGAATTATTATACATGGAGATGATGAAAATTTATTGTGTGAGTGCGCGCCTGCAGGACGCGAGATGGCGAGAAAAACGTTGTTTTTTTTTTTTTTGTAATTCTTCTGTCGTCCTCGTCCTCGTCGTCGTTCTTTGTTTCCTGTTTTCCATTATAGGATGCGTGTGAGTGTTGGTGTGCGTAAAATTAAATTTATTTAGTTACTGTTTTTTTTTTTTTTGATATCTTTTAATTGCAAAAAATGCATAAATATAATATATCTATCTTTTTTTACGCGAACGTTTGTATGTATGTATCTTCTACATATATAGATACATATATACATAAAACTTTTCCTTTTACATGAGTGTGTAAAAAATCGACAAAAATTTTAACTTTATACAAAAAAAAAAAAAAGAAAACTGGAAATGTAAGTGTTTTTTTAATATTTCAATTTTTTTTTTACTTATAAGCATGAATAGATTTTTTTAATTAAATATTTTAATATAAAAATTCTTTTATAAATTAAATATATAATAAAATAAATGTGTAATAAATTGTGTAGGTATAATATATTTTTTTTGTATGTATAACAGAAAGAAAAAAAATATACCTATAGGTACATTTTGAAAACCTAAAAAGGGTGTGGCACTTACTATACATTACATTCGATGGTAACAATTATTCTGGAACTTAACTGAATTTTTTTGGAAAATCAGTGTTGCTTCTTAATAATTTTTGTATAGAAAAAAAAAAAAAACTAGGAAATAAAAATTCTTTCTTAATCTTTTTTTTCTTTTATTTTAAGAATAACTTTTAATTTTTTTTTATAAAAAAAAAATTAAAAATGAAACTTCATTTTTAAAACTAAAATTTTGAAGAAAAATAAATTTTAAAGAATAATAAAAATCAGACGTTTTTGATGAAGTAGTTTTAGTTTAGAAAATTAAATGATACAAAAAACAAAGCACGGTCATTCTTATAAAATTTTCTAAAAAAATCGAAAATAAATATATATAAATTTATATTTGATTTTTAAGTCGACTTTCAAATAGTTCAATGCATCTTTTGCTATCCTATTTCTAGTATTTCGCTCTATTTAAGATTTTCACGTGAACAGTGTTCTTGTCCCAGAGAAATTTAATTTCGCTTTTCGCTCATTGTGAATTCGGTCCAAAAAGTTGTTCACGTTCGAAAAATTCTTTTTATTCTGAATTTATTTTTAGCAGTTGGAATCCGAAGCCCTATTTTCACCTTAATTCTGGAGGCCCGTGTCGTTTGTCTATCGTTAGACGACTTTTGTAGAAAATCGATCATCGAAAATGAATTTTGGTGTTGTGATAGAAATTTTTCGTTCTTTTTAGTTAACAATTTTGCTATCGACTCAATTTAAGCAAATATTTTTGTCGAAAGAGATACACAATACCAAAACAGATATTTATCGATTCAATCGACTTTTATCCCATCGAGAGTTGAACGACATTCGCAATAAGAGCTAAAATTAGTAAAAATGTTATTTTGATGAAATTTTCAATAGCTTCAAAAATTCCGAGCGAACAAAAAAGTTTCGGGTGAAAAATTTTTTAATATCGTCCTGCCTGTCCACCAATTCTAAGAAATATTTATTTGAGTTTGTTTGAGTACTTTTCAGTTACAAGGCATTGTAATTTATGTAAAATAAATTAAATTAAATTCGGATTTTTTTTTTTTAGTTTTCAGGGGTTTTAATAATTTTTGGAATTTTTTTTAGTTTTCAGGGGTTTGAAATCTAATTAAATTTTATCAGGAAGTTATCAAACTTATGTTCTAATTAATATTATTCAATGAAAATGACATTTACACAAGTATCACAGAATTACTGAAAAAAAGACATAGGATTTCATACTACATTCTTTTTAAGAAGGATTTAAGATCAAATTAAGTAGGTATTTAGGTAAAAGGCATTAATGGTTGAAAAAAAGTAAAAAAGTTACCTTAAAGAATCTAGATTCAATAAAAAAAACCATAAATATCTTATCAATTAAAGACCAAATAAAGGATGAATTAATAAATTTCACAGCGAAATAATAATATTTTGTGCTACCCAAAAAACCTTGTTAAATTAAAAAAATAAAAAAAAAATAAATCATACAAATAGAAAAACAACATGAGAATGGAACATTTTCAAAAATAATTATAATTAAAAAAAAAAAAACAAAATTTGAAACAATCGACCATTTTTTCTGAACGAAAAAAAGGATTTCGTTTAATTTTCAGTACCATGGCTAATAAGTGCTTGAACTTCGTATCTAATTTTCGTTCTATTACATTAGATAGTGGTAAAAATATGGAAATGCATATTGCAATTTTTTAAGTTCACTCATAATTTCGGGGTTATAAATTTAAATAAAAAAATAAATACTTATTTTAACGATCACATTTTACTGAATAAGAAACATTTTTGTCGATTTTTATTGAACTTTTTATAAAAAAAAAAAATTGCCAAACTTAGGACTTAATTGATAAAGTTATTTTTCGAATAAGTTGTGTTAACAAATTTTAGTACCCACTCCGAACGTTTCGCATCAAATTTCATTAATCGTGATCAACGGGAAATCTGAGACATGTCTTAAACTTAATCGATTTAAAAAATTAAAAATAAATTGAAATTTTCTGTTCTGCTTTGCCAAGAAGAATAACTAAATAAAATGCACGACTGGGGTCGCACGTACTTGCCCTTGTAGTTCAAAGTATCGTTATCTTAAATAGGTATTGGAAATTTAAGATTTAGTTTAGTGTCGAAAAAAAAAATCAAATGCAAGTTAAAAAAATTAAATTAAAAAATGATTTTTCCAAAAACTTAAAAAAAAAAATTGTTTTCAAAAACTTTTTTAATTTTTTTTTTTATATTAGACACTTCAAAATTATGTCTGTAAATTTTTAATAAAATTGACTTATGCTTTGATGAAATATACGAACTTGAAAAATTTGTCAATTTTTGAAAAACGGCAACGCCAATTTTTCCGTTCTCAGCATTTTTTGAGAAAAACTAAAAACGCAGTTTTGTTAGAATCAACAAGTCTAATATGCATACCAAATTTAATCAAAATCGTTAGAGCCGTTTTCGAGAAAATGGCGATACCTCGAAAACGTTATATGGGAGATATGCGTTAAAAAGGAGATATTAAACAAATAAAAAAAAACGGGTCTAGGGAATAACGTAAAAATCACGTGTACCAAGTTTCAAGCAAATCCATCTATCCGTTTAGGCCCTAGCTCGATGTACAGATGGACGCACATACGCACAGACCGACGGACGGCATGACGAAAACCACTTTTTTGATCATCTCCATCATCGATTTTTTTTTTCTGCACGAAACCAATACTTGCCCTATAGAGCAAGTAAAAATAGCTCAATATGCAGGTAAATTTGAAAATGCATCGTTAGAAAGGGTAAATTTTAGATACAAAATATTTGTTTTTAAATTTCTCCAAATTAAAAAAAATTAACAATTTTTTCTAGACATACATTTTGTCACTACTTGAAAAATTCCTAAGTTGAATTCTTTTTTTTGTAATGTTTTTTTTTTTTTCTCTTCAAAGTTTTCAAAGCCGTTTAGATAACGAAATCGTGCTATCCTTTATAAATGAAACCCTTTTTTTTTGAACAATCACCGATCATTTAGAACAAATTGAAAGTTTCTACGTTATTGTATCGTTGTCCATAATTTTGTATGATCTGTCAGTGAGTCAGCTAATCAATTATGTAATTTTTAATATTGTTTAGATAGATTGTGCATTTGGCAATGCTGCCAAATTAAGCCTCACTTGAAAATAAAATGCACACGACTGGGTCGCACGTACTTGATCTTGTAGTGTAGTGTTAACAAAAATTTTTGAAAAACTCCTTTTGAAAACTTAAATACATTTTATACTTGAAAACTATAATTTTTTTATAAATTTTGAAAATAACACTGATTTACAGCCAAAAACCAAAATGGACATTCAATTCCACTATTTTTTTCTTACGTACTTTTTACGTACGTAATAATTGCTCAAAAAAAAGTCCAAAAACAGTAGATTTTGAAAATCCATATTTTATCCAATTTTAGCCGTATTCAATATTTGTGACCATATTGTGTTGAAAGATAAAGTATTTTCTTTTCTCCGTTACATGTTCAATATCTATAAATGTTCAAAACATAGAAATAGGCTATTTAGTAAAAACATCAAAAATGTCAGTTTTTTTTTCTCTTTTTTGAATAGTTTTTCTTAGGTTTTTTAAAATATTTTAATATTAAACATTTCTAAAAGGATATATATTGAAAGGAAATTTAATTATCTACAGAAAATTTTTTAATAAAAATTTTCAAATTTGGCTTCCTTTTCAAGTTATAGACATAAAAAAGAATCGAAATATTGATTGATATAAAAATTTACATTTTGTTCTGGCAAAAATTTCATATTAAAATCGATTTTTTAAGAAAAATGTTTTGATACATTGCTTTTCAACATCTGGAGTGTACCAAAAAAGTTATTCTAGTGTTTGTTGCTTATATATGCCGGTTTTTCTGTTCAGATTAATCGTTTATTATTCAATATATAGCCCGAATACTAAGTATGCTGGGGTAAAAAGTCATATCTCGAAAACGTATCCGTACAAATATTTTTAGATAAGATTTTCGAGTTTTCTGGGTTCGAATCTATATGAAAAGTATAACGTCATTTGGTTTTTGGTGTCCAAAAATTTTTTTTTTTTGTAAACTAGTGTTGTTTTAAATTATAAAATGCACAAGCTTCACTAAATAATGTATGTAAACTAAACAAAAATTTTGGATTTTTAAAATTTTAACTATTTTTTTTTTTTTGTTCAACGATCTGTGTTTTCTTAACTTTCGTCCACATGCAATATATATTTATAAAACTGGAAAATCCAAATTTCTTAAAAATGCTCCAAAGATTTTTACTAAAAAAATCATGTAGGTATACGTTTTTCTTGATCACGGTAATACCTATTTTGTGGATAAAAACTGTCAATTATTTTTTGTTCAAAAATGTTTTTGGTTTTTTTTTTAACTTTCTAAAAACGTGATTTATATAAAAACAAAAATTTATTTTATTTAAAAGTGTACTGATTCCCATCAGGCAATGTGCCGAAAAGCTAGAGCGTGTAGGTTGAAGGTGTGTCTATTCCCCTCCGTTTAGCTGGAAGGGGCAATTTTCTAAGAACTTGACTTAGCTTTAAAATAATATTAAAATAAGCGGTTACACTTTAAATGACGTTCTATACCTTTTTGTAAATCCAATAATTCTTTCTTTTTTTTTAAATATTGGTGTTTTAAGAAATAGTTTTTTGAAAATAATAATCTTCAAAACTCAAGATTGTGAAAAAGAAAAAACCATATACCTATAAAAAGGCACTAAAGCTTGATAACGTGTCGTGCCAGACCATGTGTCAGTTGTAAAGTTCTAAATTTTGGAAAAGTTCTTGATAGTGACGGTTTTCAACTTCAAGTTTCAAACGCTGCTTTTTCAAAAATGTATAAAATATCCGAAATTACCAAAAAATTTAATTTCATCAAATAACTCGGTGAACAATTAACGACAAAACCGTTCGCAATAAGTTTCTTATGAACAAAACTCTTAAAAGGTTACACTTCAATGGAAGTAATACATACAAAAAAAAACTCTTTTAAATTTTACATTCCATTGCTTTTAATCGATTGAAAATTTAAAAATTCTTAAAAAAATAAAAAAAAAAATTGATTTCTCTTATAAAAATGATTTTTTTTTTTTTGAAAAAATTGATGTTCCAACCTACTATTTTGAATAAAAATATCTAAAATCCAAATTTCAAAAATATTCACTCATCCGTTTTCAAAAAATTGATAAAAAATAAATCGAAAATATTGTAATAAATTCCAAAACACTTGTTTTCCAAATTTTATATTTGAAATGAATACATAAAGGCAACATAAATATTTCTTATAAATATCTAATTTATTTTTTATGAAAACCGTTGGTAGGTTGTCGAAATTTTTTTAAAAGCTTTGAAATTTGTTATCACCATCGTAGCGTAACCCAGTTTTTGAAAAAAAAAAACTATTATTTTCCATAATTTATAATATTACTTACAGATACCGTTGTTTTTGGTCGTAAAAAAAATATTTCAGAAGCCCTTTTGACTTTAAAACAGACAAACTGAGACGGCTTGGAATAAAAACAGGAGTACGTGGGTGAACCATTTTTTTTTATTTCTCTATCATCTTACAATGTCATGTTATATTGTCTTTTTAAGTTCTACTTTTTCGAATTCTTAACTTACGGCCATATTATTCACTCTGGATTTAGTTTGGATTAAAGTTAATTTTAAATCCAATCGCTCCGAATCCGAATTTCATAAATCCAAGGATTTAAATTTTTGTTCATATTATTCACTCAAAAAAAAAAAAAATATAAAGTTAAACAGACTTTAAATTAGTTTAAATTAATTTGAATTTAACGAGATTGGATTTAAAAAATTGGATTTAAAAAATTGGATTTGAAATTGGATTAAAGTAGTGAGTATTACGGATTTGGATTTATTTTTAACATTTCAATTTCTTTACATCCAGATGTATTTTTTAAACTAGTGAATAATATGGCCGTTAGAGTTTTCGTATAAACCTAGTATCTTCCAAATGAAAATAGGATACAATTATTTAAATTTTGGTTTTGGACGAAATAATGTTTTTTTTTTTAATGGATAACCATTTTTGTGTGAAGAATAATTAATTTTTTTTTTTTTTGGAATTTTATAACTTTTTAATGGTTCATCAAAAAGGCTGGACTTAATCATTTTCTTGCACGCTATACAAAAATGCATTTATAAAATTTTGGAAAAGCCGACACGACGCGAAAAATTATATTATTAGGAGTTTGACTGTTAAATAAAAGGATTTTTGAAACCAAAAAACAACATAGAATACAAAAAATTCGAAAAGTTTTCCAAATTTTTTGAAAAACCTAATAATTTCGTCGAAAAATTAAAAAAGGTGAAGAAAACATTACATTCGATGTTTTAAAGTTGAATAACTTCGAAACGGAGCGGTTTATCAAAAAAAAATTATTAAGAATTTTTTTGTAGAGAGAAAATGATTAAGTCCAGATTTATCGATGAAGCATTTAAAAGTTATAAAATTCCAAACTCAAAAACACAATCTTTCCCATGTATAGGTAAATCATATGGGAACGAGAAATTAGCGATGCGGCATTACTTAATATTAATATTAAGGGCTGTAACTTTTAAAGTATTTTTGACGTGATAACGTCTTATAAATCTATGAACCATGGCAGCCACCACAAAAAAGTGACGCCATTTTCTAACGTTACACTCTCGCACTTTGGCAGTGCGGCAAAAAATTTCAATTCAAAATTAAAAATAAACTATTAGAGATACAAAAATCTTCTAGAGCTTATTTGAAAGATAATAACCTAAAGCTTAATCCAAATGAAGAATTTTTAAAAATTCCGGCATTTAATAGGGTAAACAGGGGTAAAACGGAAAGATGAAATTTGAGCTAAAATCTAAACGCGAAGTCGTAGAGAATTGATTTTTTTTGCTTTAGATAGATGAGATTAATTTAAGAATAACTGCATTTAAGAAAAAATTCTAAGAAATTTTGAAACTAAGTTATAACGTTTTGTTTGAACGTGATGAAGCTATGACAAAATGATGATTTTGGGGTAAAGGAAATTTTTTTGACAATTCTAAAGATGCCAGGTGAAAGATGAGCAAAAAAAATTAGGTATCTGATACGGATTTTTTCCAACACTCTGCGTTTCGAAAAATGAATTTTTGAAAAACACCTTGTTTTTTAGGGGTATTTTTGGGTAATTTTTGATTTTTAGCTTTTTTTGGAGCGTTCAAAAAATCTCAAACTTATAGGACATGTAGGTCTTATGCATACACGTGCAAAAAATCATTGGAATCATTTAGTGAGTTTTGACTGAATAACGGAAGAAACAAGTTGTTCAAAAACACGTTTTTTGACCGTTTTTAACCGATTTTCATCGTTTTTTATTTTTATCTTTTTTTCTTTAATAGATAGAGGAATAAAGTATATGGAGTAATGATAGACCATGACCACGACTATATGTGTGCGAAGTTTTAATCATTTTCGTAAACACAATTTATTTTGAGGACGACATTAAGTTTTTCAATTTGGAGTGGAAATCTGATATTTTCGACATTTGACCTTGAATAACTTGTAACACAGGGTGACTCATTAATGGGGATTTAATACTGCAGCTGTGTGCGTTATATCGGAATTTTTCATATGTTTTTACAATATTTAGCCGACTTCAACTAATTTTCAGCCCTTTTGTCAGTAAAATAAATCTACTAAGTTTTTTCAAAACAAAAAAAACTAGGTATATCATACAAAATCAATTTCCATCTAGGTACCTATCTAATCATTCGACTGAATTCCTAATAAAACATTTTTTTGATTCAAAAATAATCTATGCCAATTCATAGGTACCCTACCTAATTCATTAAAATATGTATGTAGATATAAAGAATTGTCAACGGCAGATGATAAAACACGCATCAAATCTTTCCTATAAATTAAACAAAAAAAAAAACAAACTACACAATGCAAGAATGCATTGTTGCATTCATATTATGTAATTAAAATCATTGTGCAGGGATTTTGTGTGTGTGTTTTTTTTTTAAGTTCACCTGGGGTATCATCATAAAAAGAATGGCAACAATCGCATAAGGATATAATAATTATATATGTATGCTGGTATGTCCCATAATAAGAAAACAGGACCAACAACCCCTATTTTGATACAATACAAAAAAAAAAAAAAAAAGCAGTGTGAAAAAAGGACACACATTGCAAAAGGATATAAAACACGAACCACATGTGTTTGTTTCTTATCCTATATGCGCCTAACTTAACTACACCTCTCTCGCTTTTTTCTCTTTTTTTTTCAACAAAAATAAAGAAAGAAAACAAAAATAAGAAAAAAACGTAGAAAAAAAAATATACATAAAAGTGAGAAATGAAAGGCAAATGCATTACGAAATTACCGACATCCTTTCATTAATTTGTGACGTAAGTTGCACCATGTCCCCGATTCTTTTCATTAAAGGAGTTTTTTTTTTTTTTTTTAATTTTAATTCAAACAGGGAATCCTGATGATGATGATGATGATTTTTTTTTTTCTTTTTTGCTTGTCTCCATATCTCGCAATTCCAAATGCAGCATGAATTTTTCCTAGCTTGGTTGAGATTGAGAATTATTTAGATTGAAGAAGGAAGAAAAAAAAAGGACTTCAAAATTGCATATGTGTGTTTGTACAATATTATATTCTATATACCGTACTTCTATGCATGTATCATCGTTCAAAAAAGGGGTGGTGGTGTGATTTAAGATGAATCTTTCATCACATTGTTTCAGTTTTTTTTTATTTTTTATTATTCTTGTATGGGTACAATGTTTGTATGGAGAACACAACAACTTGCAGTTTATTATGGGAAAATGGGGACATTTCGGTGTTTTTTTTTTTTTTTTTTTTTTAATAAATGCAAAAATATTTATATAAAAGTGTATATATGTATATTTGTATGTTTGTATAAACATTAAAGATGTTTATGCTTGATGAGGAGGGAAAGGGACTTTTTGAATGCTCAATTTATGGATTTTTTTGTTTTGTTCTTTTTTTTTTCTCTCTGCCTGATGAAGGATGATGACTCATCTCATATTCTCATTCAATCGATTTTATAAGAAAAAAAATCATGTGTGCAATTCACACGTGGTAGAAGTGAAACCTTAAAAAATCATTTTTCTTGCAAAAATAAAAAAATAGAAAAAATCTACCTATTTTTATTCTATCATCAAATCCATGTTTTTTATATGACAACCTATATAAATCTTATATCATCTGAAAGCTTATTGTCTAAGCTCAAAATATATATATCGATCAGTTCTATGAGACATCTACAAAAAGAGCTAGAATTTTTTGAACTCGATCAATTTCCATCAAAAAAAGCAAAAAAACACGTATTTTTATCTTCTCACGCTATTAAATCCATTTTTTCCCAAACAACCTATACAAATTTTTACACCATCTGAAAGCTTATAGTCTTAGCTCAAAATATATATATCGATCAGGTGTATGAGACATCTACAAAAAGAGCTAGAATTTTTTTAACTCGATGAAATTTCATCTAAAAAGCAAAAAAAACATTTATTTTTATGTTCTCATGCTTTAAATCAATTTTTTTGTTTGACAACCTATAAAAAATTTTATACCATGTGAAAGCTTATTGTTTCACCTTGTATAATGATGTATAAATCTTTTTTCAAAGATGTCTACAAGAGGAGTTAGAATTTTTTAAAGTCAACCATGTCGAATTTCCAGACTGAGATTACGGTACTTCCTACACTGATAGCTGGTCATCGCCAACAGATCTCCACAGGTGTTTTGAGGTATTTTAAAATTTTTTTCAATTTAAGATTGTGTAACTTGTAGAGCACGTAACGTTATGTGTGATATATCAAATAAAAGGTTATGTTAGCAGCATGCTTATTAAAGTTAAATCAAATTTGTATGTGCACTAGATCAAAAGATATAACGTGTGTTCGAAAAGAACATCTTTTTACCGTTATCTCCGAATTTTGAATATGAAATTAATTGAAATTTTGTACAATAATATATTATTTAATTACCTATCTACAGTACAAATTTCATTCATCTATCTATTAAAACAAAAAAGTTATAACAAGTTGAAGTCGTGTCGCGTTTTCGTTTCATTTTGTTTCAAATCACTACGATACTAAAGAAGTTTTCACTTCAAAAAAAAAAAATTAAATGAAATATGAGAAACAGCTTTAAGCAAGCAGGTTGTTGCTTTTTGTATGCAAATTAGTTTGAAGTTCATGGAGCTTTTTCAATTTACATTTCTCGTAATATAGCTTTTTCGAACTAGGTACATAAATCTGATTTATACCTACTTTAATGATGCAGTATTTTTTTTTTAGTTCAATTTTAATACAGAATTTATATGAGTCAACTCATGTCTTTACGATAAATTCGAATCTGGGAAAAATGAAAACTTTTTATAGGTATGATAATACTGGTCTGCAGAATTGACCTAGACCGTCACGTTTTTTTATATATTCCCGTTAGAAAATCTCAAAACCCCATTTTTTTGCTGTTTTCGAAGAAATATTTGGCCATAATGTAATCTTTTTCAATTAAAATTGTTACGGTTTATGAAAGAACTTATTTTTTTCTTTCAAATTTAGTAGATTTAGTAGGTTTGGTATATCTTACCATAAAGAAACTGATCTCGAAAAATTAATATATCTTTCTCCCTATAACAAAAGTATACTTTTCTAATGGACTTAAGTGTGCTGATTTTGAATCCGAACTCAAAAAATTTCGGTCAGCTCTGGTTTTTGAAATATATCTAGTAGTTTTTTTTGAGATTTTCAAAAAAAAAACTTGATTTTGTGATACTTTAATGCTAATATCTCAAAATCCTGACGTGATAGAATTTTTTTGACTTTTGACTTTGATTCTAACTCAACACATTAAAAACTATAAGAAAAGTATACTTTTGTTTCTAGGAGAAACAAATCTGAAGCTTTACAAGGCAGTTTATCGAATGCGGTTTATTACAAAAATAATATTTCTAAGTAGAAAAATAGTATATAAAATTAAAAAACACGTAATAATTTTGTTTAATGCATATTATTATGGTTTTCTTTACATATTTGACTTTTTAAAAATAATGGGCGTTGATATTTTACATTTTCCTTATAATTAAGCTGTTTTTGTTCATATAGGGTTTACTTAAAAAGTGAAGGATTTCAAAATTTCTGCTTTTTTTTGTCAATCAGTATTTTAAAATATGAGTAAGCATAAATGTAAACAGACATATTTGGTGTCAATCGATAGGTCATATTATAAGTAATAAGTCCGCCAAATTTGAGCTCAATGCGCCAAATAGTTTTAATTTTATACAAGTTCAAATGAATTTAAAAGGTTGATTTTTTAGAAAAATGGTACCTGATAGAATTTTTCTGAAACCAGATTTAGGGCCAATTTATTGAGCTTCCATTAAATTTTGAAATTTATCGTTTAAATTAAAAGCGATTTTAAACTATTGACACCTTTAAGAAAACATCATTAAAATTTCATTTAATTCACTCTTCTTTAGTTAAAGCCTTTACTTTTAACGGAAACGTTAAATTTAAAACTCTGTTAAAAATATCCTAGGGAATTTTTATTTTTTTTTTCAATTCAAACTGTCAAAAGCAACGATTTTGTCAAATTGAATTTGAAGATTTTAATTATAAACAATAAGAAAAAACATAAAAACTAAGGCGCGTAATTTTTTTGGAGCCGAAAACGCAAGACGAAATCCCACAGAGAAGAGTCGCGATATACAAAAGTGTTCTGAAATGTTCTGAGATGATTATATAATGCAGCACCTCAACCCTGATTGGTTTTACTAGTAGTGTTTTTTTTTTAAGTGGAGAAGATAAATCTAGGAGATCTAGTTCTATATGTGCCTTTCTGAGCTAAGAAATGCATTTACTTTGAATTTTCTTCTATTAAAAATCAAAAACTGAAGTGTTGTCTCTCCCCTCTAAATATCAATGAAAGAATTTCTGATGAGTTGCAGTCATTTTATATATGCATAACTTATTTATGGAATAAATACATTTACATATGTATGTACCTACAAAAAATTCGCGTCTGGACTCTATTCATAATTGTTTTGTTGTTTTAATATGTTTTAATAATTCTTTAGCTCATTTGACGTTTTTCAAATAAATTAATAACATTAAACAATAAAGAAATGACATTTGACTCTAATGGAGAGTGAATAAATAGAAATCCTGTTTAAAACCTCAATTTGCTCTAAAAATCCCTCTTAAAAGGTCGAATTTGGCGTTTTAACTAAAAGGGCTTTAAAATTTAATGCTCAATTAATTAATGATGTGAAACTTCAAAAAAATCTTTAAAAGAGACTGAATTAAACGAATTTTGTTTTTAAATTTAAAATTCCCATTTTTAATGGAGATTTAAGTTTAATGGAGAGTCAATAAATTGGACCTTAGATTCAGGAAAGTCTAATCTTTCATAAAATTAAAAAATTATTTGAAGGAGAAAAAAAAAATGTTAAATTTTGCAGACCAGTGTAATTTGTTTATAAGTTTTTTTTTTTCCAAAAATGTGTCTGGCGACTATTTTTAATAATAAAACGTAGGTATCATTATTCGGACATTACTAACACAAAATTTATGGACAACTAAATACCTATTAGGTGGAGTGTCATCTCGTTCGTAATATGAAGGCCGTCTCCAGTTTCCGGCCACCTTTCAGAAAATCGTTACAACTAGTGATTTCGTAGGCTTTATTCCAAAATGTTGCTTTTATACTGTTCATTTATATGTAAGAACAACATAAGAGTGTACCTATTCACTCCCTATTCACTGGTTTTTTTCGTACATATTTTCTTCATAATGCTAGCTTATTTCGTAAAAATTAGGTGGAAAAAAGCTCATTTGAAATTTGTGTGCATTATTATCTCATTTGCCCAATTCGAAACGGGCTTTAAGCGTTTTAAACTATTAAAATATTGTTATCAATGGCAGTTTTCTACCAGAATTTTATGTTGAGTAATTTTATTGGAATTTTATTAATTCTTTTTCCACGCAATGAATTCTGAAGATGATTTATTGGACAGGAGACGAAAATTTCGGGGTTTCAAATATTTCTAAGAAAAATAAATAGATTTTTTTTTTTAATATACAATTCAATTTTCTATATATCTAGCTAACATTTTTAAAGAAAATTTTGATTAAAATGAAATGAGATTCATTTTAAATTTAACAAAATTAAAGCAGATGCCATTTAGTTTAATAAGAAATCTTATTGTTTTAAGCAGATGGGATTTAAAGTGGACATCATCTTATTTTAAAAGTACCATATTTTCTCCGTTTACCTATTCCTATTTCTTCTTGAAAAAATAAAGATATATCTCATTCAAATCTTTTTTTTAGAGATTATAAAAGGTTTGCCTTTCCTGAACTTAAATCAGGTTTTAGAAAAATTCTAAAACGTACCTACCATTGTTTTTAGATTTTGAAAAAATGAGTTGTTTGAAGAAAATAACTTTTTTAGATTCGGAAGACCAGTGCCAGTTTTAATTATAAGCAGCATAAGGGTGCTGGGGAAATTTAGGATAAACTGTATATGAAAGGGGAAAAATAAATTGCCCACAAATAAATTGGGGGAATGGAGGTGGTTGGGCGAAAAAGTGGGTTGGGTGTCAAAAATCTTGTTTTTTTTTACGATTTCTGTCAAAAATAGATCTCCTGTCGAAAAATATTAAGCATAACAGTTGTAGATAGTAACAAGATCTACAACTTTTGCTCAAACAATTTTTTTTTTATTAAAACCAAAAATATTGAGAAATAGGTTTCGAAAAATACGATTTTTTAGTTTTTTTTTTAATTTTTATCTTTTACAAAAAATTTTGGATTTTAATAAATTCTGGTTAAAAACTACTTTGTTATGTTTTTTTGCTTATTTTTAATATTTTTTTTAACAAAATAGGATTAGTTTTTGGATTTTTGACGAATTTAATTTGAAAAAAGTTACCAATTTTTTTTTTGATTTTTGAAAATTTTGGAATACCGTCATTTAGATTTATTTATCTTTTATTTGAGAACTATGTACAAGAACTTTCAGAAAATAGGTATTGAGAAAAATTAAAAAAACAAATCTAGTTGGTAATGGCTCTAACGTGCAAAGTTTTTGAAATAGGTACCTCCATGAAATTTTGAACTTTGAAAAACATTATTTTTGTTATGTTTTTATCCAGAACTATTTTTTTTTGTTAAACTTTAAATATTGCTAGACATAGGTACCAAAATAATTTTCGATTACTCAAGTTCCTTCCTATAATTAGTAGGTTACCTATTCTTTTACTACATATTTACCTCTTACCTTTGTTCCAAATAACCTATTTACTTTTTTTTGGCGCCAACTTCCTTATAATCCATATCTACATTACAACCCTTGAATTCAAATCCACTGAAAAAAAAAAATAAATAAATAACCTTCCCTATTCTAGTCCTACCGTGCGTTATTGCACAAAAACCTAAATCTTATAAATATTTCTCCTACCTACCTTCTTCTTTCTTCAAATTAAATTGTCCCAAAAACCTATAATCAAAGCATAGAATTTCATCCCCCTCAGTAATAGAGGCCAGGGATAAAATTAAAAAAAAAAAAAAAATGACAAAACGTTCAATGAAAGAAAAAAAAAATAATCAAAATTCCAAATGTCCTCATTTTAAGAATCAGATTGCATCCAATGCACCCTTATATCCATAATCGTGATATCTACAAAATATACCTACATTATTCAGCAAATCCACGATCCACACACATCCCTCTCAAATCATACAAATATGTACCTATGTGGACGACCGAAAAGGACGACGACGATAAGGCAGCGATGATCTCACGTGCCACTCGACTCAAGCAAAATCCAGGCATTCAATTCAAGGCTTTTTGTTCAATTCACGTTGTGTGTAACTAATATGAAGTCATAAATGTAACACAATTACCACCCCTCTACTTTTTGGATAAATTCTCCTTTTTTTATTTTTTTTTTTTGCTCCTGGCAAGCTGCACTTATATTTACAACAACAATTACAAAATAAAATGTGTGTAATACCGCCAGCCAGCGGGGATAAATGTATTGGATTTTTTTTTTCGGTGGCTTCCGAGGGTAGTAAGAGAGCAGGCAATTTAGTAACGGAGCGGTGCGTATCCTTGTTTTCATTCCTCCTTTTTTTTTGCACCCGTTTTTGTATGTCCTTATCCATATTCGCTATGATTCTGCTTTTTTTTTTTTTTGTTCTCTCTTTTTTGGTTGATATCTGCCAAGGAGGTGGCAGCTGCAATTTTTATAAAAATTGCTACTACGGTACTGTGGAACGGAACGAACAGAATTCTTCGTTCCGGTCGTGTCGTCGTCATTTTTGTTTCGTAGTTCAACACATCAGACGTCATTTTTTTCTTTACCGACCGGTATTGTGTTTTATATCCTGTGTGTTTTTCTTTTCATTCTCCTTAATAAGTGTGTTAGTGTCTTGTTGTGTCTAATACTACCGTCTGTCTACTGTCTTGTGTGCCAAGGATTCAAGGAGGCAACAACCCCTCATCCAAAGTTCATGTGAAAAAATTATACCTATCCAATTCGATCAGTTCCGATGCGTTCCGTTCTACCACCAAACAATTAAAAAAGACACGTCACGAAAAAGATTGAAGACAAATCGTTTCATGTCAAGGATTTGAACACAAAACAAAAAAAAAAAGGACTTCTCTCTCGGAATATAATTCGGATTCAGATAACAATATATTGCTCCTGTGTGTACGGATAATAAAAGATGCATGTTTCATCTGCTTGGAATTATTTACTGTTATCAAATTCGTGACCATCAAATGATGGAACACCTCAAGTACAGTAAAAGTGTTATGTGAGTGTGTGTTTTATATGAAAGTGATCCTGCTGAATCAGCTGATATCCTTGATTCAGGATATTTTTTTGTTATTTCTTCAGTTGATTGAAACTCTTTGAGGAGTCGATAACTCCGTTTTTCTCCTGGTATCCACTGTAGGCCTATATGTATATTTGTCATAAGGCACGCGGTGAATGCCAAGAGCGAACGAAATACACCAAACGATTTCACAAAGTGAAAAATAAAAACAACAATTAAGTGAATTTTAAAACCGTATTTTGGTATAGTTAATTTATGATGTTATTTTTTTTTTTGGTATTTTGTGAAGTGATCGTGATTATGACAAAATAAACTTTTTATTCGTCGTCGTTTTTTTTTTTTTTGTGAAATTCATGGATTCTGGAAATTATTTTGAACTTTTTTGTAAAAGTGAGGTTTTTGGAGAATTTTTTTTTTTTTTGGAATACTTTGAAATAATGGAACACTACACAAACAAATTTAATGTCTAAACGGGGGACATTTGTAAATCGGGGTAGCGGAATATACATTCGACAAAAAAATTCCGTTTTGAGTGCAAAAAATAAGACATGAAGAAACCGAACGCCGAACTATATATATAGATGATATATATAGATGATTTTCAAAATGTTGAAATTTCAGAACATTGAGATCCAACGGCGGATCCAGGGGGTGGGCACGGGGGCCCCGAAAATAAAGACCCATTGAAAAAACTCCTCAAAAGCGACCCTTACTTATAGATTTTTATAAATATTATTTTATTGAGAAAGTTTCTCAAGGGATACCTATAAAAATATTGTAAAAAAAAATAGTGTTCCAACTTTCAAAAGAATCGGTGCAGTAGTTTTGAAGTAATGAGAGGGGCACCGGTTTTGAAAACATTAGTTTTGGGGGAGAACGATTTAAAGTTTTGAACTCTGGACTAAAACGTTCGTAAGCGAAGTATTAAAATACTCAAAACTTGGTCAATTTGGCTCCAATAGACCTACATTTTGAACACAATATTCTTGAGACATAAACAGATTTTAAGGTAAATAAAAAAGAAAAAAAAAACTGTGTTTCCCGGGGAAAAAGTATGTTTCAGTTTTTTTTGTTATTCTTAGGAACTTTAATATTTATTAGAATGAAGTCTTTAGTATTTGACTAAAAACTACTAGGTCATTAAATAATGGTATAAATATGTCCATAATATTGCAAAATTTAATACAAAATCAATTAAAAAACGTAAACATTTTTTTTTTTCAAAATTTCATCTTTAAAACTTAATTTCTCAAAAACTATTTAGAGCCGATTTTTCAATCTTCTAATAAAAAGTCAGTTAACAGTTCGACGAATAAAGTTATTAGACTCATAAACAATCAGATAACAAAATTGAATTTTTCAACCAAGAAAACTCTATTCTACAGAATGGGTAGGTTCAGAAACGTTAGGAACTAAATATTTAGGTAATTTCTCGGTCTCTGATTGGTCAGCTGTCAAAAAAAATTTTTCCAATTTAGGTAATTTTATTGGAAAGCTAACTGGAAAAGAAAATTTTCCCTAAAGGCAAGAAAATTTTCCCTAAAATATTAGGAAAGTTTTTTTTGTCAACATGACAGCAGATTGTTTTTAATTAAAGAATTAATTTAGCAAAATCAAATTTATTTGTGTGAAAAACTAGTAAAAAGTGCATTATCGGTTGTGATTAATATTATTTATTCATTAAAGTTAATTGAAATCTGGTATCTTCCCCATGCGACCAAACAATTCTTATGTAAATTTCGAAATTTGACAATAGCATCATATCCAAACAAATTTAGTAATTTTACTCTAATTTTCGTTCAGAAAATGACGTTGCCTAAATATCTAGTCCCTAATATTTCCTGAACGTGAACGTGCCCAATAACAAACAAGAATGTCAAATTCAAAAATATTCAAAACTAAACGTCATTTTTATTCATAATGGTTTTTGTTTTCTTGTGTTCCCTTGTAGTTTTTAAAAGCGTTGGTAATCTAATTTGTGAAAAAATAGCATCTTTATAATTTTATAATGTCAAAGAAATCCATTTTATCAATATTTTCTTCAAAACAGCTTTGACAATTGGCACAATATTTTTATTCAGATTATTCCTTAGAATAAATTTTATTCGTCTCTGAAAGAAGCAGATAGCTTTATTCCTCTATTAAATGTTTTATTAAAGGAATAAGCTATATACGACTGTTGAAAAATTGATTTTTTCTCTATCTGGAGAATAAGTACTAACTGACTGTTTAACTGACTATTGTAAAATTGGCTTTTAATGAAACAACTTAAGTCAAAAAATAAAATAAAGAATAGATTACTACTTTAATATCTATGATTTTTATATATTTTTTTCTCGGTAGGTAAGTGGGTAAGCACTTAAGTGGCTTTTACTGTAACAAGAAAATGAAAATGTTTCCTTCCGAATAACTTTTTTGTCATTTGGTACATATTTGATGTGGGAAATGTGCCAAAATATTTTTGGCCAGGTTTTATCCCAAAATACCGCACTGTGCGTCGTTAAAATTCGCTGCTTGTCAGTTCATACGACTTCACTTTATTTCTAACTGTTATTGCTGATTTTGTTAATCCGACCCTTGTGACCCCCCCAGAAAAAAATCCTGGATCCGCCCCTGTTGAGATCGATTTTAATTCGATTTTTTTTGTTGTTGAAAGGAATTCGACACAAATAACCTTAGAGAAAGAATTTAAGAATATACCTATTTATATTTGCATACATTTTAAAATAGCATTTAAAAAAAAAAAATTCATCAATTGACCGATTCGAAATGTGAAACTAACAAATATTAAGAATATTGTAGATAATAGAAAAATGTCAAACATTACCACATTGGTCAATATATATAAAGAAATAATTTATTTAACCCAAATTACACTTTTCTTAACATAGATTACCTTCCTGTTTTCTTTCAATTTACATATAGACTTTGTGATTTAAAAACGATATTATTTCATAAATCAAACATAATATGCGTGTCTTTTAAAAATCAGAACAGTCATTTAGTTCCAAACAAAAGGAATAATTTCAGAATTAATCGGAACAACTTGAGACAGTTCGGAACGACCAAACGAATTTATACATGCATAAATTCTTCCCATTTAAACATTTTCCTAGAGCCAATTCTCAGCACTTCACATAAATTTTTAATCAAATACGATAATTTCACAAATTAGGTCAGTTGAAATTAAATTTTTTGTATACGATTTGACATAAATGACATAATTTACGAAATTATCTCATTTGGGCTCTAGTCAAAACAGGCTACAAAATGATTAAAAAATAAATCAACCAGCACATTTTCATATCTATACTATCAAAACTTTTGTAAAAATAATCTTTTTTATCAAAAAAACAAAACCGACTTCCATGGATCAAAACTGGGTTTTATGGTTTTTCTAATAGTTCCTATGGCTATAACTGAACAAAATTGGTTCACTCAGTCCAAATTTATGAGGTAACAAACATAAAAAAAAATACAGACGAATTGAATACCTCCTCATGCAAAAAAGTGGCTATTTTCTAAAAGCAACGTTGTAAAAAGTTGAATTTTTTTTATCGATAGAAAAATTTATTATAAAGCTAACAATAGTATTGAAACAATTTAAAAAAAAAATTCAAAACCAAGTTATAAATGGTGTTTTTTTTTAACTAAAACATTATGTACTTAGACCTTTGACAAAGTACCTAGTGATTATTAGGGGAATTTTGTTTTGACAATTTTAAAAATGTCCTTCAAAAGATAATAAAAAAACAGATTAGGGTTCAACTACGGATTTTTTTTTTAGTTTCTGAGTTTCGAAATATGAATTTTTGAAAAACCACCTACTTTTTAAGGGGTAATATTGGATGGGTTTTAATTTTAAGCAATTTTTCGTAGCATTTTAAAAAATCGCATGCTTATAGAACATATAGTTTAAGGTTGTTGCATGCATGTGTAATTGGTATTCAAAAATGATTTTTGAACGAATAACGGGAAGAACAAGTTTTTTTGTCCCAAGTTTTTTGACCGTTTTTAACCGTTTTATATTTTTATCTTTTTTTCTTCAACAGAATGAAATTTATACAGTAGATAAATAATAGACAGGATTATATTTGTGCAAAATTTCAATTAATTTCGTATTCACAATTTTGAGATAAGGGTAAAATAAAGTTCTTCTTCTTGTAAATTATGATAGGATTCAAAAAGTTATTCCGTCTTTCTACAAAACATACAGACATAAATATGTAAGGTCTTCATCTTTAGCTTAATGCTCAAGTACTTTACTATACAATTTAAGAAAGCTGACAAATAAATAATTTTAAGATAATTTTTTTCTAACAACCTGTTTTCTTATGACGTTATTACGTAAAATCATCGTCCATAAACCGGCTTTACAGACAACCACTTTTGATACCAAATAACAATGAAAAAAGAGCTTATTCTAATTTCATCAAAACTCGAAAAGTGCCATCACTGTTTTACATAACGACTGATAGGAAAAAAGTCGCTGATGCTTGTTCAGCTCCATGTTGCAATGTTGTAGTCCTTTAAGCAAACAAAACAAAAACATTACTTTTTCCAATTTATTAATTATTTATTTAATAAATTCATGAAGAATTTTTCACAATAAAAAGAAAAATGGAAAATAACTAAGATTTTCAAGTGAAGTAGTGAAGTTTTTTCCATCAAAATACCATATATTTCACGATCTATGAATATGAACACGAAGATTCTTAATTATCCAAACCGTACATCTATCGCCACTGGTTTTTTTGTAGTTGTTGTTGGATTGTTTTTAAGTTCTTTTACCACCTCAAAAACTCTTAGTTGAAAATCTAACATTTTATTGTCATCAAATTTGTCCAGCATTGGAACTAACACATCAAAAAATGAATTATGTTTGCTAAAGGGCCGAGTTTCAGTGGGATTCGCAGTTGATTTTGGTTGAAGAGATAGTTGTTGTTGGTTAACATTGGTGTTTTTGCTTTCGACAGTTTTAATTTCATTTTCACTACCACCAAACCGTACATCTATCGCCACTGGTTTTTTTGTAGTTGTTGTTGGATTGTTTTTAAGTTCTTTTACCACCTCAAAAACTCTTAGTTGAAAATCTAACATTTTATTGTCATCAAATTTGTCCAGCATTGGAACTAACACATCAAAAAATGAATTATGTTTGCTAAAGGGTCGAGTTTCAGTGGGATTCGCAGTTGATTTTGGTTGAAGAGATAGTTGTTGTTGGTTAACATTGGTGTTTTTGGTTTCGACAGTTTTAACTTCATTTTCGGACATCTTTTGGTCTTCTACGTTGGCTGAAATAGAATACAAAAATTTTAAAGTATTAAATTATATGGAATTATTTTTTATGTATACAGTATGTATTAAACTCTTGAATGTAGAATGACCTTATATATTTAATAGCGCCTATATTTATTGTTTGTTTTTAAAAACTTAATACTGTTAGGTTGTGTCAAAAATTACACAGCCACACAAAAACAAAAAATGTTTTTACCTATTAACTATCATGTATGTATGTATAACTGAATCCGAAGTCCATTTCACTCTATCACGTCATGTTTTCTGGATAAACTCAAAAAGAGTTCAAAGGCAATTTGAAACGAACATCTTTTTTGAGATTATCTTGAAAACCTGACGTGATTTGGCCAAATGGACTTCAGATTCGGTTTCAGCTACTTGACTGTGTTATCCTTGACCTCAGACCTAAAAAAATATTCAGTCTTTTCAAAAATTAAGCTTCGTAAAGAAGAATCCCCAAAAAAACCCATCCCCGAAAGTTGCTATGACGATTCTTAATTTTGAATTAAAAAGTTTTTTTTTTTCATGCAAAACTATTTCAGAGAAGTCAGTTTGTCTTGGTTTCAGTTCCATGAGATACAGCAACGAAAAATACCTTAAGGTGATGTGCCATAACATAAGATTAATTTCTTAAATCTATTAACGAAATATGCTCAAGTATGGCAACGCCATATTTCCAGTATACGATTATTTTTAGAAAACCTAAAAAAGCAGTTTGATTAGAATAGCTTAGATCAATAAGTAGGTACATAAAATTTAATTGAAATCGTTAGATCCGTTTTAGGGAAAATTGCAAAAACTCAAAAATTAGTAAGCCAAGTAAAATATTTCACATTTCTTATCTACGATTGCCCTCTAAAGCCATTAAGGTCTCATTTTAATCGTTGCTGGGTTTTTTCTCCACATATTTATGTGCATTCTCCTTTCCAACTGATTTTCAAAAATAAATTATTACATCAAAAATAAATATAGTTTCAAACTTTTTTCAAATTTTTAACGAGAAAATGAAGAAAAAAACACTAATTGTTAAAAAGTCTTGTGATTATAAAGCCTAGATTTTTAAACCAAAACCATGCAAAGGTCTGAATGTTTTTCTTTTTAAAAAATTTACAAAAATCGAAATCAGCTGGAGAATGATGAAGTAAAAAATTTACCTATGCAAATCCAAACAATCCATTAAACTAAGTTAAATAAACAAATTGACAGATGATTTTAGGTTATTTTCTTTTTTCTCTTTTTAATAACGTAAAATCTGTTTCAAATCGAATCTTACCGTTACCGGTGTATGTGTGTTTTACTTTCAAATATTTATAATATCTATTGATTTAAATACCAATCTCGTTTCTATTACAATTCGTTAAGAAAATAGCCTTTTCTAAATTCACACCTTTGTTTATTCTATTCAATTTTCAAATTTCTAAAAATCCAGAAATTTCCATATACGCAAAGAAGCGTAGTCGAAAAAACTTTAAAATGTGGCAATCATATGCCTTGAACTATTTCATTAGACACTACTTTTAAGCAAATGTTAATCTCATTGAAATAAAAGAAAATTAACTCTTTACTTACAATTTTCATCGAATGTACAGTTGTAGAACCATTTATTGTAGGAACCAAATCTAAAAAACTTAATATTCAACGAATGTGTATCTGAATATTTCATAAAGGGTTCGTAATAACCCGGTATATTTACAAGCAGCTTATTATCTGAAAATAAAATCACACACAATTATAAGTTCAAACATTTTTACTATTCAACCACTTTTACCGTTTGTTATAATTATTTCAACTGGTGTTGGTTTAACTTTCGAAAACAAGTTGGGAGAATCTTTTTCATGTACAGTTTCATCTGAAGAGTTTGTAATCCACGAATAAGAACCAAGATCTGTAAATTTATACGAAAAAATGAATTTGCTTTAAAAACAATGTATCCACGATTAAGATGGAAAACTTCAATATGTTACCGATTTCATAACCACGATTGTTAATTTCATTTAACACTTTGGGATTATCAACTTCTGAAAGCACTATGAAAGCATAACTCTCAGTCATTACGTAGAACTTTAAATGTAAGCGTTCCTTGTTGTTTTTCAAATTTTTGTTTACAGAACTAACTTGGAAGAGATCGTAGGAATCAAATTTTTCTCTTTTGTATACCTCACAACCGACTTCATAATCGGACAGACTTTTATTGAATTTACTTGCGATACAAAAATGACTAAAAATAGTAATAATTACTATTACCAATTGATATTTAAGATTCATGATTCCAACCGTGGTCTTGACTTAATTGCGACTGATCTTGAATTGGTACTTTTGAATTGAGCTAACATTGTTTTTTGCAAGTTCTTGATACAGATATGAAATTTAATTTCATGGTCTATTCTGATAACAATTTAAGTAAAATAATCTTTGGGTTAATTTTCGGTCATTCGTATTAAGTGTGTAGGTATTTAGATTACGTCTTCGAATTATAGATTTTTTTTTTAATTCATAACACTGCCCAACACACAAAAATTTTCCAGACCGTTGTTTATCATTTCTTACTAAGTTTAGGGTGCTGATTCCAAAAATGACATTAGTTTTTTTCTATCAGCTCTAGTTTTTTAATTATTCATACATGAAAGAAATTCATACAATTTTATTTTCGTTAAATTGTTTGACGTGATAACGTCTTATAAATCGATGAACCATGGCAGCTACCATAAAAAAGTGACGCCATTTTCTAACGTTACCCTCTCGCATTTTCGCAGTGCGGCAAAATTTCAATTAAAAATTAAAAATAAACTATTAGATTTACAAAAACTCTTCTATTTGAAAGATAATAACCTAAAGCCTTATCCAAGTGAAGGATTTTTAAAAATTCCGTCATTTAATAGGGTAAAAAGGGGTAAAACGGAAAGATGAAATTTCAGCTAAACGGGAAGTTGTAGAGAGTTGATTTTTTTTGCTATAGATAGATGAGACTAATTTAAGAATAGCTGCATTTAAGAAAAAATTCTAAAAATATTTGAAACTAAGCTATAACGTTTTGTTTGAACGTTGTACACGTGTTGGGGCTAGGACAAAATGATGATTTTGGGTAAAGGAAATTTGTTTTGACAATTCTAAAGATGCCAGGTGAAAGATGAGGGAAAAAAAATTGCGGATTTTTTTCCAACACTCTGCGTTTTGAAATATGAATTTTTGAAAAACACCTTGTTTTTTAGGGCTATTTTTGGGTAGTTTTTGATGTTAAGCATTTTTTTGGAGGGTTCCAAAAATCTCAAACTTATAGGACATGTAGGGCTTGGCTAAACGCATACGTGTGATTGAAGTGATTGATTGATTTTTGACTGAATAACGGAAGAAACAAGTTTTTTTTGACCGTTTTTAACCGTTTTTCATCGTTTTTGATTTTTATCTTTTTTTCTTCAACAGTTAGAGAAATAAAGTATGTGGAGCAATGATAGATCATAACTATATGTGTACAAAATTTCAATCATTTTTGTAAACACAATTTTGAGATAACGGTAAAAAAAATTTTTCAAATTCGACATGTAATAAATTTTGATCTAGAGTAGATAGAAATTTGATTAAACTTTTATGACCATCCTGATACAATTACCTTTCATTTGGTATATCACAAATAACGGTACACTAACTACAAGCTACACAATGTTAAATCAAGAAACTTGCGAAAAACCTCAAAACACCAGTGGAGATCTGTTGCCCCCCGAACAGCCACCAGTGTGGGAAGTACCGTAATCTCAGTCTGGAATTTCGACATGGGTGACTTTAAAAAACTCTTCCTTCTCTTGTAGGCATCTCAGGAATATGATTGAAGCGTCATATGAAATGTTTTATAGGTTTTATAGGTTGTCATTGAAAAAAAATTGATAAAATAGCGTGAGGACATAAAAATAAATGTTTTTTTTGGCTTTTTTTTAATGAAATTTGATCGAGTTTAAAAAATTCTAGCTCTTTTTGTAGATGTCTCATAGACCTGATCGATATATATGTTTTGAGCTAAGACAATAAGCTTATAGATGGTATAAAATTTTGTATAGGTTGTTAGGAAAAAAAATGGAATTAATGACGTGACAAGATAAAAATTCATTTTTTTTGCTTTTTTTGATGAAAATGATTGTTTCAATAAATTATTTTTATACTTTTTGCGCATTGTAAAAATTTAAAAATGGTTTTATTTTTAAGAAGAAATACTTGGCTTTTAAATTGCATAATTTTTTTTTGTAAACTTTTAAAATAAAAAAATTAATATAATGAGAAAATAAAAAAAGTATTTCTTTTTTAGCTTTTTCTTGTAAATTATGGTTGTTTGAAATAAGTAATCACTTCAATTGGCTCATTTTAAACAAAAGCACACAACCTGTTTTCTGACGACGTTATCACGTAAAATCATCGTCCGTAAATCGGCTTTACAGACAACCTTTTTTTTTTATATAAAATAAAAATAAAAAATATAGCTATACTTAAATGTTTACAATGCGTAAAAGGTATAAAAATAATTTATTGAAAACAATAATTTTTCACGAAAAAAGCAAACAAAAAAAATCTTTTTTTCTTCTAGCACCATTAAATCCATTTATTTTATGAGAAATCATGATAAATTTTATATCATCTGAAAGCTTATTATTTCACCTTTTATATGACGCTTCAATCATATTTCTAGGATGCCTAAAAGAAAAAGATTTTTTAAAGCCAACCATGTCGAAATTTCAAACTGAAAATACGATCCTATTATCTTCTAATACTTTTTAGTTTTTGAGAAAATTGAAAAACTTATTTTTTACCACCCACTTCTGTTTCCACGAAATTTTATCAGTAAATTTTGAATTGTAATCCACAATCTTCACAAAAATAGTAATCAATGTGTTTTTTAAACTTTTTTTTCCAATTTTTTACTTTGAAATCGATTATTTCAAAAACAATTGATTGAAATAACTTTATTTAAAAATTAAGTTTCATGAGTGTAACAATGTTTTTTTTAAATGCCTATTTTACCTGTACAATTATTTTTATGGATTCTTTATTTTTAAGCAAATCTGTATAAAACAAGAAACAATATTGTAAATTATTTTCTTGGGACCTGTGAACATAGTAGAATTGCATACCTTGTTTTTGTTTTTTTTTTTAAATTTTTTAAGTGCTGAGAAAAATATTTTCAAATGTTTTCTTGCTAAGAAAAATTGATTTTTATTAAATATGCTATTGATAATGTCTTACAAAAAGGAACTTAAATGTTCACGGGTATTGCAGGAATCGTTCATTGGGTTATAAAAGAAGAAACAAACGAGAGGTTTGTAAAGAATTAAATTTCGTGTTTTTTTTCTTAAATTGAAAAAAAAAATTCCATACTAAAACAGTCGAAACAATTAAAAAAATAAAATTGTTAGTAATTTTTTAATAATGCCTAATCAAACAAACTAAAATGTGTAAAATTTTGTGTTTCAAATCACGGCAAAATTGATAACATTGTTAAAAATTTGTACAAATACCTATTTATTTAAAGCAAATTGTGTAATATATTTTTTGTGTTTCAAATCACGGCAAAATTGATATCATTGCCAAACTAAAAATATTTGTTTGCAGTTTTATATATAAAAGTGAAAAAAATCTTTTATTCAAATTTTCTAATTTTATTTTTGCATTTTATTTCTTTTATTTTTTAAATCATATTATGAAATGTCATATCAGGCAGACGGCAGTATTGCCATGTCCTTATTCTTAACTATAAAAATTGTAAAATTTTATGATGAAAAAATAAAGAATATTATCTATCTATCTATCAATTAAAAAAAAAATTAATTTTTTGAGTATTTTATGCTTTTTTGGTTACATATTTTTCTTGGGCTGAGATAAGCTCTAGTATTTTTTACGTTAGTTATTCCTAAACAAAAAACGAATTTATATCACTAATAAAAAAACGGCGAAATTTAAAACAATATACCTAATATGTATGTATTTCAAAAATTTCGAAAAATCCAAATTTTTTCAGGTACCTACTCATTTAAGGGATACAATAATAAGTTTTGGTCTTAGCCCTCTGTAGACACACCTATTTTTTGTGACGTGATCGAATTTGGTTTATACTTTTTCATGTCGCTAGAATTTTTTTCGGTCTCAATACTCGAATTTTATAGAGAATCATAAATAATATTGATGTAGAATTTTGCGAGAAATTCGAATATTGTATTCACAATTCCAAAAAAAAATATATTTTCACCCTTATAAAGAGACTTTTTTGCAACCATTTTTGTAAAAAATCGTTGTTTAGGTAAATAATGTAAAACAGAGTTTTTCATGCAGAGTTTTTGATTTAGATAATTCAGAATTTAGGTCATACATAATTTTGCAATACACATACACAATAACGACCCAATCTCTATGAAAATATAATCTGGAATAAATTCCTCCTTCCTGCACATCTGCATCATTTCTCCACCAACTTTTGTTTTTTTTTTTTTTTTTTATTTTAAAAAGTTAGATGTATTTGAATTTTTATTGACGACGCGACGATAGGAAAAAAAAATATGATGAAAAAACATTAATTCTTAGTTTTTGTGTGCAAACACGGATCTATAAATTTGGTTTTGGAAACCCAGTAAAAAAAATGCTACACTGATGAAGTTCAGGATGAAAGGATTCAAAAGTTCTTAAAAATGTTTTTGGTGAAAGGGTGTTTTTTTGATGGGTTGAGTTATGCGTGAGAAAGGTATCATAACAGCTGACTTCAATTTTATTAATTTTTAAAACTTGGTGAAAAAGTTTTGTTTGGTATAAGAATTAAGATAAAGTGTACAAAATTATCTTGAGTGAAAGGGTGTTTTTTTTTTTAAGAAATGATGAAATTCGGAATTAGTACCACAAAAACTGGGAAAAAATGTGTACACAAAAATTGTTACAATGAAAATTGTTAAAAATGTTTCATTTATAACAGAAACTGACTGACACAAAAATATTGCCTTGGTGTTTTTTTTTTTCTATTTTTTTTTTCTTTAATACAAATCATTAGGCATTGAAAATTGAAAAAAAAACTGTTTGGGTACGCCCAAAAACAAAAACTTAATATTTTCATTCCAAATCTTGTTTGCGTACGAAATTTACCCATTGTTTGAGACCATTATCATTCCGTTTTAAAAAATATGTACAAGTTACATACGTATTTAAGTCCAAAAACAGGAAGTTACAAAGCAACACAACATTTTCCATTGAAACATTTTTTTTTTTTTAATTTACCTACATTAATTTGAATTGCATCTAATTTTATGTCTTCAGTATTGTTATCTTTTAGCTATTCTGAATGATTTCATCATTAAATGCTTTAAACGAATTTATATTTCCTTAACCCTGACCCTTGGCACTTTGGCAGTGTCAGTGTGATTGGAAAGAGCTCTCGCCAAATATGAGATTACCGATAGTAATTTTTTTTAATAATTAAAAATCAAATCTTATAAAAGTGGTGTTGTCGTTAAAAAAAAAAAAAAAACAGCACAAAAAAAATTCTTTGATTTTTAATTTTAAGAAAACCAAAAATTGTTTTAACTACCTATTTCCTCTATTTGCCTCTGTGGGCGGACACATTATCATAAGATAGTGCTGAATTTCAGCAAGGTTTTTTTATTTTAGACCTTTTTTGATTTTTTTGAGCAATTTGAAGCTATGTGTGAAAAAAACGTATTTTCTAAAAATACTGATTTTAAGAAAAACTGGGAAGAATTTTTTTAATAAGCTCATTTTTTTTATATGAATTTTGATGTGATAAATTTAAATCTGACGTCAGTTTTTGAAAATATTCACAATTTTAATCGAAAAAAAAAACTTACAAAATGGACGGTTTTCATCAAGGTTTTTTATGCAATTTATTCAAAAATTTGTTGGGGTTTACGAATAACTAATATCAGATTGGAATTCAGCATTCAGAGCTTAATTAAAGATGTGATCGATATTAAAACCTACAAATTGTTTCTTTAAGTTTTCCTATGTTACAATTGAGTTCGCAAAAAAACTCTAATGTTCTGAAACTTTGTTCTCAAAAAAAAAAAAAACAAAATAAAAAACTACGATATTTTCCATTGTAACCTGACTTGAGTCGTTATTTTACTGGAATATTTTTTATTGAAGTCTACCTTACAATAATGTTCTCATGAGAGTCTTATTCTATCAAGCTTGCACTTCCACCCAAATATAAAATTCAGAATTTTAGAACTATCTTATTATGTTTTTTTGTTAAAAAATTTTGAATATTAATTCGAGAAACGTAAAATTCGAGAATACATATTTTTTTACTTTGTTTTTATTTCTTTTTTATATTCCGTTTTACTCAAATATTTAGAGGAATGAAAGCTTTTATTTATTTTAATTCATTGCACCGGCACACAAAAAAAAAGTGTCATGTACCAGCAACCAGACCTATTTTTCTATGTTTTTGGGAACGCTGAATCCGAATTTCAAGTCCGTTTTTCCCGGCCACCCTCCAGTTTTGATAAAAAAAGGTAAAAAACTTCCTTTTTTTGAGTTTTTTTTGCAATTTACTCAAAACTGGAGGGTGACAGACTTGAAATTCCAATTCAGCGGGTCCTAAAACATATAGAAGGATAGGTCTGGTTCCTGGTGTTATTAATTAAAACACAATTTTAAGTATTATCAAATTACATCGGAAACATTTTCTACATATTTATTATTATACTCGTGTCCTTCGTTAAATTTCCAAGAAAAAGGCTATTTTCCTGTTTTTTTTGTCACCCTAAATCAGCCACTTTCTACTTTGGTGGGTGGGGCAGTAGGCGGAAATTGCTTGGGTTGGTTTATCGTCTTCTTGAAAATTTCATCAAAATCGGTCAAGTTGTTTAGATTTTATAGAGTTTTTTCCACTCTCCTGTACAAGGTGCTCCACTGTGAGACGCACCAAAACCATTTATTTTGGACTTCTTTATCATCGTTATGTTAGTTTTGATTAAAACATTGAATTTTTGTTTGACACGAGTCCAATGCTTAAGCTATATTAGCTAGCTATAGCTATAGAGCATAAATAAAATATTTCATATTTCTTATCAACGATTGATGCCCTCTCAAGCCATAAAGGTCTCATTTTAATCAATTCTGGGTTTTTTCTCCATATATTTTTGGGCATTCTATTACAAACATCAAAAATAAATATAAACTTTTTTCAAATTTTTAAATTATTATGTTCTGGTTGAAAAGTATGCTACAAATCGATGTTCAAGCGGAGATAATTTAGAAAAAAAAAATAGTAGGTATTGTTAAATGTCTTGTTTTTATAAAGTCTAGATTTTTATACCAAAACCATACATTTTATATATCGTTGCAAAGGTCTTAATGTTTTTCTTTCTCATCCATATCTTGAGTTGTCGATTTTTTATAATTTTTGTTTGTGTGTTTTACTTTCAAATATTTTAGTCTTTTTATTAGACAGGAACTCTACAGCAAAAATAGAACAACGAAATAGTTCAAGAGTTTTTATTGCTGAATATGATTCCTTGGCATAAAAGAATACTCCAACCAAATATGGTTAAATTATAGTCAAACGACAGCAGCAGTCTTCTTAAAAAAGAAAACAATCTTTTGCTGAATTTTTCCAGGAGAAACATAAGACCTATGTTCGGTTATTGGGTATAAAATGGGAGGTACTTTTATTTTTTATGTAAAAATATAGAAAAAGTGCAAATTTTTGAAAAGGTACATTTCAGTTGTTTCTTGACAAAAAATTGCACTACAAAGTTTGGACGTACCGGCTTCCTACACGAAATGCTCTTGATTTAGTAAAAAAATAAATCCTCAATTTTTTAACTTTTTTTTCATTGATATTAGGTTAGAATTTTAGTCAAAAATTGTTTTTAAAATTTATTAACCATTTAAACTTGAAAAAAAATTTAATTTGCTATGAAAAGTGTCTTTGAGCCATTTCAAATTGAGGCTTTGTTTTCGAGTTTAATCATAAAAACTGGTTCTCAGTTGTTGCCGTTTTCTCAGAAATGCACCAATGAATTTTTTAGCATTTTTGACTGGCGTATTCTTTTATGCCTTCTTTGGCAATAAAAACTCTTGAACAAATTTGTTTCAGGTTCCATGCAAAAGGGTCTGTTCAATAGACTATTTATAATATCTATTGATTTAAATACCAATCTTGTTCCTATCAATTTTCGTTTAGAAAAAAAAAAGTTTTTTCTAAACTCACCTTTGTTTACCCTATTTTCAAAAAAAAACCCTTAATATTGAAACTTTTAAATTAGATTTTCTCTGGCATAACATCTTTTTAAAACTCAGACTTTTCATATTTATAAGAGTAAAGCCGCACGTTGGCGAAAAAACTCAAACAAAATAACTTTAAATCGTGGCAACATTGACGAGGGAACGAGGGAACCCATGTGCAAACTGTTTCTTTAGACACTACCTTTAGGAATAACGATGAGTGTAGGTCCGTCGGTCGGTGGTCCTAGGGAAATCAGAAATACAATTTTCATCGAATTGACAGTTGTAGAACCATTTAAGTTGCCTTCTTAAAACAGTTGTTAAGCTAGAAAACTAAATATTCACCACATGTGTATCTGAATATTTCAAAAGGTACGTATTCTGAATAAGCAGGTATATTTACACGGTTAAAAATTCTGAAGTATTTTTCAATACTTTTTGGGTTACATAGAGGTCTACACCAGGGCCCTATTTCATAAAACTACAAGACTAATAATAATTATTTGTGAATTTACTTGTAGCTTGTAAATTATCAGCAAATTTCTGTTTCATAAAGAATTCGAATAGACTAATAACTACAAGTATCGTAGACTTGTAACTACAATAATCCAGTTAAATAAGGGTTTAACCTCGGAATGAATGTTTGTAGAAATTTTTTTTGCTCAATATCTTCCTTTTGCCATTCTATAACATATCTCAAAAGTCTAAAAAAATCTCATGTCCGCAAGTCCTAATTTTCTTAGTTTGAAGATAAGGTACAGATTTAAAAAAATTGAAAAACTACACTTCAGATATTTGTGTCAGATCAACATGAATAAGGTGCATTACTTTTCAGGGATGGTCAGGTTAACTTGTTTGTGAGTTTTGTTGCAATAAGTGTTAAAAAATACCTTTAAATCATGTCGCTTATGTTGGTATACATAGAAAAATTTAAACTTTTCTTATTAATTTTTTTAAAATCTGCATCTTATTTTCAAACCAAGAAAATTAGGACTTGCGGACATGAGATTTTTTTAGATTTTTGAGGGTAGTTAAAGAATATCCAAACAAAGATTAAAATGAAAAAATTAGCCTATTAGCACTTATTCCTTAGATGAACAAGAATCTTCTTTATTGCGTATCCTAAAATTTGCCGCTCCATCAAAAAATACCATTATTTCGTAGGTGTATATATTTTTTGTAATGGATTGTTTTGATTTTTAATAATGATGGATTCTAAAATCTTCATGCAAAATTTGTTTCATCTACCATAACTTTTAAGGGTTTTTCGGCAGTAAGTTTGCAACTGTTATAATAATATGAGTTGACAGATGAAAAACAGGTATAACTTTTTCCAGAGACGTCAGATTGTCTTGATTTTAGATTTTTTGGAATCAGCATTAAAAAATACCTTGAAATCATGTATCATATGTGTATATAATACCATAGCCTATTTTTGCTAATTTTGAAAATCTCCATTTCGCGATTTGACCTTGAAATCGCGACAAGCGAACATGAGATTTTTCTAGACTTTTGAGATATGTTATAGAATGGCAAAAGGAAGATATTGAGCAAAAAAAATTTCTACTAACATTCATTCCGAGATTTACCCCTTTTTTCTCCTTATTTTACTGTATTATACGATTTCTTTCAAAAGTAGAACTCCTATCGAAAAAAATTAAATACAACTTTTACTAAAACAATTTTAGTTTTAATTAACCTCAAAAATATTGAGAAAAATGCCAAAATACGATTTTTTGATTTTTATTTTCTTACAAAAATGGTAGGGTTAACAAAACCTGTTTAAAAATTACTCTGTTGTGTTTTATACCTATTTGTAATTTTCTTTGTAAAATAATAATTATTGGATTTTTGACGAATTTATGCAAGTTGAAAAAAATAGTTACTGAAAAACTTTTTGAAAAGGTTCCAATGCCGTTACTTAGATGGAAAACCTTTTATTTATGTAGAAAAAGATACTTTTATCTATGAAAAGATTGAGAAAACTTGAAAAAGAAACAAAGAAAAAGATTTTTTAGATCGAATTTTCCGTAATTAGCTGTTATATTGGCGAGAAATATTTTTCCATAGAAACCGCTTTTCTAATGGCCTTTGAACATGTGAATTTGATTCTAGCATTAGAATGGCTCCAACGTGCAAAGTTTTTGAGATACCGAATTTTGAACTTTGAAAAACAATATTTTTGTGATGTTTTGGCATGTGATAAAATTTTTCTGACTTTGGATTCGAACTAAGCACATGAAAATCTTAAAAAAAAATTGTTTAGTTTTGTTTTTCTTTTTTACAAAAACCCTGTTGACTAGTAATTCAATAGGGCAGAAAATAGAAAGATATAAGAATTGAATATCAAAATATTTAAAAACGATATCAATTTTATTGAAATACGTTTTAAGAGAGCCATGTTTCTTTTAAAAATAAAGCCAATATTTGAGTTTCTACCGTAATTATTAACAAAACTTTTTTTAAATGGAATATTTTCTTTGAAATCATTTAAGAAGTTTACAAGAAAGTCAGAAATGAAGAAAACGGTTTTATAGCAGGTAGGTAATAACTTTAAAAAAAATATTTTTGGAATCAAAATCGTGAGAGTTGGTTTTTAACATTTAAATTTTATTCAAAACGATTTTTAAGTTAAGTATCTTTTATTCAACTTTTAATAATTGATTAAAAATCTTAAAAACGAATGCATTTATCTGGAAAATTAGAAAAATTTTTAGTTTCCAACCACTGTTTTCTTGTTTTACTCAAAAAAGTAATTCAAATTTTGAATGAAAAAATCAAAGAATTTGCAAATACGGGACAATCACAAAAAAAAACATGGCAATGAGAAACTAAGACATTCACCAGTTTTTATTACAGGAATCATTCAATGGGTTATCTTATAAGAGAAGATAAAACCGCGGAGTGCTATTAAATGAGAGGGTGGAAACTGAAGATAGGGTGCAAAAGCCCCCTTTTTGTTTTTTTCAATATACCTCGTAAACCAAGCAAAATTTTTATATATTGCACATAAAACTTTTTGTAGAGAATTAAATTTCCTATTGGAATAATGTTTTTTTAAAAAAGTTGTCTTCGTCACCTGGGAAGTAAGCCGCCGCAACAACAATCGTTTGAGGTATACCATCACACTCAATTTGGGTCTGGATCGGTACTAGATCCCTCGTCATAAATTCTGAAAGACATATAAATTTTATATTATTTCTTATTTTTATGCAAGCTCTGGGCGAGTCGTGCCTCGTGTCCCATATCAAATCAGAGTTACTACTATTTAGACCTCTTACCTGACCTTTGTAGGTCCAAGGTTCTTGGATCAGTGCTAGTCCCAAATTCTCCTTTGCAAACTTTCTTACCAGAACGGCTGATGCCGCTTTTGCGTGGTGGAGGTTAATTTGGGCTAGCTTGGTGATCCCGCGTCCGTTCATTTTGGTTTTAACAGATGGGGACTATTGCCCCCTCATCTGCTAACAGATGGTTTTCTTCCTCCTCAGTAGGAAGCACGTCTGACCCGGCTTGACTCAAGGTGAGGTCCATGTCCTCTAACTCATCGTCGAGACGAACCTTTTCCATACCCATGAGGTCCAGTGAATCTGCCTGGCTGCCGGATGGGAGGGATTGTTGGGTGTTTTGTAGGGGTGGTAGGGAGTTTGTGGGTGGGGTTTCATTGGGTTGATTGGAATCTATAGTAGGAAAACGGGTATTTGACATTTCTACCTCTTGGGTCCCTTGGGGTGCTACGTTTCCAGGCTTATGCAAGGTAGTAGGCACTGATGGTTTCTTTAGGCCTGATACACCAATTTTGCCGAATTTATAGTGAAGTTCATGTTGAGCCTTCACTATAGCATCGGCCGACTTGGAATCAATGCTGATCACCATCAGTTGCCCCTTTCCTTCTGCCGTGCTTTTGAGCACCCTCCAGGCCTGGATTGCCAGTCCTTCATTTTGGGCTTGGATGAGAGCCAATGACTTCCTGTCCTCTTGCCCACTGCTTTTTGGAAGGAATACAGTGATGTGCTGCATTTTGGGGATATCGTCACCCAAGCATGCCATCAATTCGGTACCCTTCCAATTTTGCAATTCTGAGGCTTTTAGTTTTAGCCAATCTGCTGTAGGTTGCCCTACGCAGTCGACTAAAAGGAAGCCTGTTCTATAATGCAGTCCATTGAATTTAAGTTTGTGTGTCCATCCCAAGGACACCTCCTCAATTATGGCCTCTTCCAGTGTTGACAGTTCGTCAGCACTGAGAGATGCCTCAGGAAAATCCTTAGGTAGGACAGCAACCTTAATTCCAGTTGCCACACTTGCATAGCTTAAGCCCAGTGCTTCAGCACCTGCCTTGACGGTACTAAGTCCCGTTTCGACAGTTGCATTTGTCCTGGGCTTTTTAACTTCTTGCCTCTGAGGAGCAGTTATTTGGCTGCTCTTCCGTTTACCCTGGTCTTGGCTTTTGGGTGGTTCGCTTGAATTTGCTAGCTTTCTCTCCTCCATCTTTTTCTTGGCTTCTTCCCGAGACAAGCCTTGCCTCAGGAATCTGCTATACCATTTCTTGCCCGCTCCACTAAGCGAATCGCGGTATAGTGAGTCGTTTTGACCACCTGAACCCGGATTCGGATTAGTGCGTGCTTTTATGGTTATTGTCGATGGAGTCGATTCTGCTTCTGATGGTTTGTTCCCATCTTTAGCATCTACTTCGGCCCTAGTACCATCTTCCACCTTAGGAGGGATACTCCCGCTGCTAGCTTCTGATGATACCGCACCTTGAGCTAACCGGTTCTTTTTATGCTGCTTTGGCTTTGCACCTTTTTTGCTGCACCCCGGTTTCGAGTCGTCGCCATGGAGATCTCTCTCCATCTGACTCGCTAAATCGCTGGCGGTGACATCCCGCTGGACAACGATTTTTTTTAAATTTTTGTTGTTATTAGATTTTTTCGACATTTTATGTATTTTTGGTTAGTTCCCACGTTAAGCTAGAGAATAAAAAAAGTCCATCATATCAGAGCTCCGCATGATAAGATAAGGTCTTGATACTCTTTGATTCGACCCGGTTTCAAAGAGGCACCGTTAAAATACAGCCGGATACCCCTGGCTGCAAACCACTCCAATAGGCACGGTTACATCACCTTGGATTAGGGGTGGCAGTTCTTGGTCGTAACTCCTCAAAATTACTGCCGATTTAGGTTTCCCCAAACGTGGTAGATCAGATGAATCTTTGAAACTCAAGCCACCGCACCAACGTCAAGGTGACTGCCACGCGGTAGATTTTTTAGTTAAAAACATATCAATTTTGAAATTGTACACGAAATGTTTCGGTTTTTGTTTTATAAAAAAAATCTTTTAATTTAGAAAGATGAATCATAACTTTAAAATTTTTAATAAATTCTATAAAATTGTTGATAGTGTACTAAACGACACACCAACATTTTCAGCCACATCTTTTTTCTTTTCTCCACTTTTAACTTTATCAATAATCGCCAATTTCTCTGATAGCGAAATAGCCTTGTGATTGGCGAACTTAAAACGAAACTCAAACGAACGATCCACCTATCACCTCTCTATATGCGTACAATTTCTACAACACATGTATCCTTTTTCATGCATCCATACATACATACATACAATAACTTTAAGAAAATTCAAAACGGGGAATATATTTTAAGGGGAAGGGGAACGAAATGAAAGTCGCTATGGAGAGAATTAAGTTATAAAGAAGTTCGTTATAAAGAAGTTTGACTGTACTACAAAATGCATGCTAATTATCACGGTGTTACAAAAATGAGGTTTTAAAATATACGCGGGCGGAGACCTATCAGGTTTTGTAGAGCTAGTCGCACTGAATACGAAACGGTATTTGAAAATCCCCTAACAACCCCAAAATCTGGAGTTACGGGCAAAAAACGGTTTTTTGGACCTCCACCCATTGAAAAAATTCTAGCTTCGACAATTTTTTACCCGTTTTCGATTTTTTTACAGTTTCTGATAGAAAATAAATATACCTTTTTAACAATGTATAAAACATGTAACTCGGTTAAACCACTTAGAATTTATAAGCTGTCAAAGTTCAAAAATTCAATTTTTTTTGTCATTTGCCCAACTTCGGCATCAATTTAAAGTATATGTTTTCAAAACAACATGCTATTTAAAAAATATATTGTAAAACTATATCTATTTCCCAATTAATCGAGGTATTTTTTATGAAAATCACTTCAAAATTCGCTTAGAAAAAAATTTTTTTCAATTTCAACCCAGATACAGAAATTCGAACTTTTAGGTATAGAAAAAAAATGTTGTTTCGGCACGTAGTAGGATAACTTGGGCGCCAGGATTTGATAACGGGTTTTTGTAGAAAAGCTCAATAAAAACATTTTTTTCTTTGAGAGGGGGGTCTATCTCTCCCCGTTTAGGTGGGAGGGGCATTTTTCTAAAAAAAATTTATCAAAATAAAAAAAAATTATTAAAAAACAACGGTAACCTTTACAGTAATAAATGGTACCATTTCCGAAAGGAAAAATTGTACATTTGATTCTAATTTTTAAATCAATATAATATAACCAATAGTTTTTGAAATAATTGATTTTCAAAGTTAAAAATAGGCGAAAAAAAAATTTTTTAAACTCAATTCATACTATTTTTGTCCAGACTGTGAATTTTAGTAAAAAAATTACTCACTCAAAATACTGCCTCAATTGATTCCTTATCGAACCGTGAAAACTATATGTTTCTATGTCTTCTAGTTTACGAGAAAATTGAAAAATAAAAACAAATAAAAACAAAAAATATTTTGAAAAAAGAAAAATCTGATAAAATAATTTTTCAATTTTCTCAAAAACTAGAAGACATAGAAACATATAGTTTTCACGGTTCGATAAGGAATCAATTGAGGCAGTTTTCTGAGTGAGTAATTTTTTTACTTAAATTCACAGTCTGGACAAAAATAGTATAAAATGAGTTTAAAAAATTTTTTTTTTTTTAATTTTGAAATCAATAATTTCAAAAACTATTGGTTATATTATATTGATTTAAAAATAAGAATCAAATGTACAATTTTTCCTTTCGGAAATGGTACCATTTATTACTGTAAAGGTTACCGTTGTTTTTTAATAATTTTTTTTTATTTTGATAAATTTTTTTTAGAAAAATGCCCCTCCCACCTAAACGGGGAGAGATAGACCCCCCTCTCAAAGAAAAAAATGTTTTTATTGAGCTCCTCTACAAAAACCCGTTATCAAATCCTGGCGCCCAAGTTATCCTACTACGTGTCGAAACAACATTTTTTTTCTATACCTAAAAGTTCGAATTTCTGTATCTGGGTTGAAATTGAAAAAAAATTTTTTCTAAGCGAATTTTGAAGTGATTTTCATAAAAAATACCTCGATTAATTGGGAAATAGATATAGTTTTACAATATATTTTTTAAATAGCATGTTGTTTTGAAAACATATACTTTAAATTGATGCCGAAGTTAGGCAAATGACAAAAAAAAAATTGAATTTTTGAACTTTGACAGCTTATAAATTCTAAGTGGTTTAACCGAGTTACATGTTTTATACATTGTTAAAAAGGTATATTTATTTTCTATCAGAAACTGTAAAAAAATCGAAAATGGGTAAAAAATTGTCGAAGCTAGAATTTTTTCAATGGGTGAAGGTAAAAAAAAAACGTTTTTTGCCCGTAACTCCAGATTTTGGGGGTGTTAGGGGATTTTCAAATACCGTTTCGTATTCAGTGCGACTAGCTCTACAAAACCTGATAGGTCTCCGCCCGCGTATATTTTGAGTGTTACACCGGTTTATCTAAGTAACGGTAAACGATAGAACAAATCTGATAACAGAAATGAAAAGAGAACGTTCTAAAACCTATTACTACATATCCAGTTTAATAAAGTGCATTTTGGCGTTTACGACAAAACAACTCTCGGGCGACGAAATATTCTTTGCTGATATCAAAATTCTGCGGTGGCCTTCACGCTGCAAATTGTGATTTACATATCACATATCGCAGAAAGTTTGACGAAATTGGTATTTTTTGTTTTATGTTCAAGAATTCATTTTAATTTGTGTCCCTTTTATTATTTTATCATGTTTAAGCAACGATAGATTGTCGTCATGTTTAAACCTAGAGAAAGAAAATATCCGATTCTTATTCCGTCAGCTGCCGAGAATTTTATCAAAGACTGACAAAGTAAAACATGCTCAACTTTTAATAAAAAAAATCGGCTAACCAAAGTCCAGCAAGATTAAGTTTTCGAGGCCAACCAACAGCCATAGGTGACTAACAAGCGAATGGCACCAACTAGGCTTGTGTAGTTCGCGAACGAACTAGTGAACTTAGTTCAATTTAGTTCGCGATTAGCGAAAAAACAAACTAAACAGCAACCTATAGAAGCCGTAATATGACATTACAAAACAGCTAGTACAAGTAGTTACCAAATTCTGAGAGCCCTAAAGTTGGCCTATCAGCATATTTCTTTGGATCCATTACTTTTGGGACACCCTGTATATTTATTTTTCATTTTCTGATGAATATATAACAATTCATTTCTTATTTATGTATAATATAACTGTTTATTATATTCGGTCAGTGTGTTTAAGCTTGGTGTTGTTTGACTGTTTGGCTGCTTATCTGGCGGTTGTCGTTTACCGTGTTCGTAGTGTATTATTGGCCTTGTCTGAGATTTCAGGCTGCTTCATTGAGGGCAACCAATTTCCATTTCTACATTCTATCGACCACACTTATTTTGGGTTCAAAATAATTTTGAATCATATTCATCTTCATGACTTCAAAGTTGAATGTTTCCCAGCAAGAATATTTGTACGGGACCGGAAGCATCAGCTCTACTATCAATTTATGTGACTGTTTTGCAAAGATCTTTCAGCGTTGAGATACCCAGAGTACACATTTAGTATGTATAGGTATATTTTAGATGCTTGTAACTACTTCAAGTTAGTTATCCCTTCGATCTTATGTTTCATGCTTTTATTTTATTAAAATGAAACATTGTCTTGATTTAATAAAGAGTTCGGTAGTTTTATGTTTCAGATGCTTGTAGGCATGTTGCACTTTTCTATATTCCACATTATCTTTTCCAAACTTAAACTTGACCATTTATTTTACAGTAGTTTTTAATATTTAATATTTAACAATTGAATTTAAATTGTTGGCTTAAGTTTTAAAGAACAAAAAATGAAATTAATTGATTTTTAATTAATTTTTATCATTTCTTTAGTTATCTACATACCAATCAATTGTATTTTTTATTTAGTTTTATAATTTTTTTTTATAGGAAATAAGTATATGATATGATATTTTCTTAAAGATATAGACCAATCAATTATACAGGGTGATTCCGGAGTAGTAGGCCAAAAAGCTAGAGCGTGTAGGTAAGGTAGGGACCAAAAAAAAGGGGGGGGTCTATTCCCCCTCGTTTAGCCAGGGGGTCAGTCTGTCATTCTGTCATTCTGTCAGTCTGTCAGTCTGTCAGTCTGTCAGTCTGTCAGTCTGTCAGTCTGTCAGTCTGTCAGTCTGTCAGTCTGTCAGTCTGTCAGTCTGTCAGTCTGTCAGTCTGTCAGTCTGTCAGTCTGTCAGTCTGTCAGTCTGTCAGTCTGTCAGTCTGTCAGTCTGTCAGTCTGTCAGTCTGTCAGTCTGTCAGTCTGTCAGTCTGTCAGTCTGTCAGTCTGTCAGTCTGTCAGTCTGTCAGTCTGTCAGTCTGTCAGTCTGTCATATAGCCCCATAGAACCGTTTTTTTCAAAGCCGATTATCTCCGAAAGTTTTTATTCAATTTCAACGAAACGAAAGAAGCATTTATATGATTTTAGTAAAAGCCAAAAATAAAATTTCCAAAAAAATAATTTTTGGATTTTTAAAAAAATTTTGAAAATTTTTTTTTGGAAAATCAAATTTTCGAAAACGGGATATTGAATTTTTTTTAAATTTTGTTTTTAGATGTTGATTAGTGATTTCTACAAAATGGCATACCAATTTTATTTTAAAACTTTTTCCAAAAAATTATTTATAAAAAATTATTTTTTTAAAAAACGGCTCTAACGATTTTGAAAATTTTTTTTCTAAAAATGCATCTTAATATATCAATTAAAACTGCATACTTGTTTTTGAGGGCAATTTTATTTCAGATTTTATTTTATTTGTTTAAAAACCCAATTTTATTTTTTTTTTCCTTTTTTTGTGTATCCATATAGTAGGTACATTTTTCAAATTTATAAAAAGTTTGTGCGACCCAGTCGCGCATTTTATTTTTATACGATTTGACATTCGCAATGAGATAATTTGCGAAATTATATCATTTGGGCTCTAGTAAAACAGGCTATAAAATGATTCAAAAATAAATCAATCAGCATATTTTCATATCCATACAATCAAAACTTTTGTAAAAAAAACTAGCCATGACTCCCCATGACTAAAGTTAAATATTAATGAATGGTTTTTAAAAATTCCATCATTTAATAGGGTAAACAAAATTGCAAAAAAGTGGCTATTTTCTAAACGCAACGTTGTAGAAAGTTGAATTTATTTTAATCGATAGATTATTATAGTATTGAAAAAATTGTAATAAATTTAAAAACCAAATGTTTTTATGTAGTGGTTATGGGTAGGGCAAATTTTTATTTTTACAATTTGAAAAATGCCATTAAAAAATAATAATAAAAAAAATAATTACGAATTTTTTCTCAGTGTCTGCGTTTTAAAATATGAATTTTTAAAAAAAAACCCCGCTTGCAGCCCCAATGGTGTGTACGGTGTACGCCCCTGGCAATTGGTATTCTTAAATGATTCTTGACCGAATAACGGGAAAAACAAGTTTTTTTGTCCCAATTTTTTTGACCGTGCTTAACCGTTTTTCGTTTTTATCTTTTTTTTTTGCTTCAACAGATAAATGAATGAAATTTATACTGTGGATAGATAATAGACGGGACTATAATTTCAATTAATTTCGTATTCAGAATTTTGAGATAACGGTAAAATAAAGTTCTATTTTTCAATACGTTATTTCTTTTGAACTAGACTAGATAAAAACTTGATTTAACTGTATTGAGAATGCTGATAATATTGCCTTTCATTTGATATATTACACATAACGGTTCTTTTACTACAAGCTACACAGTGTTAAATTAAAAAAAACTTCGGAAATACCTCAAAACACTTGTGCCCATGACCAGTTGTCCAGCCACCAGTGTGGGAAGTACCGTATTCTCGGTTTGAAACTTCGACATGGTTGGCCTTAAAAAATTGCTTTTTTTAGGCATCGTAGAAATGTGATTGAAGCGTCATATAAAAGATGGAATGATAAGCTTTCAGATGATGTAAAATTTATTTAAGGTTGTCATTTAAAAAAAATGGACTTTAATGTAAATGATTGTTTTTCCTGCTTTTTTCTATGAAAATTGATCGGGTTCAAAATATTCTAGCTCTTTTTATAGATGTCGTGCAGACATAGTTTGTATGAATATTTTGAGCTGAAACAATAGGTTTTCAGGTGGCAGTGGCGTATCCAGAAAAAAATTTGGGGGGGGGGCTGAAAATTTTTTTTAATTTTTTTTTTCTCTCATTTTTATTCTTCTTTGATCAAGAGAAAAGCGCTGTGCTGCGGTACTGAAAGTGGTATTGTAGCATTTTACTGCTTTCGACAATTTCGTACTACTGTCTCTTTTTTTTACATTCAAAATAGTGTTTTTTTTTTTTTAAATCTTGTATCGCAAACCTTTTACACAAACAGCGAGGTGTTCAGTAATCTTTAAAAAAAAAAACACTTTTATTCCTATGACGTCTAGTTTTTGATCTAAACTCATCACTTTTTTCGATATAAACGCCCATGTTCCGCAATTCGACCGAGAGTGAATTGAAATCACTTTTCAATTTCACGTGAAATTGACCTTTGATCGATTTCGAAAACTTCGAAAATGCTTCGAACTGTCAAAACTGAAGGATCATCCAATTCTATTTTGTTTCTAAAGTAAAATTACTGCTACTTTGAACATGGATGCAATTTTATTGGCAACTTTAATGGAAAAAAAGCAGAATTTAAAAGAAAATATAAGAAGAAGTCACATTATGGGAGACATATTAAATATGTATGTAAGTGAAATGCAGAACATGGGCGATATTATTGCAAATTTTCAAAGAAAAACTTGTTGGGTAAAGTTTAAAGCAATGAGGTTGCAAACACAGAGGCAGTGATGAATTATGATATTTCATTCCTCATGTGTTTTATGCTTTTTGTATTAATTTAACAACAAATAAACATTACAAAACAATCAAAATATAAGTTTCTATAATATTGTGTCCAAAATTTGCAGATTCACTGAAAAAGGCATCAAATTCAAGAACAAAAACAAAGTGAACTGAATTGGATCAGAAAATCTAAATGAATGAAAAAATGCCGAACAAATCATTGCCCTATGGACAAGTGAATGCTCAAAAAGTGCAATGCAGAACGTGAAAGTCTCATAAACTAATTTCACCGGCACACAAAATAAAAAAAGTGTCATGTACCAGGAACCAGACCTATCTTTCTTAAAGTTTTTGGGCACGCTGAATCGAATTTCATGTCCGTTTGCCCCTGTCACCCTCCAGTTTTGAGTAAAATGCAAAAAACTCAAAAAAAAAGAAGTTTTGTGCCTTTTTTAGAGTCTTTTTTACATTTTTCTCAAAAATGGAGGGTAAACGGGCAAAACGGACTTGAAATTCGGATTCAGCGGGCCCAAAAACATATAGAAAGATAGGTCTGGTTCCTGGTACATGACACTTTTATTATTTTGTGTGCCGGTGTTTTCAATGAAATTCTTTTTGATGTCTAGTCCGAAATTATATACTTTTTCATAATATGTTCCTTTTTTAATCCAAATCAGAAGCACAAACCGGAATTTGCTTAAAAAAACCATTAGCTATGTTGACCACTAAGATTTTGAGATAACAAAAATGTCTATTTCCAATATCTTTGAGAAAAATATTATTTTTGAAAAAAAGTAAATATGTATACTAAAGACGATAAAATACGGCTTTTTGAGATTGCAAAAGAAGTTTTGCAAAATTTAACGGTGATGTAGTTCGACGTCAAAATACTAAAAAAATATTTGAAGAATTCTGAATTGGACTAAAATCCGAAAAAATTATCCCAACCCTCAACGTCAGCTAAGGCTCTTACTCAAACAAACACAAACAGCCATTTCAGAACTTGGAAGGGGCTCGATCATCTGAACTGCCTCTAAATCTCCAAGATTTACGAACAAGTTTCAGTTAATCATGTAGATTATGATGAAATCAGCCAAATAATGACATGATTTTGCAGGCTTTGAGGGGGGCTTGAGCCCCCTGAGTCCCCCCCTCAATACGCCACTGTCAGGTGGTATGAAATTTATATTTAAAAAAATGGATTTAATGGTGTGAAAAGAAAAAAAGTTTGATTTTTTCACTTTTTTCATGAAAAATGATTGTTTTCAATAAATTATTTTTATACCTTTTACGAATTGTAAAAATTTAAGTATGGCTTGATTCTTTAGAAAAAATATTGACTTTACTATACAATTTAAGAAAGTTGACAAATAAATAATTATAAGATCATTTTTTTAAAAACCTGTTTTCTTATGACGTTATCACGTAAAATCATCGTCCGTAAACCGGCTTTACAGCCTCGAAAAGTGCAATCACTGTTTTACATAACGACTGATATCGAAAAAGTCGCTGATGTTTGTTCAGCTCGATGTAACAATGTTGTTGTCCTTTAAGCAAACAAAACAAAAACAATATTTATTCCAAATTATTAATTATTTATTTAATAATTTCACGAAGAATTCATCACAATACAAAAAAATGAAAAATAAATAAGATTTCCAAGTGAAGTAGTGAATTTTTTTCCATCAAAATACCATCTATTTCACGATCTATGAACATGATCATGAAGATTCTTCACTATCATCAATCCGTACATCTATCGCTACTGGTTTTTCTGTCGTTGTTGTTGGAGGGTTTTTAAGTTTTTTTATTAGTTCAAGAACTCCTAGTTTAAAATCTAACATTTTATTGTCATCAAATTTGACCAGCATTGGAACTAACAAATCAAAAAATGAATTATGTCTGCTAAAGGGTCGAGTTTCAGTGGGATTCGCAGTTGATTTTGGTTGTTGAGATAGTTGTTGTTGGTTAACATTGGTTTTTTTGGTTTCGACAGTTTTAACTTCATTTTCAGGCATCTTTTGGTCTTCAGATAATTGTTGTTGATTAACATTGGTTTTCTTGGTTTCGTCAGTTTTAACTTCATTTTCAGGCATCTTTTGGTCTTCAGATAATTGTTGTTGGTTAACATTGGTTTTTTTGGTTTCGACAGTTTTAACTTCATTTTCAGGCATCTTTTGGTCTTCAGATAATTGTTGTTGGTTAACATTGGTTTTTTTGGTTTCGACAGTTTTAACTTCATTTTCACGACTACCAAACCGTACATCTATCGCTACTGGTTTTTCTGTTGTTGTTGTTGGAGGGTTTTTAAGTTTTTTTATTAGTTCAAGAACTCCTAGTTTAAAATCTAACATTTGATTAACATCAAAATTGTCCAGTATCGGAGATAAGTCATTCAAACAAGAATCTATGGCCGATAACTTTGAAGTCAATTGTTTTTCATTGTTTTTTTCTGTGGGATTCAAGGTTGATTTTGGTTGTTCAGATAATTGTTGTTGGTTAACATCGGTTTTTTCGGTTTCCACAGTTTTAACTTCGTTTTCAGAAATCTTTTGGTCTCCTATGTAGGCTGAAACAGAATACAAACATTGAAAAGTATTAATTTATATGGAATTATTTTTTATGTATACAATATCTATTAAACTCTAGAATGTAGAATGACCTTATATATTTAATAGCTCCTATATTTATTGTTCGTTTTTGAAAACATAATATTTTAGGTTTTGTCAAAAATTACACAGCCACACAAAAACAAATAAAATGCACGACTAGGTCGCACGTACTTACTCTCTCTTAGTTCACAGTATCTTTATCTTAAATATATATTGGAAATTTAAGATTTTGTTTAGTGTCGAGAAAAAAAAATCAAAAAAAAAAAAACAAAAGTTTAAAAATTAAATTTAAACATTTTTTTTCAAAAATGTTTTTAAAAATATTTTTTTTTTGCATACTTTAAAATGATGTCTGTAAATTTTTAATAAAATTGACTTATGCTTTGATGAAATATGTGAACTTAAAAAATATGTCAATTTTTGAAAAACATAAACGCCATATTTCCGTTCTCCGCATTTTTTGACAAAACTAAAAAACGCAGTTTTGTTAGAATCTATAAGTCTACATATTAAGTATACCAAATTTAATCAAAATAGCTAGAGCCGTTTTCGAGAAAATTGCAATACCTCGAAAACGTTATATGGGAGATATGCGTTAAAAAGGAGATATTAAAAAAATAAAAAAAAAACAGGTCTACTGAATAACGTAAAAAGCATCTGTAACAAGTTTCAAGCAAACTTTTTGTAAACTTTTTTTTTGTTTAAAGCAAACCCATTCATCCGTTTAGGCCACAAGCACACAAGCACAGACCGACGGACGACATGACGAAAACCACTTTTTTAATCTTCTCCATCATCGTAATGTTGGTTTTGATTAAAACCTCAATTTTGTTTTCTACACGAAACCAATACTTGCCCTATATAGAGCAATTAAAAATGTTCTTACCTATTAACTATCATGTTAATCACATGTTTGTATATATAACTGAATCCGAAGTCCATTTCACTATATCGCGCGAATTTTAACGCCCTTAGGCTATTAACATCCACAAAAAATGGCGAAACAAATGGTGGCAAATAATTCGCGTCATTTTGAGTGCCTGCTTATTTTAAAAATGCCCAAAAAAGAAAAAAACAACGAATTCGTTACAATTTAAGGTAACAGATCTCTTATATTATAAGGATTTGCTTAATTTTAATCCAAAAGTCTTCAAAACCCAAAACAATCCACAAAACTGAAGACAGAATAACCAGATGCCAAAACAAACTAAAAGCGAAATGAACCTTGGCGAAACAACTCATTGGACTTTTAATGAAAATGCGAAATAAATAAAAATCAAGAAGACACAAGGCCATGGTATAAAAAGACAAGGTATGATCATTAGAGCCGCCATCTTACAAAATGGAAATTGGAAATTAAATGATCTTTAAAAACTGGCACGAGTATTTTTTTAATAAAACTTGTAGAAAAAAAGTTATAGCCTCTTAAAGACTTTTTTCTTGAAAATGTACATCTATTTTCAAGTATAACTTTCATATTTTCAGTTTTACAGAAAAAAGTACTGTAATAAAAATTGTAGAAAAATAAATTATCTACAAAAACGATGGCAACAATTTTCAAGATATCAGTGAAAAACAGTTTACACCACATTTTCCTAGATGGCGGCCAAATGGGTGGGCTTTCAACCCCGAAAACTAGATTGTATACTCACATTAACCTCCTCTACACATCAAAACAAAAAAATCTTGTCCTTCCCAAAATGCAAGGTTAACGTAACATTTCAATGGACTACACCTGCATGTACAGTAGAAAGAGATGACGACACGTACAGATGCACAGACCGACTGACGTCATGACAAAAACCATTTTTTGGACTTCTCCATTATCGAAATGTTAGTTTTGATTAAAACCTTGAATTTTTTGTTGACACCAGTCCAATACTTTAGCTATGGTAGCTAGCTAAAGCTATAGAGCTTTACGATTGATACCCTCTAAAGCCATAAAGGACTCATTTTAATCAATTCAATTTTTTTCTCCATATATTTTTGGGTATTCTCCTTTCCAACAGATTTTCATAAATAAATTATTACATCAAAAATAAATATAGTTTCAAACTTTTTTCAAATTTTTAAATTATTATGTTATGATTGAAAAGTATGCTAAAAATCGACGATAAAATGTAGAAAAAAAAACACAAATTGTTTAAAATGCCTTGTGATTATGAACTGTATAGACTTTTTAACCAAAACCATACATTTTATATATCGTTGCAAAGGTCTAAATGTTGCAAAGGTCTCGTTTCCAGTGGCGTATCCAGAAAAAAAATTGGAGGGGGCTAGAAAATTTTTCAAACATTTTTTAGAGGGGCACGAAAAATTTTTCTCTCTAATATATTCACCTTTGATCGAGAGTTAAGCTCTGTGCTGCGGTCCTGAAAGTGGTATAGTAGCATTTAACTGCTCTCGACGTCGACAGCTTCGTACTACTGTCTCCTGTTTTCAAAGTTCTTGTGTGACAAACACCATTTTCGATATAAACGCCCATGTTCCGCAATTCGACCGAAAGTGAATTGAAATCACTTTTAAATTTCACGTGAAATAAAGTATCATATTCTTCATTTGGATCAATTTCAAAAACTTCGAAATTGCTTCGAACTGTCATAGCTGAAGGATCATCCTTTTTAATTTTGTTTCTGAAGTTAAATTATTACTGCTGGATGCCATTTTATCGGCAATTTTAATGGAAAAAAAGAAGAATTCAAAAGAAAAAATAAGGAGACACAAATAAGTTATGATAATATTTTGTCCAAAAATTATAGATTCATTGAAAAAGGCACCAAATTTACAAACAGAAATAATGTGAATTGAATTCGATCAGAAAATTTAAATGAGTGAAAAATGCAGAAAGTGAAAGTCTAGAAACTAATTTTCCATTAAATTATTTTAGATGTTTAATTCGAAATATATATTTTTTCGTAATATGTTGCTCTTTTAATCCGAATTCGAAGTCCAAACTGGCATTTGCTGAAAGAAACCATTAGTTACATATGATGACCACTAAGATTTTGAGATATCAAATATTTCTATTTGCAATAGCTTTGAGAAGTATATAATTTTTGAAAAAAGTGTTTATTGAGATTGCATAAGAACTTTTGCAAAACTAAACGGTGATGTTATTCGACGTACGTATTATACTAAAAAGTGATCTGAAGAATTTCGAATTGGACTTAAACCCGAAAAAAAACCACCCAACCCCCAGCTACTGCTAAGGCACAAATAGCCGTTTCAGAATTTGGAGGGGGCTCGAGCATCTGAGCTGCCGCTAAATCTATAAGATTTACGAACAAGTTTCAGTCAAGCATATATATTACAATGAAATTAGGTAAAAAATAACATGATCTGGAAGGCTTGGGGGGGGGCTTGAGCCCCCTGAGCCCCCCCCCCCCTCGATACGCCACTGCTCGTTTCTATCACATTTTGTTAAGAAAATAGCCTTTTCATAATTCACCTTTGTTTATTCTATTCAATTTTGAAATTTCAATTTCTAAAAATCCAGAATATTCAAACTTTATCATTCGATTTTCTTGTACATAACATCTTTTTAAACTTCTAAGACTTTCCACATATCTAAGCAAAGTCGCGTAGTCGAAAAAAAACTTAAAAAAAAAAATACTTTAAAATGTGGCAACCGTATGCCTTGACAGGATGCTGCTATAGCAAACCCATTTGCAAATGGTTTCATTAGGCACTACTTTTAAGCAAATGTAAATCTCAACTGGTATAACGAAGAAAGTAGATAACCCTATGGTGGGATCTAAGACAAATAAAAGAAAATTAACTCTTTACTCACAGTTTTCATCGAATGTACAGTTGTAGAACCATTTAACTTTTGTTAAATGCTCATAGCCCTCAAAGCTTAAAAACTTAATATTCACCGAATGATTATCGGAATATTTAATAAAGGGTTCTGAATAACCCGGTATATTTACAATCACCTCATTATCTGAAAATAAAATCACACACAATTATAAGTTCAAACATTTCTACTATTCAACCACTTTTACCTTTTGTTTGAATTATTTCAACTGGTGTTGGTTTAACTTTTGATAACAAGTTGGGAGAATCTTTGAATACAATGTGACCTGTAGAGTCTTTTACCCACGAAGGATGACCAAGACCTGTAAATTTATACGGAAAAATGAATTTGCTTCAAAAACAATGTATCCACGATTAAGATTGAAAACTTCAATATGTTACCGATATCATAACCACGATTTTTATTTTCATCTAACCATCCTCGATTATCAACTTCTGAAAGCCTTATGTATACATATCCATCAGTTATTCTTATTACGTAGAACTTAAAATGCAATCGTTCGTTTTTTTTTTCAATTTTTTTATTTATAGAACTAATTTCGAAAAAATCGTTGTAACCAGAAGCACTATTTTCTAAATTGTACACCTCACAACCGACTTCATAATCGGACAGACTTTTATTGAATTTACTTGCAGTACAAAACTGACTAAAAATAGTAATAATTAAAATGAACAATTGATATTTCAGATTCATGATTCCAACCGTGGCACAGTGTGTCGTCCCCTTATGATAAATCACTTTTTTTTTTGTTAAAAATTAATATTTTTGCTATTAAAATATAATTTAGAAGTGTCAACTCATATGAAAACATATTTATCTTACAAAATAACCCAGGTTATGTATTCAAAATAAGCTCCGAAACATGAGTACCTCGGAAATTGAAAATATTTTGAGGAATTTATGGGAATCTTTGAGAGTATATATTTCACGTTTGGTAATTGTTTGAAAAATTTTGTTAATGTTATTTTGTTTATTTGAGTGTTGTTGTAAAACGTATAACAAAAAAAAATTAAATTTATAAAATTATATATGAGTTATTAAAATTTCTTTGATAAATGGCCAAAAAAAAAAAAATTTAATTTTTAAACTTAATTTAAAAAAATACTTATTAAATCATATCGATAATTTTTTTATATTATTTTGCCATAGGCTTATACTTAATATTGGCAAAGTTTGGTCTGCTTCTGTTTGCGATTACCAGAGATATTCACATTTATGTGCTACGAGTCAAGTACTCAAAATAATTCATTTTTTGAGAAACATCTTCAAGGGGATCACAAAAATGAAAAAATCGATGTTTTTAATAATTTTTAGCCATACACAAGTAACAAAAAGCTGTTTATGTAATTAAAAATATTTTAAATATTGTTTTCAACAAGAAAAAAATTATATTTTTCTGCATACTAGATTTTTAATATAATTACTTGACCCGGCCACGCTCTACTGTGTATTATAGCGTATTTACCAACCTCGCCGATATAAGTATTTACGAAAATGCTAATAAAACGTTATTTCAAAATTTGAAAGCGATTGACAAAAAACTATTCGAGATTTGCTATGAAACGCAAATAAACATACTAATACAGTAAAATAAGGAGAAAAAAGGGGTAAATCTCGGAATGAATGTTAGTAGAAATTTTTTTTGCTCAATATCTTCCTTTTGCCATTCTATAACATATCTCAAAAGTCTAGAAAAATCTCATGTCCGCTTGTCGCGATTTCAAGGTCAAATCGCGAAATGGAGATTTTCAAAACTAGCAAAAATAGGCTATGGTATTATATACACATATGATACATGATTTCAAGGTATTTTTTAATGATGATTCCAAAAAATCTAAAATCAAGACAATCTGACGTCTCTGGAAAAAGTTATACCTGTTTTTCATCTGTCAACTCATATTATTATAACAGTTGCAAACTTACTGCCGAAAAACCCTTAAAAGTTATGATAGATGAACCAAATTTTGCATGAAGATTTTAGAATCCATCATTATTAAAAATCAAAACAATCCATTACGAAAAATATATATACCTACGAAATAATGGTATTTTTTGATGGAGGGGCAAATTTTAGGATATGCACTAAAGAAGATTCTTGTTCATCTTAGGAATAAGTGCTAATAGGCTAATTTTTTCATTTTAATCTTTGTTTGGATATTCTTTAACTACCCTCAAAAATCTAAAAAAATCTCATGTCCGGAAGTCCCAATTTTCTTGGTTTGAAGATAAGTTGCAGATTTAAAAAAATTGAAAAACTACACTTCAGATATTTGTGTCAGATCAACATGAATAAGGTGCATTACTTTTCAGGGATGGTCAGGTTGACTTGTTTGTGAGTTTTGTTGGAATAAGTGTTAAAAAATACCTTTAAATCATGTCGCTTATGTTGGTATACATATAAAAATTTAAACTTTTCTTATTAATTTTTTAAAATCTGCACCTTATTTTCAAACCAAGAAAATTAGGACTTGCGGACATGAGATTTTTTTAGATTTTTGAGGGTAGTTAAAGAATATCCAAACAAAGATTAAAATGAAAAAATTAGCCTATTAGCACTTTTTCCTAAGATGAACAAGAATCTTCTTTAGTGCATATCCCAAAATTTGCCGCTCCATCAAAAAATACCATTATTTCGTAGGTATATATATTTTTTGTAATGGATTGTTTTGATTTTTAATAATGATGGATTCTAAAATCTTCATGCAAAATTTGGTTCATCTATCATAACTTTTAAGGGTTTTTCGGCAGTAAGTTTGCAACTGTTATAATAATATGAGTTGACAGATGAAAAACAGGTATAACTTTTTCCAGAGACGTCAGATTGTCTTGATTTTAGATTTTTTGGAATCATCATTAAAAAATACCTTGAAATCATGTATCATATGTGTATATAATACCATAGCCTATTTTTGCTAGTTTTGAAAATCTCCATTTCGCGATTTGACCTTGAAATCGCGACAAGCGGACATGAGATTTTTCTAGACTTTTGAGATATGTTATAGAATGGCAAAAGGAAGATATTGAGCAAAAAAAATTTCTACTAACATTCATTCCGAGGTTAAACCCTTATTTGACTGGATTATACGATTTTTTTGTATAAAGAAGATAAACAAAACAAGTTGACTTCAACTTAAGATTTCTCAAAGTAGAAAAAAGATATTGAAAAGATTTAAACGGGCTTTAAAAGAAAACATTTAGTTCTTTTAGAAACTGTCACAAATTTATTTAAAATAAATCACCACGTTCAAGAACATAACCCCAAAAACTGTTAAAAAACGACATTTCAGATTTTCTAACGGGAATATTTCAAAAACGTGATATGATAGAATTTTTCTGAGTTCGGATTCGAGATCAGCACACCAAAAACCTTACGAAAAGTATATTTTTGTTTATATATAAAAAAAAAATTAATTTTGCTCACAAGTGGCTTCTTCAATAAATGATAATTTCATAAATTATACTAAAAAAAAAAGTAATAGGTTGTTTAATTTGTTAACTTGTAATTTTTTTTCTATTCCTGCCATAAAAACACAAAAAAAGATATTAAAACTCCAAAAACTTAGCTGCAAGTATTTATGATAAACTTTTGTATGGGCTCGACACACTGTGCGTGGTCTTGACTTAATTGCGACTGATCTTGAATTGCTACTTTTGAGTTGGACTAACATTGTTTTTTTGCAAGACCGTGCTACATATATGAAATTTAATTTCATGTTCTATTTTGATAACAATTTAAGTAAAATAATCTTTTGGTTAATTTTCGGTCATTCGTATTAAGTGTGTATGTATTTAGATTATGTTTAGTTGTTTCGAATGATAGATTTTTTTTTTTTGTTTTAAAGTGAAAACTTTTTTAGTATCGTAGTCATTTGAAACAAGATGAAAAAGCGACAGGAAAAATCAGTTGATTATAAATTTTTTGTTTTAATAGATAGATGAATGAAATTTATATTGTAGATAGGTAATTAAATAAACTATAATTGTGCAAAATTTCAATCAATTTCATATTCAATATCCTGAGATAAGGGTGAAAAGAAGTTCTTTTCCTAAACACATTATATCTTTTGATCTAGAGCATATATTTTATTTGAGTTTCATACGCATGCTGATAAAATTACCTTCCATTTGATATATCACACATAACGGTAAGTGCTCAAGTGAAAAACTTGGAAAATACCTCAAAACACCTGTGGACATCTGTTTCCGATGAGTAGCCACCAGTGTAGGAAATGCCGTAATCTCAGTTTGAAATTTCGACATGGTTGGCTTTAAAAAAATTTTACTTTTTTTGTAGGCATGGCAGAAATATGATTGATACGTCATATAAAAGGTGAAATAAGCATTCAGAAGATATAAGATTTATCACATTTTTTTAATGGTGTTAGAAGAGAAAAAAAAATTGATTTATTTGCTTTTTACCGACTTCCAAAAAGGAGGAGGTAATCAATTCGTCTGTATTTTTTTTTTTTTTTTATTATGTTAATTTTTTTATTTTAAAAGCTTACAAAAAAAATTATGCAATTTAAAAGCAAAGTATTTCTTCTTAAGAATAAAACCATTTTTAAAATTTTACAATGCGCAAAAAGTATAAAAATAATTTATTGAAACAATCATTTTCATAAAAAAAAAAGAAAAAAAAACATGAATTTTTATCTTCTCACGTCATTAATTCCATTTTTTGTACAACCTGTACAAACTTTAATATAATCTAAAAGCTTATTGTCTTAGCTCAAAATATTATATCGATCCGGTCTATGAGACATCTACAAAAAGAGCTAGAATTTTTTTAACTCGATCAATTTTCATTAAAAAAAAAGCAAAAAAAAAACTTTTATTTTTATGTTCTCACGCTATGGAATATATTTTTTTGTTTACCTATAAAAAATTTTATACCAAGTGAAAGCTTGTTATTTCACCTTTCATATGACGTATCAATCTCATTTCAAAGATGCCTACGAGAGAAGTTACGGTACTTCCCACACTGGTGGCTGTTCGGGGGCAACAGTTCTCCACTGGTGTTTTGAGGTTTCTCGCAAGTTTCTTTATTTAACATTGTGTAGCTTGTAGTTAGTCTACCGTTATGTGTGATATACCAAATGAAAGGTAATTGTTTCAGAATGCTCATAAAGGTTTAATAAAATTTCTATCTGCTCTTGGTCAAATTTATTTATAAACTGTTGAATTGTAAAATTTTATTTTACCGTTATCTCAAAATTGTGTTTGCGACAATGATTGAAACTTCGCACACATATAGTCGTAGTCATGGTCTATCATTATTCCATATATTTTATTCTATATCTATTAAAGAAAAAAAGATAATAATAAAAAACGATGAAAATCGGTTAAAAACGGTAAAAAAACGTGTTTTTTTAAAACTTGTTTTTTCCGTTATTCAGTCAAAACTCACTAAATGATTCCAAGTTTTTGCACATGTGTGCATAAGTGCATAAGGCCAAAACCTACATGTCATACCTATAAGTTTGAGATTTTTTGAACTCTCCAAAAAAAAGCTAAAAATCAAAAATTACCCAAAAATACCCCTAAAAAACAAGGTGTTTTTCAAAAATTCATATTTCGAAACGCAGAATGTTGGAAAAAAATCCGTATTAGACGCCTAATTTTTTTCCCTCATCTTTCACCTGGCATCTTTAGAATTGTCAAAAAAAATTTCCTTTACCCAAAATCATCATTTTGTCATAGCCCCAACACGTGTACAACGTGCAAACAAAACGTTATAGCTTAGTTTTAAATTTTCTTGTTTTTTTTCTTAAATGCAGTTATTCTTAAATTAATTTCATCTATCTATAGCAAAAAAAATCAACTCTCTACGACTTCGCGTTTAGATTTTAGCCCAAATTTCATCATTCCGTTCTACCCCTGTTTACCCTATTAAATGACGGAATTTTTAAAAATCCTTCTTTTGGATTAAGCTTTAGGTTATTATCTTTCAAATAAGCTATAAAAGATTTTTGTATCTCTAATAGTTTATTTTTAATTTTGAATTGAAATTTTTTGCCGCACTGCGAAAGTGCGAGAATGTAACGTTAGAAAATGGCGTCACTTTTTTGTGGTGGCTGCCATGGTTCATCGATTTATAAGACGTTATCACGTCAAATATGAAGATTTCAACCTTTTCTAACAACGAAAAGAAGTTGAAACTATTTACTGCTTTACTTTGCAAATTTTCCAAATTACGCAAAGTTCCATTTTTAGTAATTGGAACGCCCGCATAAAATTGCAAAGTGGGCAACTTTTAATTTTTTTGGTGAAACACTTTGCACTTTTACTTTGCAAAGTTTCAAAATACAAAGTGCAACGTTGTTGATGCAATAGGGCCCTGCATAAAAGTACGGTAGAACACTTCCGAATTTATAAAACATTCCTTTCCATAGAGTTTGTAAAATAAAAAAAAAAGATGCAATATTCATTCCAAATCATTAATTTATTATTCGTTTTAAGGTAAATTTTTTAATACTCGTATATTTACAAAGATTTGATAACAAGTTTCGATGAAAACATGAATGAGCTGAGAAGTGAAGCTTTTTCCATCACGATCTATGAACATGAACACGAAGATTTTTCACTATCACCAATGCGTACATCTATCGCTTTTGGTTCTTCTGCAGTAGTTGTTGGTGTGTTTTTAAGTTTTTTTATCAGCTCAAGAACTTCTACTTTAAAATCTAACATTTGATTAACATCAAAATTGTCCAGTATCGGAAATAAGTCAATAAAAAATGAATTATGTTTGTTAAAGGGTCCAGTTTCAGACCAAAAATATTCCTTCAGCTTTATCATACAAGGATCTATGGCCGATAACTTTGAAGTCAATTGTTCTTCATAGTTTTTTTCTGTGGGCTTCGCAGTTGATTTGGGGTGTTCAGATAATTGTTGTTCGTTAACACAAGTTTCCACAGTTTTAACTTCATTTTCAGACATCTTTTGGTCTTCTATGTTGGATGAAATAGAATACACACATTATTAGATTTATATGGAATTATTATTTATGTATAAAATATCAAAGGAATCAGAATACACTGCCGTGCGATGTGAATGTCAATAATTAAAATAAAATATACTCACTCATTTCTTCCAACGTGCAATCGTAGTACCATTTAGCAGAAGATTCAGCCCAAGAACTAAAGCTAAAAAAACGAATGTTCAAAGGATTTGAATCTTTATATGATATGAAGAATTCCAAAAAACCGGGAATATGAACAATTAAGTGGCCACCTGAAATTAAAAAAAAAAAAATCAGATAAAGTATAATTCAGACTTATTTATACCCTGGGGAACTATCCTTACCATTTGTTTGAATTATTTCAATTGGCATTGGATCAAAAGTTGATAAGAGATTGGGGGTCGTTAAAAGAACTATTTGTTTATCTACTCCTTTACCTTTTTCATACATCGAGGAGCGAGAATTGTCATTACCACCAAAATCTAGAAAATACCAACATATCAATTTGAATTAAAAAAACAAACACTAACATCGATATTTTACTGATTTCATAAAAACGTTCCGAATTTGTATGGTTTTCAAATTCCGTAAGCAATATGAATGCATCTCTCGGAGCCATTACGAAGAATTTCAAATGTAATTTTTGGTTATCTTCAAGCTTAGAACTATTCATAGAGTTAATTTGGAAGAAATTCTTGTATTTGTAGTCTTCAGATATGATCGCGTACTCTTTACAATTGTCCAAATGTGATAAACTTATATTAAATTTATTCGCATCAATATCACCAAATCGTAATAAAATAGCAAATAATGTTATGATTTGATATGTATTCATTATTTCTGAATGTTCTCTTAGCTAGACTTTTGTTTATGATCTTGAAATGACTGCGGCTTGAACTTGACTGAGATCTTAATTTACTTTAATGCAAAAAATTTTGCGCTGCAGATATAAAATTTTAGTTCGCTTTGGTTTGATAAGAAAAATATTTTTTGCTAATATCAAAATTCTGCGGTTGGCCTTCCTGTTGGAAATTGGATTTATACATATATCACACAACCGCAGAAAGTTTGACGAAATTAATATTTTTTTGTTTTATGCCCAACAATTCATTTTAATTTGTGTCCTGTTTTAACATAGAGAAAGAAAAAACCCGATTCTTATTCCGTCATCTGTGAAGAATTTTATCAAAGGCTGACAAAGTAAAACATGCTCAACTCTTAATAAAAAAAAAAAGCGGCTAACCAAATTCCAGCAAGATTAACTTTTCGAGGCCAACCAATAGCCACAGGTGACTAACCAGCGAATGGCACCAACTACATATTCAGATAGTAAAATTGAGCTCTTCAACAGAATTTAGATCTGTTATTGATTAGGTACACATACTTTTCGAATCCGAAGTCAAAATTTCACTAACACGTCACGTTTTTGAAATACTTGAACGCGTTTTTTGGGTACATTTGATGTCAAATTACACCACTGTAAAATATTTTTTTGCAAATCTTCTTATGCAATTTCAAAACGGAATATTTTATTATCCTAATTATATTTTACATTTTTTCAAAATTAATTTTTTGACGTGATAACGTCTTATAAATTACCACAAAAAATTGACGCCATTTTCTCCCGTTCCACTCTCGCACTTTCGCAGTGCGCTCAAAAATTTCAATTCAAAATTTAAAATAAACTATTAGTGATACAAAAATCTTCTATAGCTTATTTGAAAGATAATAACCTTAAGCTTAATCCAAATGAAGGATTTTTAAAAATTCCGTCATTTAATAGGGTAAACAGGGGTAAAACAGAAAGATGAAATTTCAGGTAAACGCTAAACGCGAAGTTGTAGAGAATTGATTTTTTTTGCTTTAGATAGACGTTTTGTTTGAACCTTGTTCACGTGTTGGGGCTATGACAAAATAATGATTTTTGGTAGGGAAATTTTTTTTTACAATTCTAAAGGTGCCAGGTGAAAGATGAGGGAAAAAAAATTAGACGTCTAATACGGATTTTTTTCCAACACTCTGCGTTTCGAAATATGAATTTTTGAAAAACTCCTTGTTTCTTAGGGGTATTTTTGGGTAATTTTTGATTTTTACCTTTTTTTTTGGAGCGTTCAAATAATCTTAAACTTATGACATTTAGGTTTTGGCCTTATGCATACATTTGCAAAAAATTGGAATCGTTTAAAGAGTTTTGACTGAATAACGGAAGAAACAATTTTTTAAAAAACACATTTTTCCACCGTTTTTAACCGATTTTCATCGTTTTTTATTTTTATCTTTTTTCTTTAATAGATAGAGGAATAAAGTAATGATAGACCATGACCACGACTAAATGTGTGCGAAGTTTCAACCATTTTCGTAAACACAATTTTGAGATAACGGTAAAATAAAATTTTAGAATTCAACAGTTTATAACTTTTGACCAAGAGCAGATAGAAATTTTATTAAACTTTTATGATCATCCTTATACAATTACCTTTCATTTGGTATATCACACTTAACGGTAGACTAACTACAAGCTACACAATGTTAAATCAAGAAACTTGCGAAAAACCTCAAAACACCAGTGTAGATCTGTTGCCCCCCGAACAGCCACCAGTGTGGGAAGTACCGTAATCTCAGTCTGGAAATTCGACATGGTTGACTTTAAAAAATTCTAACTTCATATGTAGGCATCTTTAAAATGAGATTGATACGTCATATGAAAGGTGAAATAATAAGCTTTCACTTGGTATAAAATTTTTTATAGGTAAACAAAAAAAAAAATATATTCCATAGCGTGAGAACATAAAAATAAATGTTTTTTTTTTTTGCTTTTTTTAATGAAATTTGATTAAGTTCAAAAATTCTAGCTCTTTTTGTAGATGTCTGATAGACCTGACCGATATATATATTTTGAGCTAAGACAATAAGCTTTCAAATAGTATTATAGGTTGTTAGGGAACAAAATGGAATTAATGACATGAGAAGATAAAAATTCATGTTTTTTTCCTTTTTTTGATGAAAATGATTGTTTTCAATAAATTATTTTAATACTTTTTGCGCATTGTAAAAATTTAAAAATGGTTTAATTCCTAAGAAGAAATACTTGGCTTTGAAATTGCATAATTTTTTTTGTAAGCTTTTAAAATAAAAAAATTAATAGGTATAATGAGCTTTTTCATGTAAATTATGATTGTTTGAAATAAGTAAACGCTTCAATTGACTCATTTTAAACAAAAGCACACAAAGTGTTTTCTGACGACGTTATCACGTAAAATCATCGTCCGTAAACCGGCTTTACAAACAACCTCTTTTTTTTCTCAAAGATATTGCAAAAAGAAATTTATGATATCTCAAAACCTTAGTACATATCATAATGAATGGTTTGTTTGATCCAAATTGCTACTTCTGATTTGGATTTTAAAAAGCAACATTTTAAGGAAAAATGTATTTTTTCAATTAAACATCAAAAAGAACTTCATTGAAAATTAGTTTTTTAGATATGAGAAGGTATAGCTCAAAAACCAGACGTGATAGAACAAAACTGTAAACAGTTTTGAATTTAGCACACTAAAGTCAATTAAAATCACCTTACAAAGTTCTTGCTCCCGACTTTTTTTTTTATTTTTGCAGACAAGTGTTATCGAATTTAGCTTTTATTACAATTTCGTCAGAAGTGAACAATGAAAGTTAACAATTCAATAAATCGAAGAAGAAAAGAAAACAGTTTTGAATTCTGAAATTCCTCAGTGTTCACTCAGAAAAAAAAATCAAACTGATCTACTTTTGGCAACTGATGTCAAAGAATCAGACGGCGGATTTAAAAGTTGAAGGTTGGGCTACTTTTTCCTTCGCATCCGTCATGCTACACTCAAAATATACGCGATCGGAGACCTATAACGTTTTGTAGAGATAGTTGCACTGATTACGAAATGTTATTTAAAAACTCCGAAATATCCCTAAAATCTGGAGTTAAGGGAAAAAACGGTTTTTTGGACCTTCCCTTTACCCATTGAAAAAAATCTAGCTTCGTCAAATTTGTACCCATTTTAGATTTCTTAACAGTTTTGTATAAAAGGCATTTAGAACTTTTCAACAATGTATGTATAAACATGTGGTTCGGTTAACCCTCTGTAGGTACACCTCTTTTTTGCGAATTTTGTTTATACTTTTTAATGGCGCTAGAACTTTTTTCGGTCTCACTATTTTATGGAGAATCATATATGAAATTGATGTAGAATTTTCCGAGGAATTCGAATACTGTATTCAAAATTCAAAAAAAAAAAACTATTTTCACCCTTATAAAGACACTTTTCTGTGACTATAAAGACTTATAAAGACACTTTTCTGTGACTACTTTTCATTTTTGGCCTTCCAAATTCGCACCCATGTGCCGACAGAGGGTTAAACTATCTAGAATTTATAAGATGACAAAGTTCAAAAGTTCCATGTTTTCGTTCGTCTTAATATTCCCAAAAGTTTAAAACTTATATAATCTCTTCGAAGAACACTCATTTCATATATTTTATATCGATGTATGATCAGTGCCGGTTTAAGCACTACCGGCGCCCCTGGGCAAGATTGCAAGTGGCGCCTCTAAAAAAAAATTCATCTAAAAACAATTTTTTAAAATCACGAAAAAAAGCAATAGCAGATTATTGGTTACCTCTCATATACTTGTTAATGCATTTATTAAAAATGTGCAGTGTATTAACTTAAAAAGGTTAACTTAAAAAAAAAATTAATTATTCATGTCATTTAGGCTCAATTGACAAGACTACCTTTATCTCTGACTTTTTTGTTTAAACACATTTAAATATTAGGTACAGTTGGTCTTATTTGAACAATATTTTTTCAAAAACTTTTTCAACTAGGTACATAAATGTCGTTTTCGATTGGAATCACTCAATGATTCACTCATTCTGAAATCCAATAAAAAACTTTGAATCGCTTCCACCCAATTCTAAAATTTAATATCTGTATTGGTGAAAAATCAAATATTGTGTTTTGTTTTTTCACTAGGAGAATAAAAAACTTGCAGCACGCTTCTTAATGATTCCAGGCGCTTCCGGACGGCCAATCGAAAACAACATACCTTTATAAGTATAAGGTTTGTTCGTTGTGAGCTCTAGGGCACTCTGGGTCGCTCCGAATTCGTTGTCAAGCGTTTTTTGTAGCTCCTTTTTCAACCAGAGCTATTTCCTCTGTGTTCGATGTTCGCTGATGAAACTAAAGCTCTTAGGTGTTCGATGTAAAATGAAAACCAGAGAAACTCTGATTTTTTCACAGTTAATTGAAATGACTTAGAGTGCCCTGGAGGGGGGAACAACGAACAGACCTATTTTTTTATTCTCACACACAAACGTAGTTTTTATGAGAAATGGAGAAGCTGTGAATTTTGGCATTTCTGGATTTTGGGTTTTCGGGATTTTGGGATTGTGGGTTTTCGGGATTTTGTGTTTTTGGGTTTTCGGAATTTAGGGTTTTCTGGATTTTGGGCTTTCTGGATTTTTAATTTCGGGATTCTGTCCGTCTCCCTTCTCTTTCCTTATTCATTACTATAGGGGCACCTTTGTAAAAATTAAATTGGTAGGAGGAATATTAGGATTGCTTTAGTCTTTCAAAAGAAATTGGGGCGCCTTGTTCTTCAAAGATTAACGAAGATTTTGGACACCATTGTCCTTCCGGAAGCCAAATAAATTAACCCAAAATTGGGGGGCGCCTTCATTCTTCAAAAAGTTTAGGACAAACAATACGAGCGCCGCGCCGTTGAAAATGTAAAATAGAAACAAATTGGGGAACCTTTGTGAATGTAAAAAAAATAAAATGCACGACTGGGGTCGCACGTACTTGCTCTTGCAGCTCAAAGCACTTTTATGTTAGTCTACTTGTAGATTTTAAAAGCTGGATCTATATTTAAAAAAAAATTGATATTGGGGAAGAGCCGACATTTAGGGCAAAATTATGTTAAATGAAAAAAAAAATTTTTTGTTATTTGACTTTTTTGAGAAAAAATAAAAATGCAGTTTTATTGCCACTGCTTTAAATATTACGTATACAAAGTTTAATCAAAATCGTTAGAGTCGTTTTCGAGAAATTCGTAATATCGTATTTTTTGTATGGGAGGTATACGTTCTAAACGAGATATAAAAAAACAAAAAAAAACCAACTTTCAGAATTCCATAAAAATCATCTGTACCAAATTTGAAGAAAATCCATCCACCCGTTTAGGCTGTGGAAATGTGTACAGATGGACGCACAACCGCACAGACGCACAGACGTACAGACGCACGGACGGAATTGCGAGACCCACTTTTTTGGAATTCTCCATCATCGTAATGTTGGTTTTGATTAAAACCTCAATTTTTTTTTGACACGAAACCAATACTTGCCCTATAGAGCAAGTAAAAATAAAACATCGATTGGAAAAACTTCGTTATTTATATAACTTTCGTAAAAGTTCGGGGCGCCTGCGGCGCCTCTCAATTCTTGCGCCCCTGGGCGACGGCCCAGGCTGCTTCCCCCTAAAACCGGCTCTGTGTATGATTAAAACTCATTGACTCCATAACGAAAAAGTTTCTTTAACTTTCTCCTGGAAAAATTTGTTAATTCATTCCTGAATCTAAAATCGCTCCTACAGCTTAGAAAAAAAAAAAAAAGAAACAGATGTTTCCTTGTGCACTTTCTTGGAGTTAATTTTCTTGTCATTCCAGAAGGGAAAGGTTCAGATCTTTGTGTGTTAAGCCGACTTTACCATTTTCAATGACCTTTTTTTTTTCTATTTTCGAATCAGATTAGGTAAAACTTTCAAAGCCAAAAAAAGAAAGGAAGTTAAAAAGAAATATTTTAGATAAAAACCAAGTCCTGCATGACTTTCAGTTCTAATTCGTTTGGTGTGGTTTTAAGCTGTGTTTTTGAAAAGCTTAGGTAGATATAGAACGTAAGAGTTTTGATGAGACTTTGAAGGGTTTCTTCTATCAAAATATCTTTTTTTTTTCTTTGTTATCCTTGTCTTTTGCAGAATTCAGGTATACCTTTAGGTATCTCCTTCTTAAAATATCCTTGGAAATTTCATTCCTTTTGTATTCATATAACACACACACACATACACACCTATCATTCCAACAACGCCCATAAACGTTTCTATAGCTTATACGTGTGCCATTGCCATAATCTGTGCTGTCAGTTTATTTGAAAATTTTAAATTTAATATAAAATTAAGTGTGTGCGGGAGGATGCGGGGCGCTAAAGGATGCGCTTAAATAATATCCCGGTGCTGCTGTCCCAGGACACAAAAGCTACATAAAATATTCCCCTTTGCAAGGCATCGCGCAAGAGAGAACAAAGAAACTCTGAACTATAGAATCACCCATAAGATTCTCGATTATGCTACTCTTGCCTGGAGGGTGGGTCTGGGTAGTGTAGTGGCTGGCATGGTTATAGTGTTTTGGAGGGTGCGTGGGTTGGTGAGGTTTTGTGTAACTACAGCAACGGCTTCAGCATGCCATACCTCTTTGCCTTTTGATTCTTGCATCCACGTTCATTTTGGAATGCAAAATTATGGAAATAAACGCTTGTAATCACCCGCCATCTTTGTTAGGCAAGCAAAAAGGGGGCGAGGGGGGGGCGGTGTTGTTTGAATGAACATTTTATAGTTTTGCGTTGCCCACACTCAAGCTTCATCTAAAGAACACTCCAGAGCCCATCACTAATACCAAAATATTTAAATGCATTCCACTTCTATCTATGACTGTCTGCATATACTTATGTACATATATGCAGTTATTCATCTCTATCTATGTATTGTTTACGTATACATGAGTTTGAATATTTTTTTTTTGTGAAAACCAGAACGAGAGAGAAAAGGGAATTCATGTTTAGCCCTGGAATTTTGTTATTGAGTTGCCCTTATGTGATTTTGTAAACTGCTGAATATAATTTTTGTTCAAAAGAAACTCGTAACTACTCAGTCAAAATGGAGTTAATCCTGGCTGAATTAAATATTTCAGCCGAAACTGGTCAATTTGCAGACAATAATAGTAAAACTCAGCAGAAACTAATAAATACATTGTCGAAACTGTTAAATAAATAACCAGCTGAAACTCGTAAAACTCAGCTGAATTAGAAATATCTCTGCCGTAAATGCTAAATTCTTAACTGAAATTCGTAAGTCCTCAACTGGAAAATATAAACTTTAGCTGAAAAATATATAATTCTTAGCCAAAAACTGGAAAGTTCTCCACTGAAACTTTCAGCTGAATATAAAAAAAATATCTGCTGAATAATATATATTCCAACAAGAAGTGTTTAATGCCTACACCGAAAAAAAAACCAATATCAATTTAACATTTTTTAAATATCAAATTAACATTTTTTAAATATCAGCCAAAAATGCTCTATAAAATGTGTTTAATAATATTTAAAATGTTAAAACAATATTTTTATTATCAGGATGATATTTAAATGTCACATTTTGGAAATTTTTTTTGATATTTTATTATCATTTTTTCATATCAATTTCTCACTCCAAATTATTGAAAAAAAATAAAATAAAAAATTGTTAATGTGTATTAATTTAAAGGCGCTTTGTGTTTTTTCGAAGTAAAATGTATGATTTACTGAGAAAATTTGATCGGCAATAAGATTTTACTTCACATAGTTTGGGAGAAAATATCAAAACAATTATACCTATCACCTATAATAGAAAAATAATATCACCACTATTTTGTAAAGAATATTCACTTTCAGTAATGTTTTGAAAAAAGAAAGAAAATTCTTAAAATAATAAAAATAATAAAAAAGAAAAAGAAAGAAATAGGTTCCATTATAATAAACTAAAACGTAAAATCTAATCAACACTGATATTTTAATTGTCAAAGTGAAATTTCCACTATCCACTTAAACTTTAAAAAATATCAAAATGATATTTTTATTGTGAAAGTGAAATTTTCACCATCCCATCTGAAATTAAAAAATGTGAAAATGATATGATAAAATATCAAAATTGATATTTTAATTGTTGGACGACTTTTGTCACTGAAAAATGTTAATTTGATAGCTGTTATTATCAAAATTTTTTTTCGGTGTAGCTAATACTAAAAACCAGCACACCACGACTAAAATTTAAATATTTCATTGAACTGAAACTGGTAAATTTCCAGCTGAATACTGTTAATCTTAGCTGAATTAGATATATTGTAGCCAAAAAGGTAGATTATCAACTCAAACTGGTAAATATCAGCCGGGCCTTGTAAATTACCAGCTGAAATTTAACTGAATTAGATATACCTCTTCGAAAAATGCTAAATTGTTAACTAAAAGTGTTAAGTCTTCAGCTTAAACATATAAATCTTAGCTGATAAATATATTTCTAAGCCAGATGTCCTCCACTGAAACTCTTAAATTTTTTGCTGAATGTGATAAATCTCTGCTGAATAATATAGGTACATAATATATCTCAACAGAAAGTAGTAAATACCAAGCCAATACTGGAAAATTCTTATCTGAAACCTTGACTGAAAAATTAATGTCTCAGTCAACTGAAGGTGAAATCGTAAATCTAAGCTGAATTAGATTTATCGCACCAAAAAATAGCTGCCGAGATTATTCAAATTCTCAGATGGAAGCAGTAAGTCTTAGCAGAGTATTTATATCACAGTCTTGACTGGTAAATTCTCAACTAGACTTGCAGATCCCCAGCTTCTGAAACGTGCTAATTTCCAGACATTGACAAATTTTCAACTGAAACAGGTGAATCTCAGCTGAATTAAATATATTTATATTATTTATTGCAACTGTTAAGTTCTCGATTTAAAGTGTTGAGCTCGCATCTGAAACTGGAAATATTTGCTGAATTAAATATATCTCAGCAAAAACTGGTAAATATTGAGCCGAGGCTGTTAAAGCTTAGCCAAAATTTTAGCAGCTGCCAAAGCTGATAAGTCTTCTAGTGAAACTTGTTACTCGTTATATCTTAGCAGAAACTTGTAAACCTCAGCTGAATAAGATATAATTTGAATAGAAATAGGTATTATACATAGCTGAAACTGGGAAATGTCAGTAGAAACTGCATCATCTTCAGCTAGAGCTGGTGAATCATAGCTGAATAAGATATATCTAAGCACAAACTGGTAAACTCTATATCAATATTGTCAAATTCTCAGCTGAAACCACAAAGTCTTAGCTGAATGAGATAAATCTCAGCCGAAACTCGTAAGTTTCATCTGAAAAATGTTTAAATTTTAATACCTAGCCAATACTGGAATATTCTTAGCTAAAACTAACCAATCTCCAAATAATAAATTTCTCCATTAACTGGAACTAATGAATTCCCAGCTGAATACGGTAAATTTAAGCTGAATTAGATATAATTTAGCAGAAACTGGGAAATTTTTAACTGAAACTGCATAATTTCTCAACTAAAAATGGAAGGATTAGCTGAAGTCGATTTTTATGCGGTGAGACTGGTAAATTTCCAGTTGAAGCTGGTAAATCACAGCTTAATTCGATATATTTCAAGGGGAACAACCAAATTTTCTATTTAATCTAAAAAATTTCGTGCTGAATCTCTTAAAACTCAGTAATAAATAGAAATATCTCAGTCAACTAAAGTTCTTAAACTCCTAGCTGAATGTGGTACATCGTAGCTGAATTAGATATATTTCAGCACAAGCTGGTGAACTATGCACCAATATAGTCGAATTCTCAGCTAAAACAGAAAATCTCAGCTTAAATATATTTATCGTAGCCAAAACTGGTTGATTCTCAGCTGAATTGGAATTATCTCAACATAAAATGATAAATACTCAGCCCATAATGGTATTTTCTCATGTGAAACCAGTAAATCTCGGCTGAATTACATATATGCCAGCCGAATCTGGTAAATCCTTGACTGAAAATGATAAATTCTCAGCTGAAACTGCAATTATTAGCTGATATTTGGCAACCCTATGCATAAATGTACTGAATAATCTTTGGCGCTATCCTTCGAAAGAAACTCATACTCTCTTGTATCTTCACTTCAAATTCGCTTTCGTTTTACGCTGGCTGACTGCTGCTACTGCTCCGGTTCTACTAGACTCCCCGGCTACATGCAAAATGGATGCACGTTTTGGGGTGTAGTTAATGTGTGCCGAGCCGATGCAATAGTACTCTACAACTCCATTTACCAGACTCGCTCTCTCTCTCTGCTGCTTTATTAATGTGGACAGAAACAATCGCAGCAATATTATTACATAGATACATGGTGTAAGGTGGATGGGTGGCTGATGGTGAGTCCATATCTCTGTGTAGTCCTGCATCCAGTTGTATAGAGCCCGGTTTGTGATAAATGTATGCGCTTCACCATTAACCTGACGTTGTTGTCGGTGTAAGGTATCTCAAAAAAGGATGAGAATGGAAATACAAGGAACAAACATGGTTGCTGATGCTCCTTGTCATAGCTGTTTTCGTTCGTTCGGTTTCATCCAGCGTTGCCACAGAAACAACTGCTGAAACTCAACTTCCCCAACATACCGCCTTCCCCCTCTTTTACCAACCAAACCTAAAAAAAGAACCGGAGTCGTATTTTGCCCACTTTTACGAAGGGTGAAACCAAACTGATGATGATGATGATGACGATGCCGGCAACCATAACAATGTATTTTTATTTGCATTCACATCGTTGCCAGGTGATACGGAACAATCATGGAAATGATAATGGAGAGGTGAATCCGAAAATGCACATACATGTTTTGCCAGACATTCGTTGGGCGGATTATATTACAAAATCCAAATAATAAAAAACGATTTTGTAAGAGAGGGAACTGAGCTGCATCAATGAACAATATTTTCCAGAGCAGAAAAACAAATTGGAAATCTAGGAGTTGCCATGACAACATGCATATCTCATACTCAACTCAGAACTCAAGGAATTATTTTTAATACTCTGTGAAAACCAATAGTTACGGATGGAAAAATATTGAATTTTAGAAAATTTACTAATATTGTTATCCCTTACAATTACAATTACAATTACAATTACAATTACAATTACAATTACAATTACAATTACAATTACAATTACAATTACAATTACAATTACAATTACAATTACAATTACAATTACAATTACAATTACAATTACAATTACAATTACAATTACAATTACAATTACAATTACAATTACAATTACAATTACAATTACAATTACAATTACAATTACAATTACAATTACAATTACAATTACAATTACAATTACAATTACAATTACAATTACAATTACAATTACAATTACAATTACAATTACAATTACAATTACAATTACAATTACAATTACAATTACAATTACAATTACAATTACAATTACAATTACAATTACAATTACAATTACAATTACAATTACAATTACAATTACAATTACAATTACAATTACAATTACAATTACAATTACAATTACAATTACAATTACAATTACAATTACAATTACAATTACAATTACAATTACAATTACAATTACAATTACAATTACAATTACAAAAAAATTAATGCAATATGTGAGCATTAAATATTTTTTTATTTATTTTTTATTCGTCGAATTTCTTACAATTTTGATAAAATTGTGAGAAATTCGACAAATATTAAAAAACTTATTGCAATTGAAAATATTTGCATTTAAAATAAAACTTTTATTGCAAACACAAATATTTTGAATTAAAAAAAAAAATTTTTAATGCAAATAAAATATTTTCTGCATTAAAAAAAATATTAGGTAATTGAAAATGTGTGCATTAAATATTTTTTTATTTTTTTTTAATTCGTCGAATTTCTTATAATTTTGACAAAATTGTGAGAAATTCGACAAATACTAAAAAGGAAAAAAATATTTTTGTCAGTTGCAGTAAATATTTTTTTTTTTAATTTCAAATGCATTTTTTTTTTCTATTGATATTTTTACAACTCTGATTCTAAGTAATTTTAAGCATAAGAGCATCCTTTACGAATATGGTACAAACCAGTCGTGGATATTATTTATTAATTTCATCAAAATTGTTTGCAAAATCAGTTGCTTTTTAAAAATAACACTGCTACCATTAATTTCACTTAAAAGTTTCTTTTTTGGAAAAATATACCTATCTTCTTAATTGATTCTTGTGCTGTTTTTCTTTTTTTCTTCCAGGAATCTTCATTTTTGGAATCATGTTACATATTTGAAAATAAAATTATTTGAAAGGACTATAATAAACTATTGAAAATGGCCTCCTGCTGATAGAAAATTTTTTAAAGTTGGAAATTACTCTTATCCATTCCTTCCAACTGGCAACACTGAAAAAGTGCAAGTACACAGAAAAAAAAAAAAAACAAGAAAATTGACAACTATAGGTACCAAAAAAACCTCCTAAAATTCAAGCAATAAAAGACTTTCAAAAACTGACTATACAAAAATAAAAAAAAAAAATTAAAGGAAATTCAAAAAGAAAACCCTTCTTTCATCGAACTCTTGCCAGAATCACTATGGGGTTGAAACTGAAACTTTGCACACTATCAAATCCTGATATTTTATTGAAAATACCTAGGCCTGGGTGCTCTGGGCCCAACTGGATTAGAGAGAAGAGAGTAAAACAGAATGAAATCCGGGTGAGCAAAGAAAATCATCATCATCATCATCATCCAGCAGCAGCAACAGCAGCCCTAGTAGCAAAGCAAGTGTTGTACACTGCCACAGTGCCACTGTCTACTGCCACGAAACTGGAAAAGATCAATACCGAACAGGATGCCGCTACAGGATATACCAACACAAACACATCTCCGTCCTAGTATACATTATGTGCCATCAGGGAAATACCGTCCATGGGTGGAGAAAAAAAAAAACCACCAACACCCAACCACCCCCGCCTAAGCTTACTACATCCATACCCTAACGCCATCTACACCACCAACCGATAACAAAGGCTGGGTGTGGGTTGTAATATTTCTGTGCACGATGCTGGTTGAGCTCGGAGTTGATGGTGGTTGTCTCCATGGAAACACTCTGTGGAGTTGTGTATCATGCATCCACCCCCACAAAAAATCACATACACACACACACACACACACATATTCCAGGGAAGGCTGAGAATATCCTTCACTCTACTCGGTTCAATTCGCAGCTCTTAGCACTTCTTCATGCAGTACTCTCTCTCTCCTCTAAGTTCAGTCTCCTGGTATGCTGGTGCTGGTGCTGGTCCTGGTCCTGGTGGTCCTGGTACGTCCGTTCAATTCCCTTCCGTTTGGTTTATTTTTCACCGAAGTGAATTTAACTGCCTTGGAATGATCGAAATGAATGCCTTTTATGAGCTCTACACTCAAGTGTACGTACCGGAGATTTGTAGCATAAATATTTTTGCACCACATCCACCTACACACAAGTTTTTAGGTGCGGTGCTCTGTGTATTGTTGTGTGCTGTGTGTCGTGCTGGTGGCTTGTGATGGCAAGAGGAGCAGAGCATACATATAACTTTTGTCAGGATAATTGGGTTCCGCCGGGTACCCTGTGGGTTGCACCAACAAATATCGTTCGTGTTAAGCTTGCAGAATATGCTTTTGCCGCTGAGTGGCGCTGTTGCCTTACCTATAAGCGAAATATTTCTGTGTTGGTGTGTGTTGTTTTGATACGGTCGAGTTTTTTTTTTTTTTCTGTCACGCATTTGTATATTTACGAAAAGACGACATGGCGTGGTATATTTTTTTGTCAGCTAAAGGACCCAAGAATTATCAAAAGAATTTAATAATGTTCAGTATTCTTTGTAGTCCTTTTTTTTTTCTTGTTGTTGTTTGGCTTCGGTTTATATTCTACCTTTTGAATTGTGATGGATTTGTAACACTAAGAGATCCTTATGTATTCTCCTTGGTGGGGGAAATACAAGTCCTGTTTATGTTTTTTTTTCTCTGGTTTCTCGAGTTTCTACGATTTTTCTTCTTCAGGTTTTTTTTTTTTCAATTTTTATGCTGTGGTATTTTCTAATAAAATCGACAGAGTTAACGAGATAAGAAGTTGCCAATCAATATGTAAATTCAACACATAAGAGATATATAATTTTTTTTTTATAAACCTGTTGAAAAAGATTAAGAGGGTGTGAATCATAAATATAAAAGGTATTTTAACATGGAAATGGGGGAATACTTTAAGAATGAATAAATGAATTTAAAAAAATAATGCTGACAGCTCTTCAAAAGAAAGACCCCTTTAAACTCTATTAAAAACTGACAACCAAAAGTTTCTTTGAGGTCTGATTGCTGAGTTATTTGCATTCAAACATTTCTTTTTCTTACATTCGGAGGCAGATAACTGGGAATCGGAACAAGTTTTGGTTTACAGATATGAGTTCACAGTGTTTTTTGAATTGCTATTGGCGGAAAAAAATTTGTTTTAAAATCTTTCCAAGTTCTTCAAGTGAGACATCAAAAGAAAGGTCTCTTTAGACCCTATACATAACTGAAAACCAAAAGTTTCTTGGAAGTCTGGTTGCTGAGTTATTAAGATCCAAATTAGAAAAAGTGACGTAATTTTCCCCCGCTTCACCTTTAGTAGTGCGGTAAAAATTGCAATTAAAAATTAAAAATAAACTATTGGATGTCTATTTGAAAGTTAATAACCTAAAGTTGAATACGAATGAGAATTTTTTAAAAATTCCATCATTTAATAGGGTAAATAGGGGTCAAACTAAATTGCAATAAAATGGCTATTTTCTAAACGCGATGTTGTAAAAAGTTTAATTTTTTTCAAACGGTAGATAAATTTATTGTAAGGCTCACAATGGTATTGAAAAAATTTAAAAAAAAAATTAAAACCAAGTTATAAATGATTTTTTAAAACTAAAACATGAGGTAGACCTTTGACAAAGTGGTTATTATAAGTATTTTTTTTTTTTTACAGTTTGAAAAATGCCATTCGAAAGATATTAAAAAGAATTCTTTAAAAGCACCTACTTTTTTAGGGGTATTTTTATGTATTTAAAAAAAAAAACCTAAAATAAGTTTTTTTTTTTAACAAGTAATATCTTTTGATCTAAGGCAGATACAAATTTGCTTTGACTTTACTGAGCATGCTGATAATATAACCTTACATTTGATTTATCACATATAAAGGTACATTTACTACAAGCTACACAATCTTTAATTGAAAAACTTCAAAAGAAAAAAAACACCTGTGGAGATGTGTTGCCGATGATCATCCACCGGTGTAGGAAGTACCGTTATCTCAGTTTGAAATTTCGACAAATATGATTGAAGCATCATAGTAAAGCTGAAATAATAAGCTTTTAGATGATAAGAAATTTATTATAGGGTGTCATATAAAAAAATCGACTTTATGGTAATGGAAGAAAAAAAATTTTGATTTTTCTTGCTTTTTTTTTGATGAAAATTGATTGGTTTCAAAAAATTCTAGCTCCTTTTGTAGATGTTGTAGAAACGTAGTTAATGTGAATATTTCGAGCTGAAACAAAAGGCTTTCAGATGGTATAAAATTTATTATAGATTATTTCCTATACATAGATATATAAAAATTATATAAAAAATGGATTTTTGCGTAATGGAAGTGATTTTGTCACTTTTTTTTTATAAAAAAATGATTATTTTCAATAATATTTTTTAATACGTTTTGGGCATTGCAAAAATTTAAGTATGATTTTATTCTATAGAAAAAATACTAAGCTTTTAAATGGTATAATTTTTTGTAAGCTTTTTATATAAGAAAATTAATATAATGAGAAAAAATAAGGGAATTTTTCAAAAAGTTATTTCATTTTTCTACAAAACATAAAGATATAAATATTTAAGGTCTTAATATTTAGTTCCTATAAAGCTTTACAGGTGTTAATGTAGCTCCTGTAAAGCTTTAAAGAAGGGATAATGTTTGTTGGGTATGCGTTCAGCTAAAAAAAAATACGAATTTATTTTTCTAAGATTTTCGAAAAATATCCAAGGGGTACCCCTTGTCTAAAAAAACAGGGGTTTTCAAAAATTTGCTCCAAATCCATCGAGTGAGACATCAAAAGAAAGGTCTCCTTAGACTCTATTCATAACTGCAAACTAAAAATTTCTTAGAAGTCCGGTTGCTGATTTATTTGTATGCAAACATTTTTTTCTTCTAACATTCGGGGGCAGATATTTGGGATCAAAGTGTCAAAACAAATTTAGGTTTTGGTCTTTAAATATCTCTGAACAACTAATAAATGCCCGTTGCAAACTAATGATGACAAATAGTCTGTTTCTATTCAACTTCATTAAAACCATGTTTACGCCCGGGCGCCATTTTATCTGTAGAGAAAACCAGTCTTATATAATTCTTTTTATTTCCCACTTTATGTCCCACACTTTACTGATAAAGAAATCGAGAAAACCTTTTAACATTAGTGTGTTCATTGAATTTTCTTTTCCAATATCTTCTTAATCATTATGAATAGCTATTATGTAACAGGAACATGTTCAAAACACCATCTTGCTAAAAAAAAATATTCAATCTTTCTGTCTATCCTTCATTTACTGTATCGCAGAGGGGTAAATTATTTCCCAATTCAATAGCTCATATTTTTGTGCTTTCAACTTGAAATGAAATACAAAAAAGAAGAGGAAATAAAAAAGAAAAAAAACCATCATAAATACAATTTCCCAAATAAATATAGTATGAAAAAGAATATAATAAGGAATGGCAATTTACTTATCCACAATTAAGCTGGATGTGCTGAAGCGCAATCAAGTGAATTTGAAATCATAAATCAACTGACTGTCGATAAAGCAAAGTAAAAATGAGAAAATTCAATGAATAGTTGTTGTAGAGAAATCCAATTGAAGAAATTGCTAACCTTTTTTACTTGCGATATAGGTACTATAGGGCAAGTTTAGGATTCGTAAAAAAAATCGAACTCGAGATAACAATTTTACATGACATTACGATGATGGAGAATGCCAAAAAAGTGGGTCCGGCAATTCTGTCTGTCTGTCTGTCTGTCTGTCTGTCTGTCCGTCTGTCTCTATCTGGAGCTGCAGCCTAAACGAGTGAAGTGATTTTCTTCAAACTTGGTAGTTAGCAGTTTTTGGTGATTCCCTAGAGGGGAAATTGAAATTTTTTTTTTATGACCAAAACTAACGGTACCTGCCATATAACGGAAATAGAAAAGTTAATTTTTTTCAAAAACGGCTCTAACGATTTTGATTAAAATTTTTGTGTGTAATACTACACATAAGGGCCAACTTTTTAAATAAAACAAATATTTTTTGTACCGTTATTAACGGTACCTGTCATAGAACGGTTTTTTTCGTTTCTGAATATCTCGTACAACATTAACCCGATTTAAATGAAAATTTTTATACAAAAGTGTGTTAGTAAAGATAATATTAAAATTTTAGAAAATTTTCAAAAAACGCATTTTTGGTTTTTTAAAAAATATTTCAAAATTTTTTTTTGAAAAATCAATTTTTTGAAAACGGATCAATGAAAAATTTTGAAATTTAGTTTTTATGTGTAAATTAATTATTTCTTCAAAATGGCATACCAACTTTTTTTTTGAAAAATGTTAAAAAAATTTTATATATAAAAAATTATTTTTTTAAAAAACGGCTCCTACAATTTTCAAAATTTTTTTTCTAAAAATACCTTTTTATACGAGAAATAAAATGGCATATTTGTTTTTTTTTTTAAGATATTTTAAAACGGAGTTTTATTAATTATAAAAACAGATTTAATTTTTTTATACTACTTATGAAATTTCTTCAAAATATCGAATTTTAAATTTCTTGAATAAAAAGCTTTAACATTATAGTTACTTTAAGCATAAGAGCAAGTACGTGCGACCCCAGTCGTGCAATTTATTTTCTATTCAATTCAGTAATCCTATTCATTTAAACCACATTCGAAATTTGTGATGTTTTCTGAGAATGTCACTGTCTCAATGTGATGGTGACAGGTAATCTTAAAGTAAAAGTTTGCTAACTTTCTTAGGAGTGAGTGAGTAGTTCCCCGTTGCGAAATGGTTAGAGCGATGGACTAAGATGCCAGAGGTCTGGGTTCGAATCCTAGCCTCTACAAAATATTCTTTTTATAGGGGTACTGTCTTCTTTGCAGCACCCACCGTCGCACAGTGGCGCCTTTGGTGATTTTGAGCGTCAAAAACACTTTGCACGGTCAGCGAAAAGTTATGGTACACTGAAGGTTATTATTATGGAGAATACGAAAAAGCTACCAACTTTATTTTTATTCAAAATGGTGGCTTCAAAATGGTGGGCAGAATAAGCGGATAACTAGAATTTTCTTTCTTCAAAACTGTATAAAAGCTAGAAATTTGACTAAATACATGTCAAATGGTGTTATTGAAAACAAAGGCCAACAAGTGCCAAATTAGTACATAAAACACAATTTTAGACCTCCGCTTTAGACGCTTTTAGACCTCCGCTTTAGACGCTTTTTCATTTTTTTTTAAATAATCAAAATTTTGCCATCTCTCCTATTTTCTGTTTTTATAAACAGTGGTTATATGGTTGCCAACTATGTTTTAAAATAAATTTAAAAAAAAAAAACATGATTTAATTACAAATTACAATGTGTAATAAAATTGGGCATTTCTTTTTTAAGTGAACCAAAATATACTTTTCTAACAGATTTTAATATTCTTAATTCAAATTCAAAAAAATCTTAGACCTCCTGTTTCGAAGATAAAAAGAAATTTTTAGCTTCTTAACTCTCAAAAACATGACGTCATTAAGAATATTAAAATACATATATTAGAAAAGTATATTTTAGTTTACCGAAAAAATAAATTATCAGTTTTATTGAACATTGAATTTTTCATTATATTATGTTTTCGAATATTTACTTTAAAACATATTTGGCAACCATAAGCCCCAAAATATTATATTTTTTAGGTAACATAAATAGTAGAAGTGTAAAAAAGTCATTAACTAAATACACTTCAACCGTCTAACCGAAAACACTAGCTTACAAAAAAATAAAAAAATTAGACACAAATTACCGTTATACTTTTAATGTAAATTCGAGCCCACTTACTTACTTATTTTTATGAGTAGTGCACTTACCGGCAAAAATAATAAGATAATTTTCTTTTAAAATCTATGAATAAGTTATAAAGAAATGATAATTTTTGTAACGATCAATATTTTCGACTCATTTTGCTACTTTTTTTGTTTTTGTCTGTAACTTGAAAAGGAAGCCGAATTTATAAAATTTTATTAAGAAATTTTTTGTAGATAATTAAATTTCCTATCAATATTAATGCTTTTAAAAAATTTGTAAATTAAAATAATGTAAAAAAACTCAAGAAAAACGATTCAAAAAAGAGAAAAAAATGACTTTTTTGATGTTTTTATTAAATATTCTATATGTATCCTTTGAGCATTTATAGACAATGAATATTTAATGGAGAAAAAAAATTACTTAATCAACATAAAAGTCACATACGGCTAAATTTTGATAAAATATGGACTTTCAAAATCTACTGTTTTTGGTATTTTTGAGTCATTTTTCTTTAACATTTAAAAATTTCCTTATTCAAATGTTTTGATACATTGCACTTAAACACCTGGAATAGCCCAAAAAAGTTATTCCAGTGAATTATTAATTCAGCTTTCAGGTGCCAGTTTTTCAGATTGATCGTTTATTACCCTCTAGGGTAGCCCGAATACTAAATATGGTGTAAAAAAAACGACAAAAAACTTTGAATAATCATATCTCGAAAACGTGTCCATCGTAATTTTTTTTTAAGTATTTCCGAGTTCCTGAAGTCAAAGTACGTAAGAAAAAAAAACTGTGGAATTGAGTGTCAATTTTGGCTGTAAGCCTGTGTAATTAAAGCAAGACGCAAGAGGTAAGTAAAACCAGCGCGTATCCATAAACTTAAACCTTTTTATTCTTTGCAAAGTCATTTTTATACCCGCTTTAAAAATGCAAAACCTTCAAAAAAGAAATAAATATTTTTTGCAAAACTCTCATTTACCCACACGACTTAACATCAAAGTTATATAACCAAGATCTTAAATTTACATAAACCAAAATAAGTTGCTTGACTTTTAACCTTTACTGTAAAACATAGGTTTGACGTGAAACTCGTAGTTTTCTAAAAAAAAGAGTGTGTGTACACATGTACACGCGACTGAAGTTATACTTCTAATTCAGTATATGTAAATGAATTTCATTTGATATTTTTAATTTCTATTATTAAGTAATTAATCCACACTTAGTTTTTTTTTACATTTTTATCAAGTGAACATTAAATTAATTGTTTCATCCTCCTTGCGTCCATGTAGTTTTCAATTTATTCTGTGAAATTTACTCATGTTGTGCGGTTCAGAACTTACGGTGTATGGTTAACGAAAGTAAATGAATTGCGCATAAAATGTGCGATATGGTAATTTTATGAGAATTGTGTGTGCTTCAGCACTAGTAGTACCAATATGGAACTTGCAGGGTTGCTACAAAGCTCAAAAGTTAGCTGAGCTCAGCTCACAGCTCAGCTCAAATTTTGAGCTAGCTCACTTTTGAGCTATGTACCATAGCTCAGCTCATTTGAGCTGAGCTGAAAGTGAGCTGAGCTGATGGTTGAGCTGAGCTGTTGGGTGAGCTAAGGTAAAGTGAGCTGAGCTGAGCTGTGATGTGTGAGAAGATACATTGATTTTTATTTGGAAAGTATAATGAAATATGAAGATATTTTAAACTTTTATAAAACACCATAGCTTAAGATGTTTGGTTCTAGTTATTAATGGAATTATTTTAACACATGGATATTTTTATAAATAAACAAGATAATTTTTCGTGATCTTTTCTCTTGGTTTTTTTAATAGTAAATATATTTCTATTTTTTTAGTAAAATATTTCTTTTTTTATCATAAAAAAAATTCCGGTACAATCCGGTTTTTCGACTTTTTTCAAAATTCCGAGAAAATCGCGTTTGAAAGTTGGGGTAAATTTTTTTTTCGAAAAATCCCCGAATCTTTGAACGCTCCTGGAAGCTAAACCGCTTGAGAGCAATTTTTGGGAGTGATGCCAAATGATAGCTTGTGTCATGGGCCTACGCTTTGCACATTATCAGATTTTTAAAAAATCGCCTTCCATGTTAAACCACCACATCATGCCTTCTTTTTCAGAATCGTGCCTATTTTTTTTTTACTTTTAAATTCTCCCGGTTTGAGAACGCGTGGTACTACAGGGATGGGAGTTGTACCCAAATGTAGGTTAGAGTCTCCGCTACCTTTTGGCATCAAAAATTTTATTTTCATTTTCTTCAAAATTCCGCGATATAGGCGTTGGAAGTTGGGGGCGCTGAACGCTTTGATCTAGAGACAGGGGAGTGGTGCCATATGAAAGCTTATATTCTCAGCTACCCGATAATGGTATAATCTGGTTTTTCGATTTTTTTCAAAATTCCGAGAAAATCGCGTTTGAAAGTTGGGGTAAAATTTTTTTTCGAAAAATCCCCGAATCTTTGAAGGCTCCTAGAAGCTAAACTGCTTGAGAGCAATTTTTGGGAGTGATGCCAAATGATAGCTTGTGTCATGGGCCTACGCTTTGCACATTATCAGATTTTTAAAAAATCGCCTTCCATGTTGAACCGCCACATCATGCCTATTTTATCAGAATCGTGCCTATTTTTTTTTTTACTTTTAAGTTCTCCCGGTTTGAGAACGCGTGGACCTACAGGGATGAGAGTTGTACCCAAATGTAGGTTAGAGTCCCCGCTACCTTTTGGCATCAACATTTTTTCTTTCATTTTCTTCAAAATTCCGCGATATAGGCGTTCGAACGCTTTGATCTAGAGACAGGGGAGTGGTGCCATATGAAAGCTTATATTCTCAGCTACCCGATAGTGGTATAATCCGGTTTTTCGATTTTTTTCAAAATTCCGAGAAAATCGCGTTTGAAAGTTGGGGTAAAATTTTTTTTCGAAAAATCCCCGAATCTTTGAAGGCTCCTAGAAGCTAAACTGCTTGAGAGCAATTTTTGGGAGTGATGCCAAATGATAGCTTGTGTCATGGGCCTACGCTTTGCACATTGTCAGATTTTTCAAAAATCGCCTTTCATGTTAAACCGCCACATCATGCCTATTTTTTCAGAATCGTGCCTATTTTTTTTTTTACTTTTAAGCTCTCCCGGTTTGAGAACGCGTGGACCTACAGGGATGAGAGTTGTACCCAAATGTAGGTTAGAGTCCCCGCTACCTTTTGGCATCAAACATTTTTTTTTTCATTTTCTTCAAAATTCCGAGATATAGGCGTTGGAAGTTGGGGGCGCTCACTTTCAGCTCAGCTCAAATTTGAGCTGAGCTGTGAGCTGAGCTGAAATGTGAGCTTTTTGCAACCCTGGCAACTTGCAACATGGAAATTACCACATGCAACTTGTCACATGCAACTTACCACACGCAACTTGCCACATGCAGATTGCCACATGCAGATTGCCACATGCAACTTGCCACACGCAACTTGCCACATAAAACTTGCCACATGCAACTTGCCACATTCAACTTGCCACATGCAACTTGCCACATACAACTTGCCACATGCAACTTGCCACATGAAACATGTAACTTGCAACGTGTTGTGTGTTTTATGTTTGCCGTACTGCGGCGTACTGCATTTTTAAATACTAAAGTACTGCCTACTGTAAAGGTGAAACGACAGCCCTGCTACCCAGGGTGATCGCGTCATAATCCCTTTGACATTCTTGTCAAAAAGTAAATTTTCATACTCACCCTCCCATAAGAAGTATAACTTCAAAAAAAAAAGGTGGGGTACAAACAACGACAACGACAAAAGGTGTTTAGCTCCTGGAGCTGGGCTTTTCGTAATGTGTATACACAGAGAGTGTGTAACTAAATTTAATGCCATTTAGAGTGTAAACGAGCATAAAAAGCTCAATATCATCGCCTCCTTGCTTGCTACTGCTATTCCACCACAACCAACACCTTCACCATCAAGTTTTCACTGAAAATAATAAAAACTAAACATAAAAAAAAAATACATCACAAGGAAAAGAAGGGTAAAAAACAGTATAAAAGGGTTCCGCGTTAAAGCAAGCCACGGTGTAACTCTATTAAAGTTTTTTATCTGCTTTTATTTTATTTATTTTTTTTTTTTTTGAAAATTGTTTTAAGTGCCTTCAAAATGATGATATAAAAAAAACTGCTATACACTCTTGTGAAAGAGCCTTTGAGGCATATATATTCACTTAATTGCCACCCGCCAAAGGCTTTTGGGATATCTAAAAAAAACAGTGAGTTGGTGTTTTAACTTTTTTATGCTGCCATTGAGAAAATTCTGAAGATGCTGAATTGTTTATGTGCGTCTTGGCCTAAATAAATGGACTTTTTAATGCCTTTTTTGTGTGGATTTATTCAACAATTTTTGTTTTGTATTGTATTAATTTTAATATTTTTTTCTTATTCATACAAAATTTTAAATAAACTTAAATTAATCTCAGCACCCATAGCTGTGGAATACCCTGACCCTGAATACCCCGTGGAAGAAATTTAGGGATCAAAAATAAAAAAAATCAAATTTTTTGACTGTATTTCCCTTAAAATATACTCAAATAAAAAAAAAAAAATTTTTGAATGGTTTTGATCTCTTTTACCCACTATATGGATCGGATAACTTATTTATTCAGCTTTAATTTTCTTTTTGACGTGATAACGTCTTCTAAATCGATGAACCATGGCAGCCACCACAAAAAAGTGACGCCATTTTCTAACGTTACCCTCTCGCACTTTCGCAGTGCGGCAAAAAATTTCAATTAAAAATTAATAATAAACTATTAGAGATACAAAAATCTTCTATAGCTTATTTGAAAGATAATAACCTTAAGCTTAATCCAAATGAAGGATTTTTAAAAATTCCGTCATTTAATAGGGTAAACAGGGGTAAAACGGAAAGATGAAATTTGGGCTAAAATCTAAACGCAAAGTCGTAGAGAATTGATTTTTTTTGCTATAGATAGATGAGACTAATTTAAGAATAACTGCATTTACACAGAGAAAAGTAGACCACATAAAATAGAACAAAAACAATAAGATTTCTCTATGGTTTTCATCCAAGAAGGAAACCTTATTAAAACAATCGGGTTTTCCTTATTGTTTTAAAATATGCAAAAAAATAAAAAAAACGATGACCAGGCTGGGAATCGAACTGGAGACTTCAAATCATTAGTCAACCACCTTACCACCTGAACCAACCTGCCATGAAAATATTGATCGCGATTTTTGTTCTAGTGCTCAGTTGCAAAAAAAAATCAACTTTTCAGTCAAATTTTAATAAGATTTTCTCTATAAAAACAATAAGAAATCTCCTTAAAAAAACCTTATTAATCGTTGATTTTAATAAGATTTCCTTATGAAATGTATGGACGGTAAAACAATATGGCAATCTGTTAGTTTTTAGCGGGTCATATTTATCTCTGTGTAAGAAAAAATTCCAAAAAATTTTTAAACTAAGCTATAACGTTTTGTTTGAATGTTGTACACGTGTTGGGGCTATGACAAAAATTCTAAAGATGCCAGGTGAAAGATGAGAGACAAAAAATTTAGGGGTCTGAAACGGATTTTTTTTTAACACTCTGCGTTTCGAAATATGAATTTTTGAAAACACCTTGTTTTTTATGGGTATTTTTTGGTAATTTTTGATTTTTAGCTTTTTTTTGGAGCGTTCAAAAAATCACTTATAGGACATGTAGGTTTTGGCCTTATGCATTCATGTGCTAAAACTTGGAAACGTTTAGCGAGTTTTGATTGAATAACGGAAGAAAAAAGTTTTTAAAAAACACGTTTTTTTTACCGTTTTTAACCGATTTTCATCGTTTTTTTATTTTTATCTTTTTTTCTTTAATAGATACAGGAATAAAGTATATCGATTTAATTTTTGAGATAACGGTAAAATAAAATTTTACAATTCAACAGGTTATAACTTTTGACAAAGAGCAGATAGAAATTTTATTAAACTTTAATGAGCGTCCTGATACAATTACCTTTCATTTGGTATATCACACATAACGGTAGACTAACAACAAGCTACACAATGTTAAATCAAGAAACTTGCAAAAACCTCAAAACACCAGTGGAGATCTGTTGATCATGAACAGCCACCAGTGTGGGAAGAACCGTAATCTCAGTCTGGAAATTCGACAAGTTTTAACTTCTCTTTCAGGTATCTTTGAAATGAGATTGATACGTCATTTGAAAGGTAAAATAAAAAGCTTTCACATGGTAAATTTGTTTATAGATTGTCAAACAAAAAAATTGATTCCATAGCCTGAGAACATAAAAATAAATGTTTTTTTTTTGCTTTTTTTAATGAAATTTGATCGAGTTCAAAAAATTCTAGCTCTTTTTGTAGATGTCTCATAGACCTGATCGATATATATATGAGCTAAGACAATAAGCTTTCAGATGGTATAAAAATTTTTATAGGTTGTTAGGGAAAAAATAGAATTAAGATAAAAGATAAAAATTCATGTTATTTTTGCTTTTTTTTTAATGAAAATGATTGTTTTCAATAAATTATTTTTATACTTTCTGCGCATTGTACAAATTTTAAAATAGTTTTACTCTTAAGAAGAAATACTTGGCATAATTTTTTTGTGTAAGCTTTTAAAATAAAAAAAATTTATGTAATGAGAAAATAAAAAAGGTATTTTTTTAGCTTTTTCTTGTAAATTATGATTGTTTGAAATAAGTAAACGCTTCAATTGACTCATTTTAAACAAAAGCACACAACCTGTTTTCTGACGACGTTATCACGTGAAATCATCGTCCGTAAACCGGCTTTACAGAAAACCTCTTTTTTTTAACGGAAAAAAGATCCTTTTGTCTTTAACCATCAATATTTCAGCAACTGTTGATTGCACAAGAAAATTAGGGAGTGTTTTGAAAACATAATATGTATTTTTTTTTTTTTATTTCTAAAAAGTTATGATTCAAGCCAGTTTATTGTTTTGTTCGATCGAATTTTTCCAAAAAAAAAAAAAAAAATAATAAAGGATCACGATTTTGACTTTAAATGATCAAAAACATTTTTACTTTTCTTGATGCATTTCTTAATTAATTAAATTGCTATAAATCTATGTTTGTATATGGTTCAACTGTACATTGTAAAAACCTTGCATGGAGTGAGACGGGTAAAAAAAAACACCCTTAGAAGATTGTTTGGCATCACCATCCACCAGTGAGGGAAGTACTGTAATCTTAGTTTTAATTTTGACATGGTTGTCTTTACACCCATGTACCTTTTTTTGTAGGTGTCGTACAGATATGGTCGAGACATATTTTTACAGGTAAAATGATAAGCTTTGGAAGAAAATAAAGTTTTCTTTTTTTTTGCTTTTGATTTTTCAAGAGAATTAATTGCATCCAAATAATTCCAGCTTATTTTCTAGCAGTCGTACAAACATGATTGAGGTGAATATTGCTAAAAAATAAGCTTTCAGATGATTAAAAACAGGCTGTCATGTAAAAATATTGACAGTGTGTTGTGTAAAGAAAAAAAAAATAAATTTTTTCATTTTTTTTTTCACAAAAAATGTGTGATTTCAAGAAATTATTCTTATACATTTTACAAAACAAAAAAAAAATACTGCATACATAAAAAATAAATAAAGTTGATAGAAAATAAATATGCAATAGCTTTACCGCGGCAGTGTCCGTGTGCCACAAATCTTTTGTTTTCATACTTAAACCAAATTATATGCTCCAGCTTTGTATGACATCTTATACAAATCATAATATGCATAAAACACCTTTCAAAGTTACTCGGGCGTATGCGTAACATTTTTTTCTTTTATAGCTGATTTTAGTGAAGCTAAGTATAATCCAACATTTAAGTCTAATATCATTTAAACGCTTTCCTCAAACGAAAGTAAACTAATTTGTCAAATGCCTATATACAATTTTTAATTTGAAATATTTAAACTATCCCTGATCAAAAACTTGATAGTAAAAATTATCAATATTAATATCAATAATTTTTACTTTATCACTTTCTCTTGCATTGTACATTGCGGATTTTTTTTTTATAAACGTTATCTCAGATTTCATGTTTGACTCATCAGCTGATATCAAAATATTTGGATTTTTCTTATCTTATCGCTGATTGCACATCTAGTGCATTTTTTGATAGCTTATTAGATGGCATGGCATTAGTTGAGTTTCATAATTCGTTTAGTAGAAGTTTGTTTGCGGAATTGAAATTATTCTTATTTTTAACTAAAATACATTGTTTTCACATCAATTTTAAAGAAAGAAGATAGATTCTGTTGAAAATATTATAATTTATCAGGTTTGTACCTTATTTCAATTTGTGGTTTTACTTTACAGTAACCAAGTTCTAAGAAGTATAAAACAGATTTTCTTATACTAAAATACACAAAAAGATTATTATTATCTTCCTTAAAAGAACAAACCTAAACTTCTCTATTATATTCTTTTCTTAGAATATTTCCATCAATCAATCTTTTTTTTTTTAATATAAATCCGACTTATAAAAAGAGATTTAGTTTAAGTTGTTAACGTGAAAAATACAGAAGACAAAATACAGTGCGTTTTATCTGATAAATCGATTTTTTTTTTTACTTTACATTAAAGTAAACAAAATAAGTGTGTCACTTTATTTATTTAAAAAACTAGTAAAGCGCATATATTTATCTATACGAAGTTGGTAATGAGTTGACCAGTCACGTAAACTCACCACAAAACAAAGAAAAAAAATGAACTTCCCTCTTTTACTTGCCTTATAGGTACACGGAGAAAAAAGGGGGCACCTTAAAATAAGATAATGTCCACCTTAATCTTAAAACAATAGGATTTCCGCATAAAATAAGTAGAATTCGCTTTAATTCTGTCAAATTTAAGGTGAACTTCATTTCATTTTAATACGATCCCCATTGACTGCAAGTTTTTTTTTCTAATTAAAATTTTTCCACAAAAAAATACATAATTTTCCGCTTAAATTTAGTATATAGATTTCTTTTAAATTTGCGCATTCAAGAAATTAAGAAGATTTATCCGCTTAATTTAAGACGAAATTTATTTTGGCAAAAAAAAACATGCAGAAATCCGCTTAGTTAAATGCGGAATCCGATTGTTTTAAGTTGTTTTTTTTTCTCCGTGTAGGACATGTTTAGGATTGGCTGAAAAAATCAAACTCGTGATAACTATCAGGGCATTTTTGTATAAAAAAATCTATGTGCTTTTGCAGATAAGCAGTGGCGTATTGAGGGGGGGGGCTCAGGGGGCTCAAGCCCCCCCTAAGCCTCCAAAATCATGTTACTATTTAGCTGATTTCATCATTATCTACATGATTAACTGAAACTTCTTCGTAAATCGTAGAGATTTAGATACAGCTCAAATGATCGAGCCCCCTCCAAATTCTAAAATGGTTGTTTGTGTTTGTTTGAGTAAGTGCCTTAGTTGAATTCTTCAAATAGTTTGTTTGGTATTTTGACGGCGAATTACATCACCGTTAAATTTTGCAAAGCTTCTTATGCAATCACGTCGTATTTTATTGTCTTGAGTATATTACTTTTTTTCAAAAATAATATTTTTCTCAAAGATATTGGAAATACAAATTTTGTATATCTCAATATCTTAGTGGTCAACATAACTAATGGTTTATTTAAGCAAATTCCAGTTTGTGCTTCTGATTTGTATTAAAAAAGGAACATATTATTAAAAAATATATATTTCGGATTAAACATCAAGAGAATGACATTGAAAATTAGTTTTTGAGACTTTTACGTTCTGCATTTCACTTTTTGAGCATTCACTTGCGTTGCCGATAGTGAAATTAGGTGTTCTAAATTTTTTCACTCATTTAGATTTTCTGATCGAATTCAATTCGCTTTGTTTCTGCTCGTGAACTTGGTATCTTTTTCAATGAATCTCCAATTTTTGGACGAAATATTATCAAAACTTATAATTTATTGTTTTGTAATGTTTATTTGTTGTTAATTTAATACAAAATACATAAAACACATCAAGCATGAAATATCATAATTCATCACTGCCTCTGTGTTCGCAATCCCTTTCGCTTTACACTTTATCTAATTCATTTTTTTTTGAAAATTTGCAATAATATCGCCCATGTTCTGCATTTCACTTACATATTTCATATGTCTCGCAAAATGTGACTTCTTATTTTTTCTTTTAAATTCTGCTTTATTCCAATAAAGTTGCCAATAAAATTGCATCCATGTTCAAAGAAGCAGTAATTTAACTTTAGAAACAAAATAAAAATAGATAATCCTTTAGTTTTGACAGTTCGAAGCATTTTCGAAGTTTTCGAAATCGATCTAAGATCAATTTCACGTGAAATTAAAAAGTGATGCCAGTTTACTTTCGGTCGAATTGCGGAAATATAGGCGTTTATACCGAAAAAAATGATGGGTATAGCTCAAAAACTAGACGTGATAGGAATAAATCTGTAAACAGTTTTGAATTCAGCACATGAAAAAGTTAGAACGAAAAAATGTTTTTTTTTTTTAAAGACTACTAAACACCTTGCTGTTTGTGTAAAATGTTTGGGATACAAGAACTTGGAAAAATAGCTACTTCGAATGTGAAAGGAGGAGACAGTAGTACGAAGTTGTCGGGAGCAGTACAATGCTACTATACGACTTTCAGTACCGCAGCACAGCACGTCCCTTATCTTGGCGGACACTTTGTGGCGGAATAAAACCAAATTAGTCTCATTAATTGTAGCTAATTAAATGCTAATTTGTTGCGCAAACCAAAAATTTGTAGCTCGTTTAGTTTTTGAGTTATTGAATTTTCCGCTAAAATAAGACTGAAGTTAGCGGACAAAATCTGAAATAATTAAAATAAATGAGTTAAGTTGGCCTCCGAATTTGTAGCTTTTTAAATGCTTTTCAATTCCATAAACTTGGATTTTGTAGCCTTAACAGTTTTTTTGATATTAAAAATTCCGCTAAAATAAGACTAAAGTTAGCGGACGAAAGTAGGAAATTTAAAATTTTTTTGAAGCCCAAAATTGTAGCTAATTAAATGCTAATTTGTTGCGCAAAAATTAATTTTGTAGCTCCACCCAGTCATTTTTTATTTAAACTTAAAGATTCAGAAGTGCACTTCCGGTTTGACGAGGCCAGTGGAGACTTTTTGAAAAAATCACTTTTTTAAATTTTTTCTTTTGCCATTAATTGTAGCTTTTGAATACATTATTTTTGATACAAACCCCAATTTTGTAGCTCAAACCGTTTTTGAAATATTCAGGATTTTGTTTTAAAAATACACCTCAAAAGTACCCTTTCAAAATCCAAAAAAATGCCAAATTCCAAAATTTTTTTTCCAGAAATTTGAAGTAACCTAGACTAAGACGAAATCCAAAAACCTCGATTTTGTAGCTCGATTAGTTTTTTTGTTATTCAATATTCCGCTAAAATAAGACTCAATTTCATATGTAACGGTCAAAATTTTCAAAAAAGTTGAATTTTCAAATTTTTTTCTTTTCTAGAAATTGTAGCTTTGCAAAACAAAATTTGTTGCGCAAAAATTAATTTTGTAGCTCCATCCAGTCATTTTCAATTCAAATTTAAAAAAGTCTTTTTTTTAAATTTCGTGCATTGGTACAGCGAACAGGAAGTGCACTTTTGAAACTTCAAAAGCTACAAATTCGGAGGCCAACTTAACTCATTTATTTTAATTATTTCAGATTTTGTCCGCTAACTTCAGTCTTATTTTAGCGGAAAATTCAATAACTCAAAAACTAAACGAGCTACAAATTTTTGGTTTGCGCAACAAATTAGCATTTAATTAGCTACAATTAATGAGACTAATTTGGTTTTATTCCGCCACAAAGTGTCCGCCAAGATAAGGGACGTCAGCACAGCGCTTTTCTCTCGATCAAAGGTGAATAAAAAAAGAGACAAATTTGTAGTAGGGGAAGTACGTCCAATATGACATACCATAAGCTTTTTCGTCAATAAAATAATACCCGTGGTGTATAACACAATCTTTGCATTTTTTATTCATTCTTTATATTATTAGGAATATTTTATAATAGTTTTTGTATTAAAAAAATAAATAAATTTAAATAAATTAAAACTTTGAAAAAAAAGTATCAAAATTCATTTTGTCCATATGGCATGGACAAAATGACATAGGTTATATGGACAAAACGACATATGGCATTTTATATGAAAAAAATACAAAAATTAGTTGGCAAGTGTAGATTTTCAAAGGAAAGCTACTTTGAATCCACCTAATCCTTTGTATAGGACTTAAAAAACTTGGTGTCCAGTATGCTTCACCTTAATGTAGCCTGCGGGACACCGAATGTTTTTGATGTTGCAAACCCGCCCATTTTGTTTTGATTAGCAGCTTCAATGGCCCCCGCATAGCCTGAACCATGATCGGCGGTCGGAAGTTCGCTTATACCCATATATTTGACATATTTAAAGTTAAAATTTAAAAAACAACAACAATTTCTATGAAGTTGAAGGTATGTCGTTTTGGCCATAGGTAGGGTATGTCATTTTGTCCATATCGTAGTTTTGATACATTTTTATACAAAACACTGTTTTCAACCCTGATTTCATAAAAAATATTAATAAGTTTTTAACTTTAAATTGTAAACTGTCGTTATACCCAATAAAATATTCAAAAAAAACTACATACAACTCCCAAAATAACAAAATTAGTCCAACCCCATAAAAAATACAATAGCTCCTATAAACACACTTTACTTTATATTTTTGGTTTGGGGCTGTCAATTGAGTTGTTATTTTGACAGAATTTCAAAAATCATTGGTTTCACCTTATAAGATAGGAGGTAGGGTTACATGTGGTACACATTTCAAGTTAAGGCTGGTATGTCATATTGGCCGTGTATGTCATTTTGGACGTATTTCCCCTACATTTACCTTATCAAAAATTTTTGAAAAATTTTCCAGCCCCTCCCAAATTTTTTTCTGGATACGCCACTGCAGATAAGGTCCCACTTTTGAAATAAGAAAAAATAATTGAAAGTAAAGCTTTCATAGAAAAATTCCTCCGATATTCCTCTGAATTCGATTCACCACCGAATTAAGGGGGATGACCATAAATACACTTTTAACGTCACACAAAAGAAACGATTGATAGTTAAACAGAGATTTTGTTTATCGATTGAATATCGTTAATAATTAGGTTCCTCATTCGGGGAATGGTGATTGAAAGCTAGCCCCAGTCGCTATAATAATTTCTGAAATGGAAAAAAATATAATGGTAAAGTTTTTTTTCATAGTATGGCAGTGGCGGAATCCAGTAGAAAGAACCAGTGGGAACATTGCCAAGAAACCACCAGAGATAGCGCCTCTGATGGGTTTAACTAGGCCACTACATACAACGACGCCTTTCGTTTGATGATGAATTCCGGCAAGTACATGCAGTAAAATAATGAGTTCTACAAACGAAAAAGAAGAACTTCGTTGGGAGTATGCATAAACTGATCTGCCGAATATGGGCCTAAGAAATCCAGCAAAATGGAACCTCAAATTACTCTGGTCGGCAACAAAAATAGAGCTTGAACCAAACCATACTTTTCTAAAGGATTTGTATGTGCTGATTCCGAATCCGAAGTCAAAATTTCACTGGCATGTCACATTTTTGAAATATTTGAATATTAACAGGTCAAAACGCGTTTTTTTGGAACTTTTGGCGTTGAATTACATCGCGCCGTTAAATTGTTTTTTGCAAAACTACTTATGCAATTTCAAAAAGCTATATTTTATCGTCTTAAATATGTTTATTCTTTTTACAAAATTATTTTTTTATTAAAGATATTTGAAATATAATTTTATGATATGTCAAAATCTTATTATTATTATTATTAAATTCCAGTTTTCGATTACTGATGATTTGGATTAAAAAAAAAGCAAAATAATTCGAAAAATATATATATTTTAGACCAAATATAAAAAAGCATTTACATGATTTAAAATTAGTTTTTGAGACTCTATAGCGAAAAAAGTGATGAGTAGAGCTCTAAAACTAGACGTGATGGAATAAATCTGTAAAAGCCCAGGAACATCAAAGCAATGGCCATCATCTGTTCATCGATTTTAAAGTTGCGTATGACAGTATATACGATGGAGAATGTACGCTGCTCCTCCGTCAAGATCAATAAGGCCTCAATGATACCTTTATGATGTCATGTGACTTATTTCGAAATGAACTTGATGCCTTTACAATACCGTGTTCTTTTCCTTCGAATTTAATTTTGTCTTGGTGAAAGAGCGATTTAATATCACATATGTATTTATAGGAATCAAAATCACACTTTTTTTCGGAGTCAACTTCTCACTTTGCAGCGAAAGAAAACCAAGGCTCTCAGTAAACTTAATTACACTGGTCAGCAAGGTTTTTGTTAAAGACACCAAAATATACTTTTCTATAGGTTTTTTGGGTGTTGAGCTAGAATCCGAAGTCAGAAAAATTATATCAATTCATGTTTTTGAAATAATCCCGTTAGAAAATCGAAAATTCCGTTTTTTACCCGTTTTTGAGATTATTTCTTAGCTTTTGTTTATTTGTTTTAAATAAATTTGAAACGGTTTCTTAAATTTTGACACAAGGTTCCATTTAGAATCTCGCAAGTTTTTATATTTACGAAGGTGGTGAATCGCGGTGAGATACATCAAAGCGTGACCATGTCAGATAGTTATACTAATTAATTACTAGTGAGAAAAATATAACTTTTTTTCTTGTTAAAAACAACATAAGAATTTAAAGGAATGTAAATGAAACGTTGTGTCAAAATTTGAAAGCGATTGGCAAAGAACTTTTCGAGATTTGCTATTAAAAGCAAATAAACATGAGATATACCAAACACGTTGATTTCAACTTAAGATTTCTCGAAGAAGAAAAGAGATATTAAAAAGATTTAAAAGGATTAAGAAAGACAAGATTTAGTTCTTTTAGAAACCGTTACAAATTTATTTATAACAAACAACCAAACGCTAAGAAATAATCTCGAAAATTGGTAAAAAGCGGCATTATCGATTTTCTAACGGTAATATCTCAAAAACGTGATGTGATAGAATTTTTCTGACATCGGATTTAAGCTCAACACACCAAAAACCCATAGAAAAGTATACCTTGGCTTCTGTTACAAAAAAAAAGTTTAATTTTTGAACCTGCGTACCATATCGTTTAAGGTTTCTCAACTTCCATCAACTTTTCCCAAGTTGCAGTGATTCTTCCTTTGTTCTGTTCTATCTGCCATGAGCTTCTAGCTTTAGCGATTGGGAGTTTTGAATTTTGGTCCACACACACCTCAGGCTTATTATCGAAAATTTTTAGAGACCTTAAGAATTTAAAAAAAGACAACCTAAAAACAAGCAGATTCCGTATTAAATAAGCGGATTTCTACATGATTTTTTTTGCCAAAATAGTTTTCCGTCTAAAACTAAGCGGACAAATCTTCTTAATTTCTTGAATGTGCAAATTAAAAAGAAATCCACTTTGTTTAAGCGGAAAATTATCTTATTTTTATGTTGAAATATTTTTATATACAAAAAAAAAAACCGGTAGCAACTAAAGATGAAGTCTGACGATAATTTTAAAATTTTTATTTTTAGTCGATTTTTTCAAATTCACATAAAAATGAAGTTCCTTAAAATTAACAGAATTTAAACGAATTCCACTTAATTTAAGCGGAAATCCTATTGTTTTAAGTTGAAGCGATTTAAAGTAGGCATCATCTTATTTTTAGGTTCCCTTTTCTTGTTTGTGTAAGGTTAGGTCATCACCGTTTCAATTCCACTTGAAATTCGAACTCATTTAAAAAAGAAAAAAATCTTTGAACGTAAACCTAATCAAATGAACTGTACTGTATGTCCAGTCCATAATAACGCTGACCATACAGCAATACAAAAGCAGTCTGAAGGTACATAAAAAAAAAGTAGAAATAAAACTTGAAGAAGTGGTCGTAAAAATTCGTGCGCAAAACTTTACCAAGTTATAAAAATGTTGTGTAGGTACTCTTATAGAGTATTTCCACTATAACAAAGAATTTATTATGGCTAACGAAGGACTCTCTCAAAAGGACTTTTATCCACTCAACCATGGCAAAATGTGTCAAGCGCAACAACCAAAACCAACTAGCCGCGCGTCAAAAACTTAATTTTTGCTTTTGTAGCCATCATTGAGAGAGAAAGAGAGAGAGAGAGAGCATCAACTCTTATAACTTGTTTTTATGTTATGTCCTTGTCGGTATAAGGTTTTATATCGTCCTCGTAATTCCTCATTCGAAATCTAATTAAATTTTTTGATATTTCAAGAAAAAAAAAAACACCAAACTTTGTACAGCAATTATAAATTTATGATTCAATATTTTGCTGCTAACAATAGCCCACCATCACACACCAACACCAGAATACACCATTCCTGCTATCTTTCTGCAAAGGACATTTCATTGTTTTTTGTCTTTTTTTTTCTTTTTTTCATTTTGTCTTCTATGTAGAAATGGTGCTAAATTAAAAGTCGATTGGGTGTTCATATCCTGAGAATTTTTAATTAGCATTAATTAAATTTTTCCCTTTTGCCGCCATTTTGTATTGTAAAAGGGCTAACAACAGAGCAAACAGCAAAGAATGTTAAACAATCATTTAGCACAAAAAGAATGAAATAAATACAAAAAAAAAAAAAAAAAACAGAAAAAAAAAGGATAACCGCACTGGGAACAGAAAGGATACGGAAACAAAACGCAACAAAGGAAGAGTGTGTAATAGGTTCCAACTTGTATTCTTCTTCTATATACGGAAGCGGAAATAAAAAATAAACCAAAAAAAAAAAAGAGAAAAATCATAAAACAACAAAGGATGTTCGAAGGAAAAAAAAAAACTACCGGTTTTGTTTTTTTTTTTTTTTTCTTTTTGCCAATAAAACACTCATTTGGACATTTGGAAAAATTCACATCCGCCCCTTAGAAATGTGCTCTGTTTTTTTTTTTTTTTTTTTTTTTTTTTTGGCTCCATATTAGGTAGATATTTATGTATGTACAATTCCCGTTGGTTGTGCGGGAGGTGGATATATATCTACTTCACCATGGCAGTATGCCTCTAACCATGGAAATTAAATCGTATTCACATTGGTGTGCTGTTGCAGCTCAGCTACTAACAACATTGCACACTTGTACAATTGCAAACAAAGGGATGCAGCAGCAGCAGCCTTCTAGAATTCTATTCAATAGGAGTATGGGGGAAATGTGGTCAAATTTTGTGAAGTGTGGTATGAGTTTGGGGTAATTGCAATGCACATCACATATATGCAACGCAAACTCTCTAAGACTGTTGCAAGGGCTTAAGCATTGGAAATTTAGTTTTTAAAGTACCTACACTTAATAGTGTTGCCAATTCAATTCAAATCAATGAAATCGAGTGAAATATTTTCGAAATTGATAAAAGACATTGTTTCCAATGTCCGAACGTTCCGAAAGCCGATATTGAGTCTGAGCTAAAATGGGATTGCAGAAATCCGGCTAACCCTTTTTTCAATCGAGTCTCGAATAACCCCTTAGAAAGTCTTTTGCCACAAATATAGAACTGAAGTCCACAAAGACCAACAAAAAAACAGCTTAGTAGAGTCGTAAGCAATGCTGAGAAATAATTTCTAAAATCTTAAAAATGGCGATAACGAAACCAATTTCACCCAAAAGCATGAACTTTCCTGAAGGTGGTTTTCGGGAGATTTTTTGTACCCGTGTGCATTGATGGTTATTGTAGAAGAAGACCCAACAACGAATTGTACGTGTTGTACAAAGACATTTTCTTAGGGTGCACCGACTAATGACCGGGGACCGGGGCCTTTTAGGTGGCGGCGCTACAATCCATTGTGGATTCGGACTTTAACCAACAAGTTTTTCCAGCCAGCTCTATCCTTAGCCAGTTGCTTTCTGCTTCGCAAGCCAAATTGATTGAGGTCTCCTTCCTTTGCAAGAAATTCGCTATCCACGATATCCAGGGGTTTTGTTAAGGATAAAATATTAAATATATATGAGCACTACCTATCCTTATCTTGATGGAACAGATTGTGAACAAGTCGGAAAAAAATTGCAAAATATCAAGGAATATAATGACCCACGCATGACAAAAAAAAATTTTGGAGCTATTGGCTAAATCAAGTCCTCATATGGCAGGGATTTAGTAGCAATCACATGTTAGAAGCCGATAGAGACTTACGTAGCTTAACTCGATAAACTATACAATCTCGTATTTGGAAAGGTTAAACAGGAAAAAGAGACACTGTCCAAATCCAGACATCAAAGCTACGGTGCTCCGTTCCTAGATGACCTAAACGGCTTCTTTAGTAACAGAAGTATAAAACTGAAGAAATATTAAAATTCAATACCTGTAACGCAAAGTAATGACCTAGAAACACGGGCCATCAGTGTGACTAGCCGTTATGCGGAGCACCACTCCTGACACACCATTACACTACAAAGCTCACAAAGGTATCATTTAAGAAACGAAACTTAACCAGGGGCGTACATACCATTGGGGCAAGCCAGTTGGTGCCCCGGTGGCCCACGGCGAGGCCAGGGCCCCGTCTGGAGACAATGTAGAGAAGGAAACTGTTGTTATAAACAAAATATTAGTAAAGCGGCAAAAGAAAATAAATTACTTTTTTGAAAGAAAAATGTTATATATATTCTTAGGGCCCCAACAAATTTTACTTTTATAATCATAGCGACCGACAAATAATATATCTTCAGTCCACCCCCCCCCCCCCCCTTGTGGCGTATACGTACTTTTTTGAAGTGAACGCACTTCTTTAGTATCGTAGTGATTTGAAACAAGATAAAACGCAAACGCTACACGAACATTCAACTTGTTATAACTTTTTTGTTTTAATAGATAGATGAATAAAATTTGTACTGTAAATAGGTAAATAAATTACAAAGTACAAAGTTTCAATTAATTTCATATTCAAAATTCTGAGATAACGGTAAAAAGATGTTCTTTTCCTACACACGTTATATCTTTTGATCTAGTGCACATACAAATTTGATTTAACCTTAATACGCATGCTGATAACATAACCTTTTATTTGATATATCACACATAACGGTACGTACTCTACAAGTTACACAATCTTAAATTCAGAAAATTGAAAAATACCTCAAAACACCTGTGAAGGTCTTTTGCCGATGACCAGCCACCAGTGTAGGAAGTACCGTAATCTCAGTTTTAAATTTCGAGATGGTTGACTTTAAAAAATTCTTACTTTTTTTGTAGGCATGATAGAAACATGATTGAAAAGTCAAATAAAAGGTGAAATAATAAGCTTTCAGATGAGTTAAAATTTATTATTTTTTTAATTTATTAGGTTGTCTTATAAAAGATATGGATTTAAAGGTGATGGAATAAAAAAAAAAGTAAATTTTTTCGATTTTTATTTTATGCAAGAAAAAATATTTTTAAGGTTTCACGTCTACCCCGTGTGAATTGCACACATGATTTTTTTTTATTTTTTCATATTTACTGTATCTCTCTTTAATTTGGAATTACAATTAGGAAGTTCGTGAACTTTTTACAATAGTGTGTTCGGTTAATCAATAACATATCAGGCATGTAAATAAGTGCGGTGTCCGATAATAGTGCAAGTTCCCACGACACCGACGAGCTAGCGTCGTGCATTGACAAGCATGCCTACTGCACTCCCTTATCAGGACAACCTTCCCTATGTTCCACACTTTGCTATAGGAGTTCCTGTCTTCTTTAGCATTTGTTGGAAGTAAATCATCGCATAATGAATAGGGTAGGGTCATCTACCGTTACACAGGTGGTGGCCCTCAAATATCGAAAGGGCCCCAAAATTTAGTCTTGCCTTCGGGTTCCCAGGAAGGAAATGTACGCCTCTGCACTTAACTATTGCTGCAGAAACAAATAAGACCACAAGAGTATCAAACGAGCCGGTTTAAATAAGGGCTTCTATTGATAAGCTGTCAAATACTTTCCCGACATTCAGAAGGCATGCGACGGTACCTTCATGGTAATTAAAGTCTTGATGAATCTTCATGAGCAGATGCAATGTGGAGTCTTTTTCCTGAAGGCCGAACTGCTTATCTGAGATGATATTGTTATCGCTGCAAAACTTCTATAGCTTCCTGAGTGCCAGGTTTTTCCCAGAGCTCACTTAGAGATCACGTTCCTAGCATCTTTATAAGGAATTGCCTCAAATCTGACAGTTTTTCAATTTTGCAGGAAGTAGCTGTTGTTGAAGCAGTTGTTGAGGATAATGGTTAAGAAGATTTTATTAATGTTTTGCTGGACCCTCTTTATGGTAAAGTCGGAAATGCAATCAGTTCCAACGGTTTTGGATAGGTTAATTATTTCAGAAGGTAGGTGCTCAAGTTCCAACTGTCAATTGGATCATGCCGCTGAATGCATATTCCTTTATCGGTAAGGCTAGGCGCACACATGCGATTTTCAGTCGTTGCTACTAAAAAATCGCAGTCGCAACATAAAATTGCCGTGCACACACTTGCGACTAAAAAATCGCGCGACTATTTTTTATTGCAAGAAAAAACATTATGTTTGGTCGAAAAAAAGTGGACCGTTTTCGATAAAAAAAATGCATCATCTCAAGATCAAAAGAGCCAGGAGATACTCACTGTTCAAACAATCACGAAATCCGTTCGTAATGGAAAATTTCATACAAATGGTATCTACGATCGGATTTTATGATAAGGTGAATTTATGAAACGGTGTAAGCTCTGGTAAAAGTGGTAAAGTGATAAATGTCTCAAAATTTGGTAAGGGTTTGACAGCTTGTTTACCAGATTATAAATTAATAGAAATAGATTCTCTGCAATATGTATGTTTGTATCTTATTGTATACTCATTCTATAGGACTGGGTCTTCTCTTAAATTTTTATGAATTTTATGGAATTGTCCTTTTAAATTTCCTATCGATTATAAATCAAGAGCCACAATACAACACTTTCTATAGTAATACTCAAGTAGCACACTGGTGTATAAATTGGTGTAAATTCATTAATTTTGGTGTAAAATTGAGGAAATTGAAAAAATATGGTGTATTTCTCAAAATAAGTGGTATAAAAATTATACCACTGTCTTTTCTGTACAAAATTTCAACATTTTTTTTAAGATTCCGTGCAAAAAATACACCCATATTCAGTTGTTTTTATAATATACCATTAATGGTGTATAAAATTATTCGATTCTGAAATCAACCAAAACGGTATACTTTGTACACTCTCTTTGGTGTAGGAAGCACACCCTGTGGACATAAAAGTCACCAGAATGCATAGTTGGGAGACGCCATATTTTTCAATGGCCGCCATTTAAAAAAAGTAGACAGCAATTAATTATTTTTCTATAATAGTATATTTATCGACCTAATTATCCCGCAATTTGGTTTTTTCGATGCGGTATATTATATTATAAAAGAACTCTTCTAAAAAAATGTAAAAACAACAAAAAAATTATAATTTTTGAAAAACTAATTTTTAAAATCGAACAAAAAAATCATTAATTCACTGAAATTTTTGAGGCGCTCGATTTTTAGAGGGGGTAGTATCTAAAATTAGTAGACAGAATGTGTTTCGTTTTTAAATTAGGCAAACAAATTCATATTTAACCATTGCTTTCTTATGGCAATATTATGAAAGTGAATAAAAATTCATTTTCATTTACTTCATAAGAAATGGTGTGAATTAGAATTTATCAAACTGTTTGAGGTAAAAAATAAACTTTGGTTAAAATTTTAAATCAGAATAATTTAAATGGTGTATTTTATCCGTAGATTTATTGTGTATTTTTCAATTTCAAAGGGATAATTTTCACCAAAAACCGGATCATTTACTATACCACTAGCGCAATTTATACACCAAAACCGGTTTATTTTTTTAACCACCGGAGTTTATTATATACGAGAAAATGGTGTATTTTTTATATTCAAAATGCATATCACGAAAGTGCAAAAAATACACCAAATATTTTGGTGTATTTTCCAATTTTGTGCTACTTGAGTATCCATTATTGTACTTAAAATAATTGTTCCAAGTGTCGCACGTGCGGGCAGGTGCATTATATTCTTTATAATATATCCTTATGTGCGCAAAAAAAAAAAAATCGCGAAAAATAGAACCGGATCCATTTTTTTTAACTTTGCGATTTTAAAATCGCAAGTCTGTGCGCTCTCATTTAAAATAATGTGTTTCATTTCTTGCGTCTAAAAAATCGAGTGGTTGAAAATCACATGTGTGCGCATGATTTGGCATCTTTGCGACTGCTACTTTTTAGTCGTTTTCGGTTTGGTCGCAAGTGTGTGCATAACTATGCTGGTCCATTTGTTCCATTTTAATTTGCGACAATCGCGTCGCCAAAAAAATGGGATAATTTTCAATTTTTTAATCGCGGCTATTTTTTAGAAGCATGTGTGTTTACCGGCATTGAAATGCATGTGATCCATTTTTGCGACTAAATAATCGTGCGACTAAAATCGCATGTGTGCGCCTAGCCTAAAGGGTAGAAGGGTCCTTTTGATGAATTCTCCAACTTCCTCTAAGAAGACTGGGTCTGCGGAAGTGTTCGGTGTGAAATGCACTCTAGTTCATTCCACAGTGTGCGAAAGTTGGGTTGGATGTTTTCTGGGAGATGTGTTTAATTTTCTAGAAAACGGCTCCAACGATTTTGTTAAAAAAAAATTCAGCTGTTAGTTTTTAAACAAGATCTATCTTTTGGATGAAAACACTTTTTTTTGAAAATCATTATTAACGGTACCTGCCATAGAACCACTTTTTTTCAAATCTGATTTTCTCCCAAACTGCTAATTGTATTTCAACGCAATTATTTATAAGAAAGCATTTATATAATTTTAATATAAATCAGAAATAAAATTTTGAAAAAAATAATTTTTGAATTTTTTAAAAAAAATTTATTTTTTTTTTTTTTTTTTTAAATTGGGACATTGAATTTTTTTGAAATTTTGATTTTAGATATTGATTAGTGATTTTTACAAAATGATATAACAAATTTATTTTAATTTTTTTTTTCCAAAAATGTATTCAGGTATAAAAAATTAGTTTTTTTTTAAAAAGGCTGTAACGATTTTTAAATTTTGAACAAATTGCAAGCTTCTAAGGACTTAAATTTGGGAACCTCAGATTTTTTTTATTAGGTAAGGCAATAGAAATTCGAGTTCGAAAACTTAAGTTATTCATTATATTCGCGACTTCAGCAGATATTTACTAGAAATCATGGATAGCCATAGAACTTCAAACAGTAAATTCAATACTTCACTTTTACAATAAAGTTTAATTTAGACTCTGACAATAATTTCATAATAAAAAGTAGTACAAAGTAATAAAACAATAAAAAAAAAAAGGTCCACTTTGTATACAAAAAAAAAAAAGGTATTTCCTGAAGCATTTTTTTTTAATAATTGTACTCACTTTAGATGGGCATTGAACTGGAAACACTGTTCGGAGAGAATACATTTTCTTCTATTTCTATTTTTATGCTTTTAGTCTCTAAATGTCTAATGTTTGTGTGTGTGTGTGTGCATAATTTGCAAGGATTTTGGGAGTATAATGGGGGTGGCAATGAAAAATGGCATTTGTATAATAAATTCAACAGAAAATGGGTGGTCGTATAGGTGATTTTCCATCCTACAGCTAAACAATGCTGGTGGACTTAATCTGAAAATCGATAGCGAACAGAAACAGAATCCACAACTTCATCTCCTTCTCCCTGTTCTTTCGCTTCGATTAAAAGGACCAAGTTCTTTGGCCCCTTTCTACTTTTCCGCTCTCTCTCTCTCTCTCTCGCAGCTCCCCCTGTCGGTTTCTCAATGCAATAATTTTTTTTGTTCCTCATGCACGGGGGCCACACAGCCATATTGGGATTCCAATCCGATGCTTGTGTCGATGTCGATGCCGAACGTGAACGTCCACATCAAGCTTTGATATTGTGTATTGCCAGGCTGTATGGTGTTTTGTATTCGTATCGTTTTGTTGTTCTTCGGTGTCGGTGATGATGATGTTGCTTGGACTATTGCAACTATACGCGTGTTGTTTCTGGTGCACATCACACAATGGCAACAACATTCAGCTGCGATACTCGACAATACTAAACTAGAAAATAGCATAGAAACGTAGCTTGTGTTTTGCTTTCATTTTCACTCATGACATTGCCATCCCTTTTCAACTATATGTATTTCTCCAGGGAAGGGATTATTCGTGTGCCGCAAATGGCCGCTTCGTATATTGTGTTTTAGTGGGGGCAAACTGCAAATGGAGCTGAAAATAAAATAAGAGAGATATGGGGGAGGGGGAAAGGGAGAGGGGGGGGCTATTGGAGAACTACCAGGGGGGTTCTTGTTTGGTGTATATTCATGTATTATGTATCACAACAAAAACATTACTGTTAAAAAAAGAGCCAAGTTCTCCTATGTTGAAATTATGCTGGCACAAAAAGTACTGAGATGTAAAAGTGTACCAAGTTCTAAAGTTTGGGTTCAAATTCGTATTAATAAAATTTTTCTTAATTATCGATTTTTAAAGTTATTTCAAAAATTGCCAAGTAAACAATCAAAATTTTATTGATACGAATTTGAACCCAAACTTTAGAACTTGGTACACTTTTACATCTCAGTACTTTTTGTGCCAGCATAATTTCAACATAGGAGAACTTGGCTCTTTTTTTAACAGTAATGTTTTTGTTGTGATTTCACTACTTTTTGCAAGGTATGGCTGTAGAATATAAAATCTCTATATTTGATGAAAATTCAGTGAAAATGGGTGGTTGCCACGCCCCCTGCCTGAAATTCTCAAACTTTAAATTTTTTCCTTTGTGTAAACTACCAGCTCCAACATTCTACCAAATTTCAAGATTCTACGACTATCAGAAGTGCTCTATAATATTTGGTGAAAATTCAGCGGAAATGGGCGGATGCCACGCCCCCTGGCTGAAATTCTCAAATTTAAAATTTTTTCCTTTGTATAAACTACCAGCTCTACCATTCTACCAAATTTCAAGATTCTACGACAATCAGAAGTGCTCTATAATAATTTATGAAAATTCAGCGGAAATGGGCGGTTGCCACGCCCCCTGGCTGAAATTCTCAAATTTTAAATTTTTTCCTTTGTATAAACTATCAGCTCTACCATTCTACCAAGTTTCAAGATTCTACGACTATCAGAAGTGCTCTATAATATTTGGTGAAAATTCAGCGGAAATGGGCGGATGCCACGCCCCCTGGCTGAAATTCTCAAATTTTAAATTTTTTCCTTTGTATAAACTACCAGCTCTACTATTCTACCAAATTTCAAGATTCTACGACAATCAGAAGTGCTCTATAATAATTTATGAAAATTCAGCGGAAATGGGCGGTTGCCACGCCCCCTGGCTGAAATTCTGAAATTTTAAATTTTTTCCTTTGTATAAACTACCAGCTCTACCATTCTACCAAGTTTCAAGATTCTACGACTATCAGAAGTGCTCTAAGAAATGGGCGGATGCCACGCCCCCTGAATTGAAAATCTCAAATTTTCGATTTTTTCCTTTGTATACACCACAAGTCCTATCACCGTGTAAAATTTCAAGTTTCTACGACATCGGAAAGTACTCCATAATTTTGATGATCTGTCAGTGAGTCAGTGAGTCAGTGAATCAGTGAATCAGTGAATCAGTGAGTCAGTGAGTCAGTTACGGTTTTTGCGATTTTTGAAGCCCTATATCTCAGTAACTACTCATTGTAGGAGGCTGAAATTTTGTGAGGTGTTTGGTTTCGACCAGCTCAACAAATGTAGTGAGTTTGAAATTTCTAGCATCTTTAGTGTAGAAGTTAGAGGGGGGTCGAAAATGGCCTGAGTTGTTTCCTGTAAATAAGGGTGTAGTGCCAAAGTTGCTAGAGAACTTGGCTGGGCACTACCGTGCCCCTTGATTTCTGTAGAAATGAATGGGATGTTGGGTAGTTATGTGATGTCGGTTGCCATGACAGGAAATTCGCAAATGCCCTTTAACTTTTGTCTTCTGCAAATTATTTTTACTATCGATGATGATGATGCAAACTGATTTTTTCCAACATTCTCAGAAATTTTAAACAAAAAAATCGAATGTTAATTTAAGATTTTAATGAAAATCAGTATTTTCGGGTCGGAAAGGACCATAGAATGACCATAACTTGAATGCAGTGAAAGGAACTCCAAAATGTTGGTTGTCTGTAAAGTCGGTTTACGGACGATTATCTTACAGGATAACAGGTTGTGTGTGTTTGTTAAAAAAAAATTATCTAACAATTACACCGGCACACAAAATAAAAAAAGTGTCATGTACCAGGAACCAGACCTATCTTTCTATATGTTTTTGGGCACGCTGAATCCGAATTTCAAGTCCGTTTGGCCCGGTCACCCTCCAGTTTTGAGCTGTGACTGCATTTTGTTTGGATTTTTATGACTTTTTTGGAGTTTTTTGCATTTTTCTCAAAACTGAAGGGTGTTCGGGGAAAACGGACTTGAAATTCAAATTCAGCGGGTCCAAAAACATATAGAAAGATATGTCTGGTTCCTGGTACATGGAACTTTTTTTTTGTGTGCCCCGACAGTGCCAGCACACCAAAAAAAAAGTTGTAAGTACCAGGAACAAGACCCATCTTTCTATATGTTTTTGGACCTGCTTAATCCGAATTTTAAGTCCGTTTTGCCCGGTCACCCTCCAGTTTTGAGAAAAATGTAAAAAAAAAAGACCCCAAAAAAGTCAAAAAAAAACTTCCTTTTTTTGAGTTTTTTGCATTTTACTCAAAACTGGAGGGTGACAGGGTCAAAAAAGTTCGGATTATTTTGTGTGCCGGTGTTATTTATCGGTCAACTTTTTTGAGAAAAAAAAATTATAAGATTATAATTCTTATAGTAAAGTACTTAAGCTTAAGATTAACACAATCATAATTTTCAAGAAAAAGCTATAAATTTTTTTATATTGCACCATTAAAAAGTTTAATATTTTTTCTAAGGCATAAAACCATACTTAAATTTTCACGATGCGTAAAAGGTATAAAATTAATTTTTCATGAAAAAAGTGAAATTTTTTTCTTCTAACACCATTAAATTTATTTTTTTATATGACAAACTATTATGCATTTTATACCATCTGAAAGCCTATTGTTTCTGCTCAAAATATGCATATCAAACATGTCTATACGACATCTACAAAAAGAGTAAGAATTTTTTGAACCCAATCAATTTTCATCAAAAAAAAAAAACAAAAAAATCAATCTTTTTTATATTCTTACATCATTAAATTCATTTTTTTTTACATGAAAACCTAAACAAATTTTATATCATCTGAAAGCTTATTATTTCACTTTTTATATGACGCTTCAATCATATTTCTACGAAGTTAGAATTTTGTAAAGGCAACTATGTCGAAATTTCAAACTGAGATTTCGGGTACTTCCCACACTGGTGGCCGGTCAATATAACTTTACTGCTATCTCAAAATTGTGAGTATGAAATTGATTGAAATTTTGCAAAAATATAGTCCTGCTTATTATCTATCTACAGTTAAAATTTCATTCATTTATCTATTGAAGAAAAAAAGATTTAAAAAACGGTTAAAAACGGTTGAGACAAAAAAAATTGTTTTTCCCGTTATTCAGTCCAAAATCATTCTAGAATACCAATAATCTAATGTTCTAAAAGCTTAAGGTTTCTTGAATGCTCCAAAAAATTGCTAAAATAAAAAACCACAAAAAAAAACACACCTAAAAAAGAAGGTGCTTTTCAAAAATTCATATTTCGAAACACAAAGACTTAAAAAAAAATCCGTATCAGACTATTCTATTATCTTTTGAATGGAATTTTTCAAATTGTCGAGACAAAATTCCCCTACCTACAATCACCATTTTGTCAAAGGTCTGCCACATGTTTAAGTTTAAAAAAAAAAAAAAAACAATTGTAACTTGGTTTTGAAATTTCCTAAATTTTTTCCAATACCTTTGTTAGCCTAACAATTAATTTATCTATCGATTAAAAAAAATCGACTTTCTACAACGTCGCGTTTAAAAAATAGCCACTTTTTTTAAATTTTGTTTTACCCTTATTTGCCCTATTTAGTGATTGATTTTTTTAAAATCCTTCGTTAGTCGGAACGGGAGAAAATGGCATCACTTTTTCGTGGATGGTACCGTGGTTCATCGATTTATAAGACTTTTATCACGTCAAAAGCAAAAACTTAAACAATTGCATTGGCTACAACTTTTTCCTATTTATATTTTATTTTCTTAAATCAGATTTGAGGGTAGTTTTTGATGGTCCCATATGCACATTGCTAATGCTGTCTGGAATTTAAATGAAGATTCATTGATCGCAGCATGTGTGCGCAAAAAAGTTAAACATTTACCCAAAAAAGCAATAAGAAATGTACATTAGACTGATTCAAAAAAAAATTTTTTTTTTTTTGTTCAAAGCATTGTTGAAAATATTGTTGGAAATGACGAAAAAAAATTACTGTAAAAGTTTCAGCCCTTAATGTTAACATTTAGTACCGCCGCATCGCAAATTTCTATTTCCCATACGATTTGTATGGGAAAGATTGTGTATTTGTGTTTAGAATTTTTTATTTTTTTAATGGTTCATCCAAAAGGCTTGACAAAATCATTTTCTTTTATAAAATTGTCCGCTCTACAAAAAAGCTCTTATTAATTTTTTTGGTTTACCCCCGCGTTTCGAAGTTATTCAACTTTAAAATATAAAAAGTAATTTTTTCTCATTTTTTTCCGATTTTTTGACGAAATTATTAGGTTTTTCAAAAAATTTGGCAAAATGTTTGAATATTTGCATTCTATGTTGTGTTTTGGTTTCACTGATCTTTTTATATAACTCTCAAACCCCTAATACTACCATTTTAGATTTCTTCAATAAATTCGAATTATTCATGTTTTCAACTAAAAATTATTTTAATTAATTTTTCGCGTCCGTTTTTTTTAAATTTCATAAATGCAATTTTGTAGAGCGTTCAATTTTATACAAGAAAATGATTAAATCTAGCCTTTTTGATGGCCCATTAAAAAGATAAAAAATTCTAAACACAAATACACAATCTTTCCCATACAAATCGTATGGGAAATAGAAATTTGCGATGCGGCGGTACTAAATGTTAACATTAAGGGCTGAAACTTTTACAATATTTTTTTTTCGTCATTTCCAACAATATTTTCAACAATGCTTTGCACGAAAGAAGAAAATTTTTTTTTTGAATCAGTCTAATGTACATACATAACATATAATATGTATGAATCTAAGTATTGCTACATCTGAGACATTATTCTATAAAAGTTGAAAAAAAAAACTAAAAAGGGGACTTTGAGTACACTGGCATAGCACAGTTTGGTAGTGAAAGATGAGAATGAATGATTGCTGAAAATGAATAACCAACACAACAGTGCAGGCTGGCTTATTTGATATCTTATAGGAATACTTTTAAATGAAAAAGTTAACTGGAAAGATTTAAGTTTGCTTTTTTTTTTAATTGCAATAGGGTATTCATTATTGTAAGAAAAGATTAAAGAATTAGTCGCTGGGACGACAAGCACAACCAATGTAATTTCGAATATTTCAGGAGACCGATGTTCTAATATCTAGGTCAAAGCGTTCAGCTTCCAGAAGCGTTTTCACCCGCACAACTTCAAGCGGCTTTATCTCGGAATTTTGAAAAAATGAAAAAAAATCTTTGATGCCAAAAGGTGGCGGGGACTTTAACCTACATTTGGGTACAACTCCAATCCCTGAAGGTCCACGCGTTCTCAAACCGGGAGAACTTAAAGGTAAAAAAAAAGTTAAGCCCGATTCTGAAAAAATAGGCATGATGTGGCGGTTTAACATGGAAGATGATTTTTTAAAAATCTGACAATGTGCAAAGCGTAGGCCCATGACACAAGCTATCATTTGACATCACTCCCAAAAATTGCTCTCAAGCGGTTTAGCTTCCAAGAGCGTTCAAAGATTCGGGGATTTTTCGAAAAAAAATGTTACCCCAACTTTCAAATTTTACCCCAACTCGGAATTTTGAAAAAAATCCAAAAACCCGATTATACCACTATCGGGTAGCAGAGAATATAAGCTTTCATATAGCACCACTCCCATGTCTCTAGCAATTGATACATTTGCAGATGAGATTTATTTTTTTCTCTCAGCGATAAATCTCACTGGTTGACCGAGACATAAAAAAATACAAAATAAAGGTTTCTCTCAGACCTTGACCGAAATTTTTCATTTTAAAAAATAAAGGTTATTTTATGACCTTTATTGAAAATGGCTACAAATAAGAGTTATTAAGGAACCTTTCAAAAGGTTAAGATTTATTTCTGATCTCTTGTTGTTATGTTACTCTCATTTTATTTACGCATATTCAGAGGCGTACATTGAGTTGTCGGGGCCCCGGGGCAAGACTTTATTTTTTGGATACTTTGATATTTGGGGGCCCCTTTGATATAGAAAATGATAGTGAAGAGAGGCGACCGACGAGTTACTTAACTCATAAAGTAAGAGGTTAAAATTAGTGTCAAATGAAAGATAAGTTGATACTGAAAATAAAAAAAATAGGGTTGCCACTTCCAAAAATGGGAACTTCAATGTGGCAACCCTATATTAAAGGAAAAAGTGTCACATAACTAATACATTCATATCTTTGTTGTTTGGCCAGATAAAAAGTTTTTTTTAAATGCCAAACGAAATTCAAAATAGTAAGAAAAAAATAATAAAATAATATAAAGAACGTAACCCTACAAATGTGGCAACCCCATTCAAATGAAAACAACACTGAGAAAAATCTTCTTTGAACAAAACAGTATAACTTTTTATGCACTAGAAAGCTAAACTTATCACCATATTTTAGATAATACTCGCTTCTATCTAAAAAAAATATCGGGTGCCACCTCGCAAATGCAGACAAGTTATCGGCAACCCTACTCAAATGCTAAAAAACACTAAAATAACTTTTTTTTTAGCATTTGAGAAGGATTTGCCGAGTCCTTGTCTGCATTTGGGAGGTGGCACCCTACAACAAAGATATGAATGTATTAATTATGTAATTTTTCCTTTAAAATAGGGTTGCCATTTTAGAAGTGGCAACCCTATTTTTTTTATTTTCAGTATCAACTTATTTTTCATTCGAGACCAATTTTAACCTCTAATCTTATGAGCTAAGTAACTCGACGGTCGCCGCTTGGACTATAAGAACAAATACAAAAGTACGTATACGCCCTACTTTTTTTTTTGTGGAACTTGATGTATCATTTGTTGGTCAATAAGATTATTCAAGTAACATTTTTGGGGCCCTAAGATTTTTTTTTTTTTTTTAACCATTTAATTTTTGGGGGCCCTTGAGGTAATATTTTTTTATTTAGATGATTTCCCATTTTCGCCGGAAGCTCTCTAGAATAATTTTTTTCTTTCATCAAACAGAAGCTTATGTTCTGCTCTACGAATTTTCCCAACAAATTAAGGCTTAGCCATCGTTGTTTATCCTCCATAAAGTTGCCCCTCTTTCTCTGACAATGCTGCCATTTTTAAACTGAAACAAAAAAGCCTCGAAATTTCTTCCAATTTTGCATTTTCTCCATCATTAAGCTCTTCCAATCCAAGTATCTGCTTAATTTTGTTGGAAACGTTTGAAATCTCCACCATTGAGCCATATTGGGAATAAGTCACCATTTTTGATGAACGCAGTTGAACCTAAAAATGTCAATTTTCTGAAAATGGCGCAAACTTGCGCAAGATTTTTTTCGTGACACGGCTTATAGACACATTGCTTATAATAAAACAAAAAAGAACCCAAGAACCACATTTGAACATTTTTAGAAAACCCCACTTAAAATTTGAAAATATTTTTTTCGGCATTAAAAAAAAAAACTCACGACAAAATCTACTTTTTAAAAAAATTATTTTAATTTAAATATGTACCTCGATTATTAATATTCTCCATTATTAATTGAATATTCACACGTGAAATATATTTGCACAGCAATTTAATGTAACACAAAAATCACCTAAAAAATCTTTATAAAAAAAAACGGACTTATGGACCAATTAATAAATGCAAAAAATTTTATTGCATTTTGAGTTTTCATATTTGGGATAACCTACCAATCAGTTTAAAGAACCGCTAAAATAATTGTATTTTTTAATTATTACAATGAAAATTTTTAAAAGAACAAAAAAAAATGTTTCAAAAAACCTAAAAATCGTTTTTCAAAATAATAAAACAACATCTGAAATTAAATTGCCCTCCAAAACAAGTATATGCAATTTCAATTTGTTTTATTAAGATGTATTCTTAGAAAAATAAAAATTCAAAATCCTTAGTGCCGTTTTTTAAAGAACTAAATTTTTTATAATTGTTGGAAAAAAAAAAATTTAAAATAAAATTGGTATACCATTTTGTAGAAATCAGAAATCACTAATCATCATCCAAAACTAAAATTTCAAAAAAATTTAATGTCCGGTTTTCGAAAATTTGATTTAAAAAAAAAAAAAACATTTCAAATTTTTTGTTCAAAAATCCAAAAGTTAATATTTTCAAAATTTTATTTTTGGTTTATATTGAAGTAATGTTAATGCTTTTTTACAAAAAATTTCGTTGAAATTAAATCGTTGAATCGAATCGAAAACGGTTTTATGGCAGGTACCGTTTTTGTTTTAATGTTAAAAGCAATAGAGTTGGGTTGATTGATCTGGAAATTTTCATGTATCTCCACACTCCACTAAATGTTGAGATGCGATAGTGACGTACTAGTTATGCTTTCTGACCTTGCTTCAAAGATGCCTTTTTTTTTCCTACATTGCACAGTGGTTCCGTAGTAGGCCATAAGCCGAAATATCGATGTCAATATAATGATGTCATTTTTCGTTTTATTTGTTATAAAAAGCCTATTCTTTAAGATAGCATAACAGACATTTTGAGAAAATAACGGAACTTTTCATATCGACCATGAAAAGTTGTCGAAAAAAGTCTGATTTCAATGCTTTATTTTTGGTCCCGAATCAACTTAAACTTTTAAGTGTATTTTTCGGTTAAAATTATTTTTAATTTTTTTTTTTTGTTATGGAACTTAAAGTTGAAGGTATGTACTTTATTTAAAGAGTTAACAATTCTATTTCATTTAAAATTTTCAATAAAAAACAGACTAGAAAAGGACAGGTTCAAATTCCATACTTTTGTTTTTCTTCTCACTTTACCGAAACTTTTAACTATGTTGTCATCAATATAAATACATGATTCATATACATAAATTTTCTCTAGCACGTGTAGTTTCTTAAACAATTGAATCTGTCTGCGAATAAGTGCGACGAGCTACGACTGACTCTTTCACACTCATTGTTTCAATTTTACCCATATTTCTCATATTTAAAACTTTTTCAAAAATTTTTTTTTTTTTTTTGAGTTTTTATGTTTTCCTTAAGTTTTTGCACATATTTTTATAAAAATATATGATATTAAGCAAGCTTTAAATCTGAAATGTAACATAAAAATTATGACTGAAATTGAAAAAAAAAACCAAATAAATAATTTAAAAAAATAACTTATCATTTGTTTGTACATTTTGTTATTAAATATATACAAGATTTCTTTATAAAACAATTGTTTTTAAATTAATTCATTTTTTATTGCTAAAAAAATATATTCTCACACATATTCAAGTATATTTTGTTGCTATCCTAACTATAATCCCCTATGGCCGCCCTTCTTAGAAACCGGTACCACTGTGCATTGGCATTAAAATCGCCCAATGTCTTACCGTTGACATCGGCGTTTTCCAGCTTTGAAAATTCTTACGAATGTATATTAGGGTAGGTCAAAAAAATCGAAATTTTTTTTTTTTTTTTATTTGGTACTCCGAAAAATCGATTGCTAGACACCTCTAGAATATACACACTTAATATCAGCTCCTTATATTAATGGGAAGATCCTCCGCTTCACAATTTTTCATTTTAACGTCAAGCTTCTACTAAAAAAAAATCATTTTTTTTTTAAATCGACTTTTTAGCAAATTTCCTTACATATTCTTGTAGGAAATTGAAAGCTGTACAAAAAAGGCCTTGAACACTTTTTTCGTTTATCTAACAGTTTAATAGATATTTGAGGTCGAAAAATCGAGAAAATCTTTAAAAATTCGTTTTTTGTTCTTAATTTTGTAACAAATTGAAAAATTATAATAATCAAACACGCAAGACATATTCTTGTAGGAAATAGATTGTTCCACAAAAAAGGTCTTATTAACTTTTTTAATTAATCTAACCATTCTAAAGATATTTTTTATTTTTCAAAATTTTCTAATTCACTGAAAATTCATTAGTTTCAAATTAACCCTTAACTATAGTGGTGGGTCCAGGGGACCCACATCAACTTTTAAAAAGTTAATAAAAACCGTTGAAAATGAATTTTCTCTTTTTTTTTTTTATTTTTTTATTTTTTTTTAAATTGTTATCTTTTGATGCTTAAAAACAAAATTTATAAAAAAATTCAATTTTGTATTTTATTTTATCATTTCAAAACACCACAAATTTTCACCACTATAGTTAAGGGTTAACAAGAATATGTAAAGAAATTAGCTAAAAAGTCGATTTAAAAAAAAAAAGGATTTTTTTTTAGAAGAAGCAAATCAAAAAAAAGAATTTTGATTTTTTTGACCCACCCTAATGTATATTTTGATGTAGGTACCTATACTAAAGTTTATTACAAAAAATTATACATTATTTCAAACCTCTGCAACCCTTTTTTATTTAAATACACAAAAAATATCCTTTTTATCATCGATATATTCTAGTCACGGTTTGCTCTTAACTAAATTTATGCAAATTCTTCGTCTACTACTATACAATGCATCAATATATAGCATCACCCACCGCCAATTATAAAACAACTCTCTATTCCATGAGAAATGAAAAAAAAAAGTATTATAAAACCAAACAGTACCGCAACAACATGAATTTGTGTTGCTATAGCAATGTGTTTTTAATCCTTTTTGGATTTTTTTTATTTTTTTTAATTTTTGTAACCAAAGTAACACCCTCAATTGTTCAAAATTCAACATTCGTTATTTTTTTTTTCCACAAATCCTCTTCCTTACACAACTAATCTAAGTCTGTCTTTTTTTTTTGTTTTTTGTTTGTTGCAATTTTTTACTACAACCAAAAAAAAGGACTAACACAAAAAATACAGAGATTAAAATTAGCATTTTCACCATTTTGAATTTATAATTAAACCAAAACAAATCAAAAAATGTAGTTATGCATGCATTCATGCAAACAGGCAGGCAAGTTAGCAAGCAAACAAACAAGCAAGCAAGCAGACAGACAGATATACGAGATAGATAGACAGGCAGGACCAGGCAGAGAGATATCCTGCCTGATGTGATGTCCGCATTCATTTTATTATTATTTATCAATTCAAGTCGAATTGGTTTCATGCAATAACAAAAACAACAACAAAGCGAAACAAATTCCAACAACCCTTATTAAAAAAAAAATGCATACGAGTAAAATGCAAAAATTGAAGGACCTTTCCAGGACACATACAAAAATTAAAAGCACTCCAAATCGTTATTACATTAATAACACAACACAAAAAATAATATTAAAAAAAAAAATTGGAATTTTTTTTTTTTTGTGTATGTAGGTACCCCCTTTCACCCTTAAATTTATCATCCCTTCGAATATTTTATGAAAAATGCTTTTGGGATAATTTATTAAAGCATTCCATCTCGAAATCCTTGCAATCCTCAGGACAACGAAAAAAAAATCCTCCTCCTTGTTCTAAGTACTGAATGACAGGACATTAAATAAAGGTCTCTCTTGTGTTTCTATACTATATCGAAGGGTGCTCTTCTAAACTGCCTGATGGGTCTTTGTGTTATGAGAACTAAAAAGCGTGCATCCTCATATCCTAACTTATGCCACAGTCGTCGCTTGTTAAAGGAATATCCACCACCCCTCTGCGGAATACGCATATGTGCGTATAATATTTATTATCAAACACACAGCAGCAGATCCGTCAGCATCGTGCTAAACTCTTAAACATTCCTCTTTTATATCAAGATTTAATTTAAAATAAAATCCCCCGAGAGAGAGATTCAAAATTGAAAGGATATCTTTGGCATTGGCACTGGCACCCTCTGTTTCTATCGGTCGCTTTTTCGTTGGTGTCCGCAATCAGTCATCAGATAGTAAATAGCTAAGAGTAAAGTTATAGCAGCAAATCTCAATCTCAATACCTACCCTTTGATTTTGTCCAACTGTGATGGACCGGTTTTTAGTCAAAAAAAAAATCATGGAAGCACTACACAACAACACCGACCGACACTGTACATATCGTCGTGGTGTTTTGTATTGTTTTTTTGGTCTTGTTCCTGTCCCATTTCTCAGGCAAAGTTATACAAGACTAGATGGTTCTAAAGGCTACTCTATAATAAAATAGCAACAAAAAAAAAAGGGTAACCAAGCGGATACGGAAAGGACATGAACCGAATATAATTAGCCTATTGCATATGAAGGGCTTTGAAAGTCAGATAAAACCGAGTATATCGTCACAAATAACTTAGTTCTTAGCGCATGCAGGAGTTATATTTCAGGAGCGGATTTATTATGCTTTCAAGTTTTAAAATCAGGGTCGCACATTAAGTTCAAAAACATTGGCAAATCCTTTCTGAGATTTACTGAAAAAGTTTTATCTTTGGCAAAAGATCCAAGGCATTACTATACTTTTGATGAATGTGTTACGCACTATAAGGACGTCCCTTACTTTGGCGGACACTTTGTGGCGGAATCAAAAAAAAATTATTCCATTAATTGTAGCTAATTAAATGCTAATTTGTTGCGCAAACCAAAAATTTGTATCTCGCATAGTTTTTGAATTATGCGGAATTTTCCGCTAAAATAAGTCTGAAGTAAGCGGACAAAATCTGAAATAATTGAAATTAATGAGTTTAGTTGACCTTCAAATTTTGTAGCTTTTTAAATGCTTTTCAATTACATAAACTTGGTTTTTGTAGCTTGAACAGTTTTTTTTTTATTCAAAATTCCGCTAAAATAAGACTGATGTTAGCGGACGAAAGTAGGAAAATTAATATTTTTTTTAATGCCCGAAATTGTAGCTAATTAAATGCTAATTTGTTGCGCAAAAATTAATTTTGTAGCTCCTCTCAGTCATTTTCTATTTCAATTTGAAGTTTAAAAAGGAGGAGGTATTCAATTCAAATTTTTTTTGTTTTTTGTATTTGTTACCTTATAACTTTGGACTGAGTGAACCAATTTTGATAATTCTTTTTGTATTTGAAAGCAGTGTGGTCCCATTTCAATTTCGTTTAGTTCTGGCTATAGTACCTAACATAAAACCCATTTTTTATCCATGGAAGTCGGTTTTGTTTTTTTTTTTTTTTTTTTGATAAAAATGATAATGGTCTCTCTTTTGCTACAAACGAAGAAACAAAAAGGTATGTTGCGTGTCGTCTTCTTGAGAGTCCCCGTACTGGCAGGCTGGATTTCTCGGTTAGCCGATCTTATAGAGAAAGATCAACATAATTTTTCAAAAAACCAATGAAAAATGGAATCCCAACAGAAGTCCTCACATGCAACTGAACCTGCTGAATAGCTTCTTCGGAGCTTTCGAACGGAGATTCCAAATTCCTCCCGATATGGTGAAGGACTATCTAAGGGATCGAGAGATGCTTTACGAGTAATTTACATTACTGTAGGGTTGCAAGACTGACAAAATGCCACTAACCCCTGGCCCAAAATAAGCCCCCAATCTGTGAGCTGAGAAAAGAAACCTATCATTTTGTTAATCTTCTCATAAATATCATGACTTATTCGGTTCGGTACATACGACTAATTTCTTCGGTGTGTATAACGAGCTCTTTTAGAACATACTGCGAACTGTTTCGAATTAGGACTTTCTGGAATTCCTTCGCTAAGTATCACGCATAGATTTGTTAAGTACTATAAATTGAATTTTTGAACATCAAACATTTCTCCGGTTAACATTATGAACTGCTACTGTTAGTATCACGGATTACTTGGTAAGCGCAAAGGTTTGCAATAAGTACTTATATCACAGAATACTCCTCTTAGTATAACGAATTTCTAAGGTAAGTCTCGTATCCCGACTAACAATTTTGCTTCTGTAAAGCTTTATACATGCTTCTTTTGTTTCTATAAAGCTTTATAGAAGCAAAATTGTTAGTTGGGATATTCATTTGGTATATATCACAGTGTGATATTACATACGACGCATCGCGACGGGTTACTTTGGTGTATACAACAGAAAAATTCCACATGTTGCATCGTTATATATCACAGATTTTCTATCACGAATTCATTAATTGCCCAGTTGTATATCACGAATATTTTCGTTGAATGTTCTGGGTACGTACGACAGACTTCGACGATAAGTATTTCGAGCTCCTTTGGTAAGCATTTTTTTGGTAATCAAATCACACTGATCAATATTAAAGATATCACAGATTCTTTCGGCAAGTAAACGATAATTTTCACGAGCTATTGTAGTAAGTACGGGGGGCCTTTTTTGTATATGACGAATTTTTCGGAGAAGTATCATGGTCTCCTGCGATAAGTCTAACATGTGATGGATTTTTTTGGTAAATATCACAAGTTCCTTCAAAGAGTACTTAGCGTTGCACCGTGATTGATTCGGATTTCTCTAGTAAATATGGAAGATTCCTCCAGTTAATATCACAGGATGTTTCAAAGTTTATGTGTTTAATAATCATACAATTCTCCGCTTAGTATCACTGATTACAGTTAAGCATATCACTGATTTCTCATAACTATCACTACTTCTCTCAGAGTGTGTAGCACGGACAGTATATATGTCAGATTTCTACGATAAGTAACATGAGTTACTTGGAGTAACAAGGTTTGTCACACCCGGCCTCCAATTGAGTTCTCTGAGTAAGTAGCATTCTCTAAAAGTATCACAGATTTTCTAGAGTAATCATCACAGACTGTCTCAATCAGATTTCTGCGTTAAGTACTTATAAATAATTTCTTCGGTAAGTATCACGGATTTCCCTGTAGGTATCACGGGTTTCTGTGATATCTACGTCGTATTTCTCCAATATGTATTACAAGCTGTTTCGGAAAATACCAAAGGTTGCCAAATTGTGTATCACAGAGTGCTCCAGTTAACATAACAGATTTGATGGTCACTAAGTATCACGGATGGCAAAACAATATATCATAGCCTATATATCATGTCGCGGACTCTTTGATCTCCGCAAAATATCCTGGATGCCTCCGCTAAGTCTCTCGAATTGCTTGAGTATAAACAACAAAATTTTTTTGGTAAATATCACGGGTTACTCCAATTATTATCATGGACTATTCCAGTTTTTATTAGTAACAAGTATTCCTTCATCGATAAATTCTGTCTGCTCTTACTTTCTTGATTCTTTGAACTTTTTGAAGTTGATCTCCTTTTCCGGCGTTTATATCAGAGTAAAAAAATTACTTTTTGACAAGTGTCAAAATAACTTTTACCTATTCAACGTTTACAGTTCAGAGAAAAAATCGGGGAATCGGCCCAATGCTAGGTTCCTTGTTCACTATCCTGGCCCTGACTATTGCAAGGTTAGAATTCAAGTAAATTCCCGCTTTCAGCCAAAACTCCCTTGACTACTATCCGATGCATTGCTATCTGGTCCTCCAAATTATAAATCCGCTCCTGATATTTATCTGGAGACTGGAGAAGATAAAACCAGCTTCAAAGTGAGTTGACTACGAATCCAAACCTCGAGTAATTTTGTTGTTCAAGAAAGGGTAGATGAATGAGTAGGCAAGGCATTCCATTTGTATTTTTTTTTTTTTTTTTGCATTTAAGTGAGGTGAAGGTTGCTGCATGGTTACAAAAGAAGAATCTGCTTTTTTTCTAATCATGGCAAAGAAATATTACGTTCACATTGCAATAAGAAGTTAAAAAAAAAAAAAACGAAGTTTCATATTTTCTGGTAAAAAGTGCAGAAAACATTTTTTCCTGACATGGAAAAATTTATTATTGTCAGATATGTAAATGTTATGAAGGATAATGGGCAATGACTGAAAAAATTAAGGACTAAAAAGGATATTTTTCTGGATAATTTTTCGTGCGTAAATGGTGTCATTTGTCGAGATAGAAGTTATAAGTACAGATATACCTACATATGCAGGCAAAGAGGTATCCTTTTTTGTCCTCGGTCAGGAAGAAGGAACAAATTTTGTTTTTAATTAAGAAACCTTTTTTTTTTTCTCAACATAAGGTTGGATGTGTCATAATCAAATTTATCCTACTGACCTTCAAAAACTTGAAGCCAAACAAAAAAAATAGATAATAAATTTCAAAGTTTTTGATTTAAGGATACATCTTTATCCGTTTCAGGATGTCATTTTATTTTTATTTTCTTATTTTTATTTTTTTTTTTTTTTTTTTGCTGAAGGACACTTAAGTAGGTATATTGAACGCGTTCAAGTCAACTTGATTTAATTTTAATTTAAACAAAAAAAAAATTCATTTCGTTTCATTTTAGTCCTTCAATGTCCCTTTTTTTTACATTTCTTTTTATTTCCAATTAGAATTTCAATTGAAAGAAGATTTGAAATTATTTTCTTCAAGTTGCTTTTATTATTATATTTTTTTTTCTTGTTAAACTTTTGATTGTGTTTTTCTTTTATGATGAGGCGAGTTTGTCAAAAGAAGAAGGTAATTACGAATAAGATTTCGCGGGACAGGAAATTACCAGACAAAAAAATAAAAAACGAAACAAAAATAAATTAAAAATTATCAAAGAAGGAAAGATTACAGTTTTTAGATTTCATACAAATTTAGGAAAGCTGGATGCAATAATTGCTTTATCTTTACATTGAGTCGGATTTTGTAAATTTAATCCAGTACAGAGTTGTAAAAAATCATTTTTTTTAATGCAGTTTTTTTTTTAATTACAAATTAGAAAAAAAAATATTGCAAATAAAAAAAAAACTGTTACAACTAAAAATATTTTGCATTGAAAAAAAAAACAAAGTTATTGCACCCTAAAAATAATTGCATTGAAAATTTTTATTGCAAATAAAAATACTCTAAGTGTGTGCATTAAATATTTTTTTTTTTAATATTCGTTGAATTTCTTACAAAGCTTTATTTGGCGACTCTCCAGAGGGGTTTTTGGAATAAATTTTTTTGGACAAAAAATAACTGTAGGTACTTGTCATATACCGATTTTAGCAAAGTTCAAAATTTCTCAAAAATGGCTCCAACGATTTTGTTTAAAAATTCAAATGTACATAAATTTAAAGACAATGGAAAAATTTTTTTTTTCAAAATCATTATAAACGGTACCTGCCATAGAACCGTTTTTTTTTTTACTCCGAAACTACTTATTCTATTTCAACGAAACTTTTTTAAAAAAGCATTAACGTATAAAATTTGTATATTAGCCAAAAATAAAATTTTGAAAAAATTAATTTTTGGATTTTTAGACAAATTTTGAAAATTTTTTTTTAAAAAAATCAAATTTTCGATAACTGGAAATTGAATTTTTTTGAAATTTTGGTTTAACATGTTGACCAGTGATTTATTCAAAATGGCATACCAATTTTATTTTTAAACTATTTTTTCCAAAAAAAAATATTTATAAAAAATTAGTTTTTTAACAAACGGCTTTAACAATATTGAAATTTTTTTCCTAAAAATGCATCTTAATAAAACAAATGAAATTGCATACTTGCAATGGATGAAACCCATTGGAAAAGGAGGTGAATATGATAAAAATGAATGTAAAAATAAATTACGGGCGAACCAAGTTCGGGAAGTGGATGGGTTGAGTTTTTAATGGTAAAAAATGGTAGGTATATCTCGATTTCCGGCAAAACTACAAATCCTATAGAAAAAAATTGTATGGCAAAATTGTAGGTAATAAAAAGATCTACAACTTTTGTATCAACAATTTTTTCACATAGCCTCAAAATTTATGTGAAAAATTTAAGAAAACCGAGTTTTTGGTTTTTTATTTTTATCTTTTTCAAAAACAAACATTTTTCTACGAAATTTGGTGAAAACTTAACTTATTATGTCCCAAATACACTGTAATTTATTTAATTTAAAATATTAATTATTATTATATTTTGACTTATTTTCTCAAAAACTAGAAGACATAGAAACATATAGTTTTCACGGTTCGATAAGGAATCAATTGAGGCAGTTTTCTGTGTGAGTAATTTTTTTTTACTTAAATTCGCAGTCTGGACAAAAATAGTATAAAATGAGTTTTAAAATTTGTTTCCCCTATTTTTAACTTTGAAATCGATTATTTCAAAAACTAATGGTAATATTATATTGATTTAAAAATTAAAATCAAATGCACAATTTTGCCTTTTGGAAATAGTATCATTTATTACTGTAAGTAATGCCGTTGTTTTTTAATAATTTTTTTTTATTTTGATAATTTTTTTTTTTTAGAAAAATGCCCCTCCCACCTAAACGGGGGGAGATAGACCCCCCTCTCAAAGAAAAAAAATGTTTGTATTGAGCTCCTCTACAAAAACTCTTCATCCAATCCTGGCGCCCAACTTATCTTACTACGTGCCGAAACAACATTTTTGTTCTATACCTAAAAGTTCGAATTTCTGTATCTGGGTTGAAATCGAAAAATTTTTTTTCTAAGCCAATTTTGAAGTGATTTTCATAAAAAATACCTCGATCAATTGGGAAATAGATATAGTTTTAGAATATATTTTTTAAATAGCATGTTGTTTTGAAAACATATACTTTAAATTGATGCCGAAGTTGGGCAAATGACAAAAAAAATTGAATTTTTGGACTTTGACATCTTATAAATTCTAAGTGGTTTAACCGAGTTACATGTTTTATACATTGTTAAAAAGGTATATTTATCTTCTATCAGAAACTGTAAAAAAATTGAAAATGGGTAAAAAATTGTCGAAGCTAGAATTTTTTCAATGGGTGGAGGTCCAAAAAACCGTTTTTTGCCCGTAACTCCAGATTTTGGGGGTGTTAGGGGATTTTCAAATACCGTTTCGTAATAAGTGCGACTAGCTCTACAAAACCTGATAGGTCTCCGCCCGCGTATATTTTGAGTGTTACACCGTGTTATTGAAAAAAACTATTCAACTTGCAATTTTAATCTCGAGTTGGAGTTAACTCTCAACTTGCCAACTTCAGAGTTTTCCTAAAGTTAAGTAATAGTGAATAAAATGGCCTAAAATAAAATAAGGTAAAATACATATTATGTTTTTAAAGAAGAAACATTTAAAATTTGCTATTGATTTTAGTCTTTTAGAGTTTCAAGCACTACCGCCATTTGCCGCCATTGTCTCTCTGATTCCAGCGGATAGTGTAGGCTCTAAGCAAGAATTCCAAAAAAAAAGATTCATCCGGAACCGTCCGGATTCGTCTTCTAGAACCATTTGAAGTTGAAATTACATGCATTTTAAACCTGACTTGATTTTTTTTTAGGCCCACTGTGTGTCGTCGTGAGCCAGGAGCACTAGAAAAACTCTCCACTCCTCAAGAAGCGCATTTCTTCTCTGCTTAACTTGGAGTGTAGTGAAAATTTGCGTGGATTTTCAAGAATTGTGAATTCTACAAAATTGTACCTTTCTCAAGCCCTCCTCAAATTTGAATGTCATAGCTCGCCTTCTTTGATTAAAATGCGTTTTTTTTTTTTTGTTTGAAGTCTTTGAATGAAAAAACTTCTTCATTTATTTGCAGATTGAAAATGGAAGCAGCAAAAAACAATGAAGAAACCGTATTTAAAATCGGCCAACACGCTCGTAAGGTACTTAACTTTCTCAAAGATGGAAATAATTGTGAGCTTACCGAAGAAATCACAAATACATTCTGTGAGAACTATTTGGAAGTTCTCCGTCATGCTCGGACAGTTTCAAATGATAATGTTGTCAAACTAAGAGAAATCGGACTTTGCACATGGAAACTTGCCTTCGATTTCATGTATACAGGATCCATTAAATCGTGCCTCGAAACAATCGAGGAACTTTTACGAATTGCATTATTTTTTAAAATGAATACATTAGTTGATGATTGTTGTGAATTAATTGAGAATAATATAAATTCCAGCAACTCTTTGAAATGGTTTCGATTGGCCAATGAATTAAATCTACCCACTCTTAAAGCCAAGTCTTTCAACTTTCTTTATTTTGTAAAGATACCAAAGCTGCAAGGTAATGTTAAACTAAATGTTAGTGAATTGAAAGAATTACTTTTCAAAGATAATGGAGACTTTGGATACTTTGAAGAGGATATCTTTCTGTCAATAATCGCATGGATAAATTATGACAAATTAAATCGTGAACATCTTACTTTTGAACTTTTGTCAATGGTTCGTTTTCAAAAGTTAACTCCTCTATTTATTTTGAAAAATAAAGAATCAATTTATAAAACCACTGAATGCTGCCAATTGATTGACAGCTGGCTTAACTGGCATCGAATGCCAAGCACACGTTCTAAAAATCTCCAAAAAATTAAGCCTAAACTTACAGTTTTAGGTCTATCAAGTAACGATAAAAGGATCATAAATATTCAAACTTATGATCCTATAAAAAACGCATGGTGGATTGAAATGGAGGAACTTTCACCAGAGTTTGTAGAGTTTGCTTCAATGATAGTTATTGATAACAAAGTGTTTGTAGTTGGAGATAACTTCAATCGGAGGAAAAGAGTTGAATATTTTGACATTGACACCAAGAAATGGATTGATTTCCCACCAATGAAAAAAGGACGTTCCAATTGTCAGTTGGCAGATTTGAATGGATATTTATGTGTTTTTGAAAGAGCTCATATTGGTGGAATAAAAACTTGCATGGAGATCTATAATTTCTACACTGGTAAATGGCAAAGTCTCAAACCGCTGTATAAACCGACCTGCAAAACTCAAATAACATCTCACAATCAAATTTTATACATACTTGATTTTGAAAAAGGTTTTTTGCAATCTTACGATGCTATACTAAATAAATGGAATTCCAAATTCATTGGGACAAAGTCAATTGTAGATTTTGGATTTGCTGCAGTTGAAGGATTTCTATACATCATTGGTGGCTATTGTACAATCAAATGTAAAGAAATTAAAACTGTTGAACGGTACGATTTACAAAATGATTCTTGGTGTGAAATGGCTTCATTGCCAGAGGCTCATTCGATTTTTCAAACAAAAGTTTGTGAAAATAAAATATTTATTGTAGATACTGTAAGTCAGTGTATTAGAGAGTATTATATTGACTACAATACTTGGACAAGTTATTTTTATTTACCAAATGTTGAATGTAACTATATTTATTTTAAATAAAATAAATACTAATTTTAAGCCCTGATTTTTTAATCGTCAGTTAAACTATCAGATTAATAAATGTCAATACAAAAAAAACTTTTATTTCTAGGAATAAGCTCTATCTGAGGTTTATCTGACTATTGAAAAATTGGCCCTAAATGTAACTTGTTTGTTTGTGCTTTGATATAAATAAAAAATTTATTAAAAAACTAAGTTTTTAAAATTATTTTTCTGTATCCAATACCGCGGTGTAACACTCAAAATATACGCGGCGAAGACCTATCAGGTTTTGTAGAACTAGTCGCACTGAATACGAAACGGTATTTGAAAATCCCCTAACACCCCCAAAATCTGGAGTTACGGGCAAAAAACTGTTTTTTGGACCTTCACACATTGAAAAAATTCTATCTTCGACAATTTTTTACCCATTTTCAATATTTTTGCAGTTTCTGATAGAAGATAAATATACCTTTTCAACAATGTATAAAACATGAAACTCAGTTAAACCACTTAGAATTTATAAGCTGTCAAAGTTCAAAAATTCCATTTTTTTCGTCATTTGCCCAACTTCGGCATCAATTTAAAGTATATGTTTTCAAAACAAGATGCTATTTAAAAATAATATTCTAAAACTATATCTATTTTCCAATCAATCGAGATATTTTTTATGAAAATCACTTCAAAATTGGCTTAGAAAAAGTTTTTGAGAAAATTGAAAAATTATTTTATCAGATTTTTCTTTTTTCAAAATATTTTTTGTTTTTACATATTTGTTTTTATTTTTCAATTTTCTCAAAAACTAGAAGACATAGAATCATATAGTTTTCACTGTTCGATAAGGAATCAATTGAGGCAGTTTTCTGTGTGAGTAAGTTTTTTACTAAAATTCACAGTCTGGACAAAAATAGCATAAAATGAGTTTTAAACAAATTTTTTTCGCCTATTTTTAACTTTGAAATCGATTATTTCAAAAACTATTGGTTATATTATATTGATTTAAAAATTAAAATCAAATGTACAATTTTTCCTTTCGGAAATGGTATAATTTATTACTGTAAGTGTTGCCGTTGTTTTTTAATAATTTTTTTTTTTTGATAATATTTTTTTAGAAAAATGCCCCTCCCACCTAAACGGGGAGTGATAGACCCCTCTCCTAAAAAAAAAAATGTTTGTATTGAGCTCCTCTAAAAAAACCCGTTATCAAATCCTGGCGCCCAAGTTATCCTACTACGTGCCGAAACAACATTTTTTTCTATACCTAAAAGTTCGAATTTCTGTATCTGGGTTGAAATCGAAAAATTTTTTTTTCTAAGCCAATGTTGATGTGATTTTCATAAAAAATATCTCGATTGATTGGGAAATAGATATAGTTTTAGAATATATTTTTTAAATAGCATCTTGTTTTGAAAACATATACTTTAAATTGATGCCGAAGTTGGGCAAATGACGAAAAAAATTGGAATTTTTGAACTTTGACAGCTTATAAATTCTAAGTGGTTTAACTTAGTTACAAGTTTTATACATTGTTGAAAAGGTATATTTATCTTCTATCAGAAACTGTAAAAATATTGAAAATGGGTAAAAAATTGTCGAAGCTAGAATTTTTTCAATGTGTGAAGGTCCAAAAAACCGTTTTTTGCCCGTAACTCCAGAATTTGGGGGTGTTTTCAAATAGCGTTTCGTAATCAGTGCGACTAGCTCTACAAATAGGTCCTGTTAGGTCTCCGCCCTCGTATATTTTGAGTGTTACACCGTGTTATTGATTAAAATAGCAATTCTTATCAAATCAACGACCAACGAAAATTTTCTAATGAAAATCAAAAGATACCACTGAATTTTAAGCAAAACTTTTTCGAAAACTGTGCATTTTTGAAGCAAGACAAGGAACCGATTTTGAAAAATTTTGGAGCCACAAATAGCCGCTTTCAAAAATGGTCAAAAAAACGCAATCAATTTTTGTGGCATGAGATTTAAAATAAATAATTTTTGAAAATTAAAAAAAAAAGTTATTTGAAAATTTAAAATTTTTAATTTTACCCAAATGTGGAGCCGTATTGTGAATGTGCAGCAGTAAAGTTCGAGATCATGACTGTCGTCGATATTGGAGAAGAAGAAATTTCAAATTACTTTTGCTTATCAGACATCAATGTTTTTTTTTTTTATTCATATTTATTTGTGATATATCATATTTTAATTTAATTAGTAAATATACATCAGCAGAAAAAAAAACAATGTCAAATCAAATAAAATGCACGACACCGTGTAGCACGTACTTGCTCTTATGTTAAAGTAGCTTTTATCTTCTTTCTTTTCTTGTGTCTTCTTACTTTCAACTTGTTCCAACAAAAAAAAGAGGTGTCTTCGAAAAAATAACCCTGGTGGTAAATCGATGAACTAAAATCAGCCGTTAACAGAAAGTAACGACTTTTTGAAAAAAAAAAAAAATAGAGTTTTATTAATTGTGTTATTTTGCAATAATAAGTAGATTTTTGATTAATTTTTTTTTTGTTGGATCAATTAAAGAAGGTATTTTGTCATTTGGGGAAAATTATATTGCTTTTTTAATAAAACTACATATCGTCGGCCTCATAAGGAAACCTCGTAACTCCCAAAATCAAAATTTTAAAGGAGAGACGAATGAGTAGAGAGACTACAGAGTAGTTATGGGGAGTAACGTGCTGTGTAAAATTTGAATTTAAGTCTATTTAGAGTTTTCGGAATGACTTCAAATTTTCTGGGTTGCTCCGCTGACATATTTTCTAAAAAATGGCATTCAAAAGTCATTTTCGAAAAAAGGCGGAGTTACGAGGTTTCCTTATGAGACCGACGATATTTAAAAATACATTAGAAAATGAGAAATTTTGATGTTTTTCATGAAATGATTATTCAAAAATAAGGCCAAAAATCAAAAATCCGCTCAGACCATATTCTAATTTTATTCATTACTTTTAAAATGACATATATTATCATATGTGTTTTCCACTTCAGTTTCTCGTAAACTATGCAAGAAAAAAGTTGTTTTGGACTATTTTGCAAAAAACTATTACTGAAATATTAAAATAAGGTATGAACAAAATTTAAAAAATAAAAATGTAGCTAGACCATATTTTAGATTAAATGTCAATCTTTCATTAGCAAATTAGTTTGTTGCAATAAGTGTTCTGTGGACCTCACAAACTGTGCAGAAATTTTCCAAATTTCTCGTTTTTTTCCAAATTTTGTTGGAGGCCTCTTAAGGCTTTCTATGAAAAACAATTAGGAAAAATATAATTTAATAAATAAAAGGAATTTCATCAGTAATTTAAAAAATATATAAAATGTGTTTTTAAAATAAATGAAATACCGTTTTAAATGCTTTTGATAAAAAAACGAAGTAGGCCATCTGATTTCTTGTAAGACAAACAAAATTAAAAATCGTAAGAGGCGTTTTTTTAGAAAGTAATTTTTGTATACAGGGTGTCCCACAGTCACCACCCCCCAAATAAAAACCATGGATTCCTGACGTCATTTTAAATCGAAAAACTGGCTTTATCTTTGCCAAACTACGTCTGAAAGATTTTTTTTTCAAACTTGTGTAATGTCTGAATTTTAATTTCCTGACTTCCTTGATATGACTTAAACAAATTTATTTTCTTTCCAGATTTCCACAATGGCATCGCAAAAAATCGATCAAGAAATATGTAGACAAATTGACCACTCGGTAAAGCTTTACGAAAAACTACAAACTTTCTACAAGGAAAATGAATTATTTGACACTATTTTAATAACTGGAAACAATAATTGCGACAAATTAAAAACTCATCGTATAGTCTTATGTGCCTTTAGTAAATATTTTATGGAAATTTTTCATAAAAATCAATTCTATACAAATTCTGCACACGAGCATATTATCGAATTGAAAGAAATTGACATTTCAATACTGAAAATTATAATCGAATTCATGTATACAGGTTCTATTGTATTAGATTTGCAAATTATTGAAAAACTCTTGAAAACTGCATCACTTTTACAAATGACAAACCTAATCGATGATTGTTGCAAATTAATTGAAAAAAACATCGATTTTACCAATTCATTGAAATGGTTTCGATTGGCTTATGAACTTAATTTGGCAGCACTAAAAATCAAATCCTTAGAATGTACTTGTAGTAATTTTGAAAAAATATCAAAGGAGAATCATGAACAACTTTTGTTGTTAAATGTAAATGAATTGAAAGAATTACTATTCAACAGCAATGACATTCTTGTTGGAGTCTTCGAGGAAGATGTCTTTTTGACAGTTGTGGCATGGATAAATTATGACAAGCTAAATCGTGAAGGTCTTCTTTTAGAACTTCTGTCATTGATTCGTTATTGGGCACTTACGCCCAAGTTTATTGTTAAAATGAGAAAATCAGTTTGTAAAACTGTTGAAAGTTACGAATTGATTTGTAGTTGGCTTCAATGGCATTTTAATTTAAAGAAAATAGAAAAGATTGAAAAACTTGCCATTGTATTTCCAAGTAATGGAAAGGATAATGTAATGTACAGTTATAATTTCAAAGACAAAAAATGGTCCTTTGAAATGAACATAATTCTACCATCGCCAGATGAATGTATGGCTTCAAAAATATTAATTGATAATAAACTGATATATGTTGGAGGGGCAGCTTTTCAAGGTGTGACAAATAGAGTAAAGTGTTATGACATAGATTCCAAAAATTGGATAAACTTTCCAGTAATGAAGAAAAAACTAATAAACTGTCAGTTGGCAGATTTAAATGGATATTTATGTGTTTTTGGTGAAGATAATCATGGTTCTAATTCCCTTGAGGTTTATAATTTTACGACTGACAAATGGTTTGAAGTGGAAATTCCTAAGACAAGCTTAGTAAGTCGAATAGCGGGTTTTAATGGCGTCTTATACATTCTGGATTTCGAAAATGGGTTTTTGCATTCTTACCATGTGCTTACAAAAAAATGGACTTTGAGAAGAGTACAAAAAGATTCAATAGTTGATTATTGTTTTGTTGCAACTAAAATATTTTTGTACGTTATTGGCGGTATCACTGAAGACAATATTCTTAACATTGTTAAACGTTATAATTTACAAAATAATTCCTGGTGCGAAATGGCTTCATCACCATTTGCGGGCTGCTTTGAAGGAAAATTAATTAACAATAACATAATAATTTGCGATTGGTTTGATGTTGCAGGTTATAATATTGACACGAATACTTGGAAAAAATTTAAACTTGTTTCTCCAATTGTTTGGGGATTAACGTTATGTAGTCTCGCTGTTTAAATAAGATTTATTGTTGTTAAATTCACTTTGATATGATAAAACGAAGGCTAACATATTTTTATATACAAATGTAATAAAGATAAGTTTTTAACATTTTTTTATATAAAACTCGTTTTTAAAGAAAAAAAAAAACTCCTCTCAAACAATGTTGTGATCCAAAAGAAGTAGGTCGCCTTGTGTCGCCATGTCGCCTTGTCGCCATGTCGCACAGTGGTGCCATTGGTCGTTTTTGGCGTCAAAATTCATTTGCACAGCCATTTCTGGACGAAAAGTTATGAAATTTGGTACACTGAATGATAATAGTATAGAGAATAAGAAAAAACTGCCAATTTTTTTTTATTCAAAATGGCGTCTCCAAAATGGCGGAAAGAATGGGCGTTAAAATAGAATTTTCATTTTCAAAACAGTATATAAGCTAGAAATTGGGCTAAATTCATAACAAAAAGGTGTCAGATCTTAGATTTAGGATTCATAGATTCATATTCTCTGAAAAAAAAAAAATCAAAAATTTTAAAAACAAAAGTCCAAAAAATGCCAAATTAGTAAAACACATTTTAAGACCCCTTATTACGCTATTTCATGGATTGTTTTTTTAAATTAGCACAATTTTGAGATCTCTTCTATTAATGTTTCATAAGAAAATTGAAAATATTGCGGTTATATGGTTGCCAACTATGTTTTTAAGTAAACATGTTTAAATTAAAATTGGTATGCCACTTTGTAGAAATCACTAATCCACATCTAAAAACAAAATTTCAAAAAAATACAATGTCCCGTTTTCGAAAATTTTATTTTTCAAAAAAATTATTTATTAATTATTTTTTTTGAAATTTTATTTTTGGCTTAGATTTGAGTTATATAAGTGCTTCTTCACAAAAAGTTTTGTTGAAATCGAATAAGCCGTTTCGGAGAATATCGGATTTAAAAAAAAAAAACCGTTCTATGGCAGGTACCGTTAATAATCCATTCGAGTTCATGCATTAAGCCGAATAGGGTATGTGTACAAACCAATTGTTGAGCCAAATCATTATTAACGGTACCTGCCATAGAACGGTTTTTTTAAAATCCAATATTCTCTAAAAGGGCTTATTCGATTTCAACGAATCTTTTTTTGAAGAAGCACTTATATAACTCAAATATAAACCAAAAATAAAATTTCAAAAAAAAAATAATTTTTTGGATTTAAAAAAAAAATTGAAAATCTTTTTTGAAAAATAAAATTTTCGAAAACGGGACATTGTATTTTTTTGAAATTTTGTTTTTAGATGTGGATTAGTGATTTCTACAAAATGGCATACCAATTTTAATTTAAACATTTTTTTTTTAATTTCGACCGATGATTCCTAAACACCCTGTGAAACAATTTTCTTAAAATTCATTGGTGTAACAGCCCTGGAAATTTCCTTCAAATTAAAAAAAAAATTGTACTGCTACCTCAATCCGTTCAAAAGTTATGATTTTTGCAACGAGATAAGTCATTTTGGACAACCGTGCGCCGCCGTGTCGCAATGTCACCTTGTTGCCATTATAACTTTTTATTTAAGGCTTGATTTTTCAGCATGTATATGTATGTATATTTTGTGCAGAATGTGAATGGAAAACGAAAGAAGCTTCAAAAAATTTAGTAGGAACCTCATATCGAAGCTTTTAATATCGAACAATGTGAGAAGTGGGACTTTTTGAACATTATGATCCTCCTGTTTTATTTCTCATAAAGACAAAATATATGAAGATGAAATGGTATTCAGACCCCAGAAACACACAATTCTAAAAGTTTTTCACCATGTAAGTATCCTAAAATCGATGTCATTGAAAAAATTCAAAATGGCGGAAAAGCTGCAAGTAATTGTAACAAACTTATTAAATTCCAAAGGCCATTTTCCAACATTATTTGTCTTTAGTTGGCCCTCAGTGCTGAATATTTCTCATAAATTTACAAATTAATACACTTTCTCGCATGGAACGCTACTGTAGCTAGCAGCGTTATAGCGTACAACACGCTAACGAACAAGAAGAAATAAAAAAATAAAACTCTTAGCATTCAGTTTGCACAGTAAACGACAGAATGATTGACGGTGAATTACAACGACAGCCCTTCTTTGGCTTGGTTTTTGTGGGGGAGGGGGTTAAATTATAGGATATCGGGAGCTGCTGATTGTACATGTGTGTACCTTACCTACATTATACACTGACGTATCAGGATACAACACATAAATCTCCTCCACATAAAAAAAAAAAAAAAAAAAACCGCACACGTGGCAGGATTGTGTGATTTATTCGATCACTGAGTTGTCAGGGTTTGTGCGAAACGGCTGACGAAAAGTAATGATGGTTTATTAAGGATTAAACCAAAACCAACAACAACAAAAAAAAAAGGAATCGATTTACTTCCGCATCAAAAGTAACTTTGGAAATAATTGTCTCAATGTGGTGTGGCAAAAATGTGTGTCTCGTTATTCAATTCGTTTTCTTTTTCAGTTCAGACACATTTTCTAGTGAGGAAAAATTAGGTTTCTAAAATAAAGAAGAAGGATATCTTCTAAACTGAAGATGATGATGATGCGAACGAATCAAGTATATCAAAGTGAAATAGTTTTTCCAAAGTGATTTATATTATTCAGCAAATGATGGCAGTTACTCTTGTTTTTTCTTTTTGCTCTGTTTGTTTGGTTTTACTGGTGGATTTGATGAGGTAGTATATGACCTGTAAGTTATTTGTTGGATAAACTTTTCCACAATTTGAAAGATATTTAATGTTTTATTCAGGACACGCAATTACTTTGGAAGGGCAAATTAATGAAGAATGATGGAAAATCCTGTTGTTTTTTTTTTTTTTTGGTTTAACAAATTCCTTTGCTTTAATTTTATTTCAGAAGATCTTGGAGCAAATGTTTAAGGAACCATCAACCATTTAATTTTCTTAAGTTTTTTTTTAAGGGGATGGTTTACTTTATTAAGAGGTTAGGGGCAGATTCTCCGGTTTGCCGTTAGATCTAGTGATACTACCAAATTGACCACCATGGCGTATATGTACTTTTTTTAACAATTTATTTTAGTCGATTCAAAACACCATATTTCGTTTGAGTTATTAAAGAGATCTGCCGTTCTAGAAATATGTCATCAAGTTATAACATCTGGCAGTTATCCTGACAGTAATGGGTTCAGACTTTGCAGCGGGACAAAATGTCGCCAAATTCGTGAATATTCGGAAAGGGACTTATTGTTTCCCGATTAAATTAAGTCATTCTTTGAAAATCCTTTTATGATTGATCAGAACTGCTTGGCGTTTAGATTAAGGAACATTGACATATTTTACATTTGGACACGGCTAAAAAGAGAAATCTTCAATGATAAAAACAAAAATATGAAAAGTAACGAAAATACTGTAAGAAAAATGGAGTTTTTGCTGACGATATAGAAAAAAATATATGGAAAGGCTTTTCGAAACTGCTTAGCAGCGATGACAACCAATTATTCGCTTTGAGTAGGTAGGCGAAATTTATTGACAAAAAATTTATTTAATAAGACTTAAATGGCATAAGTTTGTTGATGCGGGTGATCACCGGACTAACTGTTTCAAGCAAGTGCAAATAATTTGATCAGAATCATGCATCATTTTAGTATATCGTATATCCCTAAATAATGAAAACTTAACATTTAATAATATCCCAACTAAAATGAGGTATAGCCGTTTTCTGAACGTAGGATTTACAATTTTTTCGGTCATCTTGTGTAATGCAGAACATTTTTCAGTCAATTTAATTAGATCCTATCCGTATAGTAGAATCAGTAGAATCAACCTTTGACCTTTGAATCGTCACAATTTAGAGACTTTTTACCTGCTCCGTAGGGCAAGTATTAGTTTCGTATGAAAAAAAAAATGTTCAGATCAAAATTAACATTACGATGATGAAAAAGTCCAAAAGTGGTTTTCGTCATGACGACCGTCGCACATTGGTGACTTTGCCGCTTTTCGGCGTCAAAATTCATTTGCACGACCAATTCTTGAAGTAACGTCATGAAATTTGGATATTTGTATGGAGAATACAAAAAAGCTATTAACTTTTTTTTATTCAAAATGGCGGATAAAATGAGCCTTCAAATATAAATTTCTTTTTCAAAACAGCATAAAAGCTAGAAATTTGGCTAAATTCATCCCAAGGCAAAAAAATTTATGACGTATACATTAGACTGGGCCAAAAAAATAAAATATTTTTTTTTTTGAAAGTAACTTCGAAAATCATGTTCAGGATGATGAAAAAAAAATTTGGTGAAAATTTGAGCCGTTAAAAAAAATTTTAAGAGGTCTATCATCGGTGTTTTTTATTTTTATACATGATATGATGTTTTACAACAGAACTGCTAGACGATCAAAGTAAAAAAAATTTCTGTTCATTTTTTCTTATATAAAATTAAATTTCCTACAAAAAAGATCTAATTGAAAATTTTCGTCAGACGAGCCGTATTCGAGTAATTAAGCTTTTTAAATCGAAGTGTTTTTTCAATTTGCCTGTTTCACTTTGGAATTTTGTGATGAGCAAATAAGTGAATAGAAAAATAAAACCTTGACAGATTCTTATAGGAAATTTAATTCTCTACAAAAAAGGTCTTGTAGTAATTTGCCCTAAATTGAGTTTTGAAGAAGTTATTCACGATTTAAATCGAGAAAAAAATTAAAAAATCAATTTTCAATTTCAAAATTTTCTAATTCACTGAAAATTCAATATTTTCAAATTAGCAAGATGTTTTCTTGTAGGGAATTAAACGTTCTATAAAAAATTCCTTGGCAGCAAATTAATTGCTTTAACCGTTAAGAAGATATTCGTATCAAAACCAATGCCCACTGATTTCAATAGTTTTCTTATGACAAGTATGCATTTGCGATTTGAATACGATTATCTTCTAAACGGTTAAAGCAATTAATTTGCTGCCAAGGAATTTTTTATAGAACGTTTAATTCCCTACAAGAAAACATCTTGCTAATTTGAAAATATTGAATTTTCAGTGAATTAGAAAATTTTGAAATTGAAAATTGATTTTTTAATTTTTTTCTCGATTTAAATCGTGAATAACTTCTTCAAAACTCAATTTAGGGCAAATTACTACAAGACCTTTTTTGTAGAGAATTAAATTTCCTATAAGAATCTGTCGTGGTTTTATTTTTCTATTCACTTATTTGCTCATCACAAAATTCCAAAGTGAAACAGTCAAATTGAAAAAACACTTCTATTTAAAAAGCTTAATTACTCGAATACGGCTTGTCTGACGAAAATTTTCAATTAGATCTTTTTTGTAGGAAATTTAATTTTATATAAGAAAAAATTAACAGCAATTTTTTTTACTTTGATCGTCTAGCAGTTCTGTTGTAAAACATCATATATGTATAAAAATAAAAAACACCGATGATAGACCTCTTAAAATTTTTTTTAACGGCTCAAATTTTCAACAAATTTTTTTTTCATCATCCTGAACAAGATTTTTGAAGTAACTTTCAAAAAAAAAATATTTTATTTTTTTGGCCCAGTCTAGTATACATATAATAATCACAACAAAAACATTACTGTTAAAAAAGAGCCAAGTTCTCCTATGTTGAAATTATGCTGGCACAAATAGTATTGAGATGTAAAAGTCTACCAAGTTCTAAAGTTTGGGTTCAAATTCGTATTTTGATTGTTCTCTTGACAATTTTTCTTTTAATTACCGATTTTTTAAGATATCGGGAAGTTCTCCATAATTTTGATGATCTGTCGTTGAGTCAGTGAATCAGTGAGTCAGTTAGTTTTTGCGATTTTTGAAGCCCTATATCTCAAAAACTACTCATTTTAGGAGGCTGAAATTTTGTGAGGTTTTTGGTTTTGACCAGCTCAACAAATGAAGCGAATTTAAAAATTCTAGCATCTTTGGTGTGGAAGTTAGAGGGGGGTCGAAAATGACCTGAGTTGTTTTCTGTAAATAAGGGTGTAGTGCCAAAGTTGCTAGAGAACTTAGCTGGGCACAACCGTGCCCCTTGATCTATATCGTAAATAATAATTAATTTTGAACTATTCATGTATATCTCAAAAACGTGACGTCATAGATTTTTTTCGACTTCGGATTTAAATTTAAAACATTAAAATCTATTAGAAAAGTATATTTTGGTTCACCGAAAAAATAAATTCTCAGTTTTATTGAACATTGTATTTTTTTTTTTTTTCACTCTATCATGTAAGGTGATTTTAATTGACTTTAGTGTGCTGAATTCAAAACTGTTTACAGATTTATTCAATCACGTCTAGTTTTTGAGCTACTATTTTTGTTAAAAACTCCCAAAACCTAATTTTCAATTAAGTTCTTTTTGATGTTTAGTCTAGTTTAGTTTAGTAATATATGTTGCTTTTTTTAAGTCCAAATCAAAAGACGCAAACTGGAATTTGGTTCAAAAAACCATTCATTACTTTGGAAAAAACAAGCAAGATTTTGAGGTATTTATCATAAATTTAATTTTTCAATATCTTCGATAAAAAAAATAATTTTGAAAGAAAATAAGTATGTACCTAAATGACGTTTTAATAAGGTGGCGTTTCGAGATTGTATTACCCAAATGTACCCAAAAAACGCATTTTGACCTGTTCACATTCAAGTATTTCGAAAACGTGAAATTTTGATTTCAGATTCCTTTAGAAAAGTATAGGGTTTGCTTCCTGCTCTATTTTCGTTGCCGACCAATGATTTACTTTAAAAATAAAGTTGGCAACCACATAACCCCAAAATATTCAATTTTTATGAAACATAAATAGAAGAGATAGAAGAGATCTCAAAATTGTGCTAGGCAATTTAAAAAAAAATCCATGAAATAAAGAGTTTTTTATTAATTTGGAACTTTTTGGACTATGTTTTCAAAAATTTTGATTTTTTTTTAAGACTATGAATCTATGAATCCTTAATCCTTAATCTAAGATCTAACACCTTTTTTGACATGAATTTAGCCAAATGTTGTTTTGAATAAGAAAATTATATTTAAAGGCTTCTTCTGTCCCCCATATTGGAGCCGCCATTTTGAATTTAAAAAAAAGTTAGGATTTTTTTCGTATTCTCCATACAAATATCATTCAGTGTACCCAATTTCATGACATTTCATCAAGAAATGGCGGTGCAAATAAATTTTGACACCAAAAAGGACCAAAGTCACCAATGTGCGTGCGTGTCAGTGCGTCTTCACTGCCATGAAGTTGCAGCCTAAACGGGTGAACGGTTTTCTTCAAATTTGCTACAGGTAATTTTTTCGTAATTTCCAGTTTTTTTTTTTATTTTTGAATAATCTCACTTAAAAAGTGTACCTCTCAAATACTAAATTTTTTTTTAGATAATATCGCGGTGTTACAAAAATGAGGTTTTAAAATATACGCGAGCGGAGACCTATCACGTTTTGTAGAGCTAGTCGCACTGATTACGAAACGGTATTTAAAAAGTCCCTAACACCCCCAAAATCTGGAGGTGGGGGCAAAAAACGGTTTTTTTTACCTTCACCCATTGAAAATTTTTTACCCATTTTCGATTTTTTTACAGTTTCTAATAGGAGATAAATATACCTTTTGAACAATGTATAAAACATGTAACTCGATTAAACCACCTAGAATTTATAAGCTGTCAAAGTTCAAAAATTTCATTTTTTTCGTCATTTATCCAACTTCGACATCAAATTAAAGTATATATTTTCACAACATGCTATTTTTAAAATATGTTCTAAAATAATATTTATTTCCAAATCAAACGAGGTATTTTTTATGAAAATCAGTTTAAAATTGGCTTAGAAAAAAAAAATTTACGATTTCAACCCAGATACAGAAATTCGAACTTTTAGGTATAGAACAAAAATGTTGTTTTGGCACGTAGTAGGATAACCTGGGCACCAGGATTTGATAACGGTTTTTTGTAGAGGAGTTGAATACAAACTTTTTTTTCTTAGGTAGGAGGGTCATTTTTCTAAAAAAAAAATTATCAAAATAAAAAAAAATATTATTAAAAAACAACGGCAACACTTACAGTAATAAATGATACCATTTCCCAAAGGCAAAATTGAACATTTAATTCTAATTTTTAAATCAATATATTATAACCAATATTTTTTGAAAAAATCGATTTCAATGTTAAAAATAGGCGAAAAAAAATTAAAAAAAAACTCATTTTATATAATTTTTTTCCAGATTGGAATTTTAATAAAAAAAAAATTACTCACACAGAAAACTGCCTCAATTGATTCCTTATCGAACCGTGAAAACTATATGTTTCTATGTCTTCTAGTTTTTGAGAAAATTAGGTACTACTTAGTAGTTTAGACCAAAATCAAGAAATTTCATTGACTTGTGAACCCTAGCGAATTCCGAACAGATATTTCTTCAGATAGTCTGCTTGATATACAAAAGTTTCCCATGAAGACTCGAATATAGGCTTTTCCTAAGAGATTTTCTTCATAAAAAAAAACAGTCTTGAATTTATATATCCTTGGAATACACATAAACCAAACTAATGTACGTACTCCTTTATAAGTTCGATTTATTATCATCGATCACTATCAACTTGGCAGTTTAACGATAGAGCTAGTATAAAAGTAACAAATTACAACAATTTCATGTATATACTTTCAGTATTTCTCGTTCAAGAAAATTACGAGCAAATTGCATTAAATCGACTCCTTCAAAGCTCCACCTTGTATCGAATAACATCTAACAGATGTATGTATACTTACCTGCCTTTTGGTCCATGATATATATTTTTATAGATTTAGATTGTATCCATACACAATCACAATACATCAAGTAAATATGAAATTGATTATTTACAAATTAAATTGCATGATGATGGTGATGGTGATGTTGATGATGATTATATGTTTTGTGTTGTTGTGTGTTATTGTCCCTCGAGAAACAACTGAGGACATTTATTCTCTACGTTCTTGTAAAAGATGCATAAGCATGTCCCAAAGTGTTGCCTTCACTTTATTCCAACATACATAAATATCTACGAACACACCCCATTACAAGTTTTATTACAAACTCACAGTTATAAGTTATTTATAAATATATGAATGTATTTGCATATACAAGACAAGAGAGAGGATAGGCAGCAGGTGTGCAAAAACATCGCACATACATAAATAAATTAAGTCCTGGCAAAACATACCTAAACACAACACATTGCATTTCTATGTCAGCGCATGTAGATGGTGAATATTGGAAAATAGGTGTCATAAACATAAGAAGCATTATGAAAATGAGTTGTGGGAGTCTTTTGTCATATCACAGCTTAGTTTTACCAACTCTATTTCGTTTGCATTTTACTTTGATTTCAAGTTCTGACAGCATATATTTAGATTGAATTCGTTGAAGGCAAGAATTGGCGCCCGGTGTGAGGTTTACCGCAGTTTTGGTTTGGTTTGAAGTGTTTGAAAGTTTGATGCAATTTTCTCTCACCAGAAATATTTTATTGATTGTATTTCGGCAAATGAAAATTATTCCATGAATAAATATAATATTTTGTGGAAGAAGAAATTGATTTGCCACCCGAGTAAAAATGGAATTCCGTCGCACCACCGCTGCATTACGTCCGCACCACCGCTGCACCATTATCAGAAATTTCTATTGCACCGCACCACTGCACCGCTTCACAACGTCCGCACCATGATCAAAAATGTCTAAGCCACCGCACCACCCGCTGCACCACGATCGCACCATTTTAAAAAATTTTAAATCGCCGCACCACCGCCGCACCATTTCATTTTGAAAAAATGAAAAAAAAAAAACAAGAAAAAAATTCGCTGCACCACCGCCAGAAGTGCACGGAAAACCAGAAGTGTCAAAAGAAACCAGGAAATCATCGCCCAAAGCAGCAATCATCAGGCTGTTGGCTTAAGCTCCAACACCGCATCGCTGGACCAGAAAAGTGGTGTTGAATTATATTATATCCATTGCCCAAGACAGCAATGGTTTATGTGACAGACTGTTACCTTAAGCACTAATTTCTTCCTGTTCAAGGCCTGAATCAAGTTCGATTAGCAGAATACATGAGATAAAAGAAATCAACGTCAAATTTCCAAAAAAAAAAGGTATAACCTAATAAGGTGCAAAAAGTGGAGAGCATTTTCCGTACACAAAAAACACTTGGAAGCCATACTTGAAAGCTTGAAACTGAAAAATCAGGATTCCACGCTGGACAACCATCAATGAGAAATGCCTTCGAGTACCACTTTACCTGCTATTCTTCCGACATATTATGGGCTCATGTTCAACGGTACCTACAGAACCCGGTCATCCGGGAACCGTTCAACGAAACTATCGGAATGTATATTAGGGTGTGTCACTTTGGCCAAACAAAAAAGTACTCTAATTTTGCAATGTAATAGTGGTCGAAAGTTGTATTATGGCCTAGGGTTTAAGAATATGTAAAAAATAAGGGTTGGGGTTGATATTCAGTATGGGCCAAAATTCGGATTTCAAAATTCTGTATTTTAAAATTCTTTAAGTTAAAAATTCTGTATTTTAAAATTCTGTAAATTCAAAATTCTGTATTCTAAAATTCTGTGAAAACAAAATTCTGGATTTCAAAATTCTGTATTCCAGAATTCTGTAAATGATAAAAGAAAAATTGTTTTGATAATAAAAAAAAAGTGCGCACTTTTTTTCATGATCAAAACAATTTTTCTTTTATCATTTACAGAATTTTGGAATACAGATCTTTGGTATTTTCTTTGTAAAGTAAAGTATCTCCTCAAATAATTTGCATATGGCAATGACATACCTTGAATACCAAAATACGAGTAATTTTTAGCCAAGAATCTTCATCATGTACTAATTTCATCAAATTGTTTTTTGTTATTTTGTATTTGTTTTTTTTTTTTTGTAATGTAAGGTTTTATTTCTCTTTTTTTGTAAGGTCTTTCATTGCCTTTTGCTGAGACAAAACTGAAATATTTAAGTAGAACATAAACTCATATTCCCTAATTTTTCCTCTGCGTAGATTGTCACATAAGGTTCTATGTAGAACATAAATCCTTAAGTTTCGTTTTAGCAAACGGCTCTTATACACTGTTATACTTAATTTGTTAATTGAATTGTTCAACAGGCAAAACAAAAATGTATAAGTTTGGAATATACAGAATTCCAAAAAGCAGAATAATGGATTTGCAGATTTTTGAAAACAGAATTTTGTATTTACAGAATTTTGAAATACAGAATAATAGAAAAGCAGAATAATGGAACACAGAATTATGTTCATACAGATTTTTTTAATGAAATACAGAATTTTGGTCATACAGAATTTAGGAATACAGAATAACGACCCGTTCCCAGCATAAACAAACTATAAGAAAAATGGTTCAAAAAGACCAAAAACAGTAGATTTTGAAAGTCCATATTTTATCCAATTTTAGCCCTATTTAATTTGTGTGACCATTATGTTGAAAGATAAAGTATATCTTCTTTTCTCCTTTACATCTTCAATATCTATAAATGCTCGATGGATAAAAAAAGACCATTTAGTAAAAACATCAAAAATTTCTTTTTTTTTCTCTTTTTTGAATAGTTTTTCTTAACTTTTTTACAATATTTTAGCATTCAATTTTTTTAAAAGGATCCATATCGATAGGAAATTTAATTATCTACAAAAAATTACTTAATAAAAATTTTCAAATTCAGCTTGCTTTTCAAGTTATAGACAAAAACTCAAAAAGTAACAGAAAAAATCGAAAATATTTATCGTTATAAAAATGGTCATATCTTCATAATTTATTCATAGATTTTTAAGAAAATATTCTTTTTATCTTTGCCAGAAAGTTACTAAACATAAAAAATTTAAAACTTTGAGAATTCGAAAGATTTTGATTTCTTTTTTTTTTCAGTAATAAAGATTTTTTGCAAAAATTTCCTTTAAAAAACGATTTTTTTACAATGTTTTAATAAATTGCACATAAACATCTGGAGTTACCTAGAAAAGTTGTTCTAGAGTTTCTTGCTTATTAACTTAGCTTTCAGGCGCCGTTTATTACTCAAGATATAGCCCGAATACTAAGTATTAGATGGGAAGAATAACGAAAAAATTTTCCAGTTCGATTAGAGATTTGCGCAATATCTCACAACTAACTGCTTGAAGTGAAGGTAGCTCTAACGAAAAAAACTTAGTATTTGAATGTATTCAATACCCTTTAAATGTTTAATGATTACGCTCATTTTCGTCAGAGAACTTTTCGATGTTTGAAATTTAAATGGAAGAAGTGTGGAACTTAGATATGCTAAGTTCTTTCGAATTCAAAATAAATAGTAAAAGCAGTTATACAAGGACAAACAAAAGTGTATAAATGTATAAATGTGTCCAATTGAATCAATAATAGTTTTATCTTAAATTTGTGTGGAAAAACCTTTTAGAAATATCTACAAAAGGATATAGAATCGACTTGAGTAGCTTAGAAGAAAAATAAAATTTAAAAAAATAATAAAGCTTTGTTAATACTCTGATAATCAGCGAGTGTTTTTTCGCGGACAAGAGGGAGGGCCTGAAGGTCAAAAATATACTGAAACAAATTGTTTGTCGAATATCATCATATGACACATGTTTTCAAGGTATTTTTTGATGCTGAAGTCAAAGTCAGTACGATTGCTCTAAGAAAAGTTATTGCCGATTAAAAACAAGGGTGCTTTTTTTTTACCTCAACAGGTAAAATATAACCGAAACCCATGGGAAAAAACATGCTACACTAACAAAATTCGGGATGAAGGTTTTAAATAAAGCAGGAACAACAGATTCATAAAGTTTTTAAAAATATTTTTGGTGAAAGGGTGTTTTTTTGGTCGGTTGAGTTGTGTGTGGGAAAGGTATCATAACAGCTGACTTAAAAAGTTTTGTTTGGTATAAGAATTAAGAATCTATAAAGTGTACAAAATTATCTTGAGTGAAAGGGTGTTTTTTTTTTTAAGAAAAGATGAAATTCGGAATTAGTAGGTATCACAAAAACTGGGAAAAAAATGTTACACCAATGAAAATTGGTAAAAATGTTTCATTTATAACAAAAACTAAGAATCCAAACAGTCTATACAAATATTTTAAGTTAAAGGGTGTTTTTTTTTTTTGGCAAATAGAGAAGATCCGCGATAAGTCCAATAAAATCAATGGTATAAAAGGTTCTCTTTCCCATGGGAATTCCGAATGAAAGAAATCTATAATTTTTTTTTGTGAAAGGGTGTTTTTTTAGGTGTAGAGAAAATATGGGTATATTTGATAAAATATGTAATACTAGAGTAATATTAGTGGTACCTTATTGAAATTCAGCAATAAGGTGACTTTTAAGATTAGAAACAAGAATCTAAAGTGTTTATAAAAATATCATAATCAAAAGGGTGTTTTTTGATTAAGACCTAAATCCACAATGAATTGTAGTGTTGCTTTAAGCGCCGCCATCGCTGGTCGCCCTAAATAAATAAGTTTTCAACTTGTCCAAACCACTTAAGAACCCTACTTTAACTAAACCTTATTCAAATGAATAAAATAAAAGTGTCTTGAAATTTTAAGCCTGCAGTGTGTGTGTGTGTTATTTATTGCAACTTTCTTTTGCACATCATCGTTTTTTTTGGGGAGAACGAACGACCGACCTTACCGACGTGTGCAAGTGCATTGAAATATCCTTCAGCAGGAAAATTTCATGGCTCCAGGGCCAATACTACTCGCATATAGATACCTGCCTACATACGATATGATGATGATGGTACCATGGTTTCGGTTCAGTTCGGTTCGGATGGTACATCAAACTGAAAATATACATTTGCTCTTTGTCTATTTGCACTTCTCTCTGGGTATGGCATCCGGATGGAATTTCAACATCCCCATACAATATACTCCCCTTCTCCCCCCACTCTTCTATCTATAACATACAAAACATTCAGCTTCAAATCAAACCCTCCCCCCCCCCTTTCGCAAAATCCATTTTATTAATATAATATTTGCCTTTGATTGAGTGCAAAAACGGGTATAGAAAGCACAAGCACACTAGGTATACACCTACCCACCTCCTACACAATCCATATAGAGTACAGTTTTGTTATATCCTCTTCCTCTGTTATATTTTCCTGCTCTATACCCGTGATGACTTGAATTGGTAGTTGTGAATAGTCTCTATCGAATTTCCTTTGCCTGGCTGTAAAACCATTGCCACCTTTTTTTTTTTTTTTGGTTTTTGCTGTATAACAAAACGTAGAGTACGTGATGCCAAAACGAAGGAGAGAAGAATAAAAATGATGGAAAAGCTAATCCTGGAGGACCCCAGAAGGTTACCTTGGTTACGGCCAGGGTTTTGCTGAGCTTTCATCTCGTTCTAGTTCAATGTGGGTGGTAGGAATTATATACATACATATATCCTTGCCAACCAACAACCTACACATACACATAAATAGCCTAAAAGTATGCAATATTATAAAATCCCGGGTACTACTACATACAAAATGGCTGTTTGTGACTGTACTATGTTGTGTTTGGCTATGTGTGTCGCCTGATTGTTGCTGTTTTTACTTTACTGTTGCTATTTTCCGCTAGTGCCACTTTTACTATTTTATATTGTGCGGGGAAGTTTGAATTCTCTCGCGCTAGACACCCCACCAACTTCCCTTCAATACCATAGAATTGTGTAAAAAAAAAAAGAAAAATAGACAACAAGTGTGTGTGGGTTGTTTTTTGTTGTTGTTGTTGATGTATCTAACAATAGGTAGGATCGAAATGGCCAGCCACCCAACTCTCCTTGATGATGCCCTGAACTCGATTCTTTGTCTGAAATTACAACGTAAATTTATTTTAAGGAAATAATAAGGTTTTTTTTTTGTTTTTGTACCAGAACACACGCACACACACATACACATGCAGTTTTGCTAGAATTTGGAGGCACCCTTTTTGTTTTTTGTTTTTTTTTTCATTCACTTACCTGATGAGGTCCTTGTGATAGCTAAGATGCATAAAATTGCATCTGAAGTTGGTAATAACCTCTCTTCTTGCTCTTCCACCCTCCCCTTCATTCGACACTCTTTCTGGGCTCTCTATAAAGCAAAAGTTAGGCCAGGGCTTAGAACCTCATCGCCTTTTAAGTCTTCTGTTCTTTGCTATAAGCTCAAAAAAAAAGGATAATTTTGTGTGAGCTTCCTTCTTCTTTTGTACGTTTTATTACCTTTTCCTTATTTTTTTTTTTTTTTCTTTTTTTTGGCAAGAGGCAAAACTGCATTCCTGCTGTCCTTTGTTTCGAATTTTGTATTTTTTTTTTCAAGTTTTTTTTTTCTTTTTCACCAACTCGAGTGGCGAGATTGCAGTTCCGTTTTTATGTATATATAGAATCCTGTGAGAGAGAGAGAGTTTCATTAATTTTAATCGGATTTAGGAAGAAAATAATGTAATTAGTGAATGGTTGTGTGTGGCATGAAAGGACATTTGGGCCAAGAAGAGGTGCTCCTTCGGCCCAGGCCGGCCGCTCTGCAAAATCAGATTGAGCGGTGTGGTATAGAAAGTTTTGCGAAAAGTCCGTATAATGAAATTTAAAGGAATTAGAATTTGTTTTGTTAAGTGCATTCTTGTAAAGAGAGCACTTAAAATTGTACAGGATTTTTCGAAGAAAAAAAAATAGAAGACTATTTAGGGTTGCTAGGGAGTAATATAAAAGAAAATTTATTGAAAAATTCATGAAATTTATTAAGGTACGGAATTGAGGGAATTCAAAATAAATTAAAATTTTGATTAAAAGATATAGAATGATAAGGTTTTCTAAATCTTCTTAATACTCCAGAAAAAAACTCGCTGATTGAAAACTGGGAATTCATACCACATGAAAAAAATCTCGCCTCCTGATTGCAATTCAGTTCTGAAGGGGGTTTTTCCAATCACAATCATTGCAAACAGGTAATATATGGCCTTATCCTATATAATATACGATGATTGGTTCCCAAGGAAGACAGAAACTCCTTTATGAAATGAAAGGTGTTAGAGAAGAGTGTTCTGAAAAGGAAGTACGCCAGGCATGCTTGCGAACGCGTGACGCACAGTGGGGCAGCCCCATATAGTGTGGTGATATAAAGGTTATTTTTTAAACTAAAGCTATGGGAAAAAAGATCACGATTTTTAAACTTAACAGTAAAATTGATAAGATATTTTTTTATGTTTATTCATGCGGTTGAAATTGAGAGTTTTAGAGGAAAAATTCAGTTTTTAATAAGAAATAAAAAAAGGTGTTCTTTTGTTTATTTGTTTAAACTAAAAATTATTTGAGAAAATACAAATTTCTCGCATAGATACAAATTTCTCGCATAGATTTCACAAAAAGTATTCGCGAAAACTACTTAAATCGAAAAGCATTTGAAAGAATACAAAATAAGCTTTCAAAAAAGCTATTGCACAGTATTCTATGTCTTTTTCTTGATTTTATGTATTTTTTTTTTTTTTACTTAAGGTTAAATTTTCAGAAAATTGCCCCTCCCACTGGAACGAGGATTCATACAGCCCCCTTCCCATACAATTTTTTTCTTGGGTTAAACTGAAGAACTATTTTTTAAAATAAAGTTAACTTTTTAATCAAAAAAAAAAAACATACTTCGAAATTATAGGTTTTTTCAAATGTATTAATATTTTGTCCCTTACTTAATTTCCTAGAGAAAAATAAAAATTTCAATGGAAAAAAGTTCATAAAATTCAAGAAGTCTGTTAACTTTAGTTACAAAACCAAATAAAGTGACAAAAAATGCCAAAAAATTAGTAGAAGTAATTAATATCACAAATCGACCTATTCTGTCCCACTGTGCGACGTCTCCCGTACGGACACCGTACTTATTTACAAATCTTAAATATTATATAATTAAGCTGAAGTTTACTCAGCAGGGTGTGTCAAAATGCTAAACTATGGAATTTTCAAGTTTAATAGCTTTTAAAAGTTGCATTGCTTATCAAAATTAAATCATTTACAATTTTCATTTTAATTAATATCTTTGGCTAGCTCAAAATATAGGAAGAAAACGAAGAAATTTGGATTTTTAGAGGTTTTTGAATTTTTTTTTTAATTTGTGAAAAATTATTCCAAGAAAAAACTTTTAAGCTTATTTTTGTTGAAATTGAAATCATTTTTAAATATAAAACCGTTTTTTTCCTAACAACTTCAACCGATTTGAGTGAGCCAAAGACGGACAATATTATAATATTTTTTTACATATTATTAAATCTCAGACCCTAATAAAACTTTTGACAACTATTACATTGCAAAGTTAGAGTACTTTTTTTCGGCCATACAAAAGTGACACACCCTAATGCTCAGTGTGTCCAAGTCCAAGGTATTCTCGACAAAACAAGAGAACTCGATATGAAGATTCAAACCAAATTAATATCACAACTAACTTTCCTTTTCCAATTTCGATGTGAACTTTTATTGATTTACGAATTTAATAATATTTTATTAAAATGGAATTTCTGAACTTTGTCAGCTTATAATTTCTAGGTGGTGTAACTGAACTACTTGTTTCATAGATAAATTGTTGAAAAGGTCTAAATGTCTTTTATCCAAAACTGTAAGGAAATCTAAAATGGGTACAAATCTAAATTTTTTTTTCAATGGTGAAGGTTCAAAAAACCAAATCAGATTCTTCTTCAGGTCTCAGACTTATTTTACCTTGCTTTAATTCCTTCTTATATGAACATTTAGGAAAAGAAAATAATGTGAATCATAAGACAAAGCGCACTAGTTCATACAAATCGGATTTTATATGCAAGTTGTCCTTGTCGTCGATTATACGTTGCAAAAAGTGCAGGTAGTGAGCGGCTGCATACTAATTGAAAGAGAGAGAATATACGGCTTTCATGCGGTAAGAATTCGGGTTTGCTTATGGCTTCGAAGCTGGAATGTAATTTAAAACCTGAATTTTGTTGTACAAAATTGAGGTATTTTTAAGGCTTTGTTACAAGATATGCGAACTAATAGACACAAAGACACAAAATACGAAAATAACATTTCCATACCGTTATTAATTATTTCCTATAAATAATTTCGAAATTAAGGCTTAAAAAAATACGTATACGCCCTAGTGTACCCTCGTAGTAAGTATCGTTAACTTAATAAATTATTCTGGGATTGAATACAGAAGAGTAAACTTTGCTACTAAGCAACTACACTCCTGCTTAAATTTAACGCACATCATATTTATTTCACAGAAAAGTCCTATTATTACTTTATCTCGGATTGGGGACAAAATCCCGAAAACCCAAAATTCCGAAAACCCAAAATCCCGAAAACCCAAAATCCCGAAAACCCAGAATCCCGAAAACCCAAAATCCCGAATGGGATCCCGAAATCCCGAAAAATTATATAAAATGAAAAATTTTCGCAAATTTTTCATTTTATCCGAAGTGTAAAACTAAGGTGTTAATACGTAAAAAACAATATAAGTGTATGATTCCGTTAATATCCATTTTTTACATGAGTTCTTATTGTGCTTTCAGCAGTGTTTTGTTATGATTTAGTTAAGTTGGAAAAATCGTTGAACTAAAATCAAAAGAATTATGAGTTTTAACATTTAACTCATAATGTATGTATGTTTAAATTGTTTTCAATTGGTTTTAATTTTATGTTTTAGTTAAAATTTCAGTGAAACACAATTTTGAAGAGTTTTTTATTTTTTCTGTTTTATTTTCGGGATTTTGGTTTTTCGGGATTCTGGGTTTTCGGGATTTCGGGTTTTCGGGATTCTGGGTTTTCGGGATTTTGGATTTTCGGGATTTTGGGTTTTTGGGATTATGGGTTTTCGGGATTTAGGGTTTTCTGGATTTTGGTCTTTCTGGATTTTGGATTCCGGGATTCTGTCCGTCTCCCCTTTATCTCACAGTATAGTGGTTATTTTCTCAAATAAGACAGAAATGAGCTTAAACTTAAAGTATGGAATAAAATGTTTGTGGAGAAGATTTGGAGAGTTATGCTGAAGTCTATCTGTCAACCCGCGAACCTTTTAGAGATGAGTGATTCATGGAGTAAAATCTGCTTTACAACATGTACAGAATAAGTGAGCTCTCCTAGACCTACTTTAAATACCCAAAGATAGTAATTGAACGATATCCTCAAACAGCGTGCGGTTCCAATCACCCCTAGATTTGGTCCACAGTTTGTTCTGATGCATGATAATGCATGCTAGAGTATTGAATAAAATTATTGGAAAGAACTGTCACGTGCTTGCATTTTTTTAAATTTTTTCTTGCTCTATAGGGCAAGTATTGGTTTCGTGTCGAAAAACAAAATTGAGCTTTTAATCAAAACCAACATTACGATGATGGAGAACTCCGAAAAAGTGGGTCTCGCAATTCCGTCCGTGCGTCTGTTTTTTTTTGTGCGTCCATCTGTACACATTTCCACAGCCTAAACGGGTGGACGGATTTTCTTCAAATTTGGTACAGATGATTTTTATAGAATTCTGAAAGTTGTTTTTTTTTTTGTTTTTTTATATCTCACATAGAAAGTGTACCTCCCATACAAATTTTTCAAGTTATACCAAATAACTCGAAAACGGCTCTAACAATTTTGAAAAAAAAAAATTGTGTATAATTTTACAAACAAGAACCAACTTTAAATTTAAAAAAAAAATATCTTTTAGAAGGTTACTAACGGTACCCGCCATAGAACCGTTTTTTTTTGGTTTCAAAATATCTCTTACAAGACTAACCTGAGTTAAACGAAAATTTTTATTCAAAAGCGTTTAATTAACCGTAATATTAAAATGTTATAAAATTTTCAAAAAACAAATTTTTGGATTTTTAAAAATTATTTCAAATTTTTTTTTTTGAAAAATCAATTTTTTGAAAACGGGTTTTTGAAATGTTTCGAAATTTTGTTTTTAAGTGTAAATTAATTATTTCTTCAAAATGACATACCAACATTTTTCTTTTTTAAAAAACCGCTCTAACGATTTTCAAATTTTTTTTTTTCTCAAAATTCCTTTTCATACAAGAAATCAGATGGCATACTTCATTTTGTAATCAAAACCTTTAAAAACGTAGTTTTATTAATTATAAAAACAGATTTAGGTGTTTTTTTACATAATGCGAAATAGTTTAAATCTTATTACCTACAATTTTGCCTAATTTTTTTTATAAAAAGCTTTAAGGTATTGTCAAAGTCTTTTCAAAAGTTGGTACCTTTAAAAAATTTCAGCAAATTACAAAAGAAAAAATCTAAATTTTAGAATTCACATCACGTACATGTTTAGGTTCACTTTGTTAACCCACAGAATTTATTTCTATGTCGACGAAGATAATGTTAAATTTTTGTTTAGTTCTAGAGTTTGATCTGAACTAACCCCCAAAAAAATAACCTCAACATACATTATTGTTGGCAGTACCTACCTTAAATAAACCTTAGTTACTTAACCTCAAATATCATGATATTTATCTTACAGGTAGATAATACCCCTACTTTTATAATGCATACTTGAAGGACTTCAAAGATAAATATTTGCAAATGTAATTTCATTTACTTAAACATATTTAATCAGAAAAAACTATTCAATTATGTACATTATAATTAAATCGAAAGTTTTATATATCTTCCCATTTTTATCAAACAAAAAAAGAAAAATTAATTGGAAATTTGTATCTTTTATGAATCCTATTTCCTTTTTCTTTGTTCTACGAAAAAAAAACCTTCGATGTTTTATTTCATCCTATATAATTCGCTTAAATACACAGATCTCTTGTGAAAGACAGCAATCATTTAATTTAATCCATAAATCCAGGTATATAGAGGAAGTGAATTAATGTTTGCATTCGGCTTAGTAAATTCATCATGGCCCTTACTATCAAAATGGATGGGCTTTTGCCCTCTAACTCTTATTTAAATCATTTGATTACATTGAAGGATTTTAGATATTTGGATTATTATAAGGCCCAGACTACTAGCTTACTTAACGTGTTTCCAGTTTTACTTGCGATATAGTTACTAAAGGCAGTGGCGTAGCGTTGTTTTTTACCGCCCGGGGCAGAACCAAATTTTGCCGCTCCTTATTATTTTTTTTCTGTTGCATTTAGATTTTTCACCTGTTCATACGAACAGCCACCGCAAAATGAACCTTTTTATGAAATAATTATAACTCATATTAAATTGTGCCTGGTGCCTATACCCAACTTTTTATATAAAAAAATATTTTTTGGATTTTTTGTAAAGTAAACTGTACATTTCATAGAACGATTTTTTTTATTTATAAATTTCTCGTAAACGACTTAGCCGATTTCAATCAAAATTTTTATACAGAAACGTTAAAATAAACGTTGTATATAAATTCAAAAAAAAAAAAATAAAAAAATTCAAAAGACACATTTTTGGATTTTTAAAACATATTTCAATTTTATTTTTAAAAACGGATTGATGAATTTTATCGAAATTTCGTTTTTATGTGTTAAATAATATTATCTGAAAAATAATATACCTACAAAGTTTTTTTTGATAAAAATAAAAAAACCAAAAACTCGGTTTTTTGAAATTTTCACATACATTTTCAGGTTATGTGAAAAAATTATTAATACTAAGTTGTAGATCTCATATTCACCTCCTTTTCCAATGGGTTTCATCCTACTATGATTTTTTTTTGGTTTCAAAAATTATCGACCCTGGGCTATATGGACAAAGAATTAGCACACTTTTGATTTTTCTTACAAAAAATGAACTATTTAGGACCTTTTAACTTATACATTATAATTTTTATATTAGGGCATGTATTAGCTTATGGGGATTCATAAAATTAATAATTATAATTTATTTCATTTCAATTCAATTTTTAAAAATTATAATGTGTAGAGAGTACCCTATTTCTTGTGGACAAGGAAATAGCACACATTCAGAAAATCATAAAAATAATCATTTCTAAGCAAAAATTCTTACAATTTCCAATAAATTCAATACTACTAAGTTAGTAACTTGTAAGTAGACCACGGTTTTTCAAAGTTCCTTGGTACCTCTTTGGTAAACTTTCAACTAACGTCTGGTATCCACTTTGTGGAGTACGGTAGAACGCTTCCTGGATTCTGGCCCAAAGATCGTTTTGTATTTTCGAATTTTGTTTCCCCAAGCTTACCCTTGACATCAATTTATAAATTTTCTATGGGGTTAAGATCGTGAATTTGAGATGGCTAGATGCAAACATCGATTTTTTCGTCCGAAAACCTATCTTGTACTATTTTTGAAGCATGTTTGGGTTATTTTCATGTATGATGGTTCTTTGGTATTCTAATGTAATATTAAGATAAAAGAATTTATCAATTCTGCCATCCACCTAACCAATGGGTCCTTACCATGCCAGGAAAATGCGCCCAGAACATCAAATCCTATCCTCCTAGTTTCATCGACTTGAAATAATACCTTGGCTTGTAATTTTAAAATTTGGGCGAAGGACAATTTTTTTGTCATCGGTTTCAATGCGGTTAACCTTTATTTCATCACTCCAAAAGACTCTCATTCAAAACTGCATGTTTTTATTCAGATGTTTTTTAGCTTATGTTAGGCGATCTTTGATGTGTCTTTTTATATCATTGGATTTTTCTTGCTTTCCCGTCTATACAACTCACCATCATTAATTATCCTTCTTAAAAGTCTGCTTCACACTTTTTTCACCGAATTCTATATTTACTTCGAGCAAAATCGTGCGAGATGTCTTAAAAGACCCACATTTGCGTTTCTTTGTGATCGCTCTATCCACTCGTATGGAAGTTTTGCGGGGATGAAGTTAACGCAATTTAATTTCAGAGTTTAAATTTCTATTTGCTCTTTCTAAATAAATTGCTTTGTCCATCATTTATTCGAAAAAGGACCATGGGCATTTTGGGCCCACTTACAACATTGCTCAACAGTGATGAAACGCATATCAAATGAAAGGTCTTGAAGAGTACTTTAATTTATTATATGGGGGTAAAGTCGAAATCGAGCGCAAAAGTGGTGTTTTTGACCATTTCATAAAATAGTACTTAAAATGAAAAAAAAAATATACCTATTAAAAAAAGTGGCAACACTAACTATAAAGTGTTTCACCTTTTTCAAAAGCTAGACATCCCACCTTTAATCTAGTATTAAAATAAAGTTATTTCTATTATTAGTTTTCGAAAAAAATGATTTATTAATAAAAAAATGTAAAAAATAAGGTAAAATCAAAATATTTAGTACTACTTTTTTTTTCACTTTTTGTGAAATAAAGCTCTAAAATGACTTTTTTAATTCACTGCAATATCAATTAATCAAAAACTGAAAACCAAATAGTTTTATCTCTTCTAGTTTTTGAGAAAATCGAAAATTACTAAAACTTCATTTTTTTCCATACGATTTTTTATGCTGAGTATTTACGCTTACTTATCTTGAAGTTAACGAAAGAAGAATATATTAAGTTTGAATAAGTGACACCGAAGTCTTCTATTTTGTTCAATTATTCAATCTGTGAAAATAGACCCAATCCTAATACTTACGGTAATAAAATCAATGGCATATGGTTTGTTCTAGTGCCAGTATCAATAACATCCAATATAATATTTAAAACATATTTTTTTTAAACATTTATGTAGGTAAATAAAAATCAAAAACACTAACTTTAAGAATTTGGTAATTCGTTTTGTTAAACTTTTTTTTTTTAATGTTGTTTATGTTCTAAAAAGTGTAGGATATTTTTTTATTCGTGTAACGATATTGTTTTGAAAATAACCTTTTGAAAAAGGTGAAACACTTTATAGTTAGTGTTGCCACTTTTTTTAATATATTTTTTTTTCATTTTAAGTACTATTTTATGAAATGGTCAAAAACACCACTTTTGCGCTCGATTTCGACTTTACCCCCATATAATAAATTAAAGTACTCTTCAAGACCTTTCATTTGATATGCGTTTCATCACTGTTGAGCAATGTTGTAAGTGGGCCCAAAGTCCATACAAAAGTGCCCATGGTCCTTTAGAGTTTAAGCTAATTGAGAAGGATTTTTCCCTTGACTATGAAGATCGAAAGTAATTCTCTATTTTTGCGCAGTTTAATGATTTTTTCTGCCTATTTTTTTTTTTTTTTTTTCAAAAATACTTGTTAATTAAATAGCAGCAATAAAATAAATGCATTTTCGTTTACAACTTTTGAACGAGGAATACAAATTTAACGGTTAAACAAATGTGTGCTATTTCTCTGTCCACTAGCGAAAGAGACAGGAAAAGCATTATATTGCTAGTGCAAATAAATATAAAAAATAACGGTACTTTTAAGATATTTTTGTCTCCATCACTTTATTTCGACAATATACCTACCAAAAGAAACAAATTTAAAAAAGTATTCCTATCGATTCGCATGATTTTTTTCAATAGTGTGCTATTTCTCTGTCCATGGCTGTATATAATATATAGTGCCTACATTTCCCAAATTTCTATATTAAAAGTCTTAACAATTTAAGCAACTTAAACTCTAAGAGCAAGTTCGTGCGACCCCAGTCTTGCATTTTATTTTAAGGATAAAAACCTTCTGGGTTGCTCTGGTTGAGGAGAAAATACAGCTACAAGCTTTACGGCCCTTAAAGCGGCTTCGACCGGATCAGAAAGCTGAAAAATTGCTCAAGTGGATAACAACCTCAACCAACTTGATGTGCTGGGGACCAGGCTGGCGGGCGGGAGAGGCTTTGTTGATCCAACTTGGACTAAAAGCGCCACCTTAACTCAGTTAGCATTTACTTAAACTTTCCGCCCCAAATGGCCTAGATTATCAAATCCGCCATTGTTATATGAACACCCTTTCAACCATCAAACACTGACACGTTCCTTACAGTATAATTCTTGTAACATTATTCTGTTTTGTTTAGATAAGATAAATTAAATTAATCAAACAGATATACAGCACTAACACATACACATACAAAATATACCAACACAAAACATTAAATCAATACAACAGGTAAATAAAGTTCTTTTATTTTCAAATCCCACAAACTCACCACCACCATTCTACTCCTTCTTGATTTTTATTGATTTTCAAAGAGGGTTGTTGAGAAAATATTCTATAGATAAAGAAAATGGTCTTATACCTTACTAGTAACTATACATACATTGAAAGTTATAAAGAAATAATGATAAAAAAAAAAAATAAACAGAAGCTTGTAAAGAAAACGATGAAAATGGAATTGTCATCAATTTGAAAAATTGCCTTAACTCATCCTTGAATTTTATTTTTTGAGAGGAAAAACCTTATACCATCTGGTTTCTTGATGTCAGCACAAATTTTGTTTCTTTATGTCCATTCGTTTTATATTGGAATCGATCCAAGTTTTGAAAACAAGTACCTACATACACTTTTTCTCGACTGCTGGGTTGGGTTTTTCTGTGAATAGAATGCGTAAAAGTTGTTAAAACTTCAAAAACTCTTGGAAAAAGTTGTCTGGTATCACCAGGTGGAAAAATGCAATATTATTCCTGACAAAGACTGTTTTGTTTTAGTTTCTATTTGAAGAATGACCTTAATACATTCAAATACATTCAGATACTTCGTTGTTATTAGTGTGTGGTGTTCCGTCTTCTTCGGTTCTCTTAAAAGTCTTTTTTGTTCTTTTTAACGAAGAATTTTTGGTTGCAATTTCAGCAGTTTTGGTTTTTGTTCACAGTTGCATGTTGCCCCTGGCCTTCTTTATTAGAACCAAGGGCTCAGTACTCAGTTTGTCACGGCCAAATTCTGCTCCTCAAAAGCAAAGCAAGGGCCCGAGCCCAGGAGAACTTGATTGCGACAAATATTGGATCGGGACCTTACACCAAGAAGATCGATACCCTTAGGCCCGGAACACACATGCGTCAATATGTCGGGTAAAAATAAATTAGTTCATGACTTTTCCTTCTAGAGGGCGCCATATTCAATTTATCATGCCTTTATATTACTTATGACCATTAAAGAAGCAAGGCGCTTCCAATGATACCTCATTTGTCAAATTGTGATAAGTAAGTAGTGAAGATATTATGGAGGAGATATTTAATTACTGGTCAAACACATAACTCTCCTTTTGGTTTTGGCGTATTTTAGTCAACAAAAAAAAGGTTCAAGTTGTCATCACAAGGGAAGTAAGATAAGTATAATATTTTGAAATATTTTTAAAAATCCAAAAATGCGTTTTTTGATTTTTTTTTTACATTTTAATATTACTTTTACTTAAACTCTTTTGTATAAAAATTTTCATTAAAATCGGGTTAATGTTGTACGAGATATTCAGAAACGAAAAAAACCGTTCTATGACAGGTACCGTTAATAACGGTACAAAAAATATTTTTTTTATTTTAAAAGTTGGCTCTTATGTGTAATACTACAAACAAAAATTCTAATCAAAATTGTTAGAGCCGTTTTTAAAAAAAATTAACTTTTGTAATTCTGTTATATATGGCAGGTACCGTTAGTTTTGATCATAAAAAAGAATTCAATTTCCCCTCTAGGGAATCACCAAAAACTGCTAACTACCAAGTTTGAAGAAAATCACTTCACTTGTTTAGGCTGCAGCTTCAGATAGAGACAGACACACAGACAGACAGACATAAAGAATTGCCGGACCCACTTTTTTGGCATTTTCCATCATCGTAATGTCATCTAAAATTGTTATCTCGAGTTCGATTTTTTTACGAATCCTAAACTTGCCCTATAGTTACGGTGACCATATTTCTGGAAGCGAAACCTGGGACAGTGGATCGTTTTGAAAATATTGATTTTTCAAAAAAAAAAAAAAATAAATTTTTTTAAATGAGTTTTCATAATTTTTCTTTATTTTGATATCAAGATTTCCTAAACGATTTTATGGGAGCGTTTTTGTTGAAATCATTTAAGTCGTTTACGAAATCAGAAATCAAGAAAATGGTTTAATAATAATGTCTGTTAATAACTTCTAAAAAAATATTTTTTTAATCAGAATCGGGACAGCTGTTTTTTAACATTTTAATTTTATTTTAAATGATTTTAAAATTGTATGATCTTTAACACAGCTTTTAACATGTCCTTAAAAGTTTTGAAACTTATCTGGGTTCTTTACTCTTCCATATGTTGTTCTTTATTCGAAAACATTTTACCTGGTGTAGCAACCTGACAAACAGAAGCTGGAACTAAATAATTGACGAACATTCAAAAAAAAACTAGCCTAGCCTAGAGGCGAAACGAAAATTTTCATACAAAACCAGCACAAAATTTTGCTTTTCGTTGCACAATACGCAGCTTAGGTAACGAAATTCTTACCTTAGAAAAATTTTTAAATTCCAGCCACTGTTTTCTTGTTTTCCGTACAAAGTATTTAAAATATTGAATACAAAAATCAGAGAATGTCCAAATACGGGACAATCACGGGACAAATTGCAAAATACGGGACACTTATACGTCCCGGGTTTCTTAAATAAAAACCCGGGACAAGCTGTAGAAATACGGGACAGTCCCGGGTAAACCGGGACGGATGGTCACCGTACCTATAGTACCTATATCGCAAGTAATAAAAACGCAAATTTAGATGTAAAAGTGATGCACAACCAATATGGCTCCATGGAACACAGCGTTTACCAAAAAAGGACTCACACAGTTATTTATATGTTAATTCCCAGCACAATTCACTTTTTTAGTGTACTCACAGAATTTGTGACAGTGACGTTCAAAGGGTGTAACTTATAAAGGTGGAAAAATCTTAAACCGATATGGTGTACAATCCATATTTTTACAAAAAAAAAAATTGATGAGCTATCAACGACAATCATCCAAAGATCAATTTACCCTCGTAACACATAGAGTATATTCGGTACCAAGAAGCTGTGGCCCATCACATACATATATGTAGGACAGAATCAGAGAGCATGTATACACGTCTGAAACGGCATATCACTCGACCTGGACAGCAGCACAAGTACCACATTTTCGGCACCATTTTTCGCCAACTTCGCTCTGGAGGGTTTTCTGCCTGTCAGTAGCCACTCTTAAGCGGCCCATAGACACCACACTTGTGTGCACACCGGTGTACTGAAAAATGGTGTGGCATTCCACCACACACTACACACCAAATCATACACACATTAGTTGTGATTGTGAAAGAGATTTCAAAGAGGAAATGTGAATAAACAAAAATAAATTATTGCAAAACTAGGTGTGTTTTTTAATTTCTCTTTATAGGGTAAGGTGGTATAAGAGTGCGCATTAAAGAATTTAACTACTTCTTTTATAAATGGTTTTTAGTTTATAATCAAAGCAACGAAAAAAACTTAAAACTGGTAACAAAAATGTATTAATTCAATAGTTATAAACAAAATACCACATTAGGTCATTTGCGCACTCTTATACACACTATTATACACACTATTGTGTAGTTTGTAAGAGTGCGCAGCTACGTACAGGTGTAAGTTCGCAAAAAATTCGCAAATAAAACTGCCTATCTTTAAATAAACAGAGTATTTTTCAACCCATCACTCCTTGCATGAGGAACAATTAATTTAGTCTTCGATTAATGGTTCCGAGAAAATTTCAATATTTCCTAGTTTCTTTCATTCGCTTGTTTTTTGTAAAACTTGTATTTGGTTTCTTTTTGATTGGAATTGCTTTTTCTAGCTGCTGTTTGCTGGTATATGGACAAATGCCAGTTATTTTGAAGCCTTGGATAGCATTTACTGCTCTTTTAACCCGCGCACTCTTATACATCATCATGGTGCGCACTCTTACACGTCCAGACATGTAATCGAAGAATATATATGTATTTCACAATGCACTTTATGACCAATCTTACGTGTTCCCCAAATGTTTCTTTTTGTCGACTTTTCAATGTCCCATACTTTATTTATTGTTATTTTTTGTTGTTAAGCAGTAAATATAATTTGTTTGGCAAGAAAAATTGGAAAAAAAAAAGTGCTAAAAAACTTAAACTTAACTAGCACCTCTGTTTACAAACACATTTGCATGAAATTTTGACAGCAAATCAAACTCAATTAGATCTTTCCAAAATAAGTGCATTCAGTCTTATATCTTTCAAACCGTAGAAAATCGCTTTGGGCACTCTTATCAACCGCGCACTCTTATACCATCCTACCCTAGATGTTGCACATAAAACGACATCGAGATATTTTAAATCAAAACAATTTACTTATTAAAAACAAAAATTATTTAATGATGTTGTAGACTTAGTTTTACTGGTAAAAAACAATTTATTTTGATTGCTTTTGTTTTTATAACTATAGGATTAAAGAATAAACAAATTTCTACGCATTTTTTAAAAACACATTAATATCCTTTTTCATATTTCCACAATTAAATCAAGATAAAGACTTAGCCCAATAATTTTTTTTTGTGACTGTGTTTTTTTTTTATTTGACAGCAAATTTTATGTTTCAATCAGCTGTTCGAAGTCAAAGTGACAGAAGCGCGCTTTGAGGATCTCTCAACGTAACGCGATGACGCGTCTGGCAAAGCGTGATTGTGTTGCTGCTTTTAAGGTCCAAAGTCAAAAAACATTGTGCTTCTTCCATTGCATCTTTTGTGGCGATTCGATACTGCACAAGCTTTATTCAACCATACAGTTGTTGGTGCTATGAAGCTTTGTCATCTTAACCAAGTCATATCACACAATGGAGGCAGTGCCACCACCGGTGTCAATTGTAGGGAATTATAATCTGCATTGCAACTGGAGATGTCCTCTTGTATTTCAATTCCGGCATCGATTAGGTCTGTTGAGCTGCGTTTTCTTTTAAATGCGATTTTTTGATAAGTGCATTCCTCGAATCCTACTTACTTCTTTTACTTGATTAATTCCATAAGAAGCCTGTTCCTGGTTTTTGGAAAAACCGGTTTTCGTTTTTTTGTTTTTGCTTGATTTGACAACCAAAACAAAATTTAAATTTGTCAACCAAATAAAAAAAGTTCCAAATCTAATAGTGGAGTAAATAAAGCAAATTTTATTAGGGAACCCGGCCGAACAGCTCTGATTTTGATCATTTTTTTTTTTTTCAAACGTCGTTAATTAAAAATTTGCATTGAAATAATTGATTTTGATTTTCTCAAAGACTTTGGCAAATGAGAACTTTAAACATTTGCTATTTAACTTTCAATAAGTGCTATTGAATTAATAAATAAAAAATAACTTTATATTTAAATGTGGAACTTAAGAAAAAAATAGTTAAATTTATTTTTCAAAATTTCTATTAAAAAAAGTTTTTCGAAAATGAAAAACTTTTTAATTTTTTTCATTCCTTTTATAATTTCAAGTCATAATAAGAGTGGCCAAAAAAATTTGAAAAATAAATGCATTTTATATCACAAAAAAGTTTTAAAAAGGACTTGTTAAAATTTTTTCAATAATTTATTTTTTTCAAAAATCGGAGTTTAATTACCATTTTGTTCAAAAACCCTTCACTCAATTTACTTAATTTTAATGTTACAAATATGAATAAGCTTCTAGCCTTTTAAAAATGTATCATTAAATATTATAGGTGTTGCCGTTGGTTCAAATATTTTTTTTTGTGTTTGAAATCAATTTTTGAGAAAATTGCATTTATCGCCTAAACGATGAAAGATTGTCCTTCAGTCCCATATAGTTGTTTTCTTTTAATTGCCAAGACAGTCTTTTGGCATTAGTAAATTTATGAAATTTAAGCAACATTTTTGAAAAAAAAAAATTTTTTGTTCACGAAATCAAAAATCAAAACGGCAACAGCGCCAATTTTTAATCTATAGACTTTAAAGTATTTTTCATTACCGACGTTTGAAAAAAAAGATCATCAAAATCAGAGCTGTTCAGCCGGGTTCCCTAATAAAGCCATTTTTTGAGCATTAGTTACTCCACTATAAGCTTTTTTTAGTTTGATGTTGTTATAAGAGCTCTTAACTCACCCTAAGCAGGAGTTTTGAGGGATGTTTGATGTTGAATATGAATGAAAATTTATAATAATTGTGTGGTTAGTTGGGACAGGGAATTAAAGTTTTAAGGATTTTCAGTTTTTTGTCTCGATCGGTCTTTTTTTGTTCGATGTTTTTTTTTTTTCAATCAATTTTTTTTCGGTTTTTTTTTTATCGGTTTAAAAAGGGAGGGCAAAAAAACCGAAAAAGCCAGTTGACCGAAGCAAAAAACCCAAAACCGGCCGGTTTTTCCCATCCATAATTTTCGCCAGAACTTCCTCGGCCTTTATTTTTCGATCCATATCAGAACCCTTACCAATGTTTTGGAATTTATCTTCGAACTTTTGTGTAGATTGGCAATAAATTTTCCTTAGACATATGCTCGTCAAGAAAAGTGAACTTCTCAACAAGGTTTCAATATTCACAATGAAGTAATTTCCAGTTCGAATTACTCAACAATTTTCCTAGAAAAAAACTACCAAAAAAAAATCATTAAATTGAGTTGTAGAATCTAGCAGGATCAATTTATTGTGCCATCCCTTCCTAATATAAGTATATGACTGTGCATTATCATCATCACCATCATCAACACATCACCATCACGCCAGCCAGCTGTCAGTAGTCAGTATAGTTACCATACATCTCCGCCATATCTCGCCATGTTTAAAAGTAAACCATAGTTGCTATGTAAATGATAAGCACACATGCTGGAAAATCATATTGTGATGATGAGAAGAATGGAGTGGGTGTATAAAAGAGGAAGGGGGGGGGGGGGGAATAGCTCATCATCAAGTCTTCTCAACCCAAACATAGTCACGATATGATGGTATCACTATTGGCAACCTGACATCAACTTGGCATATTCACAACACAGGATAAATTCATCTCTCTAATTGTTTCCTTGGAGCGCTTTTCGCCTTTATATGCAGATTATTTATGTACTGCTTTGTTGGTTATTGGTATTTATTATTTGTCTGTATGTGTATATAATGTGCATTGGGCATATGAAAATTCCAATCCTACTATAATTTCTGACTAAAATTACTCCTACTCTATGGCATCATCAGGATGTGTACCAACATCCTTGAGCTTGAGAGGATGAGGAAATGAGAGATAGAATATTGGACCTCATTCCTGCGTTTGCATCCTCATTCCATTCAAATACATCGTAATATTATTGTTGTACTCTTTCCCCGCACACACACACACTCGTAAACATATTCGGTTTTGTCAATTAACAAAATTATATATGAAGTGATCTTAATTAAAGACTTTCAAAAGCATTCATTATTCTTCGGAGACCGAACTGAACCGAACCGAACGCACAATTTCATATTCATTACACAAAATGTCGTTCGGTTGGACCGTGTTGTATGTATATATACAAAATGGAGGATGTTGATGGGGGATAGTTGGAGTTTCAGTACTCTTCTTTGGCATTGTATATATGGAATAGTGGCTTGTGACTCGGAAAAATAAATTTGTTGCAACACATCCTGTTAAGATTGAGGTATAGAGAAATATCCTAATTGGAAACGAAAAGGTGCTATTGGCAGAGTGAATTTCTCTCAACTCAACCTACAACCTATTTGGTCTCATGGAAGGAGAATAAACTAGTTAATGTGAAACGAAACTTAGTTTTGACGTTATTCTAACTGATGTATGCAATAACCTTTTTAAAGAACATTCTGGTCAAAATAATTAGCAACACAAACTTAATAACAAAACAAGTCTCTGTGAAGTTGACACCCCCAAATGCTAATTTTTTTTCAAACCTGCCTGGTTTGATTGCCCAAACCTAGCCCAGGAAAGCCCAAAATTGTTTTCGTTAGCCCAACCTTAGTTCTATAATTACCTATAACGGAAAAATTTTTTTTGATGATAACGTCTTATAAATCGTTGAACCACCACAAAAAAGTGACGCCATTTTCTCCCGTTCCACTTGAAATTTTTCGAAGTGCGGCAAAAATATCAATTCAAAATTAAAAATAAACTATTAGAGATACAAATATCTTTTATAGCTAATTTGAAAGATAATAATTTAATAAAAATGAAGGATTTTTAAAAATTCCGTAAATAGGGTAAATAGGGGTAAAACAAAATTGCAAATAATTGGCTATTTTCAAAACACGACAATGTAAAGAGTTGAATTTTTTTTATCGATAGATAAATTCATTGCAAGACTGACAATGGTAGAGACAAAAATTTTAAAAAAATTCAAAATCAAGTAATAAATGGTTTTCTAAAACTAAAACATGAGATAGACCTTTGACGAAGTAGTGAATATAGGTAGGGGACATTTTTGACAATTTGAAAAACGTCATTCGAAAAATAATAAAAAAAAACGTTAGGGGTCTAATGTCTATAGATTTTTTTTTAAGTCTCTGCGTTTCGAAATATGAATTTTTGAAAAACACCTACACCGAAAAAAAAATTGATAATAACAGCTATCAAATTAATATTTTTCAGTGACAGAAGTCGTCCAACAATTAAAATATCAATTTTGATATTTTATCATATCATTTTGACATTTTTTAATCTTAGGTGGATAATGAAAATTTCACTTTGACAATTAAAATATCAATGTTGACTAGATTTTACGTTTTAGTTTATTATAATGAAACCTATTTCTTTCTCAAGTAGCACAAAAGTCTAAGATACACCAAAATATTTGGTGTATTTTTTGCACTTTCGTGATATGCATTTTGAATATAAAAAATACACCATTTTCTCGTATAAAATAAACTCCGGTGGTTAAAAAAATATACCGATTTTGGTGTATAAATGGCACTAGTGGTATATTAAATGATCTGTTTTTGGTGAAAATTATCCCTTTGAAATTGAAAAATACACAATAAATCTATGGATAAAATACACCATTTAAATTATTCTGATTTAAAATTTGAACCAAAGTTTATTTTTTATCTCAAACAGTTTGATGAATTCTAATTCACACCATTTCTTATGAAATAAATGAAAATGAATTTTTATTCACTTTCATAATATTGCCATAAGAAACCAATGGTTAAATATGATTTTGTTTGCCAAATTTTAAAACGAAACACATTCTATCTACTAATTTTAGATGCAACCCCCTCTAAAAATCGAGCGCCTCAAAAATGTCAGTGAATTAATGATTTTTTTTTCGATTTTAAGAATCCATTTTTCAAAAATTATAATTTTTGTGTTGTTTTACATTTTTTTAAGAAAAGTTATTTTATAATGAATCGAAAAAACTAAGAATGCGGGACTATTAGGTCGATAAATATACTATTTTAATAAAATAATTAATCGCTGTCTTCTATTTTTAAATGGCGTCCATTGAAAAATATGGCGTCTCCCACATATGCATTTCGGTGAATTTTATGTCCACAGGGACATAACATACACCAAACAGAGTGTACAAAATAAACCGTTTTGGTTGATTTCAGAATCAAATAATTTTATGCACCATTAATGGTATATTATAAAAACAACTGAATATCGGTGTATTTTTTGCATGGAATCTTAAAAAAATGTTGAAATTTTGTACAGAAAAGACAGTGGTATAATTTTTATACCACTAATTTTGAGAAATACACCATATTTTTTCAATTTTCTCAATTTTACACCAAAATTAATGAATTTACACCAATTTATACACAAGTGTGCTACTTGAGTTCTTTTTCTTTTTTATTATTTTTATTATTTTAAGTATTTTCTTTCTTTTTTCAAAACATTACTGAAAGTGAATATTCTTTACAAAATAGTGGTGATATAATTTTTCTATAATAGGTGATATAATTGTTTTGTTATTTTCTTCCAAACTATGTGAAGTAAAATCTTATTGCCGATCAAATTTTCTCAGTAAATCATACATTTTACTTCGAAAAAACACAAAGCGTCTTTAAATAGTACACATTAAGAATTTTTTATTTAATATTTTTCAATAATGTGGCATGAGAAATTGATATGAAAAAATGATAATAAAATATCAAACAAAATTTCCAAAATGTGACATTTAAATATCATCCTGATAATATAAATATTGTTTTAACATTTTAAATATCATAAAACACATTTTATAGAGCTTTTTTGGCTGATATTTAAAAAATGTTAATTTGATATTTAAAAAATGTTAAATTTATATTGGTTTTTTTTTTTTCGGTGTACCTATTTTGAGGTATTTTTGGGTGAGTTTTTATTTTTTTTAATTTTTCGTAGCGTTCAAAAAATCTCAAACTTATAGAACATCTAGTCTATGACCGTGCGCATAAATGTGCAAAAAAATTGGTTTTTTAAATGATTTTTGAACGAATAACGGGAAAAAACCGTTTTTAACCGTTTTTTATTTTATCTTTTTTTCTTCAACAGATAAATGAATGAAATTAATACTGTAGAAAGATAATAAAAAGGATTATATCATTGCAAAATTTCAAGCAATTTTGTAGTCTCAATTTTGAGATAACGGTAAAATAATAAGGTTCTATTTTTCTTTTGATCTAGAGCAGATATAAATTTTATTTACCTTTCATTTAATATATCACAGATAAAAGTACATTCACTACAACCTACACCATGTTAAATTAAAAACTTGCGAAAAATCTCAAAACACCTGTGGCGATCTGTTGATCATGAACAGCCACCAGTTTGGGAAGTAACGTAATTGGAATTCGACATGGTTGGCTTTAAAAAATTCTAACTTTTTTTCTAGCCATCGCAGAAATAAGATTGAAACGTCATATGAAAGGTGAAATAGGTTGTAGGTGTCATTTAAAAAAAATAGAGAGAGAGAAGATAAAATTATATGTTTTTTTTGCTTTTTTGATGAAATTTGATCGAGTTCAAAAAATTCTAGCTCTTTTTGTAGATGTCTATTACACATGATCGATATATATATTTTAAGCTGAAGCAATTAGCTTTTTGGTAGTATAAAATTTATTATACATAGGTTGTTAAATAAAAAAAATGGATTTTTGGGTGATGGAAGTGATTTTTTCACTTTTTTCATAAGAAAAAAAAAAAACTTTTTGTGCATTGTAAAAATTTAACAAGAAATATTTGGCTTTTTAATGTAATAATTTATTTTGTAAGCTTTTAAAATAAAAAAAATTATATTATGGGAAATGAAAAAAAGTAATTTTTTGTAGATTTTTCTTATAAATTCTGATTGTTTGAAATAAATAAATAAACTCTTCAATTGACTCATTTTAAACAAAAGCACACAACCTGTTTTCTTACGACCAGTGAAAGCATTGTTAGGTTTGCACTGTGGTTCAGTTGCCCAATGTTGGCCGAGGATAGCCCAATTTTTTTTCTTCGTTCCACTTTTTTTTTTCAAAAGATAAAACAAAAAACTTTTTTTCATATTAGAAATCGAAAAAAATTGTGATTTTTTTTTTAAATATCTTAAATTTAAAACTGTGGTGTCTTTGCTCAAGGCTAGCTCAGGATAGCCCAATTTTTATTTTCGCTATCCTATGCTTAGTTTAAAAATTATAGAAGCATTAGTTTTTGTTCACTTGACAAAAAAAATAGTACGCATACACCACAGTGACCTTTTTAATTTATAATTATGAAAAAGTAAGTCAACTGGTTTGGGCATTTATTTAGTTCAAAAATTATAAAAAAAAAACTTTTTTCAAATTACCAACCTCTTAAAAAACAAAATTTATTTTTTTTTTTCTAGTGTAAAAATTGTCCTTTTTACACTTTTTCTCTATTAACTATGGTAACTCCAACAAACAAACAAGTTTTTTTTGGAATAATTTTTGAACTAAGGGTGGGCTAGCGAAAAATTTGTTGGAATTACCATAGTTGTTTGAGAAAAAGTGTAAAAACGACAATTTTTACACTGAAAAAAATAAACAAATTTTAATTTTAAAGAGGTAGGTAGTTTGAAAAAAGTGTCTTTATTATAATTTTTGAGCCAAGGGTGGGTTAACGATGTAATTTTTTGGAATTACCATGGTTAATGGAGAAAAAAAGTAAAAGTGTAAAGTGTAAAAAACCAAAAAAAAAATCTATGTGGTTTTTAAGGTGAAATGAAACAAATCAACCTGAGCTTTTTAACAGAAATGTGATGTAGACTACATTCAAGCAAGTTAAAAATATAATTCAAATAAATAACATTTGAGTTGAAATGCTCACACCAGTGGATTTACTTTTTCTAAATTATAAATTAAAAAAGGTCACTGTGGTGTATGCGTAATATTTTTTTTTTTTTTTTTGTCAGGTGAATAAAAACTAATGCTTCTATAATTTTTAAACTAAGCATAGGATAGCGAAAATAAAAGTTGGGGGCTATCCTGGGCTAACGTTGGGCAAACGAACAACAGTGCAAAACTAACAATTTTTACACTGAATACAAAAAAAAAATAATTTTTAAGATTTTTGAGGTGAACAAAAAAAAAATGGGTTATAATTTTAGAACTAAGGGTGTGCCAACGAAAAAAAATCTTGAGCTATCCTGGGCTAACTTTGGGCAATCGAACCAGCCATCAGGTTGATTGAAATAAGGCTCGTCGGGCATTATTTCGGGTTTTCCATGGAAATAAAGCCGCATTTCAAATGGGGACTTATTTCGTAGGGCGTTATTTTGCGTTATCCTTTTGGAGTTACTTGAAAGTGACCCAGATCTCTTATTGAATTCGAGCCACCAAAAAACAAAATGAGTTAATCCAACCGCCATTTGAGTCTATTAGGGAGCTTGACATTATTGGATTAGTAGATACTCTGGAAGCTTCGAAGATGTTATGATTGTTATCTCAAACTTTTTTACAGTGTATAACTGATTACAAAAGGAACCTACATTATAAGTAAAAATGAATAACTCCAAAAATGCTCCCAAAAACGATGAGCAAAAGTTACATAAAAGGGACCCATACAGAAATGGTTATCTTTTCAAAGAAGTATCCCATATCTCCTTCCGCAATGGAGTAAAATCATTCAGATTTTAAATTTAAAAACAGGGAGTTTTTTACCCATACTACCTTGAGCTATGGTGGTTAAATACTATTTTTGGTTGGAAATCCATGAATATTTCAGCCATCACATCCACGCAATTAATACAAACAAAAGTAGTTAATTTTTTGTTTTTAATTTTCACGCTATATACACAAGACTGTGTGGGTGTTGTTGTTGACATGTGCGATGCGCGGTTTCTGTTTTTGATATTAAAAAATATATACTTTTTTTTATTAAATTTTACCTTTGACATAACTTTCAAAAGCAGCAATTAAGTAGGTGAAATGTGGCTTTATATTTCTTTGGATATAATAAATTTTATCAAAGATACACACCTCACACTTATGTATATTAATTTCATGGAAAGATGTATAATACTTCATTACCATTTCTAACTACTTGAAGAATCTCAAAATTATAATATATTCAGGATTGAAGGTATTTAAGAGAGTTTTTAAGCGCTGTTTAAACATAATTAAGCAATTTAATAAAATTTAGTTAGGAGAAATGTGGAGGATTTTTACCTGTACATTGTACCTTAAGGGTTGTAAGTTATACCTTCTTTTTGTGTGATTTGAAAGGAATGTTAGAAGGAATTAACATCGAACGATAAAATGTTGTATAAAAGTTTTAATTTAGATTCAACACGGAGAAAAAAGACCACATAAAAACAAGTGGATTCCACATTATATAAGCGGATTTATGCATGGTTTTTTCACAAGATGATTTCCATTTTGACGGACAAATCTTCTTAATTTTCTAAATGCCCAAATTTAAAAGAAATCAACTTAATTTAAGAGGAAATCATTTTGTTTTAATGTGGAAACAATTTTATTAAAAATAAAAAAACTGACAGCCACTAGGAATCGAACCTGCAGCCACTAGAGAAGTTAACCTTCAAATTAACAGAATTTAAGCGGATTCCTCTTATTTGAAGCGTATTGTTTTAAGAGGGCGAGATTCTAGGTGGGCATTATTTTATTTCAAGGTGCCCTTTTTTTCTCCGTGTACTCTGCCAAAAACATTTCGTTTTTTTCTCCTGCATTGTCGAGCATTATTTAATTAATTAAGATGCGTCTAATAAAGTTAGTCATATCAAATGAAGACCGTACAAAATGTATGTTAAGTCCTTTAAAAGGACCCAGGAGCGACTACTATCACTAACAGCGCGCATTTGGTGTTTTGTGATTGAAGGCATGACTCAGCCATCATGTACTCAGTATTAACTGCGTCAACAAGCACCTCACCAGTCACCACGGTACACATAAATGTTGTACAAATATTAAATCCGTGGATCAGCAACTTTAATCTTCTGAAAGCGAAGGTTTAACACTGGGTTAAGGTCCTTATATATATATATGTAAAAAAAGCCACATCCATGCTTGAACGGAAGTTGATCCGCAGCTTATCCGCTGAAATTAAGGTTACCATTCGTCCTCCTGTTGGGGGGTCTATCCCACATTTACATCTCAAGAACTAATTTGCCCCCCATAACTGAAAATGTGAATGCCCCCCTTTTTTTAAGCATCCGTAATTTATTTTTATTTTAGTGCAATATTTTTATTCGAACAAACGTATTCCAGTTCTGAATACATTGCACATCCATCATTGCTATCAAATGATGTACAAATGTACATAAAATCTGTTTTTATAATAAATTAAACATCGTTATTAAAGGTTTGATCACAAAACGAAGTATGCCATTTGATTTCTTGTATGAAAAGGAATATTGAGAAATAAAAATTTTGAAAATTGTTAGAGCCGTTTTATTTTTAAATTAATTTTTTATATTGTAACAAAAACAATTGGTATGCCATTTTGAAGAAATTATTAATTTACACATAAAAACAAAATTTCGAAATATTTCAAAAACCAATTTTCAAAAAATTGATTTTTCAAAAAAAAAAAAAATTGAAATATTTTTTTAAAAATCCAAAAATGTGATTTTTGAAAATTTTCTAACATTTTAATATTGCGGTTAATGAAACGCTTTTGCATAAAAGTTATCGTTGAATCGGGTTAGTTTTGTAAGAGAAATTTTGAAACCAAAAAAACCGTTCTATGGCAGGTACCGTTAGTAACCTTTCAAAAAAAATTTTTTTGTAAATCAAAAGTTGCGTCTTGTTGGCAACATTATACAAAAACGTTTGAGCCGTTTTCGAGTTATTTGATATATTTTGAAAAATTTGTATGGAGGTACAATTTCTAAGTGAGATATAAGAAAACAAAAAAAAACTGTGTTTTGTTTTATACAACCGTACATTATGCCAATACTAATTTTTTTTTTTTTTAAGAAGCAAAGTAAAAAAAAAATTGATGACGATAGAGGAAACCACCATTTTTTCAATATTTCGTGTGTTTTTCTTTTGTTGCAAAACTGCCTGTATTCTTTCGGGAACTATTTTTTTAACTGAATGAGTTGTTGTTCCGTGCTTGTAATGATTCAGCCACTCACCTCTTAGCTTTTCCAGCAGTTGGTATGAGGTTTTCTGCAGCATTTCGCTAAGAACCCCCAAAGAGCGTTATTTGTGGAATTCATCCCTGAAAAATTACTAAGCCTGTTTATTCTTTAATTTTTCTTACTTGGGAAGTACGTGACATTCTAGCGTTATAGTAGAAAGCGGTTATAATAATTACTGTACAGAAAAAAATAAAATAAAATTAGTTTTTAGCGTAAAAAAATTGTGAAAATTTTCATCGGTCATAATCATGTGGCCACCTACTGTAGTTACGCGAAAAATATATACCTCAAAAAAAGATTCAAATAAATGCCATTCATTTCTAGCTTCATTTTTCCTTTCTTTATGCTGGTACCTTTCCTAACACAAAAAAACCCTTTTTTACATTTATATTAATTTTCTCACAAAATATGTCATGGATATACCTAAATTACATGAATAATTTTTAATATTACACACATTTTTACTTCACCCTTGTATCGTCACCAACCATCACCATCCGGGGTAGATTTCGTTTTTTTTTCATTAAATTCATAAATCCGGGTCAGAAAATTCCTTGTGCCTTGTTAATTTACCCTAATTTATTGTCAAAGAAGAATATAAAACTAAAAAAAAAAAGATACATTTTGCCATTTGTCAAAAAATCTAGAGGTCCTTTTCTAAAATCAGAAATTTTGTCGTCCTTTATTACAAACTATGGAAATTAATATTTAGCCATTAAAATTCTTTGAATGAAATTAAAAACAAAACATAAAAAGACTTTTAGGAAAAGCACAGAAAAAAAAACAAGTTCGTCAACCAAAAAAAGTTTCCTAAAAAACTAGGGGGAGACAAAAATGTAATAAACAGAAAAATAAGTCCTTGAATGTGCACGAGTGCGTAGATACGGACTAAATGTATATTATATTTTTCAAAAATTATTATTAATCCACAAAAGCTTTTAAAATTATATTTACAAAAAGAAAAATAAAGAAAAACAAAGTTAGAAAGAGAAAGAGCTCTTAGAAAATCCAAATTAAATTCTCAACTTGGGCAAAATTCACAAAAGGACTTCATCAACTTTATATGACAATCCCTTCATAAAAAAGACTGACGACACGATGCTGCAAAAGCAAGAAAATCATCCCTCTTCTTATTTCCAAAAAAAAGGACTTTTTATTTCATATTTTTTTTATCCTGTGCTTGTTTTTTCTCTATGCGTGTGTGGGATTTTTTGAATACATTTTGTCCTTGTCTAATAAAACAATTTGATTTATTTATAAAAAAAAAATACAACAAAAAAATCCTCCACACATAACATCAATCGTTCATCCCAGAGATTCCCAGATGTTATGCGTGTTGATGATATTCCTTCGACCTATATTCACTTGGCAGCGGCTTAACAGATTCTCCACCAGACCCGCCTTATTGCCGCAATGTTTTTCTAAATAAATCCTCTTAAATTCTCAAATTGTTACTGAAAAGTTCAAATGTTAAAAAAATGTACTGAAAGCATGTTTGTCGTAAGCGTACATATACGTAACGCATACGAAACAAAGTAACGTAATTATTCTGTTATGTTTAAGTTAAGCAGAGTAGAAAATAACTAATTATAAATAAGCTTTTTTGGAAGAGGTAAATAAATATAGTATGTATACAAGGCAAAAAGGCGTTGGTTTGCATTCATTGACGTGAGAAGGAGGAAGTCATGTGTTTGTGTACACTGTACAGTTAGGAGCTTGAGTTACACATAACCTTAAAGTTGGGCTGGAGGTACTAGGGGAATTACATAAAAGGCTCTTTTATAAGTTGAAAAATTTTTCTCAGTGCAAAATTGCTAAAATTCAATATTTTGATACCCTTTTTGGGCAAAGTTTCTAGCTTTCTAGGTGACGGAGAAATGATTGGTAAGAATGTTTTTGGACAGTTTTTTTTTTTTAATTTTGTTTAACGATGACTACGTACCTACTATATCCTGTTTTGGAAAAGCACCTTTATTAATTCGGGGATGTCAAAACCTTGCTCAAAAGCTCGGGTTCTTGCGATGAATCCTGAATGCAACATTTCTGACCTTGTCAATTTTGGAAATAAACGATGCCAGTTACAACGAAATCCTGTGAGAAGAAATCATGGTTATGGGTAAGATTGAGAAATAGTAACGTTGCTATTAATACCAGAGTTACTCAAGTAGCACACTGGTGTATAAATTGGTGTAAATTCATTAATTTTGGTGTAAAATTGAGAAATTTGAATAAAATGGTGTATTTATCAAAAAAGATGGTATAAAAATTATACCATCATCTTTTCTGTGCAAAATTTCAACATTTCTTTTAAGATTCCGTGCAAAAAATACGCCGATATTCAATTGTTTTTATAATACACCATTATTGGTGCATAAAATTATTCGATTCTCAAATGAACCGAAACGGTATATTTTGTACACTCTCTTTGGTGTAGGAAGTACACCCTGTGGACATAAAATTCACCAGACTGCATAATACTCCAGTCAAAGCGTCATTTGACCTTGCGATGAGAGGCACTGTCTGTTTTTATTTCATGGATCGATGGGGGTATATTTAAAAGGCTTAAACCCAATTTCTCACCACCTGATCATTCTTTTTAGCGGAGTTATTCACAAAAATGCATTTTTTGGGATATTTTACTTCTAAGCTAATATCTTTGCTCCAGATTATCGTAGACCAAAAAATAAACATACATTCTCTTCCTTATAATATTTTCTATCGTTGTATGTAATTTCATTGTATTTGAGTGAGTAAATATAAAATGGCAGCCATTTAAAGTCAAATTCTTGTTGTTAAAAAACACATTTTTGTCATTATTTCGAAAAAAGCATATATAATGATTGACATTTTTCTAACTTATTTTGTAGCCCTATTCATGTCCTGCATTTTACAGAAAAAATGAGCTCTTTATCACCAAAGATGGCCGAGCTATTGATAAATGAACGCATGCAAAAACGGTGCGAAAACACCCAAAAATATCGTTTTTTGGGAATAACTCGACTTCAGAATGTCCTACGGCAAAAAATAAAGCAATGAATTGTTCGTTACAACATTTTCTATCAATTTAGTGCACAATCTTTTTGTTGAAACAAATAAAAAATAAGTAATATTAAGTCAAAGTCGTTTTTTTGTTTAGCAAACTCTTGCCTTATTATTTTGCAAACGGTGCGAGTATTGGCTAAGAAAATAAAATATTATTGTAGTCCTTTAAATTATCTACAATTTAAAAAAAAAATTAGCTCTCTACGACCCACACGAGCCGAGAAATTAATTTTTTAAAAAAGGTCCAAATGACCAACGAAAAAACATAAGACAAATTCTCTTATAACAAGAAACAATGAAAACAACCCTCTCACTGAGAACTAGTATTCGAATCATAAACAAGGGAAATTTTTTTGAATTTTCGTACGGATTAATGCTTTCTTAAAATTATAATAACTCGGCTCCCGTGGGTCGTAGAAAGCTAATTTTTTTTTTAAATGTAGATAATTTAAAGGACTACAATAATATTTTATTTTCTTAGCCAATATTCGCACCGTTTGCAAAATAATAAGGCAAGAGTTTGCTAAACAAAAAAACGACTTTGACTTAATATTACTTATTTTTTATTTGTTTCAACAAAAAGATTGTGCACTAAATTGATAGAAAATGTTGTAACGAACAATTCATTGCTTTATTTTTTGCCGTAGGACATTCTGAAGTCGAGTTATTCCCAAAAAACGATATTTTTGGGTGTTTTCGCACCGGTTTTGCATGCGTTCATTTATCAATAGCTCGGCCATCTTTGGTGATAAAGAGCTCATTTTTTCTGTAAAATGCAGGACATGAACAGGGCTACAAAATAGGTTAGAAAAATGTCAATCATTATATAAGCTTTTTTCGAAATAATGACAAAAATGTGTTTTTTAACAACAAGAATTTGACTTTAAATGGCTGCCATTTTATATTTACTCACTCAAATACAATGAAATTACATACAACGATAGAAAATATTATAAGGAAGAGAATGTATGTTTATTTTTTGGTCTGCGATAATCTGGAGCAAAGATATTAGCTTAGAAGTAAAATATCCCAAAAAATGCATTTTTGTGAATAACTCCGCTAAAAAGAATGATCAGGTGGTGAGAAATTGGGTTTAAGTCTTTTAAATATACCCCCATCGATCCATGAAATAAAAACAGACAGTGCCTCTCATCGCAAGGTGAGGCCCTTTTTTCCGACGCTTTGACTGGAGTATAAGTGGGAGACGTCATATTTTTCCATGGCCGCCATTTAAATAATAAAGACAGCGAATAATTATTTTACTATAATAGTACTATATCGGCCTAATTATCCCGCATTCTTACTTTTTTCGATTCGTTTATATTATAATAAGAGAACGCTTCTAAAAAAAATGTAAAAACAACAAAAAAAAATTATTGTTTTTGAAAAACTGATTTCTAAAATCGAAAAAAAAAAATCATTAATTCACTGAAATTTTCGAGGCGCTCGATTTTTAGACGGGGTAGTATCTAAAATCAGTAGATGGAATTTGTTTCGTTCTTAAATTAGGCACTCAAATTCATATTTAATCATTAGTTAATTGTATTGTGATAGAGAATAATTTATTTTCATTTATTTCATAAGAAATAGTGTACATTCTAATTCATTAAACTATTTAAGGTTAAAAAATAAACTTTGGTTCAAATTATAAATCAGAATTATTTAAATGGTGTATTTTATCCATAGATTTATTGTGTATTTTTCAATTTCAAAGGAATAATTTTTCACCAAAAACCAGTTCATTTTTTATACCACTAGCTCTATTTATATACCAAAATCAGTTTAATTTTTTAACCAGCGGAGTTTATTATATACGAGAAAATGGTATATTTTTTATATTCAAAATGCATATCAAGAAAGTGCAAAAAATACCCCAAATATTTTGGTGTATTTTAGACTTTTGTGCTACTTGAGTATGCGCGTCAATGTTATGAAAAACCAAAGCTATGAAGAACCAAAGTTATGAAAAGCAAGAGCTATGAACGCCAAAGCTACACGGAGAAAAAAAGGGCATCTTAACCCTCTGTCGGCACACGGGTGCGAATTTGGCAGGTCAAAAAAAAGTGTCTTTATAAGGGTGAAAATACATTTTTTTGGAATTGTGAATATAGTATTCGAATTCTTCGGAAAATTCTACATCAATTTCATATATGATTCTCCATAAAATAGTGAGACCGAAAAAAGTTCTAGCGCCATTAAAAAGTATAAACCAAATTCGCAAAAAAGAGGTGTGCCTACGGAGAGTTAAAATATGATGATGTCTACCTTAAAATAATACGATGACTACTTAAAATAAGTGGAATCCACTTAAATTTAAGGTGCACTTAATTCCATTTTTATCTTTCCAGCAGTGAGATAAAACGATGGTAAGGTAAACGCCTAGTGTCACAAAAGTTGTAGGTTCGATCCCCATTTAATTAAAATGTTTCCACATAAAAATAAGATGGTCTTCCGCTTAAATTAAGTGGATTTCTTTAAAATTTGCGCTATCAAGAAATTAAGATGATTTTTCCGCTTTATTTAAGACGGAAGTCATCTTGGCAAAAAAAACATGCAGAAATCCGCTTAATTTAATGTGGTTTCCGCTTGTTTTTAGGTGGTCTTTTTTCTTCGTGTATAAAACGTAGGTATTTTTTTTTTTTAGATTGGCAAGGGCAACCATTGAGAGGAACGATATAAGGAGTGGTTCAGATCAGGAGGGATATACCAAAAAGCTAGATCGTGTAGGTTGGGTCGAAACACGAAAAAAATCGTATGGGACGGGGGTCTTCTAAACAAATAATCATTTTTATCAAAAAACAAAACCGACTTCCATGGATCAAAACTGTGTTTTATGGTTTTTCTAATAGCTTTTATGGCCAGAACTGAACACTGCGGGAACCAGCTTCCCAATATAAAAAGAATTATCAAAATTGGTTCACTCAATCTAAAGTTATGAGGTAACAGACGAATTGAATACCTCCTACTTTTTGGAAGTCGGTAAAAAAAATTCTACTGTCCCTAAGATTGCATATTGCATATCAGCTCCGTAATAAGTGTCCTAACAGGATCCTGCCTCATAGGTAGACATGCCGTAAGACTAGGCGTCACAGTGCAGTATTTTGACCTAAAACGTGGCCATAAATCGAATTTCTCAATTTTGCCCCCCCTGTATTAAGCTCAAGTCCCATAACAAGTAGATAACCAAGCAACTTTTTAGTAAAGTCTATCTATAAATTGGTCAACCCAGTTCGCGACCAATTTTTGCGATTTTTATAAATAAAAGTGAACTTTCTAAGTGTTTTTTTTTTTTTTTTCAAGTTAAAAGTGATTTTGGTGAAAATTTTTGTTATGGATAATGACAATCAAGGTATTTATAGCATTTAAAAAAAAAATTAATTGTATTATGCAACTCTATTTTTTAGGTATACGGAGAGGTTGAAGTACCTACACACTTAAAAAATTTTCACTTTTTTCGTTGTTTTCTTTTAATATTAGTGTTTTTAAAATAGCCCAACACACCGCAACATGGTCTAATCTATATATTATTAAACTGCTAGATATGTAGAACAATATTGCGTTTCAAGAGTTTGCCCGAGTTTTAATGATAAAAAAAAAGGTCCATAGTACTGCAAAATTTTATACAGAATCAATTAATAAACGAAAAAAAAATATTTTTCTAAATTTCATCTTTAAAACTTAATTTCTGAAAAACAACTTAATGAAACAACTTGAGTCAAAAAACAAAATAAAGAACAAACTATTAGCTTTAAGAAAAGTTATAGCACAAGACTGTAATTGATTTTTAATAATTTTTATTTTCATGGCTAATCAGGAGGTAAGTAATTAAGTGGGTTTTACTGTAAAGAAAATGAAAATTTTTCCTTCAAAATATCTTTTTAGTCATTTGGTACATCTTTCATGTGAAAAATGTGTCCAAATATGTATTTTTGGTATTTTTGGCCCAGTATTAGACCAAAATACCGCACTGTGCGTAGTCTCAAACGACTTCCGTAGAAGTTGTTTTGATGAAGAAGAAGAAAAAACAACCCAACATCTTCTCTGCTTATGTCTTGCTCTTTCCAGTAAACGCAAATTACACTTGGAAAAATTCTTTTTAGAAGATACTAGTGACATACTCAAGCTTCACTGCTTTATTAAAAGCTCCAACTGGTTTAATTAGTGAGTGGTATAAGTTGTCAGTTTTTTCACTGACAACCAATTCTACCTAACCTAATCTAACCTAACCTAGCTAAGAAGATGAATTATTGAAGGACTTTTTCGAAACATTTTTTTACATACATTTTTTTTTACTGAATAGAAGTTCTGGATTGCAATACTAAAAATTTCCAAGCTTGTTTGAATAACTGCTATTATTTATACACAAAAAAATCGATATTTTGAAGTTTCAAAATGGCGCTCAATCGAAACTAGGTTTCGATAAGCTTACTACTGGACATCAAACCTTACAAACCACCTAATCTCTCTTTTGTTTTCAATCAACAAACTCCCAATCAATATAAAGTGGCAATCAATTGCAATTCTATTTATTTCTCTTCAGTTAATTTACACAGGTGAAATAAAAATTATAATAAAATTCATTTAAAAAGAAAAAAAAAATTTAAAAAAAACTTCTTTCTGGGTAAAAAACCTTCCCATTTACTCTTAGCCTCTTCCACATCCATGTATAGGTACATAAGACATCCATATCTCCGCACTTTACCTTCAAAAAAAAACCAACAAAGAAAGATGCAGCAAAGAAAAACCATCATTTGTCGGTTTCCATTTTAGTTGTTGATTTTTCTTGAAAAAAAAAAAAACAAACAAATTACATGGAATAGGGTAGGTAGGGGCGACAGAGGTGAGGTAAATAAGAACAAAAAAAAAATAAGCAACCTATAGATACAACATTGAATCCACACACGCCAGCATTAATTTTCGATAAAATTTCAGGTGAGAGGAGGAGACGGGCAGGGAGTTTGTTTTTGTTTGCATAGATTCTTAAACGGACACAATTTTCTCTGAAAAACTCCCCAGGGTCGCGTATGCAGAAAAGTCCTTAAAAAAACCAAAAAAAAGTTCAAATTTGTATTCCCTTTCCCAACCCTGGTGCTCCAGCAATTGCATTTCTTCCTAAATATACAAAAATCCAGAACACTCTTTTTGTATCGGAAACAAGTTTTTAAATTAAGGGTGACGAGGGGAGGATTGTTCTGTATACTCTCTGGCATTGCTACGTGCTCGTGTGGTCCTGGATGCAACCAACCACCCACAACATCTCCAGCCCCTGAAGCATCCCACATTAAAGAAAGGAAATTCTTTCACCGAAATATGTGTATATAATCAACACACACACTTGCAGATGGAGTATGTATGTGTATAAGCACATACAAACGCATACATACATAAATAGCGGCCGAAGGGAAAAACCTATGTGCCTGTTTATATACCAACCGGGCGTTGGTATTTATATATATTAACTGTAACCCTGTATGTGTGTAAGTGTGTGTGTGTAATAGATGCTAAAGGGAGATGACTATAATATACAGCATCCAGGGTTAAAAAAAAGAGGGTGGCAGGAATCACCACATTTGTAGTGGTGTATCGGAGGATTTAATCATTTTTTTTTTTCGTTCAGCAGCAGATGGTGCTTTCATATAAGTTGCCTGTGTATCCTTGTTCGAGCAAAAGATTAATTATACGGTGAAAAAAAAAAAAATTACACATAACCTCTAAGATTCATTCACAATGGAAAGTCCGGGTATTGTGATTGTGAATTTTTACAACTGTAACCCCATTTTTGGGCGCCATCTAGTGGGAGAAATTTAAATATTCTTTGTATAGATACCTATTTTAAGTATAAGTTTGTTCCTTTATTCGGGATGAGGTTGGTTTGAGGGTTAAAAATGAGTGCACCGGGTGCCGTTATAGTGATATGCAAATTAGATAACTGAAAGCTACAAACATATTTATTTATATGAAAAAGGGGTTGTTGATATGATAATATTCTGTTCCTGATGATGCTCGCTCTATGCTGACATAGAGAACTCTCGTTTGTTACCTCTCTCTACCTATACCTTTTATTTTGCATACTTTTATAGTAGGTAGGGTATAGAGAGATATAGGGTGTAGGTACACTTCGCGTCACTTGAATAGAAACAACATTTTTTCTTTAGAAAATAGCGATTGGCGCTTTGGTGAGGTAACTTAGTAGATTTTTGGTTTTGCATTTTCAAAGAGGAACTTTTGACAAACAATGTTGTAAAAACAAAAAACCCAAAACAGAAACCGTATGGCTTCTAGTTGCGTTTTTTTCGCATGACCTCACAAAAAACAGTGTTTTTTTTGCGTCACTTGAATAGAAACAAGCTCTTAAATTAGAAAAAAATGATGAAAAATCATGGAAAACACTAATTATAGTAAAGCAATATTATGCTTTGACATTATTTGCACATTATAACCAATTATGGGCTACGAGCTACCAATAGGCACCACAGAAAATACATAAATAAAATTTAACATTGAAAATGCACTTCTACTGTACACAATCGTGGACCTAATTGGAGAAAGTGATAAAAGTGTTTGGTAACTTCTTACAAATTAAGAAAATCACATTTTCTACAATTTAAGGATTGAATAAGTGAAATAAACTTTCGTTTTTATCCGGAATGCATCTGTTTTGTTTTTATTGCGTTGTTTTTTCTTGAACTATCCTTGTGCAATCTCTAAGACGGTTGTTCTTCCACGTTCCTTAACTTGCCAAGAGCTTCTACCATTATTTCTTTGTAAAAGTTAGCATCTGTTTTTGAAGCGTGAAGCTTCAATTTAGCTATTGCACATCATAAAAACAAAGCGTATTACTATAACACATTTTAGTGCCCTTTATTGGCGATGCGATAAAGGTTATTCTTTTATAAACCAATGAAATAGGACTAATATTAACGTGGTCCATCTGAGTTGTTATGTTTTCCTTTAAAAAACCAATCTTTACCTCACTACTTTTCAGTTCGAATGCAACTATAAAATAGTTAACTTTTTTGTAATCTTAGAAGAACTTAAAATATTGTTATTTTGCATTTTGAGGCTTTTTTAATGTTGTGCACCTTTTATAACTTCCAGGATGGAACAAACCAACACGTTTCCATAGCACTAACACCACGTTTTTGACCGATTTTAGCGGCAAAGTGAAGAAAATTGCAGCTAGTTTTTAAGTTATTTTTTTCTCTGCTCGTGACTTGGGTCTCACCTGTCTTATTATTTGATTTGATCACTAGTTTACGATATTTTAAAATTTATCTCATCCAAATTTGGCAAATTTTCCTATATCTTTCTCGATTTTGCATAGTGCAGGTGCATTTTCAATGTTAGCTGCTATTTATGCATTTTCTGTGGTGCCTATTGGTAGCTCGTAGCTCATAATTGGTTATAATGTGCAAATAATGTCAAAGCTTAATATTGCTTTACTATAATTAGTGTTTTCCATGATTTTTCGTCATTTTTATCTAATTTAAGAGCTTGTTTCTATTCAAGTGACGCAAAAAAAAACACTGTTTTTTGTGAGGTAATGCGAAAAAACGCAACTAGAAGCCATACGGTTTCTGTTTTGGGTTTTTTGTTTTTACAACATTGTTTGTCAAAAGTTCCTCTTTGAAAATGCAAAACCAAAAATCTACTAAGTTACCTCACCAAAGCGCCAATCGCTATTTTCTAAAGAAAAAATGTTGTTTCTATTCAAGTGACGCGAAGTGTATGTATGTATAAAGAGGGTGCAAATAATGGAAATAATTTTATATATTAGGTATTCGTTTGGCTGCATTTGATGCGATATATGTGACGGAGATTGCACAAGAGGATGACGATAAGGACGATATGACGATGATGATGAAGACTGACAGTGATTCTATTATTTTGAATTTTTTTTTTCTTTTCTTTTCTGTTTTTTTTTTTTTATTATTTTACTTTTTTGGGATATATGCGTTTTTAATGGAAGGGAGATTAGCTTATGGATTTTATTTTATATGAAATATAGGTAGACAACGAGAACAATAAAAAAATACGTAGGTACTTTGCATTTGAATTAAAATTTACCATCTGCTCGAGTAAAATAGAAAAAAAAAATAATAAATACGGTTGTGGCATTTGATGGATATTTATTATAAACAATGCATACGAATGTGGCAAAATTCTTTAAAAAAATACAGGGTTTGAAAATATATTTAAAAAAGGATGCTTTTTTCCTAAGTTCTAATCCATCATATAGCAACTTTTAGTTCTTCTTCCAAAAAGCAAATTATAAAAATGCGAACAACTCTTGCATTTTATTTTTTTTTTTCTTAAAATTCATCTTCCTTGTTGTTAAACGATATTAAAAATAAAATTCTTCCATTCCACCTCAAAATCGCTTTCACAAGAATTAATAAAATCAACCAAATCACTATTTAGTTTTAAATATGTGTTGTTTCTAACTTAGTTAGTATCTAAAGGTAGTTGACTGGGTTTAGACTCGACTTCAAATTTGGTACAAATCTAAATTCTGTTCAAGTTAAAAATTTAAAACTACCTTGTGATTTTATACTTGAATTTATCAATTCTTGTAAAAGTGTTTTTGAGCTGGTAAACGAAGAATTCCATTTTTAATATCGTGTAGGTACCAACAATGAAAATGAATTTTAAGAATTCTTCATTGTAATTTTTAAAATAATTTTGGACTAAAGGAATAAAATGTAAAGTTGTTTTAGAGTTATTTTTTGACGTGATAACGTCTTATAAATCGATGAACCATGGCAACCACCACAAAAAAGTGACGCCATTTTTTAAAGTTAAACTCTCGCACTTTCGCAGTGCGGCAAAAAATTTCAATTCAAAATTAAAAATAAACTATTCGAGATACAAAAATCTTCTATAGCTAATTTGAAAGATAATAACCTAAAGCTTAATCCAAATGAAGGATTTTTAAAAATTCCGTCATTTAATAGGGTAAACAGGGGTAAAACGGAAAGATGAAATTTGGGCTTAAATCTAAACGCAAAGTCGTAGAGAATTGATTTTTTTGCTATAGATAGATGAAATTAACTTAAGAATAACTGCATTTAAGAAAAAATTCTAAAAAATTTTGAAACTAAGCTATAACGTTTTGTTTGAACGTTGTACACGTGTTGGGGCTATGACAAAATGATGTAAAGGAAATTTTTTTTGACAATTCTAAAGATGCCAGGTGAAAGATGAGGGAAAAAAAATTAGGCGTTTGATACGGATTTTTTTCCAACACTGTGCGTTTCGAAACATGAATTTTTGAAAAACACCTTGTTTTTTAGGGGTATTTTTGGGTAATTTTTGATTTTTAGCTTTTTTTTGGAGCGTTCAAAAAGTCTCAAACTTATAGGACATGTAGGTTTTGCATACATGTGCAAAAACTTGAAATCGTTTAGTGAGTTTTGACTGAATAACGGAAGAAACAAGTTTTTAAAAAACACGCTTTTTGACCGTTATTAACCGTTTTTCATCGTTTTTTATTTTTATCTTTAATAGATACAGGAATAAAGTATGTGGAGTAATGATAGACCATGACTACGACTATATGTGTATAGGTGAAATAATAAGCTTTCACATGGTATATTTTTTTTATAAGTTGTCAAACAAAAAATTGATTCCATAGCCTGGTAACATAAAAATAAATGTTTTTTTGCTTTTTTTAATGAAATTTGATCGAGTTCAAAAAATTCTAGCTCTTTTTGTAGATGTCTCATAGACCTGATTGAAATATATATTTTGAGCTAAGACAATAAGCTTTCAGATGGTATAAAATATATAAAGTATAGGTTGTTAGGGAAAAAATGGAATTAATGACATGAGAAGATAAAGATTCATGTTTTTTTTGTTTCTTTTTGATGAAAATGATTGTTTTCAATAAATTATTTTTATACTTTTTGCCAATTGTAAAAATTTAAAAATGGCTTTTATTTTAAGAAGAAATACTTGGCTTTTAAGTTGCATAATTTTTTTTGCAAACTTTTAAAAAAATTAATATAATGAGAAAATAAAAAAGGTATTTTTTTGGCTTTTTCTTGTAAATTATGATTGTTTTAAAAAAAGTAAACGCTTCAATTGACTCATTTTAAACAAAATCACACAACCTGTTTTCTGACGACGTTATCACGTAAAATCATCGTCCGTAAACCGGCTTTACAGACATCTTCTTTTTCGATTACAAAACATTGAAATTTTTAGAATAAGATGATTTTAAAAACATAACATTAATTGTACTTATTTTATAATCTTCCTTAACTCAATTGTCAATACTTCATTTATTAATTTTCGTTATAGAAAAAGCTAAAACCTTAATTTCAATTAACATTACAAACATTATAATATCTTTATGAGCAATATTTTTTAAATTTTTTTTCGAAATTGGAATTGTTGGTAGATAATTGTTCCACTAAGATTTTGAAATATCATAAATTTATGTTTCCAATATTTGTTTGGAAAAAAAAATGATTTTGGAAAAAAATGTAACGTTGTATAAGAAGTTTTGCAAAAAAAAATTAACGTTGATTTAATTCAATGTACCCAAAATCAGCGTTTTTGACCTGTTAATATTCAAGTATTTCAAAAACGTGAAATTTCGACTTCGGATTCGAACTCAGCAAAAAAATTCTACAAAAAAGTATGGTTTGGTTCAAACGTACATATCTAATTAATACCTACCTACATAAATTTTTGAAAAAAATACTTTTATTTTTTTTTTTAATTTTTGTGTTTGAAAACTATTAAAACTCATATCCAATGGTCGGAAAAAGTATTTTGACAAAATGAACATTTTTCTAACTGATGAGAATAATCTGTAAACATAAAATAAGGAAGTTGACGGTTATTTATTAAGTTTATTATGGTGAATCTCATGATGGTCAATGCCAGTCATATAGTTGGTATTATGCTTCGAGGCTGCATTTTTTGTATAAAAAGTAGATACTAATTTTTTTAGGGAAAAAAATATTTTGACAAACGTTTTTTTTTCAACGTTGGTCACCAAAAACTTTGTTAGTAAAAGTACCCTTTGCATTGAGCTCTAAGAAGACAGTTTTGCCATATTTATGGGAAGATAATACAGTACTTAATACAATACTTAATTTAGTTCTCAAAGGGACATGTTGTTGTGCTTTTCGCTTCTGGAACGAACTTGACCAAATTTTTACGGAACTCTAACAATTCCTTTGCGTTTCCCGGATCATTGAGATACAAAATTTGTGGGAATGTGGTCCATAAAACTTTGTTTTTGAATGAAAGAAGCATACCAATATTTTCCTTTGAGAATTCAGTTTTTTTTTTTTCAATTTTTGTTTTATGAGGTAAGTACTGTACCTATTATCTTCCCATAAATATGGCCAAATTGTACTTTTGCTAACAAAGTTTTTGATGAAAGAATGGCATTTCCAAATTCAGACTTTTTGGAGTCAATCCGCGATTTAAAGTGAATTTTTCAAAATGGTTCTATTTTTTTTAGTGCATTTTTTTCATTTTTTGTCCATTTATGTTAATTTTCGATTGAAAATTAGGGTCTTTTTTAGATATTAGGTCGAAATAAGGTGAAAAAATAAGTATTTTGAATCAAATAAATTACAGTGTGTAAATTACACGGGGGCACGTGCCCCCCCCCCCCCCCCCAGAACTTAAAGTTCATACTTAAAGGAAATCAAACTATAAGAGTTTTAAAAATATATGAATAATAACAGAAAGAACTTGAGTGAAACTCTTGTCTATTTCTGGCTGAAAATGCGAATTTTATTGATTGTTGCATCCCTTTCCCATGAAAAGCTCTACCTCACAAATAAATAAACGGCTATTTGTTGGGTACACACGAATTTTTTTTTTCGATTTAAAAAAAAGTGAATTTTCAAAGTGATTTTGGTGAAAAATTTTGATATGGACATCGAATGACATTGAATGATATTCTAAAAAAAAAATAATTGTATATGCAACTCTATTTTTTGATACAGAGGGGTTAAAAAATTTGCACTTTTTTCGTTGTTTTTTTTTAACATTAGTGTTTTTAAAATAGCGGAACACGTCACAAAATTGCATAAACTATATATTAACTGCTGGATATGTAGAACAAACTTGCATTTCAGAAGTTTGCCCAAGTTTGCACCCCGAAAATAAAGACACCTTGAAAAAAAACTCCTCAAAAGCGACCCTTACTTATAGATTTTTATAAATATTATTTTATTGAGAAAATTTCTCCAGGGATACCTTTAAAAATATGTAAAAAAAAATAGTGTTCCAAATTTCAAAAGAATCGGTACAGTAGTTTTGAAGTTATGAGGAGCACCGGCGTTGAAAACATTAGTTGTGGGGATAACGATTTAAAGTGTTGAACTCTGGACTAAAAGACTAAAACGTTCCTAAGGGAAGTATTAAAATACTCATAACTTGGTCAATTTGGCTCCAAGAGACCTACAATTTGAACACAATATTTTTGAGGTATAAAACAATTTAACCCCTTGTAGCCCCATGTGACATTTCTGTAACAAACCGAAAAAGATTGCATAAAAGCTCTACAAACTATTTTTTTTTTCTTTTGAAGCTTCTAATATTATAATCTTTAAGTATTGCTTTATCGAAATAGTACTTCAAACTTCTTATAAATAGCACCAATAGTTTTTAATTGACAGTTAATGTTGAAAGTTGGGCTTTTTTTGAAAATAAGCTAATTTGTGTAAAAACTACGAAATTCAGAAAAAAATAGTTTTTATTAGTAAACCCATGGGGTTTTATTTTTTTTGCTTGAATTTTTGCATTTTTATATCAAAATAAATTATTTAAAATTTTTGTTTACTCCATAAATATCGAAATAACTAAGGAAATAATGATTTTATTGAATTTTTAAAAAATACGTGTTTTATTAAAGATAAAGGCCAATCGATTGACTTATTAATTTACGGCCTTGGGTTACAAAAGGTTAATGCAAATAAAAAAAAAACAAAACTGGGTTTCCCAGCAAAAAAAGTATGATTCAGTTTTTTTTGTTATTCTTAGGAACTTTAATATTTATTAGAATGAAGTCTTTAGTATTTGACTAAAAACTACTAGGTCATTAACTAATGGTATAATTATGTCCATAATATAATTTTAATAATTTATACAAAATCAATTAAAAAACGTAAACATTTTTTTTTTCAAAATTTCATCTTTAAAACCTAATTTCTCAAAAACTATTTGGTGAAACAACTTAAGTCAAAAAATTAAATAAAGAATAGATTACTAACTTTAATATAGCACAGCATTTTCTGATTTTATATATTTTTTTATTCCAGCTAATCCAGGAGTAAGAGGGTTAGCACTTAAGTGGCTTTTACTGTAACAAGAAAATGAAAATTTTTCCTTCCGAATAACTTTTTGGTCATTTGGTACCTATTTGATGTGGGAAATGTGCCTAAATATTATTGGCCAGGTTTTAGACCACTGTGGGTCGTTAAAATTTTCTGCTTGTTAGTCAGTCGTATGGTACTTCACTTTATTTCTAACTGTTATTGCTGTTTTTTTTTTGCCAATCCGTCCCTTGTGCCCCCCCCCCCCCCCCCCCCAGAAAAAAATCCTGGATCCGCCCCTGAACTTTGCCATACAACTTTTTAACATAGGACTTGTAATTTTGTCTGAAATCGAGATATACCATTTTTTACCATTAAAAACTCAACCCATCCACATCCCGAACTCGGCTCGCGGACTCAATGACTTTGCGGCCGACTGAAGGTCGTAATTTTTGTCAAATTAAAATAAAATTCTAGGTCTGAACAGGGTCTAATATTTTTTTCAATATTTATCACCAAAAAATAGATAATAGGTCTGTTTGGGTACTGCCTAAAACAGAAATATTTCAACTTTTTTCAACATTTTCAGCCCAATTCCTGTTTGGGTACTCTGAAATTGTGCATTTTTTCACAAAAAAGATGGCCGCGAGAGAGAAAAAAATTTCCCCTTCTTGCGAATTTCTGACCAGAAAATTTCATCGGAAAAAAATCTGAAATCTGTCAAACGCAGTGCTTTCTCTGTTTTTCTTTATTTTTTCTTGTCGCACAACATAAACAAAACAAACTACAAACATGACCGTGTGGCTTTTTTCTTGTTTTTCTTTTTATTTATCGCGTTTTAGTGGTGTGATATTCAAAATAAATTAATATTTTATGAACAAAAAATAAAAAAGTGTTTTAAAAACAATACAAAGTGGTGTACCTACCTAAGTATTTTTCATTTCTTTATTTTTTTTTTTCAATCGTGTTTATATTTTTTGAGGAACAAAGCAAAGTACAAGCATGACTATGTTTTGTGCTTTTATATTTATTTATTGCGGTTTAGTGGTTAAGTGCTTCATTTTATAAATATTTTATGAAAAATTAAATAAAAAAAAGTGTTTGAAAAACAATACAAAAAGTTTTAATATTTTTCGTTTCTATATTTTTGTTTCAATTGGTGTTGTTGTTTACATTTTTGTTGTTGTGGAAAAAGTAGCAGAAAATTTTGTGCTAAATGCGTTTGGGTACTTTTACACAATTTTTTTTCTCTGAGAGGATTTCATCCCCACTCCTTAAAATTTGACAGGTTTCATATTTTTGTCCAAAAAGAACCCAAACAGACCTAATGTCAAAAATAAAATCTCATGTCATAAATTTTGGATGATATGCATGATATGCAAAAAATTGTAGAACATCGAAAAGGCTACAAAAAAAACATTTAACATTTGCGTATCTTGTTGGAGTTATTGTCAAAAAACAATATTATTATTTTTTTTTTAATGCCGCAAAACGCTTATAGAAAATCTTGGTCAAAAACTTCAAGTTAACCTTTTCTAAGCACCCCCTGCAACATATCAAAAATTTAACTTTCTCGGTTCATTTGCATTTCTAAGCCGTTTTTTTTTCGAAGAAATGACTATGACACTATAAGGAAACTGCTCCAAAGGATTCACACATTTCAAATTTTACTAAACTAGCAAAACCAAAGTAGCTTAAAAATAGCTTATTTTTATAGGTGCGGTCCGCAATATTTTTAAAATTAAACAAGCATTTTAGAGCTAAAAAAAAACTTCTAAGTAAATATAAATGAAATACCTTCATCCACACCACCGAGCTATTTTACTCTACTTTAACTTACCCCCAACAAAAATAAGACCTTTGTGTACTCATTCACAATAAAAAATATAAAAGAACATAATTCAATATCGTGACTTTTTGAAAATATAAATTATGATTGATTAGTTTCTAATCCCAGAACCAAATTGCTAACACACAATATGGTGTGTGCTTGTGAATGCCTTGTGCAGCATGTCGAATCAATCTTTTCAAGAAAATGAAAAAAAAAATAGAAAAAAAAAAAGAAAAGAATTCAACTGAATGAATAGGGTTTCCTTTTTTTTTGTTGGTTTGTGTAGAGAGTTTGTCCAATGCTCCAATTCAATTTGATTCCTTCAATAGCAACTCTGATTGCAATTCATTCATATATATTTTGTGTCCTTTAGTTATTCAGTCAGCCTGTCTGTTTGTTGAAATAGAAACAATTTGAAAAGTGTGTTCTGTTGTTGGAAATGTATAAAAGCGAAAGATATATGTACCGTACCTACTTCCCATGAGGACCATAAGGACCACATGGAAGGGTCATGTCATTCATTTTGTATTGAATTTAGTTTTATAACAAAGAACTTTAACACCTTTGATTTCAGATCGTAAATTGTTCACAGTTACAATGTGGTGATATACATCTGGGGACCTATAATAATGTTGCACGGGTGCATAGATATTGTGTGAATACGTTTTATACCAGGTTCGACACACTTTTGTTTGCGAATTGTAATCCGCACATAGGCGATACAGTAGATGGGGCGCCGAAAAGACTTCGAAGAGAACTTTGAATAATCAAAACGTTACAGTGAATGTGATTAGTTATCAACGGCGCATACAAGGGGGGGGGGGGTCATGACCCCGTGACCCCCCCCCCCCCCCTTGTATACGCCTCAACTCAAAACATAAACAAGAAATTAATATGTTATACTCAATTCCTTTATGTAAAATGATTTTCAAAATATTGAAGTTTTAGAGCATGAACGAAAATGAAAAGTGAAAACAATTTTTGCTATTCAAACAACCTGTTCTACCATATTTTGCGAATGCGGTCATAATTTTAGCGAAAGCTATGCTGGATTAGGATTATTTTAATTCGTTCGATAAAATTAGGCATTTATAGACATCAAGTTGAGTTCTGCTCTAGAGTTTTGTATACCTAGATTTAAAATCCGAACAAGTATATTCAAAGCTTTAAAAAAAAAATCATCATTAGAACAACTTCTTTCCTATAGAGTTCCTCAAGAACTCATCGATTTTCATACATTACTCAAATTTCGATCGCGTTTTTTTTTTGGCAAACTATAAAAAGATAAGTAAATAGAGACATTTTACTATAGAGCAAATTTAAAAAAAATAGGGGCAGGTAGTTTTTGGTATACCTAATGAGTGAATCAATCTCAGTTTTCGACCTTTTACCTAAAGCAGAACTGAAGTTTTTGAGGTTTGTTAAATTTTTGGAAAAATTTCATTTTTTTTCTACAGACAATGGAATCATCTGAGAATATTTGAAAAGGATTTGAATTTTTTATTTTATAAACAATGACTTACATTAAGATAAATACAAAGCAAACAAAATTTTTACAAAAAAAAAAAAAAAAAACAAAAAAACCGTGTGGTTTGGCCGCCATTTTCAAAAATGCGTTTTTATGATTTTCTCGGGTTTCGTTTATTGTAGAAAAGATTGTTTTGTCTTGTTTTGTAGAAAAACTAATTCTTTATTTTTTTTTTTTTAAGATTTTTTTTTTTTTTGTTATGTTTCCGTATAAAAAGTGTAAAATTTTCTAAGATCGTGTTGAATATCACATTTTTTCTCGATAAAGGCTCATCTGACCGAAAAAAATTCTTATTATAGTTTTTGTACAAATCTAAATTTACTACATTTCAGTACATTAAGTTTTTTTGCACGGCCAAAACTGTGTAAAAAAATTTAGGTACCACTGTTATTAAATAAAAAAAGATTTTTTTTTTCATTGTAACTTTTAAAATTATATTGGGCTAGCGGAAAGCAACACATACTCAGTTGTTTTTAGGCAAATTATTCAATCGAAGCACAGTGTATTTTTAAGAATACAGGAAGGTCGTAATTGGCCAAGAATTAAAGATAAACGCTAAACTAAAGCAAACGAATCACATATTCTTACAACTCTTAGGAAATGTTCGATTCAAAATGTAAAACGAAAAAATTTTAATATTTGTAATTTTCAAGCCTTAACATCAAAATTATTGTAAACAAAAATTCGGCATGACCAAGCCCTAAACCCAGGATGATAGTAAAATCCTGTGCTCCCATCGGGCGACCAACTAACTCCTACAGTTTTTAACCGATTGGGCTGAAATTTTGTGTGGAGCTTAAAAATACTATTCTCTAGTGAAGTACGTAGGATTTTTTTGAAATATTAAAATTTAACGATTTTATAGTCTTTTTTTCAACGAATTTTGTTTCTCGAATGAAATAATTTTTTCAAACTAATGCCATTTCTTTAAAAATTAATAAAATAAATAAAAAAATGTTTTTAATTAAAATTTTGAGTTTAAAAAGAATTTTTTTCAAAAAGTGCATGTTATTTTCGCATCTAGTTTTTAGTATTTGATTTAAAATTGATAAGGAATGATTTAAATTACCAAAAGTAGTGCTTGATATCGTCAAATTAAAATAAAATTAAAATAGAAAAAATATTTAAAAAAAAAAAAAAGTTTGAGTTAAAAAATTGATTATTTCAAAAACTGTACGACATTTTAGCATCTAGTTTTCAGTAATTGATTAAGAATCAACTACGAAATTGATTTTAGCTACCAAAAGCAGTGCTTGATATCGTAAAATTAAAAATAAAATTAAAATAAGAAAAAAAATTTTAAAAAAGTTAAAAATTTTGAGTTTAAAAATTAATTATTTCAAAAACTATACGACATTTTAGCATTTGGTTTTCAGCACTTGATTGAAAATAAGCTAGATAATTAAATTAAAATACCAAAAGTAAGGCTTGATCGTGTAAAATTAAAAAAAAATTAAAGTTAAAAAAAAAATTTTTTTAAGTTAAAATTTTGAGTTTAAAAATTTTCTTTTCAAGAGCTTTTCACGAAAACAACATTATTTAAAAAGATTATTAAATATTGGGTTTTTGGGCTTACAAAAAGATATAATATAAGTTTTTAGGTGTTGCCGTTGTTTTTAAATATTTTTTTAAAATAAAAGTTTTTTTTTGGCACTCTCTGAAGAAAAAAATAGAACCCATCCAGTCTGCTTTCTGGCATTTTGAATTTAGAAATTACATACCATCAGGAACACACTTGCAAAATGGCAGCCATTTCCGAGTCAGTAAATTTCAAAAAAAAAATTACCACTTTGCGCCCTTCTGCCATCCCTTTTCTATCCACTTAGCTTTCTGCCATTTTGGAATTGTCACTTTAACACCTTCTTCAACCACCTCCACCACTTTCCACCCATTTCCGAGAAAGTTTTTTTTCCAAAAAAAATGCAAGTTTGAACCCCCACCCACGCTTATTCCATCCAGTCAGCTTTCTGCCAATTTGGCATTTGCTTATCCCACCCCCATCCAACAATTTCATGAAAAAAAATTTTATTTCCCGAGTCAGTCCGAAAACTTGCAACCATCCCTCCGTCTATAATCCAACATTGTAAATCGATACAATGTTGTATTGTTTTTTTTTAGGTCTCGCTATTTTGTTTGAATTTATTGTTGAGGAGCACAAGTGATATCGGATAAAACTTACATCTCCGGAAACCCTATACGTACACGATGGCGAACAGGTGTAATTACACTGGTCTGCAAAATGTATCTTTTTTTTCTCCTTCAAATAATTTTTGGAAATTATTAAAGATTTCATGAATCTAAGACTGTTTTCAGGAAACTATAGCACATACCATTTTATTTTAAATGATTTTTGAAAAATTTGAGTAGTTTGTAGAAATGACCCTTTTAAATTCGGTTGATCTAGTACAAAAATAAAACTAATATTCGTATTCGTATTCATATTAATATAAACAGTTTTATTAATAAAATAGTTGAGAAATTTAAATTACGTTAAATGAAATGAGTAGGCAACCATAAACTGCGTTGAACTATTTTTTGTAAAATATCTAGGCGCTTTAAAGAAAACGTCGTAAATATTAAAAAAAATAATTAAACGATTTAAGGTTGGCTTATAAATTAAAGCCCCTCCCCCTGGTGTGATACTTTTTTGAGAACGTTAGCGCTAGTCAACCTTTGCTAAATGAAATTTCAAACAAGAGTGATTTGTTTTGAATCAATCTCTGCCTTTTATAGTTAACATACATTTTAAGATACTAATTTACAAAAATATTGAAAACCTGCAGTTTTAAGTAAATCCCACATGAACAAAAACACTTTAATTTAGGAAAATGTAAAATCTCAACGCCCGTTATATATAAAAAGTCAAATATGTAAGGAAAACTATAATAAAATATATTAAAACAATTTATATGTACGTGTTTTGTAATTTTATGTAGGTAATATTTTTCTATTTAGAAATATCTTATCTGTGATAAACCATTCGATACACTGCCTTCTAAATCTTTAAATTTGTCTGTACCTAGGAACAAAAGTATAATTTTCTTATGGTTTTTGATGTGCTGAGTTCAAATCCGAAGTCAAAAAGAATCTAGCACGTCAGGATTTTGAGATATACGCGTTAGAGAGTCACAAAATCAAGTTTTTGGTTAAAAAAATCTCAACAAAAAAAACTACTAGGTATACCCAAAAACCAGAGCTGACAGAAATTTTTTGAGTTTGGATTCAAAATCAGCACACTCCATTAGAAAAGTATACTTTTGTTCTAGGGAGAAAGATATATGAATTGTTAATGTCAGTCTGGTAGACGGCCATCATCGGCCAAACCAATTTAAGACTTAAAATAAACTTAAGAATGAAATTTTGAATAGAATTAAAATTTGGAAGTCAATAAAACTAAACTAAACTAAACTAAACTAAACTAAACTAAACTATATGAATTTTTAGAGATCAGTTTCCTTATGCTAAGATATGCCAAACCTACTAAACTTACTTAAATTAAGATATCACGGAGAAGAAAAAAGATATTGAGAAGATTGAAACTGAATTTGAAAGAAAAAACATAAGTTCTCTCATAAACCGTAACAATTTAAATTGAAAAAGATTACATTATGCCAAAATATTTCTTCGAAAACAGCAAAAAATGGGTTTTTGAGATTTTCTAACGCGAATATCTAAAAAACATAACGTGCTAGGCTAATTCTGACTTCGGTTTCGAAACCAGGGTACAAAAATTCTTTAGAAAAGTATAGCTTTATCCTTTATTAAAATTAGGATTTCCTTGAAGACCAGTGAAATGTAAGAAAAGGAATTATTTAATCATTGTAGCAGAAGAGGTACCGAAGTCCAAGGAGACACAGTCTCGCCGGCATTGGTCACTCTAATTAAATAAGTAAAATAAGATATGAATTTCGATCGTAATCTTATGCCGTAATTCGGCCCCTACTTTGAGCCCTTGATTCTCCACACACTTAATACGGACCTGTTAATAGGTTTATAAATTGAACTTATTAGTACTTCATTGATGAACTTGAATGATGCTGTATACGTTGGTGTATTACCAACGCACGACCGCACAGTTGGTGAGATCGACGAACCCTTCGAAAAAGTAATACATCATGGATCAAACATAAAGATGCGATGTAACAAAAAGCAATTACGTTCTGTACATGATAATTATAAATAAGAACAATTTCTGTACAATTTCAAATGCTCCTGCTTCCTGCATGTACGATTTCTGAACCTTGATCGGGGATGCGAATCCTATTTAAATGGGTGTTCACTGTTCATGTTTATGCTGTACATCCTCTGAAAACTGCTGATAAAAGAATTCAGGGTTAGATTTATTCGTTTTCTAAATAAAATGTTTTCTTTCATATCCTTTTTTGATATTAAGGGGGACATAATAAATGCACACGCACGGTTATATTAAATTCTTAACACGTGCATCTGATTTGTGTTCAAGTTTAAAGTGTTTGCGAAAAAATTTCGTACCATTTTTGTAATTCTTTGAAGAATTTGATGTTTTTTTTTAATACTTATTATAATGAGCGGTTTAAAAGGTCTTATCAAAGCATTTTAATAAAATTAATAATTATTCTAAAAAAACCTTAAATGTTAATGTTTTTTAATAAATAATGTCAGTCCCATACTCCCATTAAACAAAGCTGACAGAAAAAGTAAGTAGGTACACCAGGATTGTACCCATCACATATTCAGAAATTATTGTTTATCTTTGCTTTTTTTCCTATATATTTTTTCTTTGTGTCAGTCAACGATGTAGTAACTCTTGGCTTAATAGATGCGATGGTCTGTCACGTCATAGGTTCAGAGTTCAAAAGCCAGCCTCATTATTTCCATGGGTACTATATCAAGATGAAACACAAACATTTCGAAATTGGTCGAATGGGGATTTTAAATTCGAAAATTCCATTCTGCTCGAAGGAAACGAACAAGAACTATAGGTGATAAAAGTCACGTCATACAAACCGACCAAAAATTTTAAAAGACCAAAATCTACGGGAATTAACTATTTGTTTTGAAAACCCCATCAGAATCCTACAAATAAAGTTCTTTTGCGTTAACGGTTTAAGTCAAAAACAAGGAAGTTTCTACCCAAAAGCTTTGTGAAAACACACAGAAAGCGTCTACAATTGAGAAAAATTTTGACTTCGGTACTAATTGGAAAAAATGTGAATGGCTGAACACATGATGTCCACTAAATAACTGTCGGAAGGGAGACCATCGAGTTACTTTGCTAACTACTTTACTAAGGTTAAAGGCGCATATTATTGTCTATGTGGGAACGCTATTTTAAAGGGAAAACATTTACCTACATGTAAAATTCATCTTATATTTGAAGTTTGGTTAAACATGGACGTTTTTTTGAGACTCTTCTTTGTAAAAAAAAATTGGGAACCACCTCTAAACACGAGCACCTAGGTAACCCTACTCAAATTCTAAAACACACCAAAAACATATCATATTTCTGCCAAAATTTCTCCAACAGATACATTTTCTAAGGAATGTAAATTATTTCGTTTGTGGTTTGTATGTATATCCCGTCTGTCAGTTAAATAAAATTAACAACCACGAGTGTGTTAAGTTAATCCCGCTTTTTTTTAAATTGATATTTTTAAAAGTTGTTCCATTTTGTTCTTGATTTGTTTTCAAAAACTGGGGTTTCAGAACCAAAAAACCGTTTCTGACCGATTCCCCAATTTTTCGAAAATTGAATTTTTAAAAATTATTCCTAAAAATATTTTTAGACCTCTTAGCCAAAAACAAAAAAAAAATCTAGCTCCCCTTTTTTTGAATGTTTTGAATTTTTATATTTTTTTTTTACAATTTTCACGGGACACGAAAATTGATTCGAGTAAGAGGGAAATTCGAGTTAGAGGAAGTTCAACTTAGTCGGAGTTGAATGTCTGTACCTATGTATGTGTTTTGAAATATTTAGAAAAATTGTATGTTAAAAAGCTTAAAGTGTAATATAATACAGTAAAATAAGGAGAAAAAAGGGGTAAATCTCGGAATGAATGTTAGTAGAATTTTTTTTTGCTCAATATCTTCCTTTTGCCATTCTATAACATATATCAAAAGTCTAGAAAAATCTCATGTACGCTTGTCGCGATTTCAAGGTCAAATCGCGAAATGGAGATTTTCAAAATTAGCAAAAATAGGCTATGGTATTATATACACATATGATACATGATTTCAAGGTATTTTTTAATGCTGATTCCAAAAAATCTAAAATCAAGACAATCTGACGTCTCTGGAAAAAGTTATACCTGTTTTTCATCTGTCAACTCATATTATTATAACAGTTGCAAACTTACTGCCGAAAAACCCTTAAAAGTTATGGTAGATGAACCAAATTTTGCATGAAGATTTTAGAATCCATCATCATTACAAATCAAAACAATCCATAACAAAAAATATATATACCTACGAAATAATGGTATTTTTTGATGGAGGGACAAATTTTAGGATATGCACTAAAGAAGATGCTTGTTCATCTTAGGAATAAGTGCTAGTAGGCTAATTTTTTCATTTTAATCTTTGTTTGGATATTCTTTAACTACCCTCAAAAATCTAAAAAATCTCATGTCCGCAAGTCGTATTTTTTCAGGTCAAACCAAGTTAAGCACAGATTCAAAAAATTGAAAAACAATACTTTAGAGTTAAATATACATACAGCACATGATTTCAAGGTATTTTTCAACGCTGATTCCAAAAAAAAACAAAATCAATGCCATCTGACGTATCTAAAAAAAGAAATGGCTCTTTTTCGTCCGTCAACCCGAATTATCATAACAGTAGCAAACTTGCTACCGAAAACCCGTTAAATGTTATGGCATGGTAGCCAAATTTCGCATGGAAGTTTTAATATCCATCAACATTAAGAATAAAAACAATGCAATGAAAAAAACATTTGTATATCTAAGAATAAATGGATTTTTTTTAGAAACCGCGAAGTTTAGGGTATGCACTAAAAAACAGGCTTTTGCAACCTCGGAATAACTGCTAATAAGCTAATTTTTTTGTTTTTATCTTTGTTTGGATATTCTTTAGCTTACCTCAAAAATCTAGAAAAATCTCATGTCCGCAAGTCTTAATTTTCCAAGTCAAACTAGATTAGATGCAAATTAAAAAAATTAAAAAACAACACTTTATATACCGTTTTAATTTAATACTTAACAATAATAATAATATAAATAATAATGAATGTGAATATCTTGAATCAGCGTTGAAAAATACCTTTAAATCATATGCTGTATGTATTGTATATTCAACTCAAAAGTGTTGTTTTTTAATTTTTTTTTTGGAATCAGCATTAAAAAATACGTTGAAATCATGTATCATATGTGTATATAACACCATAGCCTATTTTTGCTAATTTTGAAAATCTCCATTTCGCGATTTGACCTTGAAATCGCGACAAGCGTACATGAGATTTTTCTAGACTTTTGATATATGTTATAGAATGGCAAAAGGAAGATATTGAGCAAAAAAAACTTCTACTAACATTCATTCCGAGGTTAAACCCTTATTTAACTGGATTAATAAACTTGTTTGTCATTTTAGAAATCTAATTTGTTTTTCTGTTTATTTATGTCGTTTTCGATTGGACGCCCAGGAGCGTTCGGAAGCATTCAGAAGCCTTCTGAAACCGTTTTATTGGCATAAAAATGACACATAGAACGCTTCTCAGAAGAAAAATTCTCTTTTCGATTTAAAATCAGAAGCACTAGTAAATGAACACTAAAATGTCAACAAAAAAACACTCAATCATTCTGTTTTTGTTGTCATTCAAAAAGTTATTGTTTAATGAAAATAAAATTAATTAGAAAATTAAATAGGGTACCTTAATGCAATGGAATGATTTTTTTTACCATTTTCTTCTTCATCATCATCTTCAGATTTATATTTTTTTTAAATTTTTTTCGTTTGGAAGAAAAAAAAATAAAATTTATTTGACATTTGAAATTTCAAAAACGCAAAAAAAATAGAATTGAGTGGAATCGAGTTGACCTGTTCCATTCGATTTCAGAATGAGTGAATCCTTGAGTGAAACCAATCGAAAACGACATTATTAACATTGACGACAAGAAGATAAACATTTTTTTCAATTATTAAGTGCAAGTGTTTAATTAATTTAGTTTAGAGTTTGTTAGCATCTATTCACATTGTCCGCGTACACTGTGGTGTATACTTGCTATTTTGTATTAGTTTTTTTTTTTTTTAACCGCATATATGCCAGAGGAGGCGAAAAGAAGACGGTTGATCAAACTAGAAATTGTATGTTCGTGCAATCTTGCCATATGACGCTTTATTCAATATATAATTATTTTTTTTTCTTTTTTAGTTTAAAAATTATATTTATGTATTTAATTTTAAAATTAAATTGGAAACAAATCCTGTATTTTTCTCTCTTTTTAAAAATATATTATCAACAATTAAGAGCTATTTTGGTCATCGGGAAGATATAATTAAATAGATTGAACTTCACTTTTAGGGTTAATAAAAAGTGAACTTTCGTTTTTCATATAGAAAATCGTTAAAATTTGGTGCAGCTTTGCTAAAGCCAAACAAATAAACCAACGATTGGAAGCACCTTCTTTTTTCAAAAAATGTAGGGCTAAAATAAGGACACTTTTTCTAAAATAAGGACACTTTTGAAAAGGAATGGAGACTTTACCGTCCGCAAATACCAAAGGCTCCTTAAGCTTTTGAAAGGGAAGGTATGTTTCATTCCTGTCACTTGTTCTAAAGTGGCCTACTAACTATTTCTTTCAACTAAACTATCGTCCGATATAAGGTGTGCCTTTGCGGTGTGAAAGGGACTTTAATATGTATCGTAATCTTGAATATAATTTAATCTAATCTTTTTAAAATTTTTTTACTATTCCAAACGTTTCAAAACTTTTCTGTTCCACTGTTGGAACACAATCGGTCAAAAATATTTAACACTCGATGCAATCGAAAATCCATTGCCAAAAAATTTAATTTAATAGTACCAGAAGTAACAACAAAAAAAAACCTATCTCTAGCACACTCTTTGCGATTAGATCAAGTTCAAAGCAAACAACGAGAAAAAAAACTACATCCCTATTTCTAATTCTACCCTTCAAAAATGTTTTTGATATAAATTTGAGGTTTTATTGTATTAGGAAAAAAAATGTGCGTCTAACCCATCATCATTCGTGCGTCCTGCAATGACGCAAATACATTGGAAACACCACTGAAGCAGAGTGCATTTGTCAGAAGAAGCAAAGAAGATTGCTGATTCTGCTGTGCTAGGTTTCCTGAATCCTGATCTGATGGGGGGAGGATGAAATACGTATATAAATTTCAGCTGATGCTCTAGTGAAACTATAAACGATTCAGAACTGTAATAAAATTGATTTTACTGTTAGGGCTGCTGCTGGCTGGTCTGGTTTTTCCTTGTTTCCTTTTTTTTATGTGTCCATGTTACCTCGAGAATTCGTCCTTTTTCGACTATAGGAAAGCTGGTGCTACAATTTTTGTTGTTGTTTATTTTTTTTCATGCAATTCGAGTACTTAAGGGATCATGATTTTTTGAGGATGGAAAATAAAATGCTTTAACCCAAAATAAGGGTTGCAGTAGTGCTGGCAGTTTCGGGCGCAACTACTACATTTACACGCATTAATCTCTTGATTTTGATGCGATGATGGTGCAGATGAAACGGACGAAACTATTTTTTTTTTCTTTATTTTTAGGGGTGTAAGTATTTAAGCAGCGAAGAATTCTTTTGTTTCTTAACACTGAACCACTATAAAAATTGATTTAAGGATTAATGCGATATTTCATTCATTTTTTTGTTTTTTGTTTTTTTATTTTAACCTGCTCCTGCAAACCCATATATTTCCGTTTTACAATTTGGTTCGCTGGAGTATAAGTAGGTAAGTGAAAAGAAAGAAAAACCAGGACCCATTTATTAGTAATAGCTGTGGTAGCACGATTAGGGTTGCCAAATGTCCAAATACGTTTTGTTTAAATAATGGAAAATTTGTGACTGATGTTAAAACATGAGAGTAGTGACCTGTTTTTTGAAAATATTTATCAAATTGGTCAAGCTGTTTTATATTTTCCACACTCTTCAGCAAGTATTGTAAAATCTGTTCAAATCAGAAACTTTAAAGTAAAAATTACAAAACTGACACTCTGTTATAAATTCGGAAAAAAAATTAAAAACAAATTGCAAATTAAAGCATTAAGTCGACTTTTCACGAATCGATTTTTGCTGTGCGGCGAAACTTTTCGGCGTAGGTCGACTCGTGTGAACGTGAGCCGTAGTTAACTAAATTGACAATTCCCATCGAAAAACCCTAGTCGAATAGAAGAACCTTAAGCCGTGCGATATATTGTGCTATAATAATAGACTCGTAAAAAGTCGGCAGTGGGCCCAAAGAGCTGCAGTGTAGAACATTGTAGACCAACAAAATATCATGAAAAAGCAACGAAAACACTTCCCAAAATTTAATTATTTTTTGGTTGTTGCCAGGTATTTGGATTTGTTAAGTTCAAAATTCGGCTATTTTCGATAAACCCTCAATATTTTGTATCTATCAAAATGGTCCCCTTGAGTTTTGCATTGTTTTCACATTTCTTTAATACTAGTAGTCTTGAAAGAACATAACACTCATGCGAATTTATACTTTGGTGTAATTTTTCATGTACCTATTCTATTTCAAACCGAAATGCATTTAAATGGATCTTTTAGGCAGAAAATAGTTATAGGTTTTTGAAAATTTGAGAGTTAATTTCATTTAATTTTTGCATACACAAAATTTTGATTAAATATATTCATTTCTCGTGCGGAAAAACATTTTTCAATACAATCGGCACCATTTTAGTACAACTGAGTACAATGAAGTTTTCAGTACAATTAAAAATCAATATTCTTTGATCAGGAATGATCGGTTTTTGAGATCGCAACTCTTGAAAATATTCTAGCCGAATCAGCGCACCTGGATCTGATGATATTAAGCCTGGGCTCGTGCATCTACTGCCAAGTACTTTTTTCTTTAAAAGAAAAGGGAATTTAACAATAAGAGCTTACCGGTAGATCACGATAGCTTTGAAGTAAAGTATCTCCCCAATTTACATATTTCTAACAGCTATTGGATTGAATTTGAATGACATACCTTGAATCCCAGAATACTAGTTATATTTAGCCAAGAATCTTCATATGTGTACATTTTTCATCATTTTGTTTTTTGTTACTTTTTATTTGTTTTTGTCTTTTTTTGTAAGGTCTAAAACGAAACTTAAAAATATTTATGTAGAACATAAACTCTAATTCCCTTCTTTCTCTTCTGCGTAAACTGTGACGTAAGGTTTTGTAAAGAACATAAATCCTTAAGTTTCGTTAGCCAATTGGCTCTTGAATACACATTGTTCAACAGGCAAGATAAAAATGTACCTATAGGTTTGGAATATACAGAATTCCAAAAAGCAGAATAATGGATTTGCAGAATTTTGAAAAATGAATTTTGGATTTATAGAATTTTGGATTTACAGAATTTTAAAATACAGAGTAATAGAAAAACAGAATAATGGAATATAGAATTTTGTTGATACAGAATTTTTTATTCAAATACAGAATTTTTGTCTTACAGAGTTTTGGGATATAGAATAACGACCCGTTCCCATTTTCACTGCCATATTCCTTAGCCAACACTGATTGAAATTTTTATAAAGTAACTTTATTAAAAAAAAAATTAGAAACAGACGAGGATTTAATTTTATTAGACTAATTCATTCCAATGACATCACGAAAAATCTAAGTTGTTTTCAAAGTCACAATCGACAAATATTTCAGTAAAATGTATCACAACAAAAACATAACTGTTAAAAAAAGAGCCAAGTTCTCCTATGTTGAAATTATGCTGGCACAAAAAGTACTGAGATGTAAAAGTGTACCAAGTTCTAAAGTTTGGGTTCAAATTCGAATCAATAAAATTTTGATTGTTCTCTTGACAATTTTTCTTTTAATTTCCGATTTTTAAAGTTATTTCAAAAATTGCCAAGTAAACAATCAAAATTTTATTGATTCGAATTTGAACCCAAACTTTAGAACTTGGTACACTTTTACATCTCAGTACTTTTTGTGCCAGCATAATTTCAACATAGGAGAACTTGGCTCTTTTTTTATGTTTTTGTTGTGATTTCACTACTTTTTGCAAGGTAAGGCTGTAGAATTGAAAATCTCTATATTTGATGAAAATTCAGTGAAAATGGGCGGTTGCCACGCCCCCTGACTGAAATTCTCAAATTAAAAATGTTTTCCTTTGTATAAACTACCAACTCTACCATTCTACCAAATTTCAAGATTCTAAGATAATCAGAAGTGCTCTTTAATATTTTATGAAAATTCAGCGGAAATGGGCGGATGCCACGCCCCCTGAATTGAAAATCTCAAACTTTCGATTTTTTCCTTTGTATACACCACAAGTCCTATAACCGTGTAAAATTTCAAGTTTCTACGATAACGGAAAGTTCTCCATAATTTTGATGATCTGTCAGTGAGTGAATCAGTCAGTCAGTCAGTCAGTCAGTCAGTCAGTCAGTTACGGTTTTTGAGATTTTCGAAGCCTTATATCTCAGAAACTACTCATCGTAGCAAGCTGAAATTTTGTGAGGAGTTTTGTTTTGACCAGCTTAACAAATGAAGCGAGTTTGAAATTTCTAGTATCTTTGGTGTGGAAGTTAGTGGGGGGTCGAAAATGGCCTGAGTTGTTTCCTGTAAATAAGGGTGTAGTGCCAAAGTTGCTAGAGAACTTGGCTGGGCACTACCGTGCCCCTTGATAACCAAAAATAATGTACATTGTACATATTCATATAATATTAAATACCTATTTTTTTTTTTTTTTCTTAAATAGGAATTACCAAATGTTATTTTAAAGCTGAATAAAATGAAATTAATGAAACCTCATGTTTTTTTTTTATTTTAAATTTTAACATATTTGTGAATCTCCTTCCCTGACCAGAACAGATTTCAGCCAACTGAGTGCTTCTGGAAGGGTACATTTATTTCACTTTTTGCTAGTATCTACTCAGAAACGCACCTGTATCCGCACGGAAATAGCATTCTTTAATTTTTGTACTTGCGATACAGGTACTACATTATAATATATCAAGTTATGCATACGTACAAAAAAAAAGTTGAGATAACATTTTTCCATGAAATTACGATGATAGAGAATGCCAAAAAAGTGGGTCCCGGAAGTCTGTCTGTCTGTCTGTCTGTCTATCTGTATACGAGGCTTTAGCCTAAACGGATGGACCGATTAATGTCAAACTTTGTATGTAGCGTAACGGTACCTGTCATAATTCCATAGAACCGTTTTTTTAATCCGATTTACTCCGAAACTACTTATTCGATTTCAACGAAACTTTTTGTAAAAAAGCTTTTATAGAATTTTAATATAAGCCAAAAATAAAATTTTGAAAAAATTAATTTTTGGATTAAAAAAAAATGAAATTTTTTTTTTTGAAAATTAAATTTTCGAAACGGGACATTGAATATTTTTGAAATTTTGAATTAGTGGTTTGTTCAAAATGTCATACCAATTTTATTTTAAAACATTAGTTTTTATAAAAAATTAGTTTTTTTTTTAAAAAAGACTAACATTTTTTTTTTTTTTTAATGCATCTTAATTTATCAAATAAAACTGCATACCTACTTGTTTTTTTGGCAATTTGATTTCAGATGATGTTTTATTCCTTTGTCAGCTATTACATGAAGCCTCAAGAGGCTTGACTCTTTTTTCGAATTTTCTTTTGATAATCATTCTGTCAGGCGCGTACTATTACACGATGCCTCTTGAGTCAAAGACTCAAATTTGACATTTCTTTTTTGATTTCAGTATTGTTGTTGTTGTATTCCACCAAGAAGCAAAAAGAAATGAAAGGGAATGTTGAAAAAAGAAAGAGTGGAAAAAGAAACGTCAAAAAAGAGTCTCGGAATTTTGGCCCACGACTCTCCGGTCGGATAATTTTTTGTTTTATCTTCTTTCTCTTTTGCACTCATTAGTTTTGAAAAGAGGCGCGCCTCTTGAGGCTTCATGTAATAGCTGACTTTGAAAAACTAATTTTATGTTTTTTTTATTTTTTGTTTTTGTTTTTATACTCGTATACACACGCTCAGTAAATTTCTATATAAAAAGTCTTAAAAATTTAAGCAACTTGAACTCTAAGAGCAAGTTCGTGCATTTTATTTAACTTGCACCTAACTTGGTTTGACCTGGAAAAAATAGAACTTACAGCTTGCAGACATGAGATTTTTCTGGACTTTTGAGTTATACAAAACCTATACGAATATTTTGAACATATAACTTTTACATTAGCATTCTTTCTTATATAAACCCTTTTTTGTCGCCTTATTTGACTGTACCTACTAACTATATATTCCTTCAATTTTTGTAAAAAAAAAATTATAAAACTAACCTTAAATATTATATAAATATTATTATTATATAAATATTTACATAAAAATTAATAAAACTCTAAACAACTTTAAACTTTGTAATTTTTTCGATAAATCTAATTTTGCTTAAATTCAAACAACAGCAACCCTAAAATTGTGACAATGAACAAATAATAAAAATATAAAACAAAAACTAAACGTCATCAGCATTACCAACATCACAGAAGCATCATCACTTCATCCCTTATATAGCGCTTGTGTATTTGTTCGCTCATACTACTGCTCTACCATGGTTAGTGTGATACAAATGGTACAGGGTTGGTTAAGAAAAAAGACCCCCTTCCAATAGAAAAACACAAACAACAAAAAAAAAACAGACAAGGCAGACGAAAACGATTACAACTGAATTTTTGCCAAAGAAGGATAACGGATACCGCAAAAGTGGTCGCGTGCTAGCTGCTTGCTTGGCTGGTGTGTTTTTTTGTATTTGCAATCAATTTAAATCGAATAAATTTATTTAATAATAATTTTTATAAAAATTATATAAAAAATATTTTAAACTTTTATTGTTGTAATATTTCAAGAGTTTGTTGTTATTTATATTTGAGTGGTTATATGTAAAAAAAGGCGAACAAAGTTTTATTAGAAAAAAAAAAGTTACAAAGAAAGTAAGTTATTTAATGTTAATGCTGCATAGTGTCATTGTAAAATAATTTATTATTGTTAATTTTAATCCTAAATAAGCATTAGTTACTGGTTTGTTATTAATTTTTTTGAATTCAGTGTTATGATTATGTTACTGCAAAAGCTCGCAGTGAAAATTTGACATATGTTATTGAAGCTTTTAATCTGCGCATGACAGTGAATTGTTAAATGTGTTGTCTTACATAGATGGCGCTAGTAAAACTTTTAATAGCTATTGTGGGCATTTGTTTCGGATGTTTTTTTTGTTTTTGTTTTCTTGTGGTTTGAACTTTAGTCTATCTATTGGTTTTGAAATGGTTAGAGAAAATTTTAAAGCGGTACCTATGTACACTAGGTAAACACATGCGATTTTAGTCGCGCGACTATTTAGTCGCAAAATCGATCACAACGATTTCAATGACTGTGCGAACAATTTTTAAATTTTTAATCGCGGTTTTTTTTAGAAGCATGTGTGTTCAAAGGCATTGAAATCCGTGTGATCCATTTTTGCGACTGAATAATCGCGCGACTAAAATTGCATGTGTGCGCTCAGCCTAAAGGAAATTTATATCTCGATGGGAGGGACTTTAGCTCCAAATTGAATACCGGCCTTACCTTTTCAAATCAAATAAATCGTAGTGATCATTTCCTGGGCGTTATGTCCCTGCGTCTGCTTTTATTCTTACTTTTCTTACATTCGGCCTTATTTCTGAATTGAGATCCGGTGTTATTTCACTTTAACGCCAAATTTTTGCATTAATTCGCTCGGCGTTATTTCACGACACCAAAGAAAAACGTCTATTACAATAAAGTTATTAACGATTTATGGCTTTTTGGGACTTATTACAGAATTTACTTCCTCTCCTACAATAAAAAAAACCCTTTCACCAAAAATTATTATTTTATGAAATCTTTTATAGCGACGCACAGTGGAATGACTGAAATAAAATATTTTTTCATGTTATCACTTACTACAATGTAGGTACATCTCATCTATGTATGTGCCCCAAATAAGCTTCGCTTAGGTACTCTAAACAAAAGAGCTGAGCAGCGAACTTTTTTTTTGACTCATCATTAATTTTTTTTTTTGATTTTGCAAACAATTCGTAAACATTTTTTTAATTTTCATTAAAAATGGAGAATGCCCAAAAAAACCAGGATCGATACGAATGAGACCTATGAGACGAAAGGGCATCAACATCAATAGTAGATAACAAATATGTTTTTTTTTTTTCAAAAAACCCTTCCCCGGAACTTGTTATGACGATTCTTATTTTCAAGCTATAAAGTGTTTTTTTTTTTAGCCAAAACTTTTTTTTAGGGATGTCCGATCGCTTGATCTTAGTTTTATGAAATGCAGCATTGAAAAATATCCTAAGATCATGTGCCATAAGCCAGTGGCGTAGATAGGGGGGGGGATCAGGGGGATATATCCCCCTCCATTGGGATCGATAATTGTTTAACATAGTCAGTCATGAACAAATAAGTTAAAGAAACGCACTCCGAAATTTAGTTCCTACTTGAATTAAGTCTAGTTAGTGCTCACTCTTGACTAGCTTAAAGCTTTTAAGTATGGTTTACCAACTCTCGTTGCAATTAAGTCGTGAGTTTTAAAGAGTGAATTTAGACTTGGTCTAAGCTATGGATATCGCTAAAGATTTAAGCGATCAACTTAAAATTAAACGGGCAGAAGACGACTCACTTTCGAAAGTGTTTGAAGATGGTGATATAATTGTTTTGTTATTTTCTCCCAAACAAACGATCAAATTTTTTCAGGAAATCATACATTTTACTTCGAAAAAACACAAAGCGCCTTTAAATCAGTACACATTAAGAATTTTTTATTTAATATTTTTCAAGAATTTATATGCACTTGTAGGGTTTTGCCAAGAAAAAAAAAATACATTCATGTCGGCGATCGAACTGAAGACTTCAACTCTCTATCTCTTATCGCACATCTGCCACCTATTTTAACACACTATAGAAAAATTGGTCACAGTTTTTGTTTTAGTGCCAAGTTGATAAAAATATTAAATTTTTACTAAAATTTTTAAAAAGATTTTTCTCCATGAAAATAAAAAATCTCTATGGAAAAACCTTATAAATTCTTGATTTTAATAAGATTTCTTCAGTTCAATAAGAAAATATGTTAGTTTTTAGGTGGTCATATTATTCTCTGTGTTAAAAACTCGGAAAAGATATTTGATCAGAAGGAATAATACTTCATCTAAGAACTCATTGGAAGCGCTCGATAACTGCCCCGAAGAAAGCTTTCCCAGTATACATATATATTTTATTAAAGATATTAGCTACACTGCTGGCTTTAACGTCAACTACCGAAAGTACTTTCTCCAGTTTAAAGATAATATAAACAATACAAAGAAGCATTAAAACTTAAAAAAAATGTGCGAACTATGTAGATCTATCCCCCCCCTTAGCGAAAAGCTATCTACGCCACTGCCATAAGCTAAGGTTTGATTTTTAAAAGACGCTGTAATCTCTTTTTTGTTAAAATGCACATGATAGACAAAGTAACCACTGTTATTTTGAGGATGTAGGTGATAACGTAAAAAGATTATTATCTTGGATGGTTCTTTGATTTAGATGTATTAGAGTCGATATTCTTGCAGACCTTGGTGAGGCAATCCCAAAGTACCAACAATGCTGTTTTTTTTTAAATAAGGATGGTACCTATAGAATAAAACTTTACCACATCATTGATTTTTCCTTCCCAGATACAACAAATTTAAGTTTAAGATGGTTTAATTGTTGTCTTCTGGTACAAAAATGAAGTTGGAAACGCATACTTAAAGTTAAATTGGTAGTAAGATGAATCTATTAAAAGTTTCAAAAACCAGACAATTTGGTTTAAGCCAAGGAAGATCTACATCTGATGGCAACAGTTTTTTCTAGGTTTCATCCTAACGTAAAAAAACCACTTTCTTTCAATTACTCCCTAGGGTCTGCAAAATGTTATATCTTATGCATCCAAATCAAAGACCCATCCAAGATACCAATCATTTTATGTTATCACCCACGAACTGACCCCATAAATCGGACAAAACAATCGGACTTCCCTTAAAAAAGTTTCGGTATATTTGTTACCTCTTATCTAGTATTGATGCCCTTTCAAGCCATTATACACTAGCCCAAAAAATTAAGGGAACAAAAAAAAATCGTGAATTTTGTTAGTGATTTTCGATAGGCTGCATCTCAGTAAAAAATGATCGTATCATGACAAAACAAAAAGCATGTGAAAGCTACATTCTTCTAGTTTTATGAATTTATGACTTAATATTTGTTTTCTAATGGTAAAATAGCTAAATCGTTGGAATTGTTCAATAACCAAAATTTTCCAAATTTTTTTTTTTTTTGTTTTTACTTTTCTCTTAAAAAAGTTGGAAAATTGTTTATAATAAAATGATTATTATTTTTTGAAAGGCTATTTATTTGGCTTTAATATTCTTTTTGTTTCAAACTTGAACACGATTTTTTTAAACTGCAATATCAGTCATCAAACCAAAAACCATTCTTTTGACTTTGACTATCAATATCTCAATAACGGATTACTCTACTGAAAATTCAAAAACTTCAGTAAATTCTCTACAAAGGAATTAAGCTTGGTTCGTTTAAAAAAATGTGTTCTTACATTTGAGATCAATTTAGAAAAGCTATCAAAATAGGCATTTTTACGGTTCTTTTAGAAAATGTACCCCTATTTTATAACTATGGGTGATAAGATTAAACTGAGGCTTAATTATTGAAGTTTAATAGACCTGAAATTAACCTGCAAAGTTTCAGATTTATTCATCAAACAGTTTTTCTGATGTGAGGGTTTAAACTTTTGAGATGAAATAAAACACCACATTTTTGCAGCTGTAAATGACTTACTTCTAATCACTTTTTTTTTCAAAATTTAGCTTTTTTTGAAAACATTTAATTTTCTTTGGTTTATCTAAAATTTAAACGGTGTTTCGAACAGACAATTTTAAAGAGTTTTTTACTTTCTGTTTTATTTTCGAGATTTTGACCTTTCTGGATTTTTGGTTTTCGGGATTTTGGTTTTTCGTCACTCTGGGTTTTCGGGATATTGCATTTTTGGGATTCAGGGTTTTCGGGATTCTGGATTTTCAGGATTCTGGGTTTTCTGGATTTCGGGTTTTCTGGATTTAAAATTTCGGGATTGTTTCCGTCTTCCGTCAACCTTGCGAAGATTTTGGCACAAGATTTGGATTTTGTCGTTTTTTGACTTGTGTCGTTTCAGCTGTGAGAACTCTATATCTTTTTGTGTATTTTATTGGCTGGACTTCGAAATCTCACTTAAACACGGCTAATAAATAATAACAAGTAAATGTATACAGTGGGTATTTAAATGGATTAAGGCCGGCATTCTTCAAGCGCTTCTAAGAATATTCAACACACTTTTCATAAAATATATGAGTATTCGCAACTACTACAAAATTATGATAGCTGACTCCGAAAAACTCCGAAAAATTAATTTACGAGCGATCTTAGGTTATAAGCGCTTGAAAAATACTGGCCTTTGACCTTTGAGTATGTTTACTTCTGTAATTGAGTGTGTTAATGAGCTCTTTTTTGTTGTAATTTTTCTGTTTGAAACTCGTTTCAAAAAGATTTTGTTTAACTTTAAAAAATCCTTACGAAAACAGGGCTACTTTCCACAAACTATCCAAACTTAAAAATCTGCATTTTTCCTGAACTTCCTTTCGAGTATACATATCGTCGGTGAAACTAGAAAAGTGTGTAACTCCAAATTTTCCGAAAATTAGATTTGAATGCCACCTGTTAGACAAACCTAATATCTACCGTTCCTTAAACTCAGAATCCCCTTAAAGTTCATAGTTTTTATTTTACTAGCAAATTAGAAAATGAAAATTCATACAAATGCCTTCAAAAAGATTTTGTTTTTTTGCTCTCCTATAAAATTTTCTAAAATGGAGTTATATTTTATTCTCTTTATTTAAAATCAAACTTATTTCATTTCGTTATAGAAAACTTTAGCAAACATAAAAAAAAAATGGATCCCAATATGTCATTTGGATTTGGAATTCATGGCCATGGACATCCTCCACTTCCGCCAACACAAAATATGTTAAATAGCCATCCTGGACCAACATCAAGTCCACCACAGAGCGTACCCGGTCGTCGTACTCCGCTCGGAGCTGTTGGAATTGGAGGCTTTTATGCTCAAAGTAGTCTAACATTGCCACAACCTACAACACAAACTGATGAAAATAAAATCATTGGAAGTGGCAGAGACAAATCACCAGTGCCTTCTTCGAGTACCGGTGGCAAACAAAAAAATCGCCAAGGAAAAGTTGTTAGGCTCAATATTAATGCAAGGTAAAAAATAGTTTTTGTATTTTTATTTAATTTATTTATTTATTTTCTTTTAATAGAGAACGAAGAAGAATGCATGATTTGAATGATGCCCTTGACGAACTACGAAGTGTCATTCCTTACGCTCATTCACCTTCTGTGCGTAAGCTTTCGAAAATTGCAACTCTACTCCTTGCAAAGAACTATATTCTTATGCAGCAGAATGCCCTTGATGAACTTAGGAGGTATGATACCTTTTTAAAATGACTTTATCTTATTTATTCATCTTTGATTCTTTTAGATTATTGGCCTACATTCAAAGCACAACCGGTGCTGCTCCATTAGATTTGGGTTCGTTCCCAGCTGCAGCTAAGCTGCAACAACTTTTGGCTGGTCCACATCCAGATCCATCTAGTCCTAATTAAAAAATTCTAATAAAAATTATTATAGCACCTACTGAAAAAAAATTATAAACTTACTATTTAAAAAATATTAATATAAGATTTAGGCCGGTATTTTTTAAATGCTCATAACTTAAGAGACACATAAGCCTATTCGCCATACTATTTATTACAACTTATGAGTGATTTCAAACACTCTAAAGTTATAATCGCTATAACTTCGAAAACTAAACTTACGAGCCTCTTAAGTTATCAGCGTTTGAAGAATACATAGGCATTAATATAGTGCCAAAGATATTAATTTTAAACTTCAAAATCTTACAAAAGTTAACTTTACAATCTATTAAAAAAAATAAAGCAATTAAATGTGTACTTCTAGTCAGAGTGTTACGTGATATTTTTAAGAAATAGACGTTTTTTTTTTCTTTTTGAAATTTTAATTTTTATTATTTTGTTTTATATTTTATTTTAAGTGACAGTAATGTACTTTTTTTTTTATTAATTGTAAGTTAAATTATGCAATGAAATTATAATAATACATGCATAAGAATTTATTTTTCAAATTAATTTGATAGAAAATAAACTGGGTTTATTATAAATGTGATTTATTTTTGTTACGGCCATATTATTCACTAGGTTTAAAAAATTTATCTGGATGTAAAGAAATTGAAATGTCAAAAATAAATCCAAATCTATGATTTGTCATAGTGATTTTTAACTTTTTCAATTTTCATAGTTAAAATCAGGATAACTATTTTGTATTTGGATTTATTTTTGACATTTTTTGACAATTTTACATCCAGTTGTATTTTTTAAACTAGTGTCTAGACTATGGCCGTTAGAATCCTTATCCTCACGGTGGGCAGGAAGCATCGATAGGTATCACAAAAATGTCGACAAAAACTGCAAGTTGGGTTGTATTCGTTGATGATTATACGTCCAAAATCCGTTGGAATTGAAATCCTAGCTGCTCCTTTTCAAAAGTTATTCATATTTGTGTTTCTAATCGGGACAATGTGGAATAAAAATCTTGGGGAGAGTACGATAACTTAGGCGACAAGAATTGATAACTCTATTTTGTAGAGGAGTTTAATACAATAATTTTTTACTATGGGAGGGGGGGTCCATCTCCCCCCGTTTAGGCGGGAGGGGCAATTTTCTAAAATATCAAGTTAAATACAAAAAAAAATTATCTAAAAACAACGGCAACACTTACAGTTATGAATGATACCTTTTTCAAAAGCCAGGATTGTACACTTGATTCTAATTTTTAAATAAAATTATTGCAATTAATTTTTCTCGAAATAATCAACTTCAAAGTCAAAATTTGGGAAAAAAAGTTAAAAAAAACACATTAAATACAATTTTTACCAAGATTGTAAGTTTAAATATGAAATAAATCAATGAAGTAAACTGCCTCAATCAATTTCTTATCAAATACTTTAAACCATATGCTTCTATGCCTTATAATTTCCGAGAAAATTGAAAATAAGAAAATTACCTTTTTATCTGATTTTCATTTTCTTAACTATTTTCGCCAATATGAACAGCTTTTTAACTTAAAAGTATCATGTCTGGCTCACTTCGCGGGTTCTCAGGATTCAAATTTCAAATGCTGCCCCCCTGCAACCCCCCAGCTTGGGCACACTATAGGAATTTGGGGTGGGGTCAAGGTTGGGTATGTACAAAGTTTCTTTTGAATTCAAAAAAACTTTTAAATTCTGAAGAAAATTTGTCTTCACCCAAACTCGCACCCACCCCAAATCCTATAAAAGTGAGCTCAACCAGGGGGGTTGCAAGGGGGCATACTGCTTGCAAGCATTATGTTTATTTAAACACGAAAACAGCTAAAAATAGAAATCCGATAAAAAGGAAGTTTTTTAATTTTCAATTTTCTCAAAAACTAGAAAGCATAGAAGTATAATTTTCAGAATTTGATTATAAATTAATTGAGGCAGTTTATTTCATTGATTTATTTCGCATTTAAATTCACATTCTTGGTAAAAATAGTACTTAAAGTGTTTTTTTTTCAGCTTTTTTCCCAAATTTTGACTTTGAAGTTGATTATTTCGAGAAGAATTAATTGCAATAATTTTATTTAAAAATTAGAATCAAGTGTACAATCCTGGCTTTTGAAAAAGTTATCATTCATAACTGTAAGTGTTGCCGTTGTTTTTAAATAATTTTTTTTTTGTATTTAACTTGATATTTTAGAAAATTGCCCCTCCCGCCTAAACGGGGGGAGATGGACCCCCCCCCTCCCATAGTAAAAAATTATTGTATTAAACACCTCTACAAAATAGAGTTATCAATTCTTGTCGCCTAAGTTATCGTACTCTCCCCAAGATTTGTATTCCACATTGTCCCGATTAGAAACACAAAAATATGAATAACTTTTGAAAAGGAGCAGCTAGGATTTCAATTCCAACGGATTTTGGACGTATAATCATCAACGAATACAACCCAACTTGCAGTTTTTGTCGACATTTTTGTGATACCTATCGATGCTTCCTGCCCACCGTGTCCTTTTGCAGATTGTGTAACTTTTAACTTTTAAATGGATTAAAATTTATCATAAAACCCAACAGCAAAAAATGGAAAAGAGTTATAATGGCTGACTCCGAAAACTTAGCTTATGTGCGCTCTTAAATTATGAGCGCTCAAAATACTGGTCTATGACTGGTATTTGACGAGTGACTAACTTGAGAGGCTCATAAACCTATTCACCAAGGAAGAATAGTGAAAGTTATGAACCCCACTCTTAAGATATGATGACTAACTACGAAAACTTGAAAGAATTAATACAAATAGGTATCAAACTTGTCAATAATCCTCTCTTTTTTGCTTCCGAAGTTTTGAACTCGACATTTGCATAAATCGTGCTTAATAGCCAAGACATCTTTACATTCTTGGTTCTGACAGTTGCTAGTAGTAGAATTAATCGAATTTATTTTGTTTTAAAAAAATATTGAAATAAGTTTTAAACGCCTTAAATTAATAAATAGTTCTTACAGCTTTTTGTAGGATCTTTGTTGGCTTGTAACTATCACCAAGATTTACGTTCAAAAAAGTAATACATATTTTGAGATTTGTTTGTGCATTCCGCTATCAAATTTGTCGTAGTTTCTACAGTTCCAGTTTTGGAATTCTCATTTCAAAAGTAGTAGATTTCAATCCGCTTTAGAAATATAGTAACCAAATATTCGTTTTTGAATTTTTGTTTACTTTCGGAGTAGGACCCCTGTATCAGCTTGAGTAATAACCCCACGGGCAACTGCATACTAGAAAAAGGCACTTTAGCTTTTTGGGCCTAGTAAATAGTCCAACAAAGTAGATTCTGCAATAAACACGAAGAAACACCAGGCCACATTCTGGTCAGTTGCAATGCACTTAAACACCAACAATTCAAAAACCCGTGTCCCTGTTCTGTTACGTTTACCACAACAAACTCATAACTGTTAAAAAAAAAGCCAAGTTCTCCTATGTCAAAATTATGCTGGCACAAATAGTACTGAAATGTTAAAATGTACCAAGTTCTAAAGATTGATTTTGAGTTTTTATCAACTAAATTTTGATTTTTTTCTTGACAACTTTTCTTTAAATTACCGATTTTTAAAGTTATTTGAAAAATTGCTAAGTAATAAATCAAAATTTATTTAATACAAATTCAAAACCATTAGAACATTAGAACTTGGTACACTTTAACATCTCAGTACTTTTTGTGCGTTGGCTTTTTTTAACAATTATGTTTTTGTTGTGATTTCATTAGTTTTTGAGAGGTATTAGATTCTGCCAAGCTGTAAGATTGATGAAAATTAAGTGAAAATGGGCGGTTACCATGTCTCCTGTCTGAAATTCTCACATTTTAAATTCTCTTTTGTATGAACTACCAGCTTTACCATTCTACCAAGTTTCGAGATTCCACGATAATCAGAAGAACTTAAGCCCCCTGGCTTAAATTAATTTAAAAATGTTTCCTTTGTACAAACTACTAGCTATACAAATCTGCCTACGAAGTTTCAGTATTCTACTATAATCAGAAATGCTATAAAATAATAGATACAAATTCAGAGAAAATGGGCGGTTACCACGCCCCCTAAATTGAAAACCTCAAATTTTTGATTTTTAACTATGAATGCACCACAAGACCATTCGTTGTGCTAAATTTCAAGCTTCTATGATTACTAGAACTGCTCCATAATTTTCATGATGTCAGTGAGTGAGTCGGACAGTTACGGTTTTTGCAATTTTTGAAAACTTATATCTCCGAAATTACTCATCCTAAGTAGCTGAAATTTTTTGAGGAGTTTGTTTTTAAACAGTTCAACAAATGAAGCTAGTTTTTGGCTTATATGGTATAAAAGTTAGAAAGCGAGGTCAAAAATGGCCTGAGACCTGAGTTGTTTCCTGTAAATTAAGGTGTAGAGAACTTGGCTGGGCACCACGCACCGTGCCCCTTGATATCTGACGATAAATTATTTGAATGCTTTTATAGCCGTGTTTTTTTTTGGTAACTCAGTACTTAGATCAGCTAAATTTTGCACGGGAAACAACAACAAATGATTGCTAAGGATAAACTTAAGTTTTTTATTTGTTGAAATATTTTTTCCAAAATTATACATATATTTTTAACCCTCCAACAATAAAGAATTATTAATAATAATTAAAAGTAATCGCTTGTTGTTGCTTAGAGCATGTTTACTCAGTAAAATACTAATTACAAATAAAACACGGCTTACATATAAATCATTTTATCTCATTAAGGGCCAATTTTTCAAAACCTCAAATAGAGCTTATTCCTATGAATATATATTTCTTTTATATTGACATTATTCGTTTGATAGTGTAACTGTAAAAGAAATTTTGTTTATAGTCATAAATTCTTAGTTCATAAATACTGAATTTGAAAGAAAAATGAATTTGAGAGAGACGTTCAAAAATGTTTATCGCCAGTGATAAAGTTACAGAACAGGGCTACTATGAAAATACCTCAAATACCTACTCATTTTCTTGAGGAACCAAGTCAGCTAGCTTAAAAGGGGGGCACAATAGATCTTATATGTCGCAGTGCATGTTACACCCCAAATATCAACCAATCATTCAGACACGCAACTGTTTTTCACAACTCGCAGATTTCGGACGTTTTTGAAAACACCCTATATTATAATAAGGCCTCCGAACTTTCAAAAATTGTTGGTACATTATGACCGCACTAGACTTGGCAAAGAAACAATTTTGTCCCCTAGAATCAAAAACAATCTATTCCAATGTTTGTGAAAAATGAGTTAGAAACGCAGTTTATCTCAATTTTTCAACCTCTTTCTTTGCGTGTGGTTGAACTTTTTCAAAACCAACTTGTTCCAATATTATGGTTTCCATCAAAACGAATGTATTACAAATTCTTTGAGAATGAAAACAACACTATTTCTGATATAAAGCAAAATAATTTTATTGCTAAGTTTCAAAACTAAACTGTTCTTATGCATGACTTTCAAAACAACTATATTCCAAAATGAATTGTTAAATACTTTTGGAACGCGTTGGGTGACAAAGGAAAGCATAGTCAGTTTAAAATCAAAAATACATGTTTGATTCGATTCACAAGTGCTTAGGAACGTTTTTTTCAAATAACTCAATAAAAGAAAAAGTGGAATAGATTGTTTTTGAATCTAGGGGACACAATTATAAGAGAAGTAGGTAGGTATATTTCAGTATTGAGAATTTACAAGAAAGCGATTAAAAATTGATTTTGTTTATTTCTTTTTATATTTTAACTGATATTTCATGTTTTTTTTTTAACAAATTGTAAATAATTAAGAACAAAAAAAATAAAAGTTCTCATCTTATGATCCATCCGTCGTGAGAGCATCATCAATGCGGGATTTATGTTTTAACAAATATGCAGCCAAAAAGCTAACTGGATCTGGTGGCCTTTCACGGGCCAAAGTTTGAAGACCATGCAAAAGAATTGGAGCCACCGTTTGATCTAGATATTGCCGAGTTGGTAAGGAACTCAAATCGGGCTTCTTCTTTTTTGTCCATTGTTGATGTTGTACGTTTTCCATTTGTACATCGGTTTTTTGAACCTCATCACCTTTGTCCATTTTATTCAATTTTATACAGTCTATTTGAGAAAGTTTTTTTGTTTTAATATTTGATATACAACATTTGGTTGAAAGCAAAACTTAACTCTTTGTTAAGACGATTGGTTACTGAATATGAGATTATTTTACATCAATAATATTGACAATAATATGATGTAAATGTTGAATTTCTTTAAAAGAAAAAAAGGTAAAAAGAAAATCGATTTTTTTTTTGTTTGTTTTATTTTTCGTTCATCATGAAGAGCCAACAACAACAAATAGTCTCGCTAACCAAAGATACTTTAAATAAAGATCCGAAAGATTGCTGCTGTCAAATCGATGGGGTTTAGGGGGGTTCACATTGACCAACTTACCGGACTAATGTTACATTTTGTTGATCTGTCAACAAAAAAAATTTTTTGAGATCAATTTTATCAATGAATAAACAAAAAAAAATTAATTTGGTACTGAAATATATCTTTTAAATTGAATTCTAAGCAAATTGAAGCAAAAATATGCATTAAATAATTTCAAATTTGATAACAAAGAAAACATTCTCTTCGCACATCTTCCTCCATTTAGTTGTGTTTGACAGATTAACATTGAAACTCAAGTCCAGAGGCTAAGTTGGAAAAAGTAACAAAATGTAACTATTTGACACCTCAACACTGGATTTACCCTTCAAGCAAACAGGTCCGACCTCGGTCCGAATCCGCTCCGCCTGAGCCGGAGCTGAGTCCGACTTCGGATCAGAAACTGGTCCGAAGGCGGCTCAAATTAGTATGGAAATTATAATCACCGCGAAGTCGATTGCATATGTATTGGTGTGGTGAAAATCTCCATTCCGAGAAAACGGAGCCGAAGGCGGACCTGAGCCGGAGCAGCGAAAACCTACCAGAAAGGGATGACATTTCGCATTTGCGACCAAAAAAAGAACAAGATTTATTTTTTTTTTTTCACTGAAACTGTTTTATTTTTTATTTTATTTTGGCAAACGAAATTTTCACAATAAATACAATATTAAATACAATACATTTTATTTCATTTTATTTCATTTGATGCTGCTGTTGTTGTTGGTGTTTCTTTAGATGCCCAATAGCATGTTTCACCTTCTGCCTTTTTCTTCATCATTAGAGATTACATCTACAACACAAACAGAAACACATCACTTTAATCCAAACACTTTGAGTGATATATACAATATACCTTTTTTTGTTTCCATATTGTTAATAGTTTGATATAATTGTTTATAATTATACTTATATTTTATTAACAACGACACAAGACACGACGCGACTAAACACTTCCACAAAAAATATAAAAATAACAAAATGACGCTTTTGCTCTTCCCTTCAAGCAAACAGGTCCGACCTCGGTCCGAATCCGCTCCGCCTGAGGCGGAGCTGAGTCCGACTTCGGATCAGAAACTGGTCCGAAGGCGGCTCAAATTAGTATGGAAATTATAATCACCGCGAAGTCGATTGCATATGTATTGGTGTGGTGAAAATCTCCATTCCGAGAAAACGGAGCCGAAGGCGGACCTGAGCCGGAGCAGCGAAAACCTACCAGAAAGGGATGACATTTCGCATTTGCGACCAAAAAAAGAACAAGATTTATTTTTTTTTTTCACTGAAACTGTTTTATTTTTTATTTTATTTTGGCAAACGAAATTTTCACAATAAATACAATATTAAATACAATACATTTTTTTTCATTTTATTTCATTTGATGCTGCTGTTGTTGTTGGTGTTTCTTTAGATGCCCAATAGCATGTTTCACCTTCTGCCTTTTTCTTCATCATTAGAGATTACATCTACAACACAAACAGAAACACATCACTTTAATCCAAACACTTTGAGCGATATATACAATATACCTTTTTTTGTTTCCATATTGTTAATAGTTTGATATAATTGTTTATAATTATACTTATATTTTATTAACAACGACACAAGACACGACGCGACTAAACACTTCCACAAAAAATATAAAAATAACAAAATGACGCTTTTGCTCTTCCCTTCAAGCAAACAGGTCCGACCTCGGTCCGAATCCGCTCCGCCTGAGGCGGAGCTGAGTCCGACTTCGGATCAGAAACTGGTCCGAAGGCGGCTCAAATTAGTATGGAAATTATAATCACCGCGAAGTCGATTGCATATGTATTGGTGTGGTGAAAATCTCCATTCCGAGAAAACGGAGCCGAAGGCGGACCTGAGCCGGAGCAGCGAAAACCTACCAGAAAGGGATGACATTTCGCATTTGCGACCAAAAAAAGAAAAGATTTATTTTTTTTTTTTCACTGAAACTGTTTTATTTTTTATTTTATTTTGGCAAACGAAATTTTCACAATAAATACAATATTAAATACAATACATTTTTTTTCATTTTATTTCATTTGATGCTGCTGTTGTTGTTGGTGTTTCTTTAGATGCCCAATAGCATGTTTCACCTTCTGCCTTTTTCTTTATCATTAGAGATTACATCTACAACACAAACAGAAACACATCACTTTAATCCAAACACTTTGAGCGATATATACAATATACCTTTTTTTGTTTCCATATTGTTAATAGTTTGATATAATTGTTTATAATTATACTTATATTTTATTAACAACGACACAAGACACGACGCGACTAAACACTTCCACAAAAAATATAAAAATAACAAAATGACGCTTTTGCTCTTCCCTTCAAGCAAACAGGTCCGACCTCGGTCCGAATCCGCTCCGCCTGAGGCGGAGCTGAGTCCGACTTCGGATCAGAAACTGGTCCGAAGGCGGCTCAAATTAGTATGGAAATTATAATCACCGCGAAGTCGATTGCATATGTATTGGTGTGGTGAAAATCTCCATTCCGAGAAAACGGAGCCGAAGGCGGACCTGAGCCGGAGCAGCGAAAACCTACCAGAAAGGGATGACATTTCGCATTTGCGACCAAAAAAAGAACAAGATTTATTTTTTTTTTTCACTGAAACTGTTTTATTTTTTATTTTATTTTGGCAAACGAAATTTTCACAATAAATACAATATAAAATACAATACATTTTTTTTCATTTTATTTCATTTGATGCTGCTGTTGTTGTTGGTGTTTTTTTAGATACCCAATCGCATGTTTCACCTTCTAGATTTTTCTTCATCATTAGAGATTACATCTACAACACAAACAGAAACACATCACTTAAATCCAAACACTTTGAGCGATATATACAACATACCTTTTTTTGTTTCCATATTGTTAATAGTTTGATATAATTGTTTATAATTATACTTATATTTTATTAACAACGACACGAGACACGACGCGACTAAACACTTCAACAAAAAATAACAAAATGACGCTTTTGCTCTTGTTGGCTATGTCTGTCTACTTTTTTTTCCTTTTCTCAGTTTTCACCACGATTCTCTTAGACTTTGTGTTCATACACAAAAAGTTGCAAGTGTGTGAGTGCAACCCCGCTTTTCTCGGTCGGAGGTCGGACTGTCTTTTCTGGACTCCGTTTTCTTGCTTGAAGGGTTGTTGGCTATGGCTGTCTACTTTTTTTTCCTTTTCTCAGTTTTCACCACGATTTTCTTAGACTTTGTGTTCATACACAAAAAGTTGCAAGTGTGTGAGTGCAACCCCGCTTTTCTCGGTCGGAGGTCGGACTGTCTTTTCTGGACTCCGTTTTCTTGCTTGAAGGGTTGTTGGCTATGGCTGTCTACTTTTTTTTCCTTTTCTCAGTTTTCACCACGATTCTCTTAGACTTTGTGTTCATACACAAAAAGTTGCAAGTGTGTGAGTGCAACCCCGCTTTTCTCGGTCGGAGGTCGGACTGTCTTGTCTGGACTCCGTTTTCTTGCTTGAAGGGCTGTTGCTTTTTTAATAGGGAGGTTCACATTGACTAACTTACCGGACAGACCGATTGTCGTTTGGCCTGATGGCCGAATTGTATTTTTCGATCACACTCATCATACAATTTTCATCAAAACCCATTTTTCATCTTATTTTGAATGTATCTTTCACCTATTCTGCTCTCAAATTCAAGAGAATGGATTATCACTGTCGGCCGGCCAGACATGTCGTTCAATTGACTAACATGTCCGTCCGACAACCAAAAAATCTAAATTTTTTGAAAACCATCCGGCAAATCGGACAGGCAGTCGGATAGGTGTTCACATTATAAACAAAAAATACCAAGACTGGAAACTCGGCGGTCAACTGACGTTTGCCTACAAGCTACGAGGTGTGGTGAATGTCGTGAACCTACCGTTGTGTTCGTGTGCGATGTGTGGTGAATGTCGTGAATCTATAAATGTGTGCGTGTTAACGTCATTTACCAACGTGCCCTTCAAGCAAACAGGTCCGACCTCGGTCCGAATCCGCTCCGCCTGTGGCGGAGCTGAGTCCGACTTCGGATCAGAAACTGGTCCGAAGGCGGCTCAAATTAGTATGGAAATTATAATCACCGCGAAGTCGATTGCATATGTATTGGTGTGGTGAAAATCTCCATTCCGAGAAAACGGAGCCGAAGGCGGACCTGAGTCGGAGCAGCGAAAACCTACCAGAAAGAGGAATAAAAAAGGGATGACGTATCGCATTTGCGACCAAAAAAAGAACAAGATTTATTTTTTTTTTCACTGAAACTGTTTTATTTTTTATTTTATTTTGGCAAACGAAATTTTCACAATAAATAAAGTAGGTATAAGATACAATACATTTTTTCATTTTATTTTATTTGTTGCTGCTGCTGTTGTTGGTGTTTCTTTAGATGCACAATCGCATGTTTCACCTTCTAGATTTTTCTTCATCATTAGAGATTACATCTACAACACAAGAAGAAACAACATTTTAACCCAAACACTTTGAGCGATATATACAACATACCTTTTTTTGTTTCCATATTGTTTATAATTTGATATTGTTTATAATTGTGTGGATCAGAATCAAAACCCATTTTATCCACTTTTTTTGATTTCGAGTAAATCGAGAAAAACTTGTATCTCGTAAACGAAACATTTTTTAGTACTTTTTTAAATGCAGGATTGATTCAATTAGGATTCCCTACAATTCAAGTCCAGAAATCGTGATCTGAGGGTTTTAGTTTTAGAGCTATACCCAAAACAAATATGGATATAATGGATTTTGAAAATCACCTCTGAATTTCAGGCCAAAATAAGAAAATATGGCATTCAAAAAAACTCAATTAAAAACGAGAAAACTTTATTTCCTTTTTTTTAACTACGCCTACTTTCTTGAACAAATAAATTCAAACCTAAATGCCAAAATTTTTTTTTCAAAAATCCGTATAAATTTTCGGATATTCCCATCTAATCTCATCCCATGGATAAAATGGTTTTTGAATTTCAAATTTATTTAAGAAATAATATTTTGAATGGATATAATGGATTTTGATGCGAATAAAATTGTTTGGATATAATGGGTTTTGAAACAAAAACTCAAGTGGATAAAATGGGTTTTGAAATTAACCTCTAACTTTGTGGTCTGATTTCTACGCCAAAAAATGTAGTTAGAGACTCAAACTTGGGCGCAACGTATGTATTTGAATACTAGAAACAAAACCTCATACCTAAGTCATTTTTTTTGAAAAGTGGATATAATGGGTTTTGATTCTGATCCACACAATTATACTAATATTATAATAACAACGACACGAGACACGACGCGACGCGACTATACACTTCAACGAAACATAACAAAATGACGCTTTTGCTCTTGTTGGCTATGTCTGTTTCACTTTTTTTTTCATTTCTCACTTTCCACCACGATTCTCGTTCGACTTTGTGTTCATACACAAAAAGTTGCAAGTGTGTGAGTGCAACCCCGCTTTTCTCGGTCGGAGGTCGGACTGTCTTTTCTGGACTCCGTTTTCTTGCTTGAAGGGTGGTGGCTTTCACATATATTCACAGACAGCACTGTACACAAAAGGGTTTTGGGGGGAAAGACGTACGAAAGTTTCCAGTCTTGGTATTTTTTATTTATGGTTCACATTATCAAAAAGGCTTCAGATCAGACCAAATGGCGGCTGGTCTGTCTGGTAAGTTGGTCAATGTGAACCCCCTTATTGTTAGAAAAAGAACGCACCTCTAGCGAACGAAGCATATGAAATGAAATGTCCAAACATAATTTGTCCAGCCAAGAAAATGAAAATTGTTATGCTGTAGATGTTAGACATAGAGTTAGAGAAAAATATCTCCTCTGTGGAGGCGGCCTGTCAAATTTGTGAGATAAAATTCTATGTTTTGCCGAATTTATTTCAATTCAATTCAATTTAAGTTTATTGAGACTTTCTTTTTTTTAACATTTGATTTATAAAAGTAGAAAAACTTATACTAGGTTTTATTGCTGACTTTGAATTGGTCTAGCTCATACATTCAAATTATTATAAAAAGATTTACATTATCTTTTGAAAAAATAGTAAATAACTTGACTAGTTACATATGTGTTTAAGTGTTGCTCAGGGCACTTTTCAGAATGTACATATTGTGATTGAGTACTTAAAACTAGATAAAAAAAAAATTAACAAATTAACAAGAGGCAGATATCGACTCGTGCCAAAAAGGACACAAAAGTCCCCTCATTGACACGAGTCGATAAATGCATCATACCACAAAAGGTATTACATAAATTTTTCATTATACATGGTATAGAGTTTAGTTTTATAAAATTTGTACATTGTTCATTTAGTTAAATAAAGCAAATAATTTAGAATTTTCATAAAGTTTAAAATTTGTACATTATTTCAAAAAATTTTTGAGATCTGGAATTGTTCAAGTGTGTTAACATTTTAATTTGAAAATAAAAGCCACAAAAAGTGTTTGAATGAGTTGAGTTCCATCTATTAGCCTCTATATACATTTGGATTGCCCCTCCCATAGAAGTCAGAGAGGAATTCGTTGTCATGAAGTTGAAATAATTGGGAAGACGAGGGGTTCGCCAAGCTAATTGGAGATGCATAATACCTATCTTCAATGGCAAATTCAATATTAGCTGTATATACATTTCTAATCAGGGGGTTGTCATGATAACTAAAAGAACGAATTCTTTTCGTAACCAGGTCGAAAAGGTATGAGAGTAAAGGTATCGTATTTGACTCGCCATATATGATAGCATTTTTATACCATTTTCCACCTGGTCGTCTATGTTTGTTTATACAGAATCTTAAGACATATCTTTCGAATATTTGAAGTTCTTTAGCTACAGTTGGAGAAATTTTAAACCATGAAATGAAGCCGTATGAGAGGATAGGTCTGATAAGTGTTTTATATAGGAGGAGTTTGGTGCTTTTGTCCACAAAGGAAGATCTGAAGAGAAATTTAAGCTGAGCTGCTGCAGCTTTACTTTTATTAAGAGCGATACGAGCGTGGGGGTTCATTCTTAGTCTCTCATGGAAGTTAATTCCAAGATATTTTATCTGTTTTTTAAGTGGGATCAGATTTCCATTAATAAAAAGTTTGAGTTGCTTGCTTTCTCTCACTGCTAAGTGATGACCACGAGGGGAAGCGTTTCTAAAACAAATCAACTCGCTTTTTTGATAATTGATGGATATGCCCCAGTAGTTAAAGTAGTCGACAAGTCTTTCGACATGACTTTTAATAAAATTTAAGGCATCGTGAGGTCTTTCAGAAGAGGCAAAAATAACCGTATCGTCTGCGTATTGTATGCTTTGTGAATGTCCGAGTGAAGAGGGTAAATCATGAATGAAGATATTGTATAAAAAGGGGCCCAAGAAGGAACCTTGAGGGATCCCGGCGAAAATTTGAATAGCTTCTGAAAAGGTCGAACCAATTTTGACTTTAAAAGATCTGTTTGACAGGAAATTAGAAATGATTTTTATCGAGTTAGTTGGAAAATTCAGGGAAATCATTTTGGAAATGAGGCCATCATGCCACACTGAGTCGAATGCTTTTTTTAAGTCCAATGAGCAAGTGACAGTGCACTCTCTTTTTCGAAGGTTTTCAAGTATTATATTTTCGAGGTACATGATGGCGTGTTCCGTAGAGTGGAATTTCTTAAACCCAAATTGGGTGTTTGGAATAATGTTATTATCTTGGCAAAAGGTTTCGATTTGTCTGTATATAGCTCTCTCAAGAATTTTCCCTAAGTTGGAAAGAAGTGAAATTGGTCTAAAGTTTTCAATATCATTGGAAGAACCTTTTTTCTTGATTGGCAGAAGGATAGCCTCTTTCCACATATTTGGGAAGTAGAATTGCCGAATTTATTTCCCATAACAAATTTTGACAGCTCATTTCAACCGATAGAAAATTCCAAGTTTTCTACTGTTTCTATGGGTTTTCCCCGTTTACGTGAATGCCTCTAATGTTTTGCTTTTCCCGGCCTAAACCGCTATCATTTTCGTTCGTAAAAAATATAATTTCTTAAGTAAAAAGTAAATAAATTAATTAGTTATCATTTAAAGGTTTAAAGACAAAATAAATCAATTTAATTTCAGAGAGATAGAATGACATCCTCAAATCCACCACAAGACAAAATGATCTTCAAATGTGACACACAACCTGCAATTGTTTCTGAAAAACTCTTGAGTTTCTATAAAGAAAATGAATTATTCGACACGGTTCTGATTGTTGGAAGTGATTGCATAAATATCCAAGCTCATAGAGTAGTCTTGTGTGCATTTAGTGAGTATTTCTTGGAAAAGTTTCGAGGCGGTCAAAATGCTTTGCAGACAAGTACATTGCAACTCAAAGAGATCGGAGCATCTTCTTTGAAATTGATATTAGATTTTATGTACACGGGTTCCATTGAATTGAGTCTCGAAAATATTGATGGACTCTTGAAAACTGCATTGTTTTTAAAAATTAAAATATTGGTTGAAGGTTGTTACGAGTTAATTGGACAAAATATCAATTCCACCAACTCGTTGACCTTCCTTCGATTGGCAAATGAATTGAGCTTATCCTCACTGAAAGCTAAATCGCTGGAATGTATTTACACTCATTTCGAGGAAATTTCAAAGAAAAACGAATTCCTGTTACTGAATAAAGATGAATTGCAGAATTTACTATTTAATGACAATCCTCATAACGATTTTGAAGAAGTTGTCTTTTTGTCCATGGTGGAATGGATAAATTATGACAAACTAAATCGAGCTCACTTTGCCTTTGAGCTCCTTTCAATGATTCGTTTTCGAGCTCTTTCACCCAAGTTTATCGTGGAAAATAGAAAATCAGTTTGTAAAACTGTGGAAGACTACGAACTGATTTGCAGTTGGCTCCAATGGCATTTGTCCCCTGCAACACGTTCAAATGACCAAACGAATTCCACTTTGATTCCAAGAAAAAAGACTGAAATACTTTCAGTAATAGGAAACAACAATGACCTCGAAATTTGTATTCAAACTTTTAACTCCAAAGAAAATACATGGTCAATCGAAATTGAAAAACCTTTACCGTCGATACGACCAGGATCTTCAACGATTGTGATTGATAATAAACTGCTTGCAGTTGGAGGATACGTCAATCGTAATATGACTCATAGAGTACAATGTTTAGACATACACACAATGGATTGGGTTGATTTTCCGCCAATGAATAAACCTCGATTGGAATGTCAGTTAGCAGATTTAAATGGATATTTAGGTGTTTTTGGTCTGAATGAGAAATGTGTGCCATCTATGGAAATATATAATTTTTCCACACGTAAATGGAATTATATACTACTGCCTGATAAAGTAAGTGAATTAAGCAAAATAACCGCCCACAATGGGATATTATACATTCTCAACTTTGGCGAAGGATTTTTGAAATCTTATAATGTCTCTTTAAATAAATGGACTTCCAAAGATATTACGAAATCTTCACTCTGGGGTTTTGGATTTGTTGCAATTGAAAGGTTTTTGTTTGTTATTGGTGGGTGTGACAACGGAGAATGGTTGAAAACTGTTAAACGATACGATTTGTCTAATGATTCTTGGTGTGAAATGACATCTTTATCGAAAGTTCTTAAGTGCCCAAAAACAAAAGTTCTTGGAAATAAAATAATAATTTGCGATGGATATAATGTTGAAGAGTATAATATTGATATCGACAAATGGAATAATTTGGATTGTTTACAAGAAACAGTTAATTTAAATTGCATATTCAACTCTGCTTTCAAATAAGGAGCTGCATGTAATTGATTCCTTATTTTATGTAGGTATAGTATATTATAAAAAAAAAAACAAAAATTTTGTTACACCAGAAAAATGAAAGTTAATTATTAAAAAAAAACGGAACTGTGGAACTGGATTGGAAAAAATCTGAAAAAGTTGTGAGGTCAGCTAAGCATTGTATATATATTACTATAGTACTCTCATGAAGTAGAATTTTCTGTTTTGCGTCGCCACGGCTGGGATCGGTAGTTTATTTTATATTTGAACTTTATGCAGAAAATTGAAATGCATATCTATCAAAAGATGTCGCTAAAGTATTTTCTTCGATTGATAGTACTATAGAAATATATATATACAATGAGCTAAGTTTGAATGTAGTATTGAAGAGGGGTTTAACCTGAGTACGTATTGTTTGGTCAGTCTCAATATCTCGAGAACGACTGATCGTACAGAAAATTTGCAAGAACTTTTTAGATTGGAAATACAATTATCTTTCTTTCTCTAGTACATCTTTTTTCTCTAGGAGTTATACTTTCAGAGTAAAAGTACCGCAAATAGTGCATTTTTTTTATGTTTTAAGTATTTTAGAGAACAATTAGAGTTAAGTGAGAAATAACGCCCCACAAGACCAAACAATACGCAAACTGAGATTTGTAATCAGGATAAACCCCTCTTCAATACTGCATTCAAACTTAGCTGACGTCACAACTTTTTTCGGGTCCCCTGCATTTGACTCCCAATTGACTGAACTAAACCAAAAATGATCGTCTTTTGAAAGGGAACGGGAAGATATGCAAGAAATGAGAATTGGACCTAACACAACGGAGAAATAGGGAAAGTTATGTCGAATTCCTTTCAATTTTTTGAATCGCCTCAAAAAATTCGAATTTTTGGTGTTAAAAAGGAAGACGAAAACAAGAAGACCGAATTCTTTTTGCGATTGTATGTGTGTCATTTGACAACAATTTTTACACCAACGTCAAGCTGAAACCAAAACAATTTCTGCAAAAAAAACCAGAGATTCCTTTGATCACTAATTTTGTTTATTTGCTTCGGTAATATAAATTTAATTTAATCCAAATCAATAGGAAATAGATATAATTAAGATCTGAGTGAAGATGAAGTAAAAGGTTAATTATTTGGCCGTATGCTGTGGTTTTACAGAGAAAAAAATTTTCTGAAGACAATCACGAGAAGAAAAGTCACAGTAATTTCACTTTTTCACAAGAACTATGCCAAGAAAAATTATATTTTGATCGCACATTGTTTTTTTTTATGAATTTCATATTTTTCCGCAATAAAAACACGATATTCCATTATAATTTACTCGATATTTGAAGTTGGTATTCTCAAATAAACAAACAACACGAAGGAGTCTTTCAGCTTGACGTTTGAGAAATGTCAAATGTTCCAAGTGTGTGTGCAAATCCGTGTCAATCTCTCAAAAAAGAAGGATTAAAAAAATTCGAATTCTGCTTCGTTTGAGGCGAATTTTTTCTCTATGGAACATGATTTAAAGAAAAAATTCGCTTCGAGATCGCCGAAAATTCGATTTTTACATTGAAAGGAATTCGACATTAAAGTGTATCGATACATGGGCCATCTCATTAACCCTCAATTTTCTTTTAAGAAAAAACTGCAAAAAGGATTAAAGAAACAAAAGGAATAATAAACTGCAGCTGGATTGGAATCCGTCACAAAAAAGAAGTTGAGCTGAGCGCCAAGTATAGAGTTACGAAACAGTGATGTAAGTAATCATGTGCTTTGCCGCGCAAAGAATGTTCTTACTACGGTATAGGATATAGCACACCAAATAATTCACATTGAAACGGGCATATCTCCACTGACACGCTAAAGTTACACTTCGGCTACATCCGGAAGGTGATGATTCATCCGAAGCCAAACACCTTCAAAAATATAACATGCAGTTTTTAGCGAGTGGTCGACAATATACAGAGAACACAATGTCAATTTAATGGATTTTAGTGATGCAGAGTAAGGAAGAAATCGAAAGCGCCTAATTAACAATCTTTCGAAGGTAATTCGAAGAAAGCCTTACAAAATATACCTACAAGTTACTCCAGCATGACCTCGGGTTTAAAAAATATTTCAATGATGGATATAATCTGTGTATGATATCCACCATCTACAAGGCGAGAAGTTAACTCCTACCATTAAATTATTAGCCATATAAAACAGACATAGATTCTACATGTCCTTTATAAAATCTTAGAGAGAGGACATTATATTCAATATTTCATAAGAACAATATTAGGTTCAACAATATTATTTTCTCCAAAACGATGAGAAATACCACCCAGATTACCTCTGGACCTATTGCTACAAGATTCGAAATGTCGGTCATTAAGAACTTTTTGTTTCTCGAGATTTTTAGAGTCCTCGAAACTACAAACTATTCCTACTTTTTTTTTTGAGATTTGTATCATATTTATTAAAAAAAAAAGAAGAAAATATGTGCATGTGTGGTATATTTTTAAAATAATTTTATTTACTTTAATTTACAGGATAATTAATTAAATTTTATATTTTACATAAAATGCATTTTTTACGTTTAGTATTTATTATACATTAAAAAACACATTTTAAAACGTGTTCTATTATAAAATCTATTTATAATTATGAGAGAATTCAATAAAGTTATATACCTTTGAATTGTTTCATTATTTTAATGATTTTTTTTTTTTTTTAATTTTTATTTTTAATGTTTAACACTTAAAACAAGAATTAATAATTATAAAAGTAGACACTACAAAACAAGTTTTTTTTTTTGTTTGTTTAATTAATGCATTCATTTTTTTTTTGTTTATTTTTTAATTCTTGGTTTTGATGATAATTTTTTTTTTTTTAATTATTATTAATTATTAATTAAGACTAAGCCTAGTTTGAAAAAAAAGGAATAATTATATTGGAAAAAGGGTGAAGATGATGAATAATCAGAAGGAATAACGAGGACAACATAAATCAATTTCAAATAAAATTTAATAAGCAAGGAGGAGAAAAAAACAAAACAAAAACAATTGAACTTACCACGGAAATGTAATTCCGACTTGATTGGATAAACTTTTACAGATGATTTACAATATTATGTTGTATTTAAAACTAGAATATTATTTGAAATGTTTGAATGGAAAGTTGTTTTAATGACATTAACAACAATCTACACCGAACAAAGACCGTCTTTGTCAGTTTGTGTTTTGTTTCGCATTTAGCTTAGGAATTTGGACACAAAGCAAATAAAAACACGAAAATATATATTTTTTTTTTCAAAAATTATAAGCGCGTCCAAAAAAAAAATTAGTTTTAATCACAGAAATATATAAGCGCTCCTTGTGGGCGCTGTAAAGGAGAAACAAAGTCTTGCATGGGATTGAGCAAAAAAAGCATAAGTGGTGGGGTGCCTAAGCTGAAACTGTTTGGACTGTTGGGGGATTTGTTGTGTTGTTAATACCATTATCCTCGGGTTTAGTTGGAGGTTCGATCTGAAGTTCATTAGAGCCATTTACAGGTAAATCGCTATCGGACTTATCAATGTTGCAAGTGGGCACATCTTCTTGCAATACTTTCTTTGGGGGTGGCTCACTCTCTTTTAGATCAACTACAAGATCTTCTGTTTGTTTTTCATTCTCAACAATTTCAGAGAGACTTTCTGTCATTACTGCCTGATTTTCTTGAGTTTTAGGCAGCTGCAGTTCTGGGATGATTTCAATGTTTGTTTCATTAATTTCCGGTGGAAGTTCTTCATCTGGAGGTGTCTCTGGTCTTCTACTCAATTCCGAATGCTCAAGACTCTGCACACATTCTTCAATTAATTTCTCCTTCGAAACTGGTATGTTTGACAATTGATCATCCTCACATGGGTTCAAATTAGTTTCGAGAGGCGAAACAGCAACCAATGCAGCTGTGGTGTTTCGAGTGTTGTGCAACAAATCATTTATTGCAGACAATCGGGCCGAACTAGCATCGGGCGTATTCAGGCTTATGAAACTGTTATGAGCTTCGCTAAAATCAGGCATTTCTCCATTACAAGCAGTGGCATATCCCAAGAACGGTTGTTGTGGCTGAACATGATTGTTGTGGTGGTGAGGATTGTGATAGCTATTGTAAACATTTGATGTTGAATAATTGCTACTCGTATTCTCATATGGCGCTGTATTAGCATAGGGCGTTAAAATATCGCCATAAGTTACAACAGGTGGTATAACTGGTGGATATATTGGTCCATCCTGATAGTGCAGGTTTGCACCGTTCAAAGCTATGCTATCCGTTTCTGTAGTGCTGTTGGTCGAATTGGCATAGGGATTGTGCGTTGGAGGCAATGCGGCTGTTGTTTGTCCAATTACCACCATCGATGGGGACAATTGGACACATAGACCATTGGCAGGATGTGTTTGTGGCATATGGTTGTTATACACATTGTACTGCTGATGCATGTGATGATGATAGGCTGCTTCATTGGAACTTTGGTCCAGACTATTATAACTGGGCATTGGGTTGTAGGTGCTTATAGCTGTTGTGCTGCTGCTCGCCAAGGCAGAGACATTATTGTAAACTAAATGTGATGATGGGGCTGCAAGTTGAGAGGTTAGTTCGTCAGTGCGTTTTTGTTGTCGATTTTCCATGTCTAAACGCATAATTGTATGTATGAAATGTGTCCGAACTCGAGCTGGATTGAATTCAATACGACCAATGACATTGCCACAAGCATCACGCGAACAGCCGCATGGAAACATTGCGCGGTCAACCTGAAAGTGAAAAATCAATACATTATTATTTTGTTTTAATAGGTGAAGCAAATGAGTGTGCGAAATGTGTTTATCATAGAACTGGTCAGTAGGTTAAATTATACGGGTTGATAATTCGACAAGCTGAATTATGTCACTCAGATCTTTTTGGATTTTGGAAGGATTTGGGTCAATAGGAAAGTGTTTAGTGGAATTTAAGGTATGGTTTTGGGGTGCATCGCTGAACCATCTTGTAAGGATTCCAAACAAAAGGGACAGTTGGGGTATAGTCCGACTCAAGACAGCACGATTTAAGTCGTCCCGATTCAGGCAGCCCGACTCAAGGTAGCCCCGGCTTATCGCAACTTGACTCAGATAGGGTATTTTTTTGGGTTTAATTTGTTCAAGAATGACGGATTTTGTTATTGGTTGGTGTTGGTAGTGTGAAGAGTAGGAAAAATAATGTGAGAGGACCATTTGATTAGCTTTATTGATTGGTGTCTATTGGGAAAACGAAAGTGATCTTTGGTATTGTTTTTGCATTATTTTATAATTTTTCAGTTAAGTTTACGATCAATTACACTGGCCAACAAGGTTTTTGTTACAGAAGCCAGGGTATACTTTTCTATAGGTTTTTTTGTGTGCTGAGCTCGAATCCGAGGTCAGAAAAGTTCTATCACATTACGTTTTTGAGATATTACCGTTAGAAAATCGAAAATGCCGATTTTTACCAGTTTTCGAGGTTATTTCTTAGCCTTTGGTTATTTTTTTTAAAGTAAATTTGTTACAATTTTTAAAAGATCCTCTCTAAATCCGTTTAATTCTTTTTAATATCTGTTTTCTTCTTCGAGAAATCTTAAGTTGAAATCAACGTGTTTGTGATATCTCATATTTATTTGCTTTTAATAGCAAGACTTTTGACTTGGTTTGGCTAGGATATGATGAACGACTAAACGCAAAAGTAAGGGTGACAAGGCCCCAAAAAGAAGGACTTGCTGAATGGCTGAATTTTCAACATATTTAAAGGAATGCTCCCATAAATAGTAAACGACTATCAAACACAATCGCGAAGAAGTGGCAGGTTTACAATTTCATGGAGAAAACAAATGCAATAACAATTGAATTCAGTTGGCCTTAGACATATAACATTTTAAAATTGGAAGGCTAGCTGTCTTTTCCTGAAAAAAAAACCCGGTGAACCCAACATGTGGATTCATAATGTAAAATTAAGCTGTTAAGTAAAAGAGTTGTTGTCCTATCCTAGATCATGATTTTCATTGATAAAACCCAACGGTTGGAAACCTAAAACTCCAAAGACATAACTAATAATAATATCAGGACTTGGTCTTAGCGACTGGATGTACCAAGCTAGAAATCAGGAACGATGGAAGGCTTCATAAAAAATGTCGAAAACGTACAAAAACAATCTTCTTACTTTAAATTAACTACAATAATCCAATTTAAGTGGGTTTCAAGCTGGATTCAGATCAGGTTACTGTACCATAGATCACATATTTGTGCTCCGTAGTATAGCTGACTCGTCTATTTCAAAAAATAAGAAATTGTTTGCTTTTTATGTAGATTTCGACACAGTAAACAGAAATTCATTGATGATCAAATTATTTTGAATGGGAATTTCATTGATATTTGGCAGAGTACTGCAGAATCTGTATTTGGACACCAAAGCAGAAGTGTGGAACGGCACAAAGATATCGGACTGGTTTTCGACAAATTCAGGAGTTAGACAAGGTTGTGCGCTTAGCCCAAGCTTGTTCGCCTCTTGGCTTACAATCTTGAACTACTGCAACTCATGATCAATAGGCTGTCCGATTATTGTTTACGGTGGAATCTGGTAATAAACCAAATTCAAAGTGATGGTGTTCAAAAAAAGGCAGAGGCAGGTCTAGTTCAAACGTGCGGTGGAAATGAATTCTCACAAAACATGTGAAAGCTAAAACCGCTATTAACGTTGCTTGTAAGGTATGTATGTTTCAACAACAAAGATATTTCCCATAGCAGTAAATATAAAGTTTTTGAGGCAGTTTCACAATCAGTTCTTTTTTATGCCGCTCAAGTGTGGGGAGGAAGGATGTATAAACCGGTTGAAAAACTTTTCAGGTTTTATATAAAACGTATTTTTCGCCTGCCACCAAGCTCTGCAAATTACATACATGATAATGCTGGCCTATCACCATTATTCACAAAAACTTTCAAGTTAGAAGTCGTGCTCAACATGTCTAAGTATCGTATTCCGAAGAAAGCAGCTATTCAGAGCAAGACAGGGTGATTTAAAGATTGGATTGAACAAGGTCAACTAATGGGTGTTGATTTAAACATCAACGATTCGTCCTAGTAGACGTTTTCATTAAACAGTAGAGAGAGGATCAAAGAAGAAGCTTCAGGGATGATTGCACGATCGAACAAATATCTTGTATGTTCCGGCTCTGTGGTGAACTCCTCAACTTTATACCTCATCGAGAAGACTTGCCGATTTTGTGCAACCTATGTAATAAGGCAAAAAGAGAAGATAATTTTCACTTTGTTGGAAGATGTGCGGTATTAATCCTCTGTCGGGGCGAATTTGGCAGCACAAAAATCAAAAGTGGTCACAAAAAAGTGTCTTTATAGGGGTGAAAATATTTTTTTTTGGAATTGTGAATACAATATTCGAATTCCTCGCAAAATTCTACATCAGACCGAAAAGTAAGACAAAAAAGAGGTGTGCCTACAGAAGGTTAAGATAAACTAGGAGATACGTATTGAGTTGTGACTATCTTACGGATGAAGAAATTGTAAAGATGTTTAATGAAATGGATGTTTCTAAGTTATTCAAATTTTGCAAAACTGCTCTTAATTATCGAAGTAAATTAGTAAACGAATGTATATCTTAGTTATTTTAAGGACTGAAACTTAAAAAATTTACATGAATAAATCAAATTATCAGTATTTCAAATCAGTGTTAATCAGGCAGAGGGCAATATCTGAACTATTGTAACGAAAATAAAAAATCAAAATCTAATCTAATCCAATTTGAAATAATTCTTACCTGACATTTGATTCCCGCTTGACTGCATGCACAAGTATCTGGATCACAAAAGTCCCGACAAACACAACCGCAAACTTCTCTCGAATTCCTAATGTCTCGACATTCGATTTTTTCATTTGCATCAATTTTTCTTATCCCAGCTGCTTTCAATAATGCCCTTCGTTGTTTTGGAGAAACCGGTTGCAAGAAACCATTTGTCTCGGCATCTAAATCTGATCCACTTCCTTCGCTGAGCTCTTCATCGCTGTCCGATTCTTCACTCGACGAACCGCGCGGATTGATCTCTTGCAATTGCAATTTATGAGCACGTCTTAGCTCTGCTGCATGCTCGGCCAAACTAAATGTTTTAAAACTAATGTGATGCGCACCCATACCAAGGGTACATCCACCCTGCGACGGAACACACCCATGACCCTGGATGCGGGGGAAATAGAAGACTTTGACTCCATCAAAGTTAATTGATCTTCTTGGTTTCTTTTGCAATTGTTGGCCGCCGCCATCGACGACATCTTGAATGTGTCTTTTTAAATTTGATCTGAGAGGAATTTTCTCTGCAGCTGGTGATGCACACATTATTGAGCCAACACTGGTATCAGTCACAGTAGTTTGCAAAGTTGACGTCTCCGAACCCAGTCCAGAATCGGAACCGTCACTACGCAACTCTTGTTCATCTGTGGCTTTGACTCCTGTCAATTGCCTAGAATCTTCGGCTTCATCTATTAGTCGTGGTGCCTGGCCAACAACTTCTTCAATATCAACAACAAAAAGGACATCACCCTCAGTTGATGAGTCCAACGGATTCGGCGAATTAATACCCAAATGAACATTATAATCATCCAACGCTAGAGGATCAGCTGTAGGTTCTGAATTCATTGAGACATTTAAATCTGGATCGTTCAGAACTATTACCTCACTAACAGGAAAATCAATATCATTTTCTGTTTCAGGTGGAAAATCTAGAAATATATCTTTTTCCTCTTCCTCAGCATCACCTTCTTCCAAATAATCCTCTTCATTAAAATCATTTTTTTCTTTCAGAGGATCTGTAGGATTAGGATCTGTACTCAAAAATGTTTTACTTTCTTTTAAAAGTTTATCCTCATTTGTATCGTTATTATTTTCATTGATATTTTGGTCATTCAATGAAGTTGTTGGTTCTAATTCTGTTATCATTGTTGGTACTAGGTTGACATTTGTTTCAATTATTTCACTGTCCATAGTGGTGCTGGTTGCGGTGGTTTCACTCAGTTCTGTGTTCGATGAAGTTCCTCCAAAAAATGTTGAGCCGCTGGCATTTTTTTGTATGTATGTGAGGAGATTTCTAATGGGCGTGAACATTATTTAAGCTGTAAATTGTGTGCCTAGGGCAATTTAACAAAACTCGGTGGCCGAGTTTGGTTATGCATCTGAAATAAAAATATAAAGAGATTTTGTAAAATATTTGATTAGAAAAGTAATCACAAAGTAAAACACGTAAAAATAAAATTATAATAGAAGTCGTACAAAAAAAAAAAACAAAACAAAATACAAACAAACAAGAAGGAAGAAGAAGGTTCTCAATAAAAACTTCCCAGAAATTCAGTGGTTTTTTTTTATATTTTGCATATACACTCTTTTTCAGCAGAAAAGGTACACAAGTTCATCAGTCGTTTGTCTCGTTTGTGTCTTGTGCGTGACCTAATAAGGTCAACCATACGAAATCTGTGTAATCTATCACAATGACGCTTTTTCTACGTACGCTTTTTTTGACAATCGTAAGAAAACGTAAGAAAGCCACAATCTTTCAAACAAAAGTGAATAAAAAAAAAATTATTACAATACTATGGCAGATTGACGAAGTTATGAATACCAGAGTTATGCGCGACAAAGTCATGTGCGTCAAAGTTATGAAAAACCGAAGTTATGGAAAACCAGAGCTATGAACGCCAAAGCTATGAAATATGTTTTTTGGGTTGGCAACCATTGAGAGGAACGAAGCTAGAGCGTATAAATTGAGTCAAGACAAAAAAAATGTGTGGGTCGGGGATGTCTATTACCTTCTTCCCCCTGTTTAACTGCGAGGGGCAATTTTCTAAAAATTTGACTTAAATTGGAAAAAAAAAATAATAAAAATCAACGGTTGCACCAACAATAACCTGCTGTGTCTTTTTGTAAAGCCAAAAACTATGTCCTTTTATATGTTTTTAAATGAAGTGTTCAATACACTAGTTTTTGAAAAATAAATTTTAAAAATAAAAATTTTGAAAAAAAAGTGAAAAAAAAAATTTCGAACTAATTTTTTCAAAATTTTATTTCATAAGTACCTACTAATTTAGTTTTCAAAATTCAATGCTCTTATTTGTTTTTAAATAAAAACAAAAAACTGGATCCAAAAATGTCTTATCGTTTTCGATTAATTAAAAAAAAAAACAAAACTACTTTTTAAAAAAAGCCACATATTTATTTTGAAAATTAATTTTTCAAAAATTGGGGTCGAACTACGGCTTATGTTCGTTAACGTATGGTCGCTATGTGTCCCTATTTTTTTCTACTAATTAAATAGTGACAGAAATAGTAAAAACGTTAACGTATCATCGTTATCGTGTTCCGTGATTCGACCCCTGTTCTATTATTTAAAAATAAAAACATGATACAAGAAGAAGACTTTGGCTTTACAACAAAGTACAGTACATTATCGTTGGATGCAATCGTTGATTTTAAACAATTTTTTTTTTTTCAATTTATGACAATTTTTTAGATAATCATTTTTTATCAAAAAAAAAAAAAAACAAAACCGACTTCCATGGATCAAAACTGAGTTTTATGGTTTTTTTCATAGTTTTTATAGGCAGAACTGAACGAAATTGAAATGGGAAACACTGCAGCCACCAGCTTTACAATACAAAAAAAAAATATCAAAATTGGTTCATTCAGTACAAAGCTATGAGGTAACAAACATACAAAAAAAAACCCGTCCTTTACAATTTTTTGTCTTGACTCAACCTTTACGCTATAGCTTTCTGATAATTACCTCCGGTATATCGTTCCTCTCAATGGTTGCCAACCCAAAAACCACGTTTCATAACATTGGTTTTCATAGCTCTGGTTTTTCATAACTTCAGTTTTTCATAACTTTGTTCTTTCATAACTTAGATTTTTCATAACTTCGGTTTTTTCATAACTTTGTCACGTATAATTCTGGTATTCATAACTCCTTTCCTATTTCCAATACTATACTTCTAGCTAATAGATGTAAGCGACATAGCTGTTTCTTTGAATTTTGTTTTGTAATTGTGATTACGGTGCTAAAATCACAAAGTTATAGTTTTTCTACAAATATACTTTGTATTGCACTATACATAAGGAACATAGGGTAAAATAATTACATACTTTAGCACGCAAAATTTAATTGAATCAAAAGAAATAAGACTAAAGCGGAAATTATAAATACTGAAATAAAAGTTTTATTGAAAGTGCAGTGCTCAAGCTCGATTTTTGAGTTTTGACGGAATAATTTAATGATGTGGTTGACTGTATTTTATTATTAGTTCTCTTTAAAAAAGATTATATTTTTATTGGTTTTGCTTTTATAATTATAGGATTAAAGAATAAACAAATATATATATGTATTTTTCAACACATTAATATCCTTCTTCATTTTTAAACATTTAAATCAAGATAAATCCTTGGCGCAATGTAATTATGTGCGTGACTGTTTGACAGCAGATTCATGTTTCAATCAGCTGTTCAAAGTCAAAGTGACAGAAGCGCGCTTTGAACATTTCTCAACGTAACTCGACGAAGCGCTTTGGTAAAGCTTGATTGTGTTTCTGCTTTATATTTCCAATTGGTTTCTTTATAAAGTATTTTTTAGGGAAAAATTAATTTATGTTTGTTTCATCAGAAAAGGTACATTCTTGTTATCTTTAATGATTTTGTGGATTTTAAATTTATTAAAAATGTATCATTAAAACTATTAACTAGACACTAGAGTTTCCTAAGAGTAAATTAAAAATGAGATTAAAAATTTGAAAACCATTAGTGGATTAAAATCTCTTAATTTGGACAAAAACACCTTAATAATAAAATAAGGAATAAAGGATTCACCAGAATTGGTATGGTTAAAAAAATTAACGAGGTGTGACTATGATCTATTCTCATTTCAGATACAAATATTCCGGGGGTAAAAAAACATGTATGGTGGTAAAAAAAAACACTCATAAACGAGTAAATGTTTACGTTTCCCACCATTTTCGGTGGATAAATGACAAGATAAAGAGCGAAAACAGTTATTATTTCTAAGGTTAGGACAGTAAATATATTGGCCAACAGTTCCATTCCCTAAAATGACCGAATTTTGAAAAGATACGACCACTAAACCAAGAACAGAATTTTATGCGACTCAAGTTTTTGAAATCCTTTACCACATGGAAAATTGAAGTGTATTTCTTGGTATTTTTGAATCACAGAACATTTTATTTTGATGTCCCTGATGTGGGAAACTATCACTTCAACGTTCTGAATGAGGACGAACTATTTTGAGCCCTACTTTATAGCTAGTTAAAAAAGAAGTGTCAAGACAAGGAAGAAAGTAAAGTAAGGTGATGCTATCGAATTTGAATTTCAAATGTGAAGAATGGTTACCTTCATTTGTAAAACATTAGGATGAAGTGCAAAATTAAGAAGCACCTCAATATCTGCAGTAGTAAAAGGACCTGAAGCGTGTTTAAAATGTTTAGAAATGGCAAGCTCGTACCGATAAAATTTGTGATTATCAATTTTAAGGCAAAAATATTCCTAACTCACCATTTAACACTTATTTCAGGAACGCTTGTTTGGGGGTATATTTAGATTAAAATTTTATTTTGCTGGTGATGGAGGTTTTTGTTTTGTTATTGTTTCGCAAAAAAATTAATGATCTGATCTAGATCACTAGGAAAATAAAACAAAGCTATTATGATTAAAAATCGATGCCACTATACAATATAATATCAAAAATATTTTGTTTTATTTTTCGACCATACAAAATTAAAATAAATTAAGGTCAAAACGTCGGTCGTTTCCGGGAACGCTCTTAAAATCTTAATAAATAATGTGGTTTTACACACATAATTCTGGCTTTTTTAGGATATTTTTTATGAGTATCCTATCTAGGTAGATGTAGCTGTAATATACACTTTTATCAAAAAAGTTACAAAAAAAGAAGAAAAAATTACTTATGTCCTAAGGTCCAGTTGTACAAATATTTAATCCGAGGTTCAGCAACTTTTATCTTCTGAATTCGGTGCTAAAATTGAGTTTTAGTATTGGTTCTAGGTTCATATAGGTTGAAATAGCTAAATCCATGCTTGAACCAAAATTGATCCGGTGCTAATCCGCCGAAATCGGCAAGTTAAATTCCTGATCCGAGGCTGAACCACGTTTGTACAACTGGCCCTAAGTTTTTCGGAAATGCTTAAAAAATACTTTTTTGTAGAAATTAGTTGGAAGTTATATTTCATTTATTTAAGGCCTACTATCTTAAAAGCCATTTATTAAATAAAAAGAAAAAAAAAAGCTTAATATTAAAAGCCAAGTACATACTTGGCTTGCAAGTCGTGAAGTGAATCCATACATTTTTTTGGGCACTCATGAACGTTCCTGTGAACCTTCGTCGTGTAAAAAAAAATGGAGAGTTTTGCTTCAAGACGTGAAGTAGTTCACGTTGAAAATATACAGGAATTTCTTTCACTTTTACATCTACTCCCCCTATTTATTTTTTAATTCACTTGCTTCACAAGTATGTACTATGCTTAATTATGAAAGCATTGAACTACCAAAAGCTTTTTAAAGTTTTCAGGAAACAGACTCCTGCGATTGTATCTAAGAAGCGTCTTAAATGAGCTGAAAGACCTCTCTACTTGGATAGAAACAAGTAAACCCGATTTAAAATAGTCGAAGTTTTCGAAAAGTATGCAGTTGATGTCGCCATTAATTGCAGAATTTATTTGTTCAACTATTTTAAGTCCCTGATTGAAATTGAAAAAAAAAAAAAAAGATTTCAAAATAAAAGTAAATAATGTACATTTTCAGACTCTTAAAACCACAGTACTGTGTCTCAAAACTATCTGACTTTCGCGAGCTTTGGAAAATGTATGTTTTAACGTCAACCAAAATTCAAAAATATATTTTAATGGTTGCGAAAAAAATAATGTCGTTTTCGATTGGCTCTCCGGAAGCGTCCGGAATCATTCAGAAGCCTGAAAGCGTTTTATTCGCACGAATATGACAGGAAGAACGCTTCTCAGAAGAGAAAATCTCTTCTCGATTTAAAATCGGAATTCACTCGAGAAGCACTAATACACGAATATTTAAAAGTCAAATTAGAGCGGTTTTCTTCACTATTGCTCAACTTGAAGCAAACTCGAGAGTTGGCGAACTTAAGAGTTGACATCAACTCGAAGGTTGAAACAAAAGTTGAACATTTGTTTTCTTCACTTTTTTTTCTCAACTTCCAGTTTGAAAAATATCCCTGGGATATTTGTGACAGTTTATACGGATACTGTCAGTTTAAAATTTAAAAAACAATCAAGTATGTCATTTTAAATTGAAGTTCTGTATTTCTGGTGCAATTTTTTTTTTGTCAAAATGTCAAATTCATTTTAGTAATAAATTTAAATGCATTTTACTTTGCTTTTTTTCTGCAAAAATAAATTTCAAAGGAATAATTTTTTTTGTGTAAAAGTGTGTGTGTGTTTGTGTGTGCGCTCAAGAGCGATGTTGTCGGGATGTAAAAAAAAAAATCAGTGCAAAATGTGTATGAAAATTCTTAAATGAATAATAATATTCAATTTTTCTATGAAAACAGAAATAAAAAAGTTTTTTCCACGATTTAGCATCAAAAAAATATGACATTTCACGGAAAACTCTCAGGTTTGCTCCCTCAACTTCTACTATTTTCGGAAGTTGAGCAAACCAGAAGTTGACCAACTCGAGAGTTGAGAATCTAAAGTTGAAACTGTCAACTTTGAGTGAAGAAAAACAAAATCACAAGTTGAGAATAAAAATCCTCAAGTTGACTTCAACTTTTAGTGAAGAAAACGGCTCTTAATCACTCAATCAATATTTTTATTATTTTTTGAAATAAATTCATTTTTTTCCGAAATAAATTTTTTAATTCATTTTTAAACTTACTTAAATTATTTTGGAAACCAACTTCCGTATTAATTTCTTGAACATTACCAATTTTTATAAAAATTGAAACATTTCATTTGAAAGAAAAATAAATTAATATAAATATTTGACATTTGAAATTTAAAAGAAAAACACACAAACACAAAAAAAAACAGAATTGAGTGGAAGCGATTTGACCTGTTCCATTCGATTTTAGATTGAGTGAATCCTTGAGTGAAACCAATCGAAAACGACATAAGATTTGGAAAATAAAAGTACCTATTCAATCTTTCTATATGTACTTTTTTTCTATTGTGTTCAGTTAAGCTAATTTGTTTTCTTAAGAGAAATTTAGATTTTTTCGATTTAAAAAAAGCAATATACTTAAAAAAGGCATACAAAAACAAACAAAATTGCCAAAATAGACAAAAAAAAAAACACTGATGGGTAAAATAGCCAAAACAAAAAACATATCAGGGGGACATGAATCGCTTTGTAAAAAGTCTATACTCTCCGATAACGCAGAAAAAATAGGCAAAATTATGTAAATCAGTTCCCTAAAAATGATACATTATTACATTGATACTATTTCTAGACCCCTAAAGTCGTTTTGAAGAGCTCACCACCATTTCGAGGAACGTTTTTCAAGTATACTAATTTTGGGGTTTTGTGGTAAATTGAAAAATTTACAAATCTTATATATAAAAATGAGTTCCTTTAGTGTGTGTGGCCGATAAACTCGCGTTTGGCAGGTCCGATTTTGGTAATTTTTTTTTTTGTTTGAAAGGTATTAATATGTAGATGGTTTGTATCAAAAAAAATAATACCTTTTCTCGCATCTTTACATAGCTGTCAACTTATACGAGTAAAAAAACACTCGCTTTATAAAAAATTTAACTATGTAAGCTTAATTTGTAAAGCTTTCAAAATAATTAAAAAAGCCTGATTTTTATGTCGTTTTCGATTGGTTTCACTCAAGGATTAACTCATTCTGAAATCGAATGGAACAGGTCAAATTGCTTCTACTCAATTCTGTTTTTTTGTGATTGTGTTAGTTTTTCTGTAAAATTTCAAATGTCAAATATAAATTAATTTTTTTTCTTTCAAACGAAATATTATAAAATAATTTTCAACAATTAATGGGATAGTTGGTCTGCAAAATATCTTAAATAATAATAAAATGCGTTTATTTGTTTGAAAATAAATTAAAAAACTAACTTCAGAAAACAATTTTTAAAATTTTGAATTAAAAAAAAAAAAAAACTGATTGAGTGATTGTTTTGACTTTTAAATATCCCTGTATTAGTGCTTCTTGAGTGGATTCTGAATTCAAATCGAGAAGAGAAATTCTCTTCTGAGAAGCGTTCTAGCTGTCATTTTCGTGCGAATAAAACACTTTCAGAAGACTTCTGAACGCTTCCGGACGATTCCGGACGGCCAATCGAAAACGCCATTAGTGAAACAAATAATTATTCGTCTTGTGACATTAAATCCACATATGGACTGCACAAATAAAATGTATATTCAATCTCTGATCTTCATTGAGGACCCGTGTTTGATTATTGCGAGTAAAGCATTGGCGCAATTAGGATTGGTTGTTTCAAATCGTGCAGACCAAGATGTTCTTGATCAGAAATACTACGCGAAAGGCAATAAAATTACGTTGAATAAATTAAAAATTTTTGTGCAAACCAATGTGCCGAAGTTAAACGATCAACAAAACTATGTGTGTGACACCATTATGCAAGGTGCCATAAATCAGAGTTATGGTTTGTATCTATTATATATATATATTTCCCATGTTCGTTTGTTTGTGACCCTACTCCTTCTATGTGAAATGTATGTGACAAGGTCCATCCGAAACAGGTTTTGTTTTATAATTGGACCCGGTAGGTGACGCTGCTGTCAAGTTATAGGCAAATTCCATGTTTGGGGTCAAATGACTAGACAGATTTTTGTGAAATTTTGTGTTATGACAAGGTTCATTCGAGACAAGTTTTGTTTCATGATTGGACCCAGTAGTTGGCACTGTTGTCAAGTTCTAGGAAAATTGCATATTTTGAGCGAACGACTGGACAGATTTTTGTGAAATTTTTTGTTTCTGATAAAATTTATTCGAAACATGTTTTGTTTCATAAATTGGACCCGGTAAGTGGCGCTGTTGCCGAGTATGTATAGACAAATTTCATATTTGAAGTCCGAAAGACTTGACAGATTTTTGTGAAAGTTCGTTTTTGTGATAAAGTCCATCCATGTTTTGTAAATTATAATTGTATGGGGTAGGTGGCGCTGTTGTCAAATTATAGGCAAATATTCCATATTTGGAGTTCGAAAGACTTGATGCTGTTGTCAAGAGCTGCGTTCCTTTGAGAATATTTATCTACTGCTTAGTACATAAAGCAGCTTTGAACTACTTTTTCAATATAGCAAAAGTAGCTCAAAGTAGTTTTAAGAACTAAGCAGTAGAAAAATATTCCCAAAGGAACGCAGCTAAGTTATAGTTAAATTCCATATTTGGAGTCCGAACGGCTGTATAGACCTTTATGAATTTTTTTGCGTTTAATAAGGTACATTCGAGACAGGTTTTGTTTTATAGTTGGACCTGGTACGTGGCGTTGCTGTCAAGTTATGAGCAAATTCAATATTTGGGGTTCAAAGAGCTCATATTCAAGGCTAATAAAAACAAACATGATTTAACTCTTTGAAATGTTAATTCCTCAATTAAATCTATCTCACAGTTGAAAATTGGTATGATAAACTGAAACTTAAAATTTGTTTAAGTTGTTTCAACTACCAATTTATTAATACAATTTCCGCATTAATTTAAAATGATTTAATCTTTTTAAGAAAGTATTTTAATATTTAGACGTAGCTATGCATAGAATTTTTTCATTTTAAGTCGTTTTTTTTACAATTTACAAAAAAAAAAAATCGCTACTTTTTTAGTTTCCTAAATAGCCAAAAAATATCTAATTTTAGTAGCAATTGCAAGTGATTGAAAAGTGTTCGAGACACATAAGATTTTGTTTTTAAAAACATTTTTTTTTTATTTGACGCAAAAAAATCGTGCCAATACCAGAGGCATGCATACAACATACATATCGCCTGGAAAGCAAAATCATTATAACTCCATAAGATCTGTTAAGGACATAGCACCAATTTGCTTTCCGCTGGATATTTATGTTGTTATACCTTAATAATAATATTAATGAAACTTAGTACACATTCCACAAATGGTTTGCTTTTTTTAATACTTTATACAATTGTACATATGTTTGTGCTCCATATATCAAGTTGTCGCCCGATTTTTTTGTATTGAAAAAGGTTAACACATTACAAAGCCAAAAATTGGAAATAAATACTAGAAAAATGCGGAACGAAGTCCGCCGGGTCAGCTAGTTTTTTATTATAAAACAAAGTTGAATTTTTAAGAATTCGGTCTTCAAAATTTCAAAAATAACAAAATACAAATTGAGGTCAAAAACAAAATTTAAAATTATTATTTTGTTAATAAAAAAAAAAAAAGAAAAAACTTTTTCTTACCTTAAGACGAAAATCGATTATTTTTTGTTAGTAGAGTAGTTAGGTATTTAAGACAATTTCAATTTCACATGCAGCTCAAACTATTCCAAAAGGTTTTTCATTTAAGTAAAAAACAAAAAGAAGCTAAACCAATAAGGTCCTTACGCAAGTAGTTTTATCAATTTACAATATTCCTTTATCAATTTTTTTTTTTGTGCTGAAAGTAGTTAAAAAATAGATCATAAAGGAAAAGGTTTAATCTATAATTTCTACCCATATGTTAAAGAAAAAATGAAAGTTTTAAGTTTAACAATCTGATAAAAAAGACTTACATCCGATGGAATTTTTTTATCAAAATCAATTTGGTTTTTCTTGATCTAAATTCTTCAATTGTACTAGCAACTAGTGCAACCAGCAGCGGCCTCCTTTTTTCCTTTTCCTTTTTTTTATTATACTTTTGTATGTTTTTCTTGATAAAAATTTATCCTCATTGGCTAAGGATACTTTTTGAGCGTTTAATCTATGATAGAAGTTAGATAATGCAAGAATTTGATATGAAGTTTACAATTTAAAAAAAAATATAGTTTATAGGTATTATACCAGTGGATTTCGCAAATGAAGAAAAAAAAGTTCAGCTCACCGATTTTTTTTTTGTTTATACAGAACTTTTCATAGTTTTTCAATGATGGTATATTTTGTATGACAAATCAAATGTTTTTAATCAATATTTGTTCATATTTATGCATTTTTATGTTCACATTTATTTTATAGATTTTATTTTATTTTTTAAAAATTGGTAGAAAATCTTTTGAAGTAGAAATTTTTTTACTCGCAATGCAAGAAGCAAGAGTGTTTAAATAAGAAAGAAGAAGAATATAATTATGAATTCATTTAATAAATTAGAAAAGGAAAGATGTTTTCTCTTTTGAATGTGAAAGGAAAAAGGTTAAACAAGAAAAGAATACACTTTGAGTGCCACAAAACATCAGACTGTCTTTATTTATCGCAGTGCAAATGTGCCGTTTTAAGAAATTTGCTCAAAATCAATTTTTGAGAATATAATTCAAAGAATTAATCGCTGATTGGTTGGTGTGGCGAGTATGAATGTATCTGTCTCTTTTTGGACAAGAATGTATAAAGTAAGAATAAATGAGATGGAGTTTGAATGGACAAAAAAAAATGGAAAAATTTTTGGTAGGTAGTGTCAGCGATGTGCGATTTGATGTGGATTTTGCATGTAGGGTTAGATGGGTTTTTTTTTTTAATTTTTTGTATAATACCTCATTTACATGAGCGACAACTTGACAGTAATTTAGGCATTCAATAAATGGGGGTTATAGTGCCTGGCTACACAGTGATTTTTCAATCGATTGAAAAATCACAAGCGGTGGCTACACACTGTTGTGCCCAATCACGTTCCACTTTCACATTTTCTAGGAACAAACGTCAAAAAGAGGAAAAATTTAGCAATGGAACTGTACTACCCTCAGAAAATTCAGTTCCCTTCGTGAGCATCTTCACCCTTCACTCCTCATCCCCCTTGCCTACAAACTCACTGCTTAGGCGATTGAAAAATCACCGTGTAGCCAGGCACATATGCAATAGGCGCATCCCACCAAGAAAAAATCTCTGAGGGCTCAATGTCTTTTTGAAAGAGAGCAAACAAATTTTGTTTCTCACATGAATCCAATTTTTTTTTAATCCAACACTTCAACTGCAACTTCACACAATTGCAACTTTTCTTCAAATATTAAATTGTGGTAAAAATTATTTCAAGAGAAGTTATTTCATGAAGTAAGCTCAAAATAAAAACATTTTCCTCAAATTTTCATTAGGTACATTTTTCATGTTCTTAGCACTTTTATAACTGGCACACCACCAACAAAACAAACGTCAAAACAATAAGAAAACAAATTAAAGAAAGAACAAGAAAACTGAAAGCTTAACTACATACACCACTTTTTGAAAAAGTACAAAAGTGAAAAGATTTTTTTTTCTGGCTAGCGCAATTGTTTTGTGAAAAAGAGTATACAAATTGTTTATTAGATCAAAAAATAAGCTTTCTGCATCATTTGTTTTAATTTTTCAGGCCGAAAAACTATACAAAACCGCGTTTGAAAATTTTCAATTTTGTACTTTTTCACGTTTTGAGCCAATAGGTGTGTTTTTTATTGGACAAAAAAAAAAGCAGTCGGGGCTAAGCAATTTACATGTTAAATGCAACATCACTTAAGCCACTCTTTTGGGCTTAGTTGTTTAGCCCGGAGAATTCTCTGGACTTAACTTTTTCAACAGATTTATCCCCCCTATTCTGGCAAACCTCACAAGTCACAAAAAGCTCACAAGGTGATCATAACTCGATTTTATGACGATTTATTTCTCACAAACTTTTTACTAGAAAAAATCCAACTTGTGAGTTGTGACCTCCTTCAGAGCAGATCACATATTCGAAAGTTTTTGTGACACGAAAACCTCACAAAATCAAATTCAGCTCACCTTGTGAGGTCCTCATAACTTGTGAGGTTTGCCAGAATAGGGCTGTAAATATGTGCTACCAAATTTAGGGGTATTCACGATCCGATGCAACTGGTCTAGTATCATTGCAAAAGTGTAAAATCTTACAACACTACAACAACAAAATAGGGGTCCCAAGTAACAATTTAGCTTTCATAAGGGTCAATGCAAGCTATTTTTTGGCTTTCATAACAAGAAGGACAGGTCTTATACAAATCATTTTGGCGCATTTTACCGAAATTGCATAGGACTTTCCTTCACAGGTAATGCACAAGCTAATAGCTTGTGAAAAACAGCTTAAACTGGCCTTACGGAGGTCTTCCTGCTGAGGGATTACTTGCGTAGGATGTTATAATAAGGCCTTATAGAAGTTGTTGAAGGTGTTGTAGAAAATGTTGAATTTATGCATAAAAAAAAGAATTTATTGAATTTTATTTAATTTTTTTTTATTTTCTTTTGATTTTTTCTGTTTTGCATTTTCTACATATTATTTTATTTATTTTAATTTTTTCCTATTTTGTTTCTTTTCCTTTTTTGGAAATTCCACTGCTTTTTCTGTTGTTCTGAAATGATGAGAATATTATTTTAATTGAAAAAGAACACATTTTTTATTTTCATCACATGGCCCGGCCAGGAATCGATCGTACCACGTACCTCTGCATACCAAGCCAGCACCTTATAAGTAGACCATGCTCGAATATTAAACTTTGCATACTTACAGGTGAAAACATTGCATACTTACAAGAACCTCTTGGAACAGGTCTTATAGAGGCCTTCTGTCACTTGAAAATACAAGGCTTCTTTAGAACGGTTCAAACAGGTCTTATAAAGGTCTTCCTGACTGATATTTACAAGGCTTCTTCTTAACACTTCTAGATAGTCTTAAGGAGACCTCCTTTCTTTCCAAAATGGATGACTTGCGTAAGTAAAGTAAGTAAGTTTGAAAATTTTCACTTTTGTACTTTTTCACTTTTTATGGGAATTTTATCTTGGCTAAAATTTAGCTCGAGCAGCGTACCAGGCTTAAGCGATGGAAGATTGTCCCTTACTCCGGTATATTTTTTTTCTTAAATTACCTAGAGAATCTTTTGCTATCATTTAGCAAAACGGTTGGTCTCACAGAAAAATGCATAAGGCAATATTTGTAGATAATTTTATGACGAACAATTTTTCTACAGACCCCTATTGACCTCCGAGCAATAGGTCGCGAGATATATAAGCAAAAAACTGATTTTCGTGACCTTTTGACCTCTATAACTTCTAACAAAATCGAACCCAGTAGCAATTTTTCCGCAGATTAAACCTAAAATTACTGGACTACAAGGAGTGACACTTTTTGAATTTTTGAAAACGACATTATCCGGGGTTCGTTTAAGTGAAAAAGCTAAGCGACTTAAAGAGGAGTTTCTCTTAAGTGGGTTTTGCTGTAATAAGTTGATATGTATTTAATTTAAGTGACCTTTATATCTCAATTAAATGTTATACAACATGTAATGAGTTGCATTAAACTCGTATTTCTTATTTTATATATACAAGTTTATTATACATAAAATCAAATATTTGAAAAATGATAGTTTATCAGAAAAAAAAGTATACAAGTTGACCTAGATGAATTTATTTGATTTCAACCAAGTCGACACCATGCATTTTATTCGAAAAATATTCGGTGTCAATGAGAATGTTTGCCTTCTTTTATTGGAAACATTTACTGTATAGTGTCCAGCAGGGTTCGGACTTTACTTCGATCGAAGTAGATTTACTTCGATTTTGGGAAAAAAATAAAATCTACTTCCCTACTTCTCTTTTTCAGGATCTACTTCTATTTCTTGATTGAAAAATATTTTTCAAATAATAAATTTAGAGAAAGGGATTTAACTTCAATTTTAAATCTGGTCGAGGCATTGAGAAATAAAGCTCAACTGAAATCTCAAATGATGAATGGAGGTCAATTATTCTTTGGATTCAAGATATAAATAAAGTTTATCAAAGTATATTTGACTGATTTTGGAGAATTCCTGATCAAAAATTTGTTAGATTATGCTGTATTAACCGTTTTACCCCAAAGCACCATTACAACAACGAGATGAGAAAGGTTTTTTGGAAAAGATCATAATAAAAAAAGTAAAGAAAAATAATTTTGTTGAAAAATAATTTTTTTAGAATAAATTTTTGTAAATAAATGTTCTGAAAGTTTAATTTTGAAATCTGCTTCCGAAATTTGGGATCTACTTCACTTTTTTTTCAAATTTGCTTCGAAATTTTGAAACTAAAGTCCGAACCCTGGTGTCCAGCCAATTTCTCTAGCAATTTTGGCGCTACACTCATAGTAACATAGAACCAACTCAGGCTGGTTGTAGCTGACGGTTGGGAGTATGCATCATCTCATCTGCCGACTATGGTCCAAAGAAAGCATGCCCGCAGCTTTCAGCCTTGGAGATAAAGGACATCATCTAGGCTCTTTATTGATGCAGAGAACAAGACAAACGCTAAAATCAAACCTCAACGTTGACGTTCCTGTTTGGAATTTTGTTCATACAATTACCCGTATCGCTAGCGCATACTCTTTCAGTGTGGTCAAGCCTTAAGAAAAGAGACTGTAAATTCAGCGCCTGAAATGGCTAGGCCTTGTAGAGAGACGGCCGGCGCAGTAGAGGAATACCCCGTCTAAGTTGGCGCAAGCAAGTGGAAGTGGACTTCAATCAACGTGACATGTCTGAAGAAGCATGTTGGTTGAATCCCGGATCCACAATGGATTCTAGCATTGCCTCAAGGCGCTAGTAACACTAATTAAGTAAGTGACTGTATACTAAAATTTCATCAAATCTGAATTAAACCACTTTTTCCATACTATAGGTTGCTTTAGTAAGACAAATAAAATAAAATGCACGACTGGGTCGCACGAACTTGATCTTAGAGTTAAAGTTGCTAAAATATTGCTAGAGTTTTTAAATAGAAATTTAGAACATTCATGTGGAAAAAAAAATTCGTTTTTCAAAGGTAAAAAACAACATCTGAAAACAACGGGATGCAATTTGATTTGTGTTATTAAGATGGTTTTTTAGAAAAAAAATTCAAAATCGTTAGAGCCGTTTTTTTTAAAACTAATTTTTTATAGTATATAAATAAATTTTTGGAAAAAAAGTTATAAAATAAAATTGGTACCTATACCATTGTCACAATGATCGAGTTAGAATCCTGTTAAATAAAACACGGAATGCCAAGATTTATATTTTAATTCAATTTTATTTATTTCTTTTAAAATACTCGCGAAGACGATAATTGACTATTACCGCTTATCTCAAACAAGAACAACCGAATGAATAAAATAAAGAGAGAAAGAAGGATAGGTACAGATAGGGATGGGATATGAAAGAAACAGAGATGAAGGTAGGGAAAAATACAGGGATGACACCATTTTGTAGAAATCATCATCTAAAACCAAAATTTCCAAAAAATTCAATATCCCGTTTTCGAAAATTTGATTTTTTAAAAAACAAACATTTCATTTTTTTACTTGCGATATAGGTACTATAGGGCAAGTTTAGGATTCGTAAAAAAAATCGAACTCGAGATAACAATTTTACATGACATTACGATGATGGAGAATGCCAAAAAAGTGGGTCCGGCAATTCTGTCTGTCTGTCCGTCTGTCTGTCTGTCTGTCTGTCTGTATGTACCTCAAGCTACAGCCTAAACTATTTGAGCGATTTTGTTCAAACTTGGTAGTTAACAGTTTTGGGTGATTCCCTAGAGGACAAATTGAAATTTTTTTTTAGGACCAAAACTAACGGTACCTGTCATATAACGGAAATAGAAAAGCTAATTTTTTTCAAAAACGGCTCTAACGATTTTGATTAAAATTTTTGAGTGTAGTATTAGACATAAGAGCCAACTTTCGAAATAAAAAAAATATTTTTTTTACCGTTATTAACGGTACCTGTCATAGAACGGTTTCTTTGATTTATGAATATCTCGTTCAAGATCAACCCGATTTCAACGAAAATTTTTATACAAAAGCATTTAGGTAAAGGTAATATTAAAATCTTAGAAAATTTTCAAAAAACTCATTTTTGGATTTTTAAAAAATATTTCAAAATTTTTTTTTGAAAAATCAATTTTTTGAAAACGGGTTTATGAAAAATTTTGAAAATTCGTTTTTATGCGTAAATAAATTATTTATTCAAAATGGCATACCAACTGTTTTTTTGAAAAATGTTAGAAAATTTTTATATATAAAAAATTATTTTTTTACAAAACGGCTCTAACGATTTTCGAAATTTTTTTTTCTAAAAATTTCTTTTTATACAAGAAGTAAACTGGCATACTTGGTTTTTTGTGAAAGATCATTTAAAACGGTATTTAATTAATTATAAAAACAGATTTTTTTTTTTTAATTTCTTAATTTTTCTTAATTTTCTTGAATAAAAAGCTTTAACATTAGAGTAACTTTAAGCATAAGAGCAAGTACGTGCGACCCCAGTCGTGCATTTTATTTTTTTTTAAATCCAAAAAATATTTTTTTCAAAGTTTTATTTTTAATTCATATTATAATTACATAAATGCTTCTGTATGAAAAAAAAAAAAAATTTCGTTGAAGTTGAATTAGTAGCTTGGCAGAAAATCTGATTTAAAAAAAAATCGGTTTTATTGCAGGTACCGTTAATAATGACTTTCGAAAAAAATTTTCTCATCATAAGATAGACCTTGCCTGAAAACTTACACTCGATTTTTACTTGCGATATAGGTACTATAGGGCAAGTTTAGGATTCGTAAAAAAAATCGAACTCGAGATAACAATTTTACATGACATTACGATGATGGAGAATGCCAAAAAAGTGGGTCTTACAATTCTGTCTGTATATACCTCGAAATGCAGCCTAAACGAGTGAAGTAATTTCCTTCAAACTTGGTAGTTAGTTTTTGGTGATTCCCTAGAGGGGAAATTGAAATTTTTTTATGACCAAAACTAACGGTACCTGCCATTTAACGGAAATAGAAAAGTTAATATTGTTCAAAAACGGCTCTAACGATTTCAATTAAAATTTTTGTGTGTAGTATTTCACATAAGAGCCAACTTTTAAAATAAAAATAATATTTTTTTTGCAGTTATTAATGGTACCTGCCATAGAACGGTTTTTTTGTTTTTTGAATACCTCGCACAAGATTATCCCGATTTCAACGAAAATTTTTATACAAAAGCGTTTAAGTAAAGGTAATATTAAAATTTTAGAAAATTTTCAAAAAAAATATTCTTGGATTTTTAAAAAATATTTCAAAAATTTTTTTTGAAAAATCAATTTTTTGAAAACGTGTGAATGAAAAATTTTTAAATTTCGTTTTTATGTGTAAATTAATTATTTCTTCTAAATGGCATACCAACTTTTTTTTTGAAAAATGTTAGAAATTTTTTATATATAAAAAATTATTTTTTAAAAAAACGGCTCTAACGATTTTCGAAAATTTTTTTCTAAGAATACCTGTTTATATAAGTAATAAAATGGCATACTTGGTTTTTTGTAAAACATAATTTAAAACGGTGTTTAAATATGAAATTTCTTAAAAATATCAAATTTTAGAATTTTAATGATTTTCTTGAATAAAAAGCTTTAACATAAGAGTTACTTTTAGCATAAGAGCAAGTTCGTGCGACCCCAGTCGTGCATTTTATTTTTTAACAAAATCGTTGGAGCCGTTTTTTGAGAAAATCAAACTTTTCCGAAATTTTTATATGACAGGCACCGTTATTTTTGGTGGAAAAAAATTAATTGCAAAAATTCCTCTGGGGAGTCTCTAAGCAATGCTACATACCAATTTTGATGTCAATCGGTCCATCCGTTTAGGTTGTAGCTCCTTATACAGGCAGACGGACTTCGGAGCCCACTTTTTTTTTGCATTCTCTACGAATGCATAACTTGAGACATACATATGTATGTACATATATGAGGAGATCAGAATAATTGTGGGTCAATTCCACTTCTCTATAGGTTGGATGTTTTAAGGTCTTAAAAATTAACATAATATGTAGAATGAAAGAAAGAAATTCTAGAGATCTGTGAAATATTTATTTCAAAAGTGGTTTCTAATGGACTTGGCCCATTATTATTCTGATATAGTACCTAAATCGCAAATAAAAAGTTAGGGACTTGCAAGGAACGTATGACTTTCGTTTGTGGTGATAAATGACATAATAACCCTGTATAGGGAGATAACAACAAAAACAGTTATTTTTACTTAATTATATTTAGTATTTATATATTAATCAAAAAAATAATCAGCCCCATTAATTGTTTCATGTGAACAAAATTTCCACTCTTTTTTGGGTTAAAAAAATCCCTTTATTTTAAAACTACCTTCCAAGTGAAATACGAAACATTTCATAAGTTTTTTTATAAAAAAATTTTAAAAGATGAAAAATAAAATAGTTCGACAGAGAACTGAAATTTAATTCGCGTAACATTATTGCAAAGCTTATAAAGCTTTTAAACTCCCAAGCAAACATACATAAATATTTCTCTTGAAAATTTTTCCCGGGAAACTTTTAAATAGGGCTAAACATTATTTACTGTTCATCTTCTGCAAAAATAACTCCAACTTGTTTCCTAATTGAATCTTCAATGTGTGCTAACAATAAACTTTCACTGTGAGGCATATCTTCACTTTGTAATTTTCCCTCCATGATACATTTTCGAACTTCTTCGGCTTCGTAACGTAATCCTTCGGAGTTGAGGAAATTTGTCTTATATTTGCCTTTGGGTAGGGGCCATGTTTTTTCCTTGCCATCAACATCAATTATTGTTGTAGGACACCAGAAGTTCAAAATCTGTAAAAATAATAATAATTTTTTTTTCTTTATTTTGATTTTCTAAATTATTAAGCTTATTATTTACAGTTATTTGACCCTTGGTACCCTTGATAATTGCTTTGTTTTCTAATTCCTTTTTAGCACTTGTTTGAATTTTAGCAATTCTTCTGCCAGAATATTCCAATTCAGCAGCAACACCAACATCAACGCCTTCAGCATTTAGTTCTCCAGTTGCTTTAATTGATAACGGAGGCTCTTGGAATGCCCATTGAGATGCTTGAATTACGTATATACCCAAGTCAAGAACTGTTCCACCGCCTAGTTCTTTTTTTCTAAATGCAAATAAAAAAAAAAAAACATTAACAAAGTTCTTGATTTTTTTTTTATCTCAAAACAAAAAAAAACTTATCAAACGTTATCGAGAGAACAACCACAAACACTTCACAATTTATGAAGCTGTTGTTTTTTTTTTTTATTATATGAACAAATATAAGTACTTACTGCAATCGATCGATTTCAGTTAAATCGAATCCAAACGATACATTCACTTCTTGAATTTTACCTAGAGTACCAAGTGCTATCTGCTTGCGAACATATTGATAAGCTGGAAAGAATCTTGACCATACGGCTTCCATAAGGAATAATTTCCGACTCTTTGCATAAGCTGTAAGTTGTTGAGCTTGTTTTTCATTCATACAAAGTGGTTTTTCCACAAGAATATGCTTCCCATGCTTCAGCATAAGCATTCCAATATCGAAATGTTGTGGATTCAGAGCACCGATATAGACAACATCTATATTACAGCAAAAAGTCAGAAATATTAGATCATGATAAAGTTTGAATTATTAATTAATTTAAATAGATAATTTACCAATATCGGAAGACTTAGCAAGTTCTTCATAACTACCAAATGCATTTGGAATATCATGGAGTTTTGCGAATTCTTCTGCGCGTTTCTTATCACGAGCCGCTATTGCAATAGCAATATGCTCACTAATAGGCAAGGTACTAAGGCCAGTGACGAAATCGTGACTTATTTTGCCAGCTGCAACAATTCCCCAACGCAAAGCCATTATTCAATTTGGATTCAATTCTTCTAAGTGAATGATTCTGCAGTTCATTGAATACTGAATTTTATAGAGTTTAAATCAGGTATGGCTAGGTCTAGGTTAAGTGTTGTGTTATCAACTGAAAAGTTGTTGAAAATAAATAAATAAATAAAATACACTTCTGGGTCGCAAGTACTTGCTTTTGTACACAAATTTCGTAGTATTAAATTTGTTCAGGCAGACTGAAAATAGTCAAGAGTTTTATAACCATTTAATTATTATATACTTTAATGTATTCTATATTTTGTAGTTTGATATAAAAATACAAAAACACACATTTTTGGAGTAGGTAATATATTTTGGGTTTCGAAGTTACAGGGCTTGAAAAATTTTATTAGTTTGAAGAACAGAAGACAGAACCGCGGAGTGCTATTAAATGTGAGGGTCGAAAACGAAGATAGGGTTGCAAAAGCCCCCTTTTTGGTTTTTTTCAATATACATATCTCGCAAACAATTGATTTTAAAACTTGCTGTAGAGAATCAAATTTAATATCGCAAAAATGTTTTTTAAAAATTGAAAAAAAAATCCACATAAAAACAGTCCAAAAAAAAAAAAAAAAACATGAAAAAAGTCAAGAAAAGCGATACTGAGCTTTTTTGCTTTTTTAACGGTATATTTTTTCGGGCTGACATAGTCATATGCATATTGCTCTAAATAAAAACAGAAGATTTAATTTCCTTCAAAATGCTGGACTCAAAAAGTTTTTTCACTGAAAATTAAGCGAAAAATGACAATTCAAATCTGTCTTAATTTTCTCATTTTTTGTTTTACTCAAGTAAAAAACAGACCACAACAAAAATGTTTGTTTTATACTATATACATATAAAAATTTTTTGTTTTGATTACTCAAACTCTATCAATAGTTAATCTATTGCTATCATTAAAACTTTTGTTTTAAACAAATTATATGTTAATTTCATTCAAAATTTGGCTTTTGGGTGAAATTTCAAACCGTAAGTTTTAAGAACGGAATAAGTCCAACGTTTTTAAACCGTTATACCTACCTGTCTCCCAGAAACCGATAGAAATAAATTTTTTACCTTATTCGACTCAAATCCACATAACCTTTATTTTATCTGAAGGTCAAACATCTGAAAACAGTAAAATATAAAAGCTATTCAGTTTTTGCATTTTCCCAACAATTTTGCAAAATGGACTTATTCCGTTCTTAGAACTGACGATTCAATTTTTGAAGCCAAAATATAAGATTTCTGTATCATAAAATGATAGTTTGAAAATTTTCACTTTAAGACATTTTGCAAAAAGTACACTGTGTAGTTATACCTTTGATACTTTATTAATACTATTTTCTAAAATGAACTCGAAATAGTTTGTTTTATTTCCCCCTAGTCACGATGGTGGTTGTTCATTTTCTATCAGTTTTTACATTCTTTTATAAATCATGTTTTTTAAACTGAAATCATGTTTTGTATCATGTTTTTTTTTTAAATTTCGAAATGGCAGCACGAAATGGCAATGACATAACCGAGATGGATATTTTTTTACGAATCCTCAACTTGCCTTATAGTGTTTATATTAGAAGTAAAAAGATAGAAAGATTACGTAAAGAGCAAGATAATTGTTCTTATCTGTATACTAATATCTTATTATAATTTTATTAAAAATAATACAAAATTGTTTGTGTGTATGTGTATAGAATGGAAAATCTCAAAATGTCTCTCAGTATAAGAGCCCCCCCACTCACTTCTGACTTTCTATCGGCCGACCGGTTTAGTCGGTCTCCTAGACTGTGAATACACTAGCTGCGTTCCTTTGGAAATATTTATCTACTTTTTAGTACTTAAAACTACTTTGAACTACTTTGCTATATTGAAAAAGTAGTTCAAAGCAGCTTTAAGTACTAAAAAGTAGATAAATATTTCCAAAGGAACGCAGCTACTAGCAGGCTAACCCGATTAAACTATCGGCCGATAGTTATAAAACATTATATATATGTATTAGGGTGGGTCAAAAAAATCGAAATTCATTTTTTTGATTTGGTACTCCGAAAAATCGATTGCTAGACACCTCTAGAATATACACACCAAATATGAACTCTTTATATTAATGGGAAGGTCCTCCGCTTCGCAATTTTCCATTTTTACATCAAGCTTCTACTAAAAAAAAATCATTTTTTTATTAATTGACTTTTTAGCAAATTTCTTTGCATATTCTTGTAGGAAATTGAATGCTCTACAAAAAAGGCCTTATACACTTTTTTCGTTTATCTTACCGTTTAATAGATATTTGAGGTCCAAAAATCGAAAAAATCTTTAAAAATTCGTTTTTTGTTCTTAATTTCGTAACAAATAGAAAAATTATAATCATCAAACGCGCAAGAGATATTCTTGTAGGAAATTGATTACTCCACAAAACAGGTCTTAATCTTACCATTCTTGGGAACTAACCGTCTTGATGTTGTGAGAGAGTATACTTATTTGGGAGTAAAGCTTAATACAACACTTGATTTCAAAACACATTTTGAAGAAAAAACTAAAACTTGCCAGAAACTTATAAACTCTACTTGGAAAAATGTTTTGTTCAATGAAAACGTTAGTCTGTCAACAAAGTACAAAATCTTTGATTCAGTCGTTAAATCGACATTGTGTTACGCTGCAGAAGTATGGGGAACTGATGAATTTGAAGAAATGGAAAAGCTGCAAAGAAGTTTCATCAAAAAATTGTTCAACCTACCAATAAAAACTCCAAATTATGCTATTTACTTAGAAACAGGTTTACCCAAAATTTTTACTAGTACTCTTAAAACACAAGCCGACTATATTCTAAAAGTACTCGACTTCCCCGAATCACGACTCGTATGGAAAATGCTACAGTATGAAATCCGAAATAAAGATTGGTGGATGGAGAAATGGCGAAATCTTGGCGAAGTCTATGGAGAAAATACCAACATAATTCCCGGCGATAGAATAACACTAAAAGATCGGTTGTATCGTACAATACAAAAGTTTGAAGATAATCAGAGAGCGTTGCTTGTAGCGGAAGCCCAGCAGTCGGATAGCAGATTCTTGTACTCAAAACTCAACTATAATCTAGAAGCTGATAACTATTTTTGTGATTTGCATAGTTACCAACAAATCTCTTTAATATTTAAAACTAGATGCGAGGTCCTTGGGCTAAACGGTGCACCATATAATGGAAGTTTTGATCGGTTTTGCACATTGTGTAACCTCAAATCAAAAGAGGACTGCTTTCACTTTATTGGAGTGTGCCCAATTTATGCAGTACAAAGACAACAATATCTAGGAGCTAAATATTTAACGGTGCAAGAAACAGTTGATTTGCTAAATGGCCCGAACTGGAAAAATCTTTATTCATTCTTAAAAAGTGCTTATAAATATAGAATGTTATTGATAACTGAATTTGATTAAAACAAAATTGTAATGTAAACTTCTTAAACCAAAAAAAAAAATTAAATTGTTAAAATATTATTGCCAACTGAGCTGACGGCAATGCCATAGCTTATAAATTCATTTTTATAATAATCATGTTATTACTTTATAAAATCAATAAATGAATTACTTACTTACTTACTTACTTACTTACCATTCTAAAGATATTCGAGGTCAAAGTTAAAAAAAATTATAAAAAAATTTTTTACTTTTAAAAATTTTCCAGTTCACTGAAAAATTATTATTTTTAAATTAGCAAGATATATTCTTGTAGAGGCTAAAACGTTCTACAAATAATTCCTTGACATCAAATTGATTGCTTTAACCGTTTAGAAGATATTCGTATCCAAATCACAATGCATGCGGGTCATAAGAAAACTATTGAAATCAGTGGGCATTGGTTTGGATTCGAATATCTTCTAAACGGTTAAAGCAATCAATTTGATGTCAAGGAATTATTTGTAGAACGTTTAAGCCTCTACAAGAATATATCTTGCTAATTTGAAAATAATAATTTTTCAGTGAACTGGAAAATTTTTAAAAAGATTAATGAAATAAATTGCACGACTGGGGTCGCACGTACTTGCTCTTATGCTTAAAGTAACTATAATGTTAAAGCTTTTTATTCAAGAAATTTAAAATTTGATATTTTGAAGAAATTTCATAAGTAGTACCTATAAAAAAATTAAATCTGTTTTTATAATTAATTAAACTCCGTTTTAAATTATCTTAAAAAAAAAAATCAAATATGCCATTTTATTTCTTGTATAAAAAGGTATTATTAGAAAAAAATTTTCGAAAATTGTAGGAGCCGTTTTTTAAAGAAATAATTTTTTATATATAAAATTTTTTTAACATTTTTCAAAAAAAAAGTTGGTATGCCATTTTGAAGAAATAATTAATTTACACATAAAAACTAAATTTCAAAATTTTTCATTGATCCGTTTTCAAAAAATTGATTTTTCAAAAAAAAAAATTCGAAATATTTTTTAAAAAACCAAAAATGCGTTTTTTGAAAATTTTCTAAAATTTTAATATTATCTTTACTTACACACTTTTGTATAAAAATTTTCATTTAAATCGGGTTAATGTTGTACGAGATATTCAGAAACGAAAAAAAACCGTTCTATGACAGGTAGCGTTAATAACGGTACAAAAAATACTTTTTTTATTTCAAAAGTTGGCTCTTATGTGTAGTACTACACACAAAAATTTTAATCAAAATCGTTAGAGCCGTTTTTGAAAAAAATTAACTTTTCTATTTCCGTTATATGGCAGGTACCGTTAGTTTTGGTCATAAAAAAAAAATTTCAATTTCCCCTCTAGGGAATCACCAAAAACTGCTAACTACCAAGTTTGAAGAAAATCACTTCACTCGTTTAGGCTGCAGCTCCAGATAGAGACAGACACACAGACAGACAGACAGAATTGCCGGACCCACTTTTTTGGCATTCTCCATCATCGTAATGTCATGTAAGATTGTTATCTCGAGTTCGATTTTTTTTACGAATCCTAAACTTGCCCTATAGTACCTATATCGCAAGTAAAAAATTAATAAGACCTTTTTTGTGGAGTAATCAATTTCCTACAAGAATATGTCTTGCGCGTTTGATGATTATAATTTTTCAATTTGTTACGAAATTAAGAACAAAAAACGAATTTTTAAAGATTTTTTCGATTTTTTGACCTCAAATATCTATTAAACGGTAAGATAAACGAAAAAAGTGTATAAGGCCTTTTTTGTAGAGCATTCAATTTCCTACAAGAATATGCAAAGAAATTTGCTAAAAAGTCAATTAATAAAAAAATGATTTTTTTTTAGTAGAAGCTTGATGTAAAAATGGAAAATTGCGAAGCGGAGGACCTTCCTATTAATATAAAGAGTTCATATTTGGTGTGTATATGCTAGAGGTGTCTAGCAATCGATTTTTTGGAGTACCAAACCAAAAAAATAAATTTCGATTTTTTTGACCCACCCTAATATGTATATATGGTATTAATATTATAGCTAGTTGTGCTAGTGCAAAACAGGAAGCTCAACAAATATGAGTTTTGAGTAAAGCAGGAATGGATCAACATTGGAGTATGGAAACCAAAGTAGGGGAGATTGGGTACGATTGACACAAAGGACGGTTGACACAACCTCAACGCGATAATCTCGGAAACCGTTCGCACATTGTGTATAAGAATAAGTTCGTTAACGGTTTTAAGTGATATTTTGATTATCGTTCGGTTAAGTTGAGCACAAGGAGCTATTGATTATTGTGATGATCGATAGTAGATTTTTTTTTGTCGTCGGAGAGGAAAACTATCCGACTTCATACAAATTATGCTTCGAGGTATGCTCTCGACAAGAAAAAATTGCTTGTGATTACTATATGACATAACTGTAGTTTATCTTATTCATAGACAACTTATAGCGACTTTTAAACCAGTTCACTATGAAAAAATAGTCTAACATTAGTAAAAACGTTGTAAGACATGGTTAAGAACAAGACAATGAATAAGACCCAATTTGTTTTTATTTCGTATAAGATCTGGGCTCCAACTACGGCATATGTTCGTTAACTTATGGTTGCTATGTGTCCCTATCTTTTTCTACAGATTAAATAGAGAAAGCTATAGATAAAACTTTAACGTATGATCGTAATCATGTGCCGTAATTCGTCCCCTGAATAGGTATCAGAAAGGTAACAAGTAACAATATCGAATCATTAGCATAAAAACAGGCTTACGACGAGGTGAGAGCTGGCAGTTCATTGCTGTATGGAATAATTTAAATGCAGGAGGATTGACGTTTCCTGACGTGAACCCCACATAAGTGCGGCCTCAGCGTGAAGCAGTGAAATGGGAGAGTTGTAGTCCCATTCAAGATAACATGATACAATCGTCTTTAAAGAAAAATAATGTCGCAAAATTTTAAAGGATTAAGTAAAATGCTAAAGCCATTTTAGTAAGCTACTAAGCCAAAAATAAGACTAATATTAAACCTAGTAAATTACAAAAATGGCTTAGCATTTATCTAAATCGTTAAAAAATTTGCACCAATACATACATACATATGTATATCCAAGTATTTTGTTTTCATGTTGACGTGCCAGTGAAATTTTGACTTCGGTGGAAAACTCCTTTTTTTTAAGGTACGTTTGACGTCGAGTTACATCACCGTTAATTTTGTTTCTATGCATAACCACTTATGCAATCTTAAAACACCATATTTTATTGTCCAATATAATGTATTATGTAATTTTTTTTTAAATATTTTTTTTTTCTTAAAGATATTAGAAAAAGAAATGTGTGATATCTGAAAATCTTAGTACATAACATTACATTTAAATCAAATTCCAGTTTGCGACTTCTTATTTGGATTTTAAAATAAAGCAAAAAATTGCGGAAAAATACGTATTTTTGATTACAAATAAAAAAAAGCACTCCATTTCAAATTAGTTTTGAGAGTTTATAGCAAAAAATAGTAATGAGTGTAGCTCAAAAACTAGACGTGATAGTTAGATCTTCAACTGGAGAGTTGAGAAAAGAATTAGTGAATAAAAAGAAATTACAACTTGCGTTTCAACTCTCAGGTTGGCAAACTCGAGAGTTTGCTTCAAATTGAGTGAAAAAATCTGTAAAAAAGCACCTAACAAAGTTTGTATTCTCGACTCTTTTTTGTGTTATTAATTGAAATCTAATTGAAAAATTTAATTAAAAAGTTGACCAGTTTCCTCATAAATTAGGTTTTAAAATACCAAATTTCAGTATTACTAACTACCAATTGATAGTATGTAGATGACAATACGGGTGTTTGTCTTTTTTTTTAATTAATAATTATTATTATAATTATGTATTATAATAAGTGGAGTCATTAAAGCTAAAAAAAATGGTATTACTAGGTAACCAGGAAGGACAGCTCCTTTTTTTCAAACGCCACCGCTGCGGTGGTAACAAAAAAAATTCTTTAATAACATCTGTGGGTTAAGAATTTGCACTTTTGCTGTATTGTTTTTTAAAAGTAAAAATAAAAACAATAACTTTTCAAAAAATGTATTTAAATTATATGATGTCAAAAGTTTGTCTATATTTAAATTACTTACTTACTTACTTAGGGTGACCAGCGCCGTAAGGCTGCTACAATCCGCTGTGGATTTGGGCCTCAACCAACAAGCTTCGCTAGCCAGCTCCATCCTTAGCTCGCTGCTTCCAGTTTCGCACGCCAAGTTGATTGAGGTCCCTTTCCACTTGGTTGCGCCACCTCAGACGAGGTCTTCCTCTACTGCGCTGTCCCTCTGGGTTGAAGTCGAAAACTTTCCGGGCCGGAGCATTGTTGTCCATGCGCTCCACATGACCTAGCCATCTCAGGCACTGCACCTTCACTCTCTTTGCTAGGTTTGCGTCCTTGTACAACCCGTAAAGCTCGTTGTTGTATCTTCTTCTCCAATCACCATCAATACACACGGTACCAAAAATCGCACGAAGAACTTTTCTCTCGAAACAATCTAAAATGTTTTCATCCGCCTTCGTTAAAGTCCATGCTTCTTAACCATATAGCAGGACTGGGATGATAAAGGTCTTGTATAGGGACACCTTAGTTGCTCGAGAGAGAGCGTTGCTGGTCAATTGCCTTCTCAAACCAAAGTAGCAGCGGTTGGCAAGTGTAATTCTCCGTTTGATTTCAGCGTTGTCCGTGTTTTCATAGGTACATTATTAAAGGAAAAAAGATTATATAGGAGTGAGAAACAATTTTCCAACTGATAGAAATAATTTTCTTGCAAACTGACTTCAAAAATATAGACACAAAAAACAATATTTGAACACAACGGCAACACCTACAAAAGCCAGATGTTGTTTCCTATCATTCTGTCAAGAATTCTTCAACTGGAAAAATAACAAGACGAAACTGTTCATAGTTCATATAAAATATTTAATGACGAAAGGGCAGTTAATGAAAACAAATCATTTAAATTGAATATTATTCTCAACACATTTTTCTGCCGTAACAAAACATTTTTTCTTTTTTTTTTTTTAATAATACAGACATAAAATAATAAGTTAGGTATAATAATAATAATAAGAAAAAAAAAGTTGAGTAGGTATTAGTAGCAACTAATTATGTAATTAAAAACAGTGTTAGATATAGATACACTTATCGATTTAACTTCTTCTGGTAAACAACTCAATGTATTCCATTTATCGATATCAATATTATACTCTTCAACATTACATCCATCGCAAATCATAATTTTATTTCCAAAAACTTTTGTGGTTGGGTGCTCGAGACCTCTTGATAAGGATGCCAATTCACACCAGGAATTATTAGATAAATCGTATCGTTTAACCGTTTTCATATATTCTCCATTTTCATTCCCACCAATGACATACAAAAACCTTTCAGTTCCAGCAAATCCAAAATTGCGGAGTGAAGATTTTCCAACAGCTTTGGAAGTCCATTTATTTGAAGAGATATCATAAACTTGCAAAAATCCATTTTCAAAATCGAGAATGTATAACCTCCCATTGAGGGCGGTTATTCTGCTATATTTACTAAGTTTACCCATTGGTTGTAAACGATTCCATTTGCATGAGGAAAAATTATAAATTTCCATAGATGGCACAAAATTGGTATTCAGACCAAAAACGCATAAATATCTATTTAAATTTGCTAACTGACAATCCATTCGAGGTGTATTCATTGGTGGAAAATCCACCCAATCTATTGTGCCCATGTCTAAACATTGTATTCTATTAGTCATACTACCATTGAGGTATCCTCCAACTTCAAGCAGTTTATTATCAATCACAATTGTAGAAGAATTTGATCGTATCGACGGTGAAAGTTTTTTCATTTCCATGGACCATGTATTTTCTTTGGAATTAAAAGTTTGAAAACAAATTTCGCGGCCATTCTGGTGTCCTATTACTGCAAGTTTGTCAGTCTTTTTTCTTGGAATCAAAGGGCGATTTGGTTGTAAATTTGAACGTGTATCAGGCGACAAATGCCATTGGAGCCAACTGCAAATCAGTTCGTAGTCTTCCACAGTTTTACAAACCGACTTTCTATTTTCCAAAATAAACTTGGGTGAAAGAGCTCGAAAACGAATCATTGAAAGGAGCTCAAAGGCAAAGTGAGCTCGATTTAGTTTGTCATAATTTATCCAGTCCACCATGGACAAAAAGACAACCTCTTGAAAATCGTTATGAGGATTGTCATTAAAAAGTAAATTCTTCAATTCATCTTTATTCAGTAACAGAAATTCGTTTGCCTTTGAAATTTTCTCGAAATGAGTGTAAATACATTCCAGCGACTTGGCTTTCAGTGAGGATAAACTCAGTTCATTTGCTAATCGAAGGAAGGTCAACGAATTGCTGGAATTGATATTTTGTCCAATTAACTCGTAACAACCTTCAATCAATGTTTTAATTTTCAAAAACAATGCAGTTTTCAAGAGTCCATCAATATTTGCGAGTCTCAATTCAATTAAACCCGTGTACATAAAATCTATTATCAATTTCAAATTAGATGCCTCGATCTCTTTGAGTTGCAATGTACTTGTCTGCAAAGCATTTTGACCGCCTCGAAACTTTTCCAAGAAATACTCACTAAATGCACACAGAACTACTCTATGAGCTTGGATATTTATGCAATTACTTCCAACAATCAGAACCGTGTCAAATAATTCATTTTCTTTATAGAAACTCAAGAGTTTTTCAGAAACAATTGCAGCTTGTTTAGGACATTTGTAGATCATCTTGTCTTGTGGTGGATTTGAGGATGTCATTCTATTTCTCTGAAATCAAATAAAGTCACTTTGTTTAAAAACCTTTAAATGACAAACAATTTAATTTATTTACTTGGCGATATCTTTTTGTTAACGAATTAAATTTACGAAAGAAAATGCTAGCGGTTCAAGGAAAAACAAAAAAATGCAACAGTTGTTCTTGTTTATTTGGGTTTTGTATTTTGTTTACAGAGGAAAATAAAATCTTTCAAACGAATCAGCGCTGTTTTATTAACTAGTGGTTCATTTGAGAAATAAAAATAGAAAATGACTTAAGGTTTGGCCACACCGGAAGGTATGCGGTAGCGGTAACGATATTTGTATTCATTGACCTACTATATATGGACTGCTAGTCGTTTGACTTTTCCATACAAAAATTGAAAAAAAAAATGATTCTAGTTCTTTCTTTTTTTTAGGGCGCTAGTATCGCGAAGAAAAAATTGGAACCAACCTGAATATGCTTCTAGCAGTCCATATATATTAAGTCAATGTTTGTATTAAAAAAGTGCCTGGCTACACAGTGATTTTGTGGTACTTGTATGAAAAAACATCAACGTTCAGATGTGGAACTTTTGTGCCTGGCTACACGGTGATTTTTCAATAGCCTAAGCAGTGAGTTTGCTGGCAAGAGGGATGCAGAGTGAAGGGGAAGATGCTCACGAAGAGAATTTAATTTTCTGAGGGTAGTACAGTTCCATTGCTAAATTGTTCCTCGTTTTGACGTTTGTTCCTAGAAAATGTAAAAGTGGAACGTGATTGGGCACAACAGTGTGTAGCCACCGCATGTGATTTTTCAATCGATTGAAAAATCACTGTGTAGCCAGGCACTTTTTTAATACAAATAGCGTTACCGCTACCCGTACCGCTACCGCATACCTTCCGGTGTGGCCAAGCCTTAAAGGCTTGGCCACACCGGAGGGTATGCGGTAGCGGTACGGGTAGAGGTAACGGTACTTGTATGAAAAAAATTCCAAACTGACATATCAACGTTCAGATGTGGAATTTTTTTCATACAAATATCGTTACCGCTACCCGTACCTCTACCGCATACCTCCAAGCCTTAAGGCTTGGCCACACCGGAAGGTATGCGGTAGCGGTGCGGGTAGCGGTAACGCTATTTGTATTAAAAAAAAGCCTGGCTACACAGTGATTTTTCAATCGATTGAAAAATCACATGCGGTGGCTACACACTGTTGTGCCCAAATATCCAAGCTCATAGAGTAGTTCTGTGTGCATTTAGTGAGTATTTCTTGGGAAAGTTTCGAGGAGTTCAACCTGCTTTGCAGGCAAATTCATTGAAACTCAAAGAGATCGAGGCTTTTAATTTGAAATTGATAATAGATTTTATGTACACGGGTTCAATTGAATTGAGTCTCGGAAATATTGATGGACTCTTGAAAACTGCATTGTTTTTGAAAATAAAAACATTGATTGAAGGTTGTTGTCAGTTATTTGAAAAAAATATAAATTCCAGCAATTCGTTGGAATACCTTTAGTCCAGTAAATAAAGGAGTTTTACCCTACAAAAGGTCCGGTAGTTCTAAATTTTTGATATGTTGTTAGGTATGGTTAGTAGATAGAAAAACCAAATTTCCACAACCACGCCCCCTCCGCCCCCTTCAGCATCACCGAAAAACCATAGAAATCTGGCACTTTTTTCACTTTTATGTCCATAACTTTCTTCTGGTGCATTTTATTGAAAAAAAGTTGTTGGTAGACTTGCAGAAAACATAATTTCCTACAAAAATGACCTTGGTAGTATTTTTATACAACCAAAAACAACGAAGTAATGAAGCTTCCAAAAACATGTAAAATTTCGGATTTTCAATATTTTCAGTTTCTTGTCACTTAACAGTGCTATAACTCTTTAACAATTGACTTTTACGCAAAAGTCTTCATAATCAATCTTATAGACAATTTAATTACCTAAAATAAAATGTAAACCACTTTGATTTTGTGAATCAAATAACCGAGTTAGGGCTAAAATAGTAAAAAAGTATTTTTGTTAGTTTTCGAAATTTTTTTAACTATCCATTAAATGAAGGATTTGTATCCCACAAAAAGTTGGGTGGTTCTTATTCTATATTTAATCAGGTTTTAATGGTAGATTGAAAAAAAAATTCATAGCCACGCCCCTCCACCCCCTCAACCATACTCCAAAAACCAATTCTGAATTTTTTCAGTCTTATGCCCGAAGCTTCCTTCTGGTCATTTAAATGTGAAAAATTAATGTGCATAATTGTAGAACACAAAATTTTATACAACTTGCACATCCAATATCCACCAAACTAAGAATTTTTCAAAAAAGTTACATTTTCCGATTTTATTTATTTTTATTTTCTTTTTTTTTCAGTTTCTTACCTGTTTACAGCGCTATAATTTCCTAATTTTTAATTTTTAGCAAAAAATCCTTTTGTAGGGAATTCATTTTCATGAATACAACTTTTATCTTTTGATAAAAACCTAGTTTAATATCTCATGCGCTTATAAAGCGGTTGGCTATGAGTGGACGAAGGTAAAAGAATTATGTTATGAGGGGCAGGGGTAGCAGGTGGGGAAATATAGGAGTAATAGGTGGAGTTGAAGATGGTGAATTATGAGAAAATTTGGCTTCGTTGAATTTTTCTTCAAATTGATCGATGATATCTGATCTTCTTCGTCGTCGTCTTCATAAAAAATTCATGTGGACGATTTTGACAGGATTGTCCACAGCAAAACTTACAGAATGTGAACATTAAAGTCCCTCTTTCCTGCATCTGCCAGCTCCCATGCATATAGGCACATAGGTATTTGCATGACACAGCTTTCATCAATTTTTGGGGAGCAGGATCTTGCACAGTTTTAATGGATTGCAATACGTGGCATCCTCTCGTCCAGCCCCATTCCAGAAGATTTTTCTCAATACCCATCCACGCCATGATCTGGTGATAAGTCCGGAAGAAATGAAAGTGTGCTGCATCTGTTGTAGGCGGTAGTTTGCACAAATTAAGTTTTGTTGAACTACTCATAAATTTGAAATATCGAAGAGAGCTTAGAGATTGACCACTGTCCTCTCCATATAATATAAACAAGATATGTTCTTCCGCCTCCGATACTTTCTGAACTCTGGCATTTGGGTCCTTAACTTAACGTTATCGGCCCTAGGTATAGTAAGTCGATGTCTTCCTCAAAAATCTTTGAAGCTCTATGGTACCTGCTTTAGATACTAATTCTGGCGCAACTGGGGTGGTTGTGGTTGCATGATAGTAGAAACTTCAAGTAGCTGCGCCTCGTGGTGACTTGATGAAAAGCCAAGGGATTTAATCATATCAATGAGAAGCTTAGGAAGGGGGGAAAGGAAGGATCGGGGACGAGCAGCAGCTATAACAGCATGGGATAAGGCCAAACATTTCCTTTTCCATTTATCCAAAAGGCCACTCTTATTCTTCAGTATTACAGTTTCAAAAAATAGAGGATGGGTACTCATCTGTATTAGACCGAATGACTTCCAAAACTGTGCTGCTTTGACTACTCTCAACCTTTTAACCTTCTCCATACTTCTTAGGAAAACAGGATTTGACTGTGCTATTATCAATTTTATAATCAATCGTATTGTGATTTACAACTGTCTATCGATTTTTGATAAATACTGAAATTTGGGATTTTTAAACCAAATTATAGGAAAACTGGTCAACTGGCATTTTGTAATTAGATTTCTGTATAACGACTAGGACCATTATCTGCTTTCAAAACTTTTTTTAATTAAGTAATAAGATATTAAAATAAAATTTGTATCAACTATCGATTGATAGTTGTATATTAGGGTGGTCCTTATTTTACACTTTTTCGAAAATTGAGTGCGACGCCCCCTCGATTGGTTCCAAATCGAGAAAAAAAACCATATTTTTTTTTCAAATTTGTATCTCTGACCCTTCCTGGCCCTATATTGATAAGAAGTTACTATAGCAGGGGCGATATTCTGTGTCCAGTGTTGGGTAAATGGCGGATTTTTGATATAAACTTCTTAATTAAATATGGTCAGGAAGGGTTAGGAATACAAATTTGAAAAAATTAGGACTTATTTTTCCTGATTTGGAACCATTCTAGGGGGCGTCCCCAATTTTTTGTTAATAAGGAGCACCCTATTGTATATAGAAATAAGGCTGAACCTCCTTCGATCGTACTTGTTAACTCATCAACTCATGTTTGAAACTTCATAAAACTGAAAAAATGCAGAATTGGTTTTTTGAGTATGGTTAAGAGGGCGGAGGGGGCGTGGCTATGAATTTTTTTTTTCAATCTACCATCAAACCCTGATTAAATATAGAATAAGAACCACCCGACTTTTTGTGGGATAGAAATCCTTCATTTAATGGATAGTTTAAAAATTTTCGAAAACTATCAAAAATACTTTTTTACTATTTTAGCCCTAACTCGGTTATTTGATTCACAAAATTAAAGTGGTTTACATTTTATTTTAGGTAATTAAATTGTCTATAAGATTGATTATGAAGACTTTTGCGTAAAAGTCAATTGTTAAAGAGTTATAGCACTGTTAAGTGACAAGAAACTGAAAATATTGCAAAATCCGAAATTTTACATGTTTTTGGAAGCTTCATAACTTCGTTGTTTTTGGTTGTATAAAAATACTTTCAAGGTCATTTTTGTAGAAAATTATGTTTTCTGCAAGTCTACCAACAACTTTTTTTCAATAAAATGCACCAGAAGAAAGTTATGGACATAAAAGTGAAAAAAGTGCCAGATTTCTATGGTTTTTCGGTGATGCTGAAGGGGGCGGAGGGGGCGTGGTTGTGGAAATCTGGTTTTTCTATCTACTAACCATACCTAACAACATATCAAATATTTAGAACTACCGGACCTTTTGTAGGGTAACCCCCTTTTTTTTAGCTTCATTTATTGGACTACTTCGATTAGCTAAAAAATTGAGCCTATCGACACTCAAAGTTAAATCCCTGGAATGTATTTATACACATTTTGAAGAAATTTCAAAGAAAGAAGAATTTCTGTTACTGAATAAACATGAATTGAAGGATTTATTATTTAATGACAATCCTCATGGCGATTTTGAAGAAAGTGTCTTTTTGTCCATGGTTTCATGGATAAATTATGACAAATTAAATCGGACAGAATTAACCTTTGAGCTCCTTTCAATGATTCGTTTTCGAGCTCTTTCACCCAAGTTTATTGTGGAAAATAGAAAGTTGGTTTGTAAAACTGTGGAAGACTACGAACTGATTTGCAGTTGGCTCCAATGGCATTTGTCGCCTGATACACGTTCAAAATTACAACCAAATCGCCCTTCGATTCCAAGAAAAAAGACTGAAAAGCTTGCAATAATTGGAGTTAAGAATTGCAGTGAAATTTGTATTCAAACTTTAAATTCCAAAGGAAATACATGGTCCATCGAAATAAAAAAAAACGTTATCATCGACGCGATTAGATTCTTCAACGATTGTGATTGATAATAAACTGCTAGTAGTTGGAGGATACCTCAATGGTATGACTAATAGAATACAATGTTTAGACATGAACGCAATGGATTGGGTTGATTTTCCGCCAATGAATACACCTCGATCGGAATGTCAGTTAGCAGATTTAAATGGTTATTTATGTGTTTTTGGTCTCAATACCAAATATGTGCCATCTATAGAAATATATAGTTTTTCCACATGCAAATGGAATGGTTTACAACCAAGGTATCGACCAAGTGAATATAGCAAAATAACTGCCCACAATGGGATATTATACATTCTCGATTTTGAAAATGGATTTTTGCAATTTTATGATGTCTCTTCAAATAAATGGACTTCCAAAGCTATTGGGAAATCTTCACTCCGCAATTTTGGATTTGCTGCAACTGAAAGTTATTTGTATGTTATTGGTGGAAATGAAAATGGAGAATATATGAAAACTGTTAAACGATACGATTTATCTAATAATTCCTGGTGTGAATTGGCATCTTTATCAAGAGGTCTCGAGCACCCAACTACAAAAGTTCTTGGAAGTATAATTACGATTTGCGATGGATTTAATGTTGAAGAGTATGATATTGATATCGATAAATGGAATAAATTGAGTTGTTTACCAGAAGAAGTTAGATGGACAACTGTATCTATATCTAACACTGTTTTTAAATAATGAGTTGTTTATAAATTGTGTTTTCTTTTCCTTATTTTATGTATATTATAAAAAAAAATAAATTAATGTTTTTTTACTGCATAAATATATAAAGTTTTTCAATTCTTTTAAGGTTTTTTTTTTTATTCATTCAATTTTATTTATTAAAAAAAAACACATACTTTTATTAAATTTACAGGAGCAGTAGAAAAAATTTAAGCTAAGTTAGTAATCTTCAGGATAAATAACACCAACTTGTTTCCTTATGGAATCCTCAATGTGTGCTACAAGCAAACTTTCATTATGACTCATGTGTTCGCTTTGTAATTTGCCTTCGAGAATACATTTTCGTACTTCTTCAGCCTCATAGCGCAAACCTTCAGAATTGGGAAAATTTGTCTTGTGCTTTCCTTTGGGTAAAACCCATTCCTTTTGTTTGCCATCAATATCAATAATACTCGTTGGACACCAGAAATTAGGAAGCTAAAAAGTGAAAAATTGTATAATTATTACAATGACTGAGAAAAACTTGAATAGAAATTACAGTTATTTGTCCCTTGGACCCTTTAATGATGGCTTTGTTGTCGAGTTCTTTGCGAGCGCTTGTTTGAATTTTAGCGACTCTTCCTCCAGAATACTGCAACTCACCATCGATTGAGAGATCAACTCCGTCGGCATTTAGTTCACCGGTTGCCTTAATAACCTTCGGTGGTTCTTGGAAGGCCCATTGGGAAAGCTGTATCACATAAATACCTAAATCTAGAACTGTTCCACCTCCAAGTTCTTTTTTTCTGTACAAAAAAGAAGAATTCTTATAATCATTGAAGATTGACTTTAGCCCGCGTTTTTTTGAAGGGGATAGACTAATTCACTAGCGATTTTCAATAAAGCGAACTTTTGAAGAAAACAATGCGGATTTCAGTTGGTCGCGCAGATGATAATAGAACCAGATCTACTAGCCATCTGTTCTGTGAAGCAAAATAGTCTAATTCGTTTGTCCACCCAACAGAAAAGCACTATAAAAGAATGATATTAGATATGCAACATTTAATAGATATATTCAATATTTTGAATAATTCAGTACTTTGAATAGGAGATGAGGTTGTGAAGGGCTTAGCAGGATTTAATAAATACTATTAAACCTCAGTTTGTTAAAGGGAATTTCGTTAAATTTTATATTCAACTTAGTTTTATAAAGTTTAGTTTGATAAGAATTTTTGGATTTCTTATCAAATAATTAAATATTTTTTTATATTTTGGAATTTCGAAAATTTTGAATTTTGAAATAAAAAAACACATCCAAAACCGAAAATAATAACATTAAGGGGTCTATTATGGCTTGCGCGTCGAAGAATTTGGGAAACAATAATTTCGTTGTTTTCCTATTAGAAAACTACGATGATCAGTCTGCAATGCAGTCAAAATAACGTGAAAATATCATTTTTAAAACGCTTCTTAAGGCCTCAATAGCTTTGATTTGAGGTAGACAAAAGATTAGCGTTTAAATTAAAAAAAAAAAATTATTGCGGATTTTTGACAAAATTGATTTTTTGTATGAAAGTTTTGTTAAATTATCATTTTTTTTTTGTTATTTGACTTTTTTGAGAAAAACTAAAAATGCAGTTTTATTGTTTTGTATATTATGTAGGCCTTACAGTTATAGCTGTCAGTAAAATCCAGCAGTAATCTGAAATGTTTTACTGATGAGCGTTTATACTTTATAGCAATCAGTAAATTTACTTTATTGAATTAAATGCTTATTTGACATTCGCTCCTCAAAAAAATGTTTACTGATCATTTATCATTGCATCAGTAATTTGTTTAATGATGGCAGCGGAACAGTAAAAAAATGGAACGTCATCAGTATACCTCGAATTTTGCATACTTTCTTATTTTACATCGTATTGATACCAAACTTTGTATTTAGACGTTTTATCATTCATATAACAAAATTTAATGCATATCGAAAATGTGCAAAAAATATGCACACAAATATGCCAAAAATATGCAAAATATGCAAAATATAATAATAATTTAAATAAAGTAAACCAATAAAATTTATATTCTGCTCACTTTGCCGTGCCAACTTGATGTTTTTGGAGAGAAGCGTCAGCGCCTCTTAATCAATAATTTAGGAAAAATTATGGTTGTGTATTGTCACACAAATTATTTTGAACACCTATTGGTACAATTATGTATTCATTTGGTCTACTTTAATAGGTGAAAATAATTAATAAAATTTGAATATGTTTATTCGGCCTTATCACGTATTCCATCGTATCGGAAAATTTCTACGATTCCCGAATAAAATAATAACAAAATCTGGTTGTGGTGACGATTTGTGATTATTTTTTCGGCACTTAAATATAATTTTTTGATTTGTTAACATAGGAAATTTTTGCATGTTTTGCATATATTTTGCTTTTTGCATATATTATGGATATGCATTTCATGCAAAAAAAAATTAAATATGTATACCGCTTTCAACTTTATTTTCGATGAAACGAATTTTGAGTGTCATCAGAATTTACCTATCTTAATCCTTTAAAAATATGCAAATATGCAAAATCCGAGGTCTAGTCATCAGTAAAAAAGGAATGGATTTTTGGCATTTGGCAATCCGCTGTTCAGTAAAATGAAACTTCATCACTAAAATTTTCAAAATGCATTGTTTCCAAGTGCATTGTTTCTTTTTGAAAATATTAGTCAAAATATGCTTTCAACTTATTTCATCAATATTTTGCTCAAAATAAAAGTTTAAAGTCTTCAAAATAGCTAAACAAAATTTTTACTGATTGATTTTACCAACCAACTGCGTTTCTTTACTGAAAAATTTCAGTTTTATTTGTAAAATCATATAATTAAGCTCAAACTTGTAAAAGTAAATATGTAATGTTAATTTTATAACTCAATATTTTTTTTTTACAAAAATGAAATTCAAAAAAAGGGACATTTTTTTAGGCCTAAATAGTATTTTGAGGTAAAGGTATTTTTTCGAGAAAAACTTAAGTTTGGTAAGAATAGCTTAGATCATTATGTACACCTAGTTTAATCGAAATTGTTAGAGCCGTTTTCGAAAAAATTGCATTAACTCAAAAATTTTGTATTTTTAAGTGAGATATTAAAAAATAAAAAAAAAAAAAATTTGGGAATTACAAAAAAACCATTTGTAGGTACCAAACTTTAAGAAAATCAGTACACCGTTTAAAAATTCTGCTTTATGTACACTTTTTTTTGACTTCTATTATAATTAATGTTAGTTTTGATTTTTATCTCGAAAGTTTATTTTGACACGAAACCAATAAAAAATTGAATTGGGTCTATAACATTGTGGACAAACGAAAATTTTGTGTGTACAAACATGTACAAAAGGGGGACAAACGAATTAGACTAGTTTGGTTCAAAAATTTTGAGGTCACAGTTCTACCTTCACGGAGCTCTAGCCATCTACACTCCTGCTCAAATTTAACGCACATCATATTTATTTTACAGAAAAGTCCTATTATTACTTTATGTCACTGTATTTTGATTATTTTCTCAAATGAGATAGGAGACATCTTAAATTCAATCCTAAGTGGGCTTGAGGTCTTGTTTAATTTTTGACTATTTCTTACTCCGACGTTTCGACTGTGTTTACAGTCTTCTTCAGGGCTAATTATTTAGAAAATTAAAAAATCGTGATAAATGCTAAAAATCTAATTTTCTATACATACAGAATATTTTGTCTTTTAATCTTAAGAATTCAATCTTAAGAACTTCTAACTTTGGTTGGTTTTTCTTTGCTTTTATTGATTATAGTTTTAAATATTTCAAAAATTCAAAAAATTCGAAGTCTTGAAAAAGACGTTTCAAATTATCGAAATTTCAAAATATAAAAATTTTTAATTGTTTGATAACAAATTCAAAATTTCTTATCAAATCTAGCCTACAGAATCAAGTTAAACATGAATTCAACCTAAAATATTTCTTTGAAGAAACTGACTATAAATGTTACTGAGCCCTTCACAATCTGTTCTTCTATTAACAGTATTGTCTGTGTCTAATGTATGTAACATTTCTATTAACATTCTTTTGCTGTAATGTTTTTCTATCTGTAAAATATCTACGTCAATAAAATCTGGTCTATGGCCCTCATCAATACAATGCAAAGCTAAAGCCGTCTTTTGCGAGTGTCCGCCATTTATATCGGATACAGATAGAAAAACATTACAGCAAAAGAATGTTAATAGAAATGTTACATATATTAGACACAGACAATACTGTTAATAGAAGAACAGATTGTGAAGGGCTCAGTAACATTTATAGTCAGTTTCTTCAAAGAAATATTTTAGGTTGAATTCATGTTTAACTTGATTCTGTAGGCTAGATTTGATAAGAAATTTTGAATTTGTTATCAAACAATTAAAAATTTTTATATTTTGAAATTTCGATAATTCGAAACGTCTTTTTCAAGACTTCGAATTTTTTGAATTTTTGAAATATTTAAAACTATAATCAATAAAAGCAAAGAAAAACCAACCAAAGTTAGAAGTTCTTAAGATTGAATTCTTAAGATTAAAAGACAAAATATTCTGTAAGTATAGAAAATTAGTTTTTTAGCATTTATCACGATTTTTTAATTTTCTAAATAATTAGCCCTGAAGAAGACTGTAAACACAGTCGAAACGTCGGAGTAAGAAATAGTCAAAAATTAAACAAGACCTCAAGCCCACTTAGGATTGAATTTAAATTCTTTAAAAAAGGTCACGAAGATAGGAATAATTGGAGACATCTTAAGTTCAAGGTAGATTTGGGAGATATTTTCTGAATTCTGTCTATCAACCCGCTAACCTTTTAGAAAATAGTCATAAATTTTCATGGATTAAAATCTGCTTTATAGTACTTACGGAGTTAGTGATCTCTTCTAAACCTACCTAAGGTACCCAAAGATACCTGATATCATCGGACAGCATACGGTTCCAATCACCACTAGATTTGGCCCACAGTTTAGTCTGATGTACGATAATGCACGCTAGAGTGGATCGAGAATATTTTCATGATTTTAATACGCCAGTTTTCGATTGACCACACGGAAATCCAGATTTAAATTTAATAGAATATGTCTAGGAAATGTTGGAGATGCATTCGCGACCGAAATCCACCTCCAAGCAGTCTTGATCGACTGAAAAATGGAGTGAACGAAGAGTTAAGACAAAACCTTCAAAAGTTCAATCGTGGAATGACCAGACGACGACTCCAAGTTTTCAGTATGCGCTAGAGGACAAAATACCAAGTATTGAATAAAATTATTAGAAAGAACTGTCACTTGCTTCCATTTTTTTAAAACTGAAAATTATTTGAGTATCAGTTTTCAGACATTGAATTGTTAAATTTGGTCCATTATACATTATACTGTTGAAGTTTAGCTTTTTTTTCAAATTTCTTAACAATAAGCAAATACTAAAAAAATATATCAAAGAATTTTGAAATCATTTTAAATAAGATACAGGGATATAACTAAAGAAGAAAAAAGTGTGGGTTAATTTTGAGCAGGAGTGTATATTCTCAAGTTGCCTCCCACCAAAGAAACGCATATTTTATTTTGATTAGACTAAGACTTACTGCATTCTATCCACATCCATTAAATCAAATCCAAATGAGACGTTTACTTCTTCAATATCTCCCAAGACTCCACTTGCAATCTGTTTCCGGACATATTGATAAGCTGGGAAGAAACGTGACCAAACAGCTTCCATGAGGAATAACTTCTTTCGTTCGGCATAAGTTATAAGTTTTTTAGCTTGTTTCTCATTCATGCACAGAGGCTTTTCAACTAAAATATGTTTACCATGTTCCAACATCATCATACCAATTTCAAAATGTTGTGGATTCAAGGCTCCAATGTAGACAACATCTTTGGAATGATACTAATCTTTTAAGAATACAGTTAAATATAACTAATTAATAACTTACCAATTTCTTTTGATTCAGCCAAGTCTTCATAATTTCCCAATGCATTTGGTATTTCATGCAAATTGGCAAATTGTTCAGCACGTTTCTTGTCACGAGCTGCAATTGCAACGACACTATGTTCATCGCTGGGCAATGTGCTAAGACCGGTGACAAAGTCATGACTTATTTTGCCGGCTGAGACAATACCCCAACGTAATGGTGCCATGGATGATGCTGCAATAGAAATGTGCCGATAGAAATTACTGTATAATTTATTTATTCGATAATTATTGATAATTTTAATTGGGAAATTTATTATATATTTTGCCATGATAATTTTGAATTGTTATAATTAAACAATAAGAATGCTCAATTACCTAATGGTTTGTGTTTCTAAAATTGAAAGAAAAAGTGAGAGTTTTTGGCAAATAATTTTGTTTTTTTTTTTTCAATTTTATTTGTATTTTTGACTTTATTCTTCTGGTTTTTGATACTTTTTGCATAAATGCATGTACATTCTTTTTTTTTTTGTTACTACCGTGACAGCTGACAGTTTTTTATAGGGTAAATGGTTTTTTGTTTGTCAGTTTTTGTTTTAGAATTTTAGGGTTTGTTTGATTCATGTCGTGTTCCCTTCAAGCAAGAAAACGGAGTTCAGAAAAGACACTCCGACCTCCGACCGCGAAAGACGGGGTTGCACTCACACACTTGCAACTTTTTGTATATGAATACAAAGTCGAAGGAGAAATCGTGGTGAAAAAACCAATACATATAAAATCGGCTCCACGGTGATTCTAATTTCCATACTAATTTGAGCCACCTTCGGACCAGTTTCTGCCTCGAAGTCGGACTCAGCTCCGCCTGAGACGGAGCGGATGCAGACCGAGGTCGGACCTGTTTGCTTGAAGGGTTGCTATACTCACATGTCGTTTTCGATCACAGCACACATAAAAAGGTAATATATTCCGAACTGAAATTGGTCACCAAATTGTCAAAACATGACAATTTGGCGACCATAATGTCAGCTACCGCAATTCTTATTTCTTTTATTTTCGACAAAAAACGCACAAAACCGTAAAACCACTCACATCACTTATTTTTAAACAATTAGTCAGCTATTACATGAAGCCTCAAGAGGCGCGACTCTTCTTAAACATAATGAGTGCAAAAGAGAAAAAAGATGAAAGAAAAAATTATCCGACCGGAGAGTGGTGGGTTGTGAGTCCGAGACTCTTTTTTGACGTTTCTTTTTCCACTTTTTCTTTTTTCAACATTCCCTCTCATTTCTTTTTGCTTCTTGGTGCAATACAACAACAACAAATTTTAAATCAAAAGAGAAATGTCAAATTTGAGTCCTTGACTCAAAATGATTATCAAAAGAAAATTAGAAAATAGAGTCAAGCTTCGTGTAATAGCTGACTGTCTTTGTGTAGAAGCAGACTTATTTTTCAATAATTTAGTAACCAAACAGAGCTGTGAGTTTTTAAATTAAATTTGGCAGCACCAAAATAAATTTTGCCATTTCTGCCATGCAAGGGAATTTTTGTTGTTGCTTGAAATAAAAAATTCCTTCTTATCAGTGGTTTGTCTTCGTTTGTTTTTTGGTGTTGCAATTTTTAATTAAAAATAAATTTATATCATAAAAAAAGACCAACAAATTATCACCAAAAAAAGTAACTGAGTAACCAAACAGAGCTGTTACTTTTTAAGAAATTTGGCAGCACCAAAATAAATTTTGACATTTCAGCCATGCAAGGGAATTTTTGTTGATGCTTGAAATAAAAAATTCCTTCTTATCAGTGGTTTGTCGTCGTTTGTTTTTTGGTGTTGCAATTTTTGATTAAAAATAAATTTATATCATAAAAAAAGACCAACAAATTATCACTGTTTCACACAAATAAACAACCCATTAAGCAATGGAAACTCAAGAAAACTTAGCAGCAAATTTCTGTGGTCTTCTGAGTGCCCAAAATATCAAAGGTAAACTTCCAGAATTCCGTCACACCCTTGTCTAGGAATTAATAAAATTTTCTACTCCCTCTAATTTTTCTTTATCAGAAACTGCCAACGAATGGAGAATTCTTGGCCAAGAACAAGATGGATCATTGCTAACGTCTTGTATATTTTCAAATGAAAACAATGAAAAGCACTCTTGCATTGGTCAATATTTTGCATTACCAAAATCATTTCGCATTCTCTATCGATTTTCCAAGCAAGAGAATATCATTCAAGCATCGGTAAACAGTGCAGTTTCGTTGTTGGTGTACGTTGTCAAGAATGAAATTAAAACTGGCTCCGAAGAGGAGCCAGTTTGTACTTATCATTATTCACCGTACATTGTCGAATTGAAGAACACTCCAACGAAACCACCCGAATTGATAACAAAAGAGAGTTCCATTAAACAAGTGATGGCTCAGTTTTTGTGGAAGAAAGAGACAAAGTTTGATCAAGTTTACTTGGATAAATTTCTTGTGTTGACCCATGAGGAATGTAAGTTGGTTTAGTTTGAATTAAATTTTTGAACAACGTCTTTATTTTATGTATTCAATCTATTTCAGCTGTAATGCTTTACACATCGACCATAAATGCTGAAAAGGACCAATTTGGAGATACACCAACATCGATTGATTTCACCGATGAAGATTCATGGTCGTTGGATGAAAATCTCACAGCCGAAATGATAGCTAAGAATTTTGTATGGGCTCAATGGGATTGTGAGAATCAAGCTCTATATTATATTCATATGAAGTCGAAGGCAAAAAGTTCCAGTTCGATTATTAGCAAAGATGATGAGGAGAGGACCCCACCAACTCCTACTTTGTCGGCATTTCAATTCAATGATAAGCTGCCGACAGAAACTGTGGTAAGTAGGATTCAATCATAAATAAAATATTATTAAAACTAGATGATAATATAAGTGCTGGTCCAGATGGCTTACCTGCTTTTATGTTTGAAAAATGTTTGTCTTATCTGTCTGACCCCTTATCTCTTTTTCAATGAGTCCTTAAAACGCTCGCTTACACCGATTCATAAAATGGAGCCGAACATTTGGTCACTAATTTATCGTCCCATAGCCAAACTGTCCGTTATTCTCAAAACTTTTTGAATCTCTAGTATGTGAAACTCTTTCCTTCAATTGTTCCTCTGTTCTATGTGAAAATCAACATGGATTTGTGAAGAAGAAATTGACGATAACAAACTTACTAGATTTTATAACATTTTGTGTCGATGTTTTTGAGAAAAAGCAACAAGTTGATTGGACATTTACTGACTTCAGTAAAGCATTCTAAAATCAAAGTCATGAAGTACTTTTAAAAAACCTAAAACGAATTAGACTAATTGACAACTTTGTTTAATGGACTTGTAGACAGGACTTCATAACTTGTAGACAGGTACTACTTTGTAATTTTCAAAAATGACTGTTCTGAGAAATTTATAGTACATATAAATGACCTTCCTTCTTTTTTCCAAAACTCAAAACTTTATTTTATGCTGACGGACGACGTGAAAATATTTCGAACAATAAACTTCCTATCCTTCCTATTTTGTGAATAGTGTTGAACAAATCGTCTTATATTAAATATTGACAAGTGTAAATCAATTAGCTTTACACGAAAACGAAATTCAATTCAATATGAGATAAATTCGTCGCAATTTGTCGCAATTGTCAAGTTTTTCTGACTTCGGAATCAATATAGATCCGAACCTAACTTTTACTGATCATTATAAAATAGGGATAGTAAGAGGTTCCATGTCTTTTTCACTGCTAGATCGACTGAATTTTTAATGTTGGGCGTGCTGGTTTATGATATAGGTTACCAGTTTGTGTACTTTGTATTAGATCTAACTATGGCGTCAACAGCTTATTACTCAGTTAATTAATATTTTTTAATAAAAACTTTCACATAATTGATTCTGTAAGTGATAATGTTTAATCTCATAAGTTCAAAAATAGCTTCTTTAACGGCTGCCGGAAGAAGAATCATTAAGTTAGCAAATAAAAAAAGATAGTTTGCGTATTAGACGTTTGTACCTACATATATACTCAATAAAAATTAGTTTTTAAAAGTGTAGTCTTTTTTTGTGTGATTATGTCTGATAGAATATATCCGTGCGACTCGCGTTATTAACTATAACTTGAAGAAGTAAAAGGCGAAGACTTTTTATTAAAAGCGTCTACCCACAACTTTTTTTAATTGCTGGACAGATGTCGTTTTTTAATTGTGCATCAAAAATTAAATCCATTTTCTTCAAACAAAAATTACAAATTGCACAATTTCGACAAAAAATAAAATGCCGAAATCAGAATAAAAATCAATAAAAGCAAAAAGTATCTATTTAAAAAGACATCAAATCTCAAAACTGCTAATTAAATTTTCGAATGAATGCAAAAAATCCAACCAAATCAAGTTTTATCGTCGCTAGACTGTCGATTTTTAGGTTCTAACTTTTAGGACGTCCTAAGCGAAAATCGGTACCAATTTGACAGTTCTAGGGTTTAGAACTTGTGTGAAGAAATCACTTGGTACCGATTTGAGTACTAACGATTGGTATAATAACCAGGTACTAGCAGATTTTGAGGAGCTAGCTAGTACCGAGTCCTAACTAGTACTCGGTCCTAAATTGACAGTTCTAGGGCTTAGTACTTGAGTGAAGAAATGAGTTGATACCGATTTGAGTACTAACTTTAGGACTAGGACAGGTATTAGCGCTAGGACTCTGTGAAGAAATCGGCCGTAATCAATTCAATCAGTACATTTGATTTCAGTTTTTTTTAATTTATTTTTATTGTGATTAATTAACAATATAATTATCACTAATAATATTGAGTTTATGTTTAATCATTTCTATTGTTAGAATGTAAGCCATATAACAATAGCATTTAATATATTTATAAATAAATAGTGAAAATATTTTTCAATTGACTCCAAATCTCTATAGATAAGCAGATGACCATAGATTATCATCGAAATATATTGAAAAAGAAGTTAGTTTCCTCGAACTCAAGACCTCTTTAAACTCACTCAAAAGGAAGACCCCAAGCTATGACCGAATCTCATATCATATGATGATGTATCTTCTTGAAACTATACAACAAGGCACCTAACCCCATTCCTGGAAAGTTAGTTTCATAGTACCGATCCCAAAACCTATAAAAAGCTTATCGGAAAAATTTAAACAGGTCTTGAAAGAAGAAAAACAGTTTTTATAGAAACCATTACTAAATATGTTCAAACAATTTTCCTTATATAAGAGAATAAGGTCCGAAGTAGAAAAAAAAACTTTTTTTTTGCATTTTCTAACCGTTATATTTCATCGTGCTGTTCAGTTCAGCACATCGAAAACCTTTACGGCCATATTATTCACTAGTTTAAAAAATACATCTGGATGTAAAATTGTTAAATGTCAAAAATAAATCCAAATCCAAAATAGTTTTCCCGATTTTAACTATGAAAATAGTTAAAAATTACTATTTCTTTCTTTGTGTGATAGTGAATATCATGGAATTGAATTTGTTTTTTTACATTTCAATTTCTTTATATCCAGATGTACTAGTGAATCAAATCATCAATCAATGGCCGTTAGAAAAGTTTATTTTTGTTTCGGCAAAAAAAAGGTTTAGTTTTGTTAAAAAATGTAATGTCTAAATGTAATGACTATAGTCGAGCTCAAGAATCTTGAAAATGCACTTGCAGATCTAAATGTATGGTGTTACCACTAAGGGTCCATCATCTTACCTGATTAAAGTTAAGATTTGCACGTTTGCAAAAAAATAAATTGTAATTCAACCCTTCAAAATATCCACCTATAAGATGCTTACACCGCAGAAACCATTTAACATCTCACTGCGCCTTATGTCCTCTACAATGTGAGACTATAAGCTCGCTTTCACCTTCAAAGAGAGATTTCCTGAAAGTAATTAAAACTTGCTTGGACCACCATTATTCGACCATAAACCCAACGGCCGAATCAAATATGAACCCCACAGAAACCACAAAAAAACAAATTAATAAATGTTTCATACGCCTTCGACTTGGCCACTCAGTTGACGCATAGCCAAATGCCATATGCTCAAGAATGAAAGCGCTCCACTCTGCCATCTTTGACAACAATTAACATCTTTTCTTTGAATGTACTTAAAACAATGATCTATGTAAATCACTTTTCGATAAAAATTGAATCGACCTTTTCTAAAAACCTTCTATTGACAACATAAAGAATGTATGTATAAACATTAAAATAACATTTAAAATCAAATCTATTATATGACAAAACTTAGAAGCTTAGATATGTGTGGGGCTATCAGAGATCTGTGAAGTTCACAGACCTCTGAAGGCACCATATATACTATTTATAACATAATTATTAATATACTTTTTTTCGCCAGTTGCGCCAAGTCCAGGAAGCTAGCGCTTTAACAGTTTTTAATTATTATATAAATTTATTTATATTGTAATAATAATAATAAATAATGAATACAAATATATAATTATTTTTTTTTTTACTTTCAGTTAAACATTCCATTAAATCTACCAAAGATACCACACACAACAAACGCTTCAAATTGCTACGAAGACGACACAGTACCCCTTCGAATTCATGACACCTCTCTCAATCTAATCATTCTCGCCGATGAGTCTGGCATGTTATTCGTTTGCCACTACTATCTCTATCAAAATATAAAACCACCTGCAGATGACTCAAGTCCAGCAAATTCCGATGTTCATTTTGCTTATTCAGTTACACTTTTGCATCATGGTTGTGTGGTGCATTGTGTAATGCCAGGAATTCCATGGGATAAAGCAAAGCTACTTAAGCCAACATTTGCCCTTCAAGGTGGTCATCATATGCTTGTATTTCAACCAGATTTATTCGTTCATCTACTCGATGTTGGTCTATCGCATGAACCTTGCTGTCATATCGTTTGTCCAGCTTACAACAAAACTCCCCTTACCCATTTAGTACCGTGCAAGAATTGGGACAAATTGGCATATGATTCAGCAACATTGGATGTTTTCTCATTAAGCATTCCCAAAGCTCATCTTATTGAGGCATTCCGCAATGATACCTCAGTTGATAATCGTTTGAGTATGATTCATTATTTTCTCGTCCATTCCAATGATATGGATGTTCTATCTGAATTACTCAGTATAATAATGGAACAACCACTTAGCTTCGATACGGTTCCTCTTCTCAAAGAAGCTCTAGTTGCTGGCAGCTATTCATCGGCCAAACGAGGACTTCCCACTGAAGCTCTACTTTTAACTCGCCTCCTTCCACTTACAACTTCGGTTATATCAAAGCCAATGCAAGCTAAAGTTGCCGATCTAAGTGTTGGTCTATCGCATGAGAATCTCTGGAACACAACCATGATGTTGTTGTCGCCACAACAACGTCTAACTCCGTATGGAGTGGATATTTGGTCAAAATTATGGGAGAATCTAAATGAAAACAACAAGGACAAGAATCGCTTTACTGCCGAGCAAGTAAGTGAAAAGTTAATGTTCTCGTTGGCATGCTACCAGCCAGAGGCACTATCCAGATGTACAACACCGCTATCGCCAGCCGGGCCGAATGCTGGAGATTTTGCAACTGCTGTGCGACGCATGCAAAATGAGCCCTTGCCATTTGTAGAGCTGGAAACTTGTACAGCTACAAAGCAAGAACATGTTATTTCGGTTGTAAGTTTAACTAAAATAAAACAAGACATAGGAATAGTTTGCTTCATTAATTTTTGTTTGTCTAGAATTTACGTGAATTAAGCGTTCATTTAGTGAAAAATTCAACAAATAAAAACACTGGATTCCGCTGGTTGAAAGAGACATTCTTTGAACGATCACAAACACCAGCCCATGTTCATGCAGTTGCTTCACAATATGTTGCCGCTCAATTGGAACTATCGAGAGCTTTGTGTGCTTTAGTTTGCAGGGCAGCTGGAATCGATGCTCGTGTTGAAGTTGTTCGTGGTTTTCCATTGATGTAAGAGAGTTTTTGTAATTTTTGAAAATTGATTTTCATTATTTTTTTCTGTTGCAGTGATCAACTTAGTAATGATCAACAATATTCGCTGTTTTTGATACTCGAACGTTTTTGCCTTGCTGTAGATTCAATTGCATTTCCTTTGCCACAAGGATTCTCATCGTTCTTTGCCTATTTGGGTTACAGAGCACTTTCATACGATATGTTTTATCAATATGCTTCGAATCATGTTTTCGAGCTGCAAATTGATGTTATGAAAACTATTCTTAACGGTTTGTCCTTCTATATTTTTTTAAAATCTTCTTTAGATAATTTTTTGTTGTACAGACATAAAAGATACACCTGATGGTATTGAGCGAAAGCTATCTTTGCTCTCTTGCTTGCCCAAGTCAAGAGCTCAGAGGCTACTCAAGAATTGGAATCATCCGGAGAGTCTTATGATTCGAGGTCGAGAACACGCAGCCAATATTCTATCGGGAAATCTTGGACAACCACGCGGAAGTAGTAGCAGTAGCACGAGTGCTCGAAGTACCAAACATATCACAGGTATGAATGTTGCATTAATTTATTGTCATCGATATTCTTTTTACTATTCAAATTTTTAGTTGAAATAGACTCGATGTCTAAATCAAGTGATAACTTCAATCTCATATTGTCATACATTTTCATAGCCATTTTGATTTTGATTCCACTCATTGCATTTGTAAAGCTTAAATACACTTTGATGAATAATTGATTTATTATTATTATTTATTTAGTTTTGGGTAAGCATCTTATATGTTTTTGATTTTACGTGTTGTGTAGGTTTGCATTTGTATTTTGTCGAAAGGTCCTCATTTCATTCTGTTGTTTTTTGTTTTGTTTTTTTAAGTTTATGATCATAAAAACATTCAATAACAAAATTTATGAATATTATCAAATTTTAGGCCTAACTGCAGATAGACTTTCTCCTTTGGACTCGTTTTTGGATCTTTTGACTGCAAAAGCTAGCCTCAATGAATTGGACTTTAATTTGCTAATTGAGACAACTGTAACATCAATGGAACAACTAAAGAAGAATTAATTTAAAACAAATCATTTCAATGCTTCGTAAAGATTAATTTGTTTTCTCTTCAGATTTTGTTTAAATTCTTGTGATATAAATTAGGTTCCTTAGTTTGTAGATTTAATTAAATTTATAAGCTTTCCTTTGCATTTAAAATTACTTAAACAAAACCATAATTAGTACCTTTAGAAATACCTAACAACAAATACTGTTTTTTGTGCCAAAAGAACTCTTTAAATTTAACATAGTAACTTACAAAGATTAAATATGTATCATTTATTTATGTACTCGTAGTGTGCCATTTTTAATGAAATGGAAATGTGTAATTATGAGGCTTTAGCACTTTTTTTTCCAATTGACTGATTTTATTTTATTATAATATTTTTGGTTTACGTCTTGTATATAATGTTTGAGGATACAGGACAGTTTATCTGTTTTTTTTTGTTTAATTTTGTATTTCTTAAGATATTATTATTATATTGTATTAGAAAATGTTATTTAAATAATGTTTTTTGTTAATTATTGTATTTAAAAAAAAGTAATATGTATTTCATTTCAGAAATATTTAATATATGTAATTCAATAAAGACATTTCTACTCGTTAAAAAGATAAAACGTAAATGCATGTTTGCAAAGATTCAGGTAATTTCAATTAAAAATCAGAGCTTTTATTACGTACAGCTGGCGATATTGAAATCAAGAGACCTTACTTACTTACCACAATCTACCAATAATAGATGATCACAAGAGTGTATTTTTTTTTTAACCTTTCTTTCAAATTACCGCGTGCAATTTACGGTCTTTTGAACTTATTGTGATTATTTTTTTTTCCACAATACAATTTTAGAGTAGTCGAGTTATATTTTTTAACTTATTTTTTTTTTTATTCACCCCTATTACGTAAGTCGTTTGTATGTACTAAAACGACAAGAAAACGACTTGCTCTAGGAGCGCTAATTTGTGTGAAATTTACATTTTAAATTCGCAGTTCCCTCCGCTTTTCTTCCTTCTTCCCTATGACACTAGAATGATTTTCCTTAAACTTCAATTTTGTCGTCGAGAGCGAGTCGTTTTTGTGTCGTTTTAGTACAAACGACTTCGGACGTTCGGAGTAATTTTTTTTATACTTTTGTGGCGTTAAAGAACACAAAACCTTCAAAAATGCAAAAATAAGTACTAAAAGGGTGAAAGAAAACGACATAAATTGTTTTTTATTGTCCGGTGATAATTCTGCAAAAATGGGCGGATATCATCTCAAAAATATTTTTGGATTGGTTGAAATACATTCATACTACTCTAATGTTCCAATTTTCTTTTTACTTGCTCTATAGGGCAAGTATTGGTTTCGTGTAGAAAAAAAAAGTTGAGGTTTTAATCAAAACCAACATTACGATAATGGAGAAGATAAAAAAAGTGGTTTTCGTCATGACGTCCGTCGGTCTGTGCGTCTGTACGTCCATCTGTACATCGAGCTAGGGCCTAAACGGATGGATGGATTTGCTTGAAACTTGGTACAGATGACTTTTACGTAATTCCCTAGACCTGTTTTTTTTATTTTTTTAATATCTCCGTTTAAACGCATATCTCCCATATAACGTTTTCGAGCTATTGCAAATTTCTCGAAAACGGCTCTAACGATTTTGATTAAATTTTGTGTACGTAATACTCTTACTGATTCTAACAAAACTGCGTTTTTAGTTTTTCTCAAAAAATGCGGAAAACGGAAATATGGCGTTGCCGTTTTTCAAAAATTGACATATTTTTAAAGTTCATAAATTTTATCAAAGCATAAGACAATTTTAATCAAAATTTATAGACATAATTTTGAACTGACGAATGTAAAAAAAAATTAAAAAGAAGTTTTTGAAAAAAAATTTTTAAAAGGTTTTTGAAAAAAATAAATTTAAATGTAATTTTTTTAACTTTAATTTTTTTTTTGTATTTTTTCTCGACACTAAACAAAATCTTAAATTTCCAATAGATATTTAAGATAACGATACTTTGAACTACAAGAGCAAGTACGTGCGACCCAGTCGTGCATTTTATTTTCATAAGATTTCATTTTTTTTTACAACAAAGCATTTATTTATTGTCTTTATGGATAATATACATAAAATAAGAAATGCAAGTTTAATGCAACTCATTATTTGAAAATAGTGTTAGATATAGAAACACTTGAGGCGTCAACTTCTACTGGTAAACAATCCAAAGTATTCCATTTGTCAATGTCAATATTATACTCATCAACATTAAGTCCATCGCAAATCATAATTTTATTCCCAAGAACTTTTGTGGTTATGAAGACGAACTGTCTTGATAAAGTTGCCATTTCACAGCTAGGCTTGTGTAGTTCGCGAACGAACTAGTTCAATGAACTAGTTCATCTTGGTGAACTAGTGAACTTAGTTCACTTACTTAGTTGAATTTAGTTCGCGAATAGCGAAAAAGATTTGTTTCAAAAAACTAAACAGCAACATAAAGCAGTCGTAATATGACATTACAAAATAGCTTGCGCCCACCTTACATTATCATTTTTTTAATATATTTTTTGGGTCCCATCTGTATAGGGAATTTTCAAATTTGGTCCTTGTCTCATTGTCTTATGCGTCAACAGCTCCCTTTTAACCCGATAGACGTTTAAAGAAGGGGTACAAAAACCAAAGTGCATATGAAATTGCATCCAATTCTTTGTTGAGAGAAATCAGTTCCTCTGCTCTACCTCAAGATTTAGGTGTAAAACAAAAGGTCGCTTGTGCCAGTATCAGCGTTTCTTCTTCAAGCACCCCTTACTCTTATTTCTGAGCAAGAACAAAAAATAAGTAGCATCTTGGTCCTTGCATTACTATGATTTCTATTTAATGAAAGCAAAACGTACTTCTTCTAGACTTTTGTCAGGAACCAGAAAGCTCAGCAAGAGTATATGAACGAAATTAAGAATTTTTATAGAAAATAAAATATGTACATATCTGTTATTTTTAGGTTGTATTTGTTTTATTATGTAGAATGCGTCAATTTTACATAAATTTGGATACAGTTTACAAACTAATTTTGTTTTTAATTCTAACAAAACCGGAGTGATTAAAATAAATTGAACTAAAATGAACTAGTTCAGAACTAGTTCATCAGCGTGATTTGAACTAAAGTGATCGATCACTCAAATGAACTAAAGTGCCCAACTCTATTTCACACCAAGAATCATTAGATAAATCGTATCGTATAACAGTTTTCAACCATTCTTCTTTTTTAATCCCAATCGAATCGCCACCAATGACAAACAAAAACCTTTCAATTGCAACAAATCCAAAAACCCAAAGTGAAGATTTCGTAATAGCTTTGGAAGACCATTTATTTGAAGAGACATCATAAGATTGCAAAAAACCATTTTTAAAATCGAGAATGTATAATATCCCATTGTGCGCAGTTATTCTACTTGCATCACTGAGTTGAGACATTGGTTGCAAACTATTCCATTTGCATGTGGAAAAATTATATATTTCCATAGATGGGATTCCATAATTGGTATTCAAACCAAAAACACATAAATATCCATTTAAATCTACTAACCGACAACAAAATCGAGGTGTATTCATTGACGGAAAATCAACCCAATCCATTGTGTTCATGTCTAAACATTGTATTCTATTAGTCACATCACGATTGAGGTATCCTCCAACTACAAGCAGTTTATTATCAATCATTATGGTTGAAGGAAACAGTTGTGTCGATTGTAAAGGTTTTTTCATCTCCATGGACCATGAACTTTCTTTGGAATCAAAAGTTTGAATACAAATTTCACTCTCATTTATGCCACCTATTATTGCAAGCTTTTCATTTTTTTGCCTTGGAATCAAAGCGACATTCGGTTGATCATTTGAACTTGTTTCGGGCGACAAATGCCATTGCAACCAACTGCAAATCAATTCGTAGTCTTCCACAGTTTTACAAACCGACTTTCTATTTTCCACAATGAACTTGGGTGAAAGAGCTCGGAAACGAACCATTGTAAGGAGCTCAAAGGCAAATTGGGCTCGATTTAGTTTGTCATAATTTATCCAGTCCACCATCGACAAAAAGACAACTTCTTCAAAATCGTTATGAGGATTGTCAATAAATAGTAAATTCTTCAATTCATCTTTATTCAATAACATAAATTCGTTTTTCTTTGAAATTTCCTCGAAATGAATGTAAATACATTTCAAAGACTTGGCTTTCAGTGAGGATAAGCTCAATTCATTTGCCAATCGAAGGAAGGCCAACGAGTTGCTGGAATTTACGTTTTGTCCAATTAACTCATAACATCCTTCAACCAATGTTTTAATTTTCAAAAACAATGCAGTTTTCAAGAGTCCATCAATATTTCCAAGACTCAATTCAATGGAACCCGTGTACATAAAATCTATTATCAATTTCAAATTAGAAACATCGATCTCTTTGAGTTGCAATGTATTTGTCTGCAAGCCATTTTGACCGCCTCGAAACTTTTCTAAGAAATACTCACTAAATGCACACAAGACTACTCTATGAGCTTGGATATTTATGCAATCGCTTCCTGCAATCAGCACCGTGTCGAATAATTCATTTTCTTTATAGAAACTCAAGAGTTTTTCAGAAACAATTGCAGCTTGTTTAGGATATTTGAAGATCATCTTGTCTTGTGGTGGATTTGAGGATGTCATTCTACTTATCTAAAATAAAATAAGTTTACTTTTTATTTAAATTAAAATAGATTTATTTATTTACTTGGTGTTTTTACTTTTTTGTTTATTTTTACGAAAGAAAATGGAAGCTTTTCAAGGAAAAAACAAAGCAATGCAAATGCAATTGTTTTTAAGTTTTTATCATTCCCGGTAATAGCTACATCATTTTTTAAACAGTAAAAGTGTTATAGACAATCCAATTTGCAATAATTTGGTTTATTTTTCAAAGTCATCCGATGTATGAGTCGATAGTTATTAATCTAAAAAATAGTGTTTTAGTACAGGAAAGTAAGTAAAAAAAAAACTGGCATTTTGTGGAACGAAATTTAGGAAGGCAAGGTATAAGAAAAGCTTAAGTCCTAGTTTTCGGAACGCCATCGGCAACCCCCAGGCGAAATACGCCATTTTGAAAAACGCGAATTGGTCTATATACTATATCTACTAAACTATTGGCTTGACCGAATAAGTTACTTAACTAAAGTTGTAGGTAATATAAATATCTTTTCTTGTGCATTCACTGTTTTTCAGCGAGGACAACACTTTTGAGGTGAGGTTTTTTTTTTATTTTTTCGGTTTTTTGAAGTGAAAACTTCTTTAGTATCGTAGTGATTTGAAACAAGACGAAACGAAAAAGCGACAGGAAAAATCAATTGACTATAACTTCTTTGTGTTAATAGATAGATAAATGAAATTTATACTGTAGATAGGTAATTAAATAAATTATAATTGTGCAAAATTTAAATTAATTTCATATTCAATATCTTGAGATAATGGTAAAAATATGTTCTTTTTCTAAACACGTTATATCTTTTATGTTTGACATTAATACACATGATGATTATATTACCTTTCTTTTGATATATCATACATAACGGTACGAGCTCCACAAGTTACACAATCTTAATTTGAAAATTACCTCAAAACACCTGTGAGGATCTGTTGACGATGACCAGCCACCAGTGTAGGAAGTACCGTAATCGCAGCTTGAAATATCGACATACATAGTTGGCTTTTAAAAACTTACTTTTTTTTTGTAGGCATGGTAGAAATATGATTGATGCGTCATATAAAATGTGAAAAAAGGTTTTTATAAATAAGGGGGTGAGGTTACATTAATTTCCAGCAAGCAGAAAATTGCTAGGATTGTTTGAAACACCATCATAAATTAAATCTCAAAAGTCCTCATCGATCCGAGACCTGGAAAAAAATTTACTTGGGGTCAAGGCAAGGGTCACAAAAACTGATTTTTCACGATTTTCAGCAAATCGGTACATCTTATTAAAAAATTTTCAATGCAAAAATTGTAGACCAGATTATTATCTATAAAAAGTGTCATGACACTTTCCTAAGACCCACCGTTTCTTAGGTATAACGATTCAAAATGTTGAAGTAAAGGTGTTTATCGTCATAATCAGGCCTATTCTGAAAAAAAAAATCCCAACTGAAAAGTTCCTGAATTTTCATTATTTTTTTAGCTTGAATTTCGTTCTTCAATGGTTAAGAATATGGGGAAAGCAAAAACAAAATGGAAATTTCCACCATTTTTCCGATTGGAAGCCCTTCTCCCGAAACCATTTCCCTGGGAATTTTTGTTTAGAATAGGTCTGAATATTGGGTTTTTAAGTCAGTGTCGAAGAAAAAAAAAAACAAAATAAACTTGACATTTCAATTCTGAGGAAAAGAGTGGCATATCGTCCCGTTTCTGCCTGAACCACGTATCTGTAGATACTATCTACACACCAAATTTTGTTCAGTTCTTAAAATAAATATACATTTTTCTCAAAGTTAAAAATATGAATTGAACAAAGGGAAATCAAGTTATGTTTATGACATATTGATTGAGTTGTTTCTACACTTAAACCTTTGTATCTATTCTTTCTGTAAGTTTTAGAGCAATGTTTAACAGAAAATTAAATCTTTTAAAAAAATGTACTTACGAGGTTCAAGCAGCAACGGGAGACGGGACGATATGTTTTCCTCAGTATCAGTATGCTTTTGTTTTCCTCAGAATTGATTTGATTTGATTGGTTGGTTTTTTCTTGTTCTTCTTTAATAAACAGTTATGATAGAAAGAAAAAAGACAAAGACAAATTGCTTAAAAGCCCAATACAGGGTGTGTAATAGAGAATGGACAACCCTAAAACGGCTTATAAGCTACACTTATGACCAGGATTCCCAGGTTTTCAAATTAAAAATCCCCTTTTTTTAACACCAAAACGTTTATTTTTCCTCTTTTTCATAAAAAAAATCCCCTTTTTTCCAGAAAAAAATGAAAGTATTTATTTTGTTTTAATTTTTGTACTTAAATTTTTTTTTAAACATATTAATTTTATTATTTTTTTTATTCATAAAAATAAAAACTTTATAATGGACATAAGTAAATAAAAAAAATTATCAAATATGAAGTTCAAAATACATATGTATTTCATTTTCAAACTAAAAACAGTCAAAATAAAATTTATGAAGTATGGAACTACTTCATAAATTTTATTTTGAGGGTAAATTTATAACATCGGTGCTAATTTAATAAAAAAATGGATATTATTTTCTATATTTAATGTATTTTTGTAAATCATAGAGTATTTATGCCGATTAAGGCAGCCTTTTTAACAACGATGTCTTAAAAATGTATAAGTATTTTTTTTTACTTTTCTTTTTTTACTGCCGCGGCTGCTGGCTGAAAATTTCGTTTGATATAGGTACCCAAAAAAGTACACATTCCCTTAATGAAATATTTTGAGGAGTGAATTAAAAAATGGAAGCACCCTAGTTTTTAGTAGATTCTTGCCTATGCTAAATTTTTATTTCGAAGTCAAAATGGCGTAATAATTATACCGTTTAACGATGTATTTTTATGAATTTAACAATATTAAAAAAAAAAGTTTGTGGAAAACAAAAGATTGTATGGTATTTAAGAAAACCGTCTGCAGGTAAAGTTAAAAAAAAATTAAGCATGGGAAAGAATTATGGAAACACGTTAATGTCAAATATCTAAGGATTGAAATAAGATATCGACATAAATTAAATGCAGTTACAAAGGTTAGTGTTTTATATAAAAATTAAATTATTAACGAAGTTTTTAAGTGTAATATTAGAATTTAAAATTCTATTGAAATGGGTCAGGGGATGTCAAAATAGCATTTTCTTAAATCCCCCATAAACGACGTTATTATAATAAAAAAGTTCTCAGTTTGAGTGCCCTATAGCTTATAAGGTTCAAATAGGTTCTAACAAATATAACAAATACAAACAAGTTGTAAAAGAAATTTGTTTTGGGTTGGATTTTATACCATTTAAAAAATCTGAATTTCTGCGAAAATGTGCATTTTTCGGAGCCTTCCCGATTTCGTTTTTTCCATTAACGACTCAAAATAGGGGATCAGATCTGGTTCTAGAGACCACTCAGCATAAGTTATGAGCATTGTCGAATAAAAAAAAAGTATCAGAATGTGTTCAGAAGGGCACAAGGCATAAACCATGAGTTGCACGCAGTGATCTGAAAGAAAAGTCCAAAAACGGTCCACTCAAATGTATATACAAGGCTTCATTAAAAAATAAAACAACATAACCTCAAAAGTGTTTTCCTCGCTTAAAACCGGAAATGCACAAATAAAGAATGCAGAATGTTGTAGTGATCGGGATTCGAATATTCGGGTACCTATCGGAAAAAATATTTTCACAATATTTGATTGGTTTAATAACAATCTCGTTATCAAACCTCTTTGAGATGAAATACAAATATATGTATGTACATAATGTACCTACCTACCTTTAAGCTGTCGCTGAAGTTCAAGATTTGTTTGAACTGATTTTCAATTTTTTTTTTTGTAGTTTATGGCACAGATTTAAAACTTTTTGGCAAATTAAAGAATCAACTTTAACTAATAACGATAAGCCTTCTGTAAAGTCCTTGTTTTTCTTTTTGTTAAATTAAATTAGCTTAATGGATTAATTTCGATTTTATTGTCTTCCTCACTGAACAACAAATACCTACTATTTTATTATTACGCTAAAATATTCATTGAATGTAATTTCATCATCCGCTCAATTATGTGAGTCATTGGAAATAATAAAATATTTTGTACGTTTCACACCCCTCAGTACCTAATCGTTTTATTGCAGTTTTTTTTTTGCAATACAATTGATGTAAAAAGCAACAACAATGTTAAGTTGTGAATCGCAAAATTTCGTTGGGGTGTTTTATAAGAAAAAAATTATAAAATTATACCTAATATGAAAAAAAGGGAAATAAAAATGCGTTAAAAGTAGAAAAGGAATTATGTGTATTGGAATTTTTTTTTGGAAATTTAACGTTCTTAAGTATATATGTACTTTATTTTATTTTCTGTAATTTTAACCGCGTTCAACGCAGGCCACCTGAATCTATCGATAGACGACTCTTGTCGATTGTCAATTAATCGAAAATGAATTCTGGTACTGCGCATCTCTATTGTGAATGATATTTTTTTGTTTTTTCGTTCGATCTTTTTCGTTTACAATTTTGCTTTCGATTGCTGCCGGTGAAACACGTGCTGCGAGGACAAAAAACTGAAACATAAAGTAATGAAATTTTATTTATTTAATTTACAAAATAAAAGTGCAAACTTCATTTATTTACAAGCAAAAGAGTGTAATCGGCTTGCGGAAACGAATCATTGAAAGGAGCTCAAAGACAAAGTGGGCTCGATTTTATTTGTCATAATTTATCCATTCCACCATGGACAAAAATACAACTATGTACTTCCAAATCGTTATGGGGATTGTCATTAAATAGTAAATCCTTTTTAAGTTTCATTTTTCGTATATGTTTCCATACTTGCGCTTTTAATTTCAAGGCTTCCCAACTAAAATACGGGTGTATTTCGGGAACCATTAAAGGAACATGTAGATGTAACAGCAACATAATATGCAAATTTGCCGAAATTACAAACAAAAACCTTATAAAACTTGAGTGTTTTTTAAAAACGGAAAATGGAAAATGCGGCAAACGTTTCTTTAAAAAAACAGCAAGGAAAGAAATAGCTGTTGAGCTAAAGACAAAAACTTCTTTAGTCTACAGAATGGAGAAGGCTAATGAGCTAATGGAGCAAGGTGATCCTGAACCTCCAAATTTGTTTAGAAAGAGAAAGCCAAGCGAGGTGACAGTATGTATCTAGACAGTATGTGTATGCATCTTTGGACTGCTCTTGACACAATGGCAATCGAAGTATATCTTCCAAACCTTTTGTGAACGGACAAATTTCCAGAATTAGGGGCCCCGATACCGAGCGAAGTAGTTTGCGACTCATCTGGAACCCCTCTCATAACTGTGATATGAGCTTTCATAACAATGGTTTTTAACGATAAAGGACTACGTAAACGAATGCTTCAAAAACAAATCTTCATTTTACATTAGGGTAGACATAGACAGTGCCCAATTTATCAAAATGTATGCGAGGCTATTGAAAAATACAAACAGAAGATTTAAGACATTTTTACTTGCTGCTGATATTGGCAAGAAACCCTGAAAATGCTAAAAACGTAGGTACTTTGCTCAAGATTGATTTTATTGTGTTGTCAGAAATTGGAATTCTTAGTTTATCCGACCGAGAATGGTTTCAACCATATACAGGGCCCCTGCCGCCGCGCCGTAGGTAAAATGAGATTCTCAGGAATTTTGAGTAAAAAGAAATAAAAACTGTTATTGTTTTTAGGAATTTCAACGCCCTGTGCGCCTGTGCGTGTGCCTGGTGATACCAAAAATATCCATTTTTGGCATTTACTGAGTTAAAAAAAAAAAACTCCTCAATTCAGAGAATGAACATTTTTGCAAGACCTAAGCAAATGGCAATGGCAATTCCGATGACCAGTTATGAATTCAAAAAATGAAAATAACTGCAAGGCACTCTACAATTTTTTGAAAATTTCTAGCAAAACGGGAAAAAATCTTCTTAAAATCTTATAAGTTATAAGTGAGGCGGTTAGCATTAAAAAAGAGCTCAATTGTGCGCTTAGTGATAAAACCATGAAATATACATCATTGGTTTTGGTAGTACCTACTCAATATAGCCTGGTACGCTGCTCGCGCTAAATTTTAGCTGAGATAAAATTCCCATACAAGTTATCGATAACTTGTATGGGATCCATTTTATCTCGGCTAAAAATTTTCGATAATTTGTATGGAAGCTAAAATTTAGCGCGAGCAGCGTACCAGGCTTATAAGAGTTCTTTTGAGATATAGGGCCTTGTATTCCATCCGGAAGGGTAGATACAAAAGTTTTTATGTCTTGCACTCGATTTGTTGCATATCATAGTATAGGTAATGAAACAATTTTATTAATATGATACAAGATTTCGAGGTATTTTTAAACGCCCGATCGAATAAAACTAATACATACAAAAATGTCTCGACCATCACGTAAAAAGTTATTGGATTCTTTATGAATAGGTAGTCTTTTACTTAAGGAGTCACAATATTACCAATTACTCTTTGAAAATAAGTGGCAGGTGATGAAATTTTGTATGGACGTTTCATACACCATAGAATAAAATAATAAAATATGTCCATTAAAATATTTCGGTCTAAAGGGTGTTTTTTTTTTTAGTGTGAAAGAACTCTTTTGAAATGGTACCATTGCACCACATGGAAAATTTATGCATTTTTTTTAACTGCATATAAATGTTTCACATACTATGAGAATCAAAAACCTAGGAGGATGTAGATGAGCCATCAAATAATCACAAATTTCACAAAAATTCATTTAATTTGCTTTCTGTGCATCCTCATAGGTGAAATATTCATCAATATTACCGAAGACGCAGAAGCACTGCGGCGGGAATGAGAGTCACTTTCGTCAGATTTCCTATTACTGAACTTGCCAGTGCGGAAGTGAAAGAATGACACATTGTATATATATTCTTATAGTACTCTCATGAAGTAGAATTTTCTGTTTTGCGTCGCCACCTCAGGGATCGCTAGTTTATTTTATGTTTGAACCTTATGCAGAAAATTGAAGTGCAGATCTACCAAAAGATGTCGCTAAAGTATTTTCATGGATTGATAGTACTATAGAAATATATATACAATGAATGACATTTGACATATCGTCGCCGTAAAGCAAAATTGTTCTAAGTCACAAAAATCAAATTTTACAGGGGACGAATTTTAAGTTTCAAATTGGTTTAGGCCCAATTTATTGACTCTCCATTAAACTTAAATCGCCATTAAAAAAGGGAATTTTAAAATTAAAAATCAATTTCGTTTAATTCAGTCTCTTTTAAGGATTTTTTTGAAGTTTGGCATCATTAACTAATTGAGCATTAAACTTAAAAGTAGTTTTAGTTAAAACACCAAATTCGACCTTTTAAGAGGGATTTTTAGAGCTAATGGAGGTTTTAAACAGAATTTCTATTTATTCACTCTCCATTAGTGTCAAATGTCATTTCATTTATTTTTTTATTTGAATTATTATTTTATTTGAAAAATGTCAAATGAGCTAAAGAATTATTAAAAAAACATCACAATTATGAAAAAAGTCCAGACTAGAATTTTTTGTAGGTATACACACATGCATTTGTACCATAAAAAAGAACAAAATTCAAAGAAATTATGCATTTCTTGTCTACTTCGCACAGATAATACTAGATCTACTAGATTATATTCTCCACTTCAAAACTAATCATTTTTGAGATGCTACATAACATTGCAATTGAAGCCATGAGAAGAAGAGATATAAAGCTTACTTCTAAACCAATGACACGAGATGAATGCCGATAACACTTAAATTTAAGTTGTTATATTGACATCGATGGAAAAAATTAAAAATTTCACTTAACTCCTTCTTCTTCTCATGGTTTCAATTGTAGGTTGTAGCATTCTTTGGTTACCACTGGTATATCGTTAATCTCTTGTATTTTCTGGCGTTTTCAGCTGCAAAATACTTACGGGTCATAGTTTTTTGTTTTTTCTTCCAATTCAAATCTATTTGAATTTTAGCTTTTGACAGATTATTTTTCAAACAAAATAAAAAATCCCTAGGATATTTTTAACAGAGTTTTAAATTTAAAGTTTCCATTAAAAGTAAGAACTTTAACTAAAGAAGAGTGAATTAAATGAATTTTTAATGATGTATTCTTAAAGGCGACAATAGTTTAACGAGGCGGTTAACTAAAGCGATAAATTTCAAAATTTAATGGAGGCTCAATAAATTGGCCCTTAAAGCGACAATTTTCTGCTCGTTTGCCGTTCAAGTTATGTTTTTTATAAAGTTTGTTCTTTTCTCTTGAATAAAATATACAAGTTTACCTCATTAGTAGGTGCATACTATTTTTAAATATTTTTATAAACTAAAAACTTAAAATTAGACATAGAACAATATACAAGTACGTTTTTTCCTTAAAAAAAAAGTGGACTTAGAACAAAATATGATGGGACTTAGAACAATCAAGAATACTGATGCTCATTTTCAAAAGGCTACTTCCCTGTTTTTATTGTTCTATGTCCCATTAAATTATATTATCTGCGAATGAAATTTTTTTTGACAAAAACGGTTTTCAAATTCGGAAAAAACTACATCATTAACTCATTTTCGGTAAAAAGTGGATTTCGAACAATTTTGCTTTACGCCGCGCCGCCGACGATATGTCGGTAAGCAGTTTAGTGTGTTTTCATGGATCGATAATACACAGTTCATCCCGGGGAGTTCACGGTTTGAAATTTGATTTGGTTCCGGATCGAGTAGATTCCCCGGGAGTGAATCACTGCGTCTTTGGCAATAGGCATGATTAAGTGGCCCAATATCCATGAATGGGTTTTATTTCCATTTAGGTTGGATCTTAAAAATAAAATTTCTTGGTGTACCAGAACCAATCTGCTACCAGAACGCTCAATAGAAAGAACATAATGGTTTTTAGTATTTGATGTCATAGATTTTTTTTGACTTCAGATTTGAATTTAGAACATTAAAATCTATTAGAAAAGTATATTTTTGTTCACAGAGAAAATAAATTCTCAGTTTTATTGAACATTGAAACTTTTCATTATATCATGTTTTCTAATATTTTCTTAAAAACATAGTTGGCAACCATATATCCGCAATATTTTCAATTTTCTTATGAAACATAAATAGAACAGATCTCAAAATTGTGCTAATTTAAAAAAAAAACAATCCATGAAATAGCGTAATAAGGGGTCTAAAAATGGCATTTTGGCATTTTTTGGACTTTGTTTTTAAAATTTTTGATTTTTTTTAAGAACATGAATCTATGAATCCTAAATCTAAGATCTGACACCTTTTTGTTATGAATTTAGTCCAATTTCTAGCTTAAATACTGTTTTGAAAATTCTATTTTAACGCCCATTTTTTCCGCCATTTTGGAGCCGCCATTTTGAATAAAAAAAAGTTGGTAACTTTTTCTTATTCTCAATACTATTATCAGTGTACCAAATTTCATAACTTTTCGTCCAGAAATGGCCGTGCAAATGAATTTTGACGCCAAAAACGACCAATGGCACCACTGTGCGGCGTAAGTTCACTTGTTATTGTAAAATGAGGCCGAAAGCCAAAATTCAGTGTTATTTCACTCGGCATTATTTCACGGCACCATTAGGGTATTTTTCGATTTATCCTGTGTGTTGTAAGTTTTTCAAAGATTTTCTTATAAATATTCATTTTAAATTGATTTTGGTTGCCTTAAAAAAAGACATCCGAAAAGACACAACAGCTTCATTCTTAATCATAATTCTCAACATAAAGCACACTCAAAACAACCATTATTAAGTCATAAAACTGTCAGGAGACAAATGAATAAATGGTCAAAATGCAACATAAGGGTGAAGAACCACCCCATAATTTATAACAACGAGAAAAATTAAAAAAAAGAAATGAAACAATTCATTCTACATGCAAATCTAAGGGTGAGCCTGCACTAAACAGCCAGACTTGATGTTTTTTTTTTTCCTTTTTTTGTTCTAGCCTGGTACGCTGCTCGCGCTAAATTTTAGCTGAGATAAAATTCCCATACAAGTTATCGATAACTTGTATGGGATCCATTTTATCTCGGCTAAAAATTTTCGATAATTTGTATGGGAGCTAAAATTTAGCGCGAGCAGCGTACCAGGCTTACAACTAAAAATAGAGCAGGTACGATGCCAAGGAGGTGAAGTTCAGTTCATGGAAAATTTAGCCATTTGAACGAAAGACATAAATTATAATCCAGCATTTGCAGGATTCCCCATATTATTTTATATAGATATTTGTATGTATATGTTGGTTGAGTTGGGAGGTGCGTGCTGCTGCTTTTTTATTCCACAAAAAATAAAGGGTTGTTGTAATTTTTCGTATAATTTTCAACATCTGTTCAATTGAATTGAATTTTTGGTCTTTCGTAGCTGAATTTTAAATGTTAAGGGTGTAAGTGGGATCTGTTGTTTGTCATTTTCAATGGATGATTTCTAAGAAGTGTTGAATTTTTATTACAATATATAAATTCATGATATCTTTTTTTTTCTGTATGTCCAATTCAATAAAAATATAAATGCAATTTTTTTTTCACCGAATTAAAAAAAATTCACTGTGAAAAATTTAAATAACGATACGGTGGTGATGGAAAAGGATATTTTATTTTTATTAGCTACTGTGGGTAATTTTTTTTTTTTCATTATGCTAATGACCTTTATGGTGAAGTTGATTAAATGACAATCGAATTGAAGGCATTATTGCGATCTGAATGGAATAGGTACTTCATTAAACGGTCGTTGGGTTTTTTCAAGCAAATCGAAAGAAAAATTATAAACAAGATGCATAAACAATAATGGAAATTTCCCTTGGAGGTGGTTCTAGATAAATAAATCACAACAAAAACATTACTGTTAAAAAAAGAGCCAAGTTCTCCTATGTTGATGTTATGCTGGCACAAAAAGTACTGATATGTAAAAGTGTACCAAGTTCTAAAGTTTGGGTTCAAATTCGTATCAATAAAATTTTGATTGTTCTCTTGACAATTTTTCTTAATTATCGATTTTTAAAGTTATTTCAAAAATTGCCAAGTAAACAATCAAAATTTTATTGGTACGAATTTGAACCCAAACTTTAGAACTTGGTACACTTTTACATATCAGTACTTTTTGTGCCAGCATAACATCAACATAGGAGAACTTGGCTCTTTTTTTAACAGTAATGTTTTTGTTGTGATTTCACTACTTTTTGCAAGGTATGGCTGTAGAAATTAAAATCTCTATAATTGATGAAAATTCAGATAAAATGGGTGGTTACCACGCCCCTTCTCTAAAATTCTCAAATTTTAAATTTTTTCTTTTGTAATAACTACCAGATCTACCATTTTACCAAGTTTCAAGATTCTACGATAATCAGAAGTGCTCTAAAATATTTTATGAAAATTCAGCGGAAATGGGCGGTTGCCACGCCCCCTGGTTGAAATTCTCAGGTTTTAAATTTTTTCCTTTATATAAACTACCAGGTCTACGATTTTACCAAATTTCAAGATTCTACGATAATCAGAAGTGCTCTATAATAATTGTTGAAAATTCGGTGAAAAGGGGCGGTCACCACGCCCCCTGAATTGAAAATCTCAAATTTTCGATTTTTTCCTTTGTATACACCACAAGACCTATCACCATGTAAAATTTCAAGTTTCTACGATAGCGGGAAGTTCTCCATAATTTTGATGATCTGTCAGTGAGTCAGTGAGTCAGTGAGTCAATGAGTCAGTTACGGTTTTCGCGATTTTTGAAGTCCTATATCTCAGAAACTACTCATCATAAAAAGCTGAAATTTTGTGAGGAATTTGGGTTCCGCCAGCTCAACAAATGTAGCGAGTTTGAAATTTCTGGCATCTTTGGTGTGGAAGTTAGAAGGGGGTCGAAAATGGCCTGAGTTGTTTCCTGTAAATAAGGGTGTAGTGCCAAAGTTGCTAGAGAACTTGGCTGGGCACTACCGTGCCCCTTGATTTGTGCCATAAGTTCAAATACCAATTTTTTAATGGAAATAAAACCCTTTCATGGCTTAAAAGCGGGCCAGGCAAAAGTGCTTTTAAATTGGAAAGCTGTTGTGATTGGCGCTTGTTTGGCGACTTTAGAGTATAAATGGTGCAACGAAGTAACGTGAGCGGAAATCCGAAAAGGGGAATTAAAATCTTGAGATCTAAGAGTGAATGAAAGTGAAGTTATTTTTCCGGGACTTATTTCACTGAGGGAAAAGCCACCATAAAACCACGTCAAATCAATGAAAACCACATTGATTTAACTATTAATCGGAATGATTTTGCGTTGAAGATGAAAATTTTAAAATTAACGTGGAAAAAATGTTAATTTTTGATGGTTTCGTATCTTAAAGTCACATAAATCAAAGTAGTTCATCTTTGAAACAACGATGTTTCAACTTCAATTTATTTTTTCCCTCAGTGTTCCCGTTGACTTTTCTAGAACTTAATTTCATTAAGAAACACTTGGTAAACATAAGAATCGTCCGGCCGTTCAGGACATAAAAATCGACTGTACTTTTTTACTTGCGATATAGGTACTATAGCTATAGGGCAAGTTTAGGATTCGTAAACAAAATCGAACTCGAGATAACAATTTTACATGACATTACGATGATGGAGAATGCCAAAAAAGTGGGTCCGGCAATTCTGTCTGTCTGTCTCTCTCTATCTGGAGCTGCAGCCTAAACGAGTGAAGTGATTTTCTTCAAACTTGGTAGTTAGCAGTTTTTGGTGATTCCCTAGAGGGGAAATTGAAATTTTTTTTTTATGACCAAAACTAACGGTACCTGCCATATAACGGAAATAGAAAAGTTAATTTTTTTCAAAAACGGCTCCAACGATTTTGATTAAAATTTTTGTGTGTAGTACTACACATAAGAGCCAACTTTTTAAATAAAAAAAAATATTTTTTGTACCGTTATTAACGGTACCTGTCATAGAACGGGTTTTTTCATTTCTGAATATCTCGTACAACATTAACCCGATTTAAATGAAAATTTTTATACAAACGTGTGTAAGTAAAGATAATATTAAAAATTTAGAAAATTTTCAAAAAACGCATTTTTGGATTTTTAAAAAATATTTCAAAATTTTTTTTTGAAAAATCAATTTTTTGAAAACGGATCAATGAAAAATTTTTAAATTTAGTTTTTATGTGTAAATTAATTATTTCTTCAAAATGGCATACCAACTTTTTTTTTGAAAAATGTTAAAAAATTTTTATACATAAAAAATTATTTTTTTTAAAAAACGGCTCCTACAATTTTCGAAAATTTTTTTCTAAAAATACCTTTTTATACAAGAAATAAAATGGCATATTTGTTTTTTGTTTTAAGATAATTTAAAACGGAGTTTAATTAATTATAAAAACAGATTTAATTTTTTTATACCTACTACTTATAAAATTTCTTCAAAATATCAAATTTTAAATTTCTTGAATAAAAAGCTTTAACATTATAGTTACTTTAAGCATAAGAGCAAGTACGTTCGACCCCAGTCGTGCAATTTATTTTTATAATAAGAGCGCACTTAAGGGATTAATGTACCCTTAATATGGTGAACACAGTGGTACGAGCATTTACTCCAGTCAAAGCATCGGAAAAAAGGGCCTCACCTTGCGCACCGAGGCACTGTCAGTTTTTATTTCATGGATCGATAGGAGTATATTTAAAAGGCTTAAACCCAATTTCTCACCACCTGATCATTCTTTTTAGCGGAGTTATTCACAAAAATGCATTTTTTGGGATATTTTACTTCTAAGCTAATATCTTTGCTCCAGATTGTCGTAGACCAAAACATAAACATATATTCTCTTTCTTGTAATATTTTCTATTGTTGTATGTAATTTCATTGTATTTGAGTGAGTAAATACAAAAGGGGTTGTTTTCATTGTTTCTTGTTATAAGAGGATTTGTCTCATGTTTTTCGTTGGGCATTTGGAACTTTTTTAAAAAATTAATTTCTCGGCTCGTGTGAGTCGTAGAGAGCTAATTTTTGTTTAAATTGTAGATAATTTTAAGGGCTACAACTATGTAGGGTTGCCAACTTAAGAAGAAATAGAGTATATTTGATTTCAGAGACGAAAAAAAAGAGTACATTTGAAAAAAGAAGAGTACCATTTATTTTAAGTCTTGAAAATGTATTTTTTTTGTTTCTTACAGTACATAACAATTTTTTGATGTTTTTAAAATATGTCTATGACTAAACGTTCAAATTCAAAATTCATGTACCTACATTAAGAGCTCATTTTTGATCAATTTCAACGAAGCCCTATTCCTCTTCTCTCGCCATTTCATATTCAAGACCGAAAATACTCTCTCAATGAATGCTGAAGTGGCAAGAACAGATAGAATATGGCATACAATTTTTGCAGTTATCAATATAATTCATCGAAATAAAAATATATAAGAAGGTTAACTCAATTTTAAATACCTTGATTTTTTACAAGAAAAAATCGAATAGTTTAAGGTCTCAACAGGTAAAATAGAGAACAAAATTTGAATAAAAAAAATTAAAATTTTAGTAAAAAAATTAAATTTTAAGTTTGACTACACTGAACCAAATCCTTACGTAAATACAACGAAAAAATTCGTTGAGCCAACGAAAATTTAATTAATTTTCAGCCGATGAAAAATTTAATTGGCTCAACGAAATGGCTTTCATACGTTAATGAAGAACTTCATCAACTAACGAAAACTGTCGTATTTTAATGAAATTTTTCATAAACATTTTTGATCGCGAATTAATGAATTTTTACATCACTTTACGAAACTTTTTCATTGATTAACGTAAAATTTAATTAACCACGGTCATATTTTTCGTTAGTCAATGTATTTTTTGATTAATTTATGAAAGAACTTTCGTTAGCTAACGAATTTTTTCGTAAATTTAATGAATATTTTAATTAAATTACGAAAAAAATATTCGTTAGCTTACGAAACTTTTCGTTGTATTAATTTTGTTTTTTTAGTAGATTATAGTATAAATATTTATTGGACTTATTAAATTATTAATAATTTAATACAGTCCAAACAAAAAAATGGCGTTTCGACCCGGTGGAGCTCACTTGGACTCATCAGTTGACTTATCCGTGAGACTTGTCAATACGCAAATATTTTTTAAATTGAGCTCAACTTACATAGATTTTTAAACAAAAACCTAATGTGAACTATATCCAGCAAGATTCAATTTTTAATCCATAAAACAGAAATGCATCCAAGTCTACGTTTACGTCTACGTCAAGGCAACGATTTTTTTTCGTTAACTGATGTATTTTTTCATAAGCCGATGTAATATTTCATTAGTATATGAAGAATTTTCATAAGCTTATGAAGATTTTCGTTAGTTAATGTTGAATTTCATAAGTTAATGAATTTTTTCGTTACTTAATTAGAACTTTGATTAAGTAAGGAAAAAAATCGTATGTTTGTTCTTTAAAATGAGTATGAAATTTTTCATTAATTGATGAATCTTTTCATTGAATTGGATTTTTTGGCACTAAAAAGGGAGAAAAAGTGTATGAAACGTTTTCATTAATTGATGAAGGTTTTCATATTACGAAAAATTACATATTTTCGTTGAGCCAACGAAAGTTTCGTTGGGCCAACGAAAATGTAGTGTATGAAACTATTTTCGTAATTTTACGAAATTTATTATTTTCAGTGTAAGAAACAAACAAAACAAATAGGTCGTATTAAAACAACGATAAAAATTATAGTGTTTTGTACTCTCTAAATTACAATTGTTCAAATTTAGAAATTATAAGGTCGAATATTTTAAGCCTAGTTTTTTTTTCATTCAATTCTATCTTTAGAAATATGAAAGTTATCCACCAATTTGTAAACGTTAAGATGCTTATGTTTATGTGGTGGTACACTCAGCTTCAAGTAAAAAAGAGTATCTTGACGTACTCTATCAGAGTTATAGATTATAGAGTACACATACGTGAAATAGATTACAATACTCGTTTTTAGAGTACGCTTGGCAACCCTAACTACAACAGTATTTTATTTTTTAGCCAATATTTGCACCGCTTACAAAATAATAAGGCAAGAAACAAAAAAACGTCTTTGACTTAATATTACTTATTTTTTATTTATTTCAACAAAAATAATGTGCACTAAATCGATAGAAAATGTTGTAACGAACAATCAATAGCTTTATTTTTTGTTGGAGAACATTCTGAAGCCGAGTTGTTCCCAAAAAACGATATTTTTGGGTGTTTTCGCACCGGTTTTGCATTCGTTCATTTATCAATTGCTCGGCCATCTTTGGTGATAAAGAGCTGGGGTCAAATCGTCGCATACGTTAACGAGTAACTCGTTAGCGAAATCTGTTCATTTGGCATGATGTCATACGTACAGCAAACGACTTCGTATTCAACTGAACGGAATGTCATTCGTTTGGTTTGAAGCTTTCGAACAAATTGTTAACGGGTTCAAAAAGTAATGAAAATGTAAATATATCTTATTTAAAAAATAATCAAACTGTTTGAAATCACGAAAACATACATTAGGGCATATATTAACAAAATAAAATTTCTCCAAAAGAGTTCAAAGCACCAGCACCAACCTCCAATGATTTAAGAAAAAAATAATTCCTCAAATTAGAATTATATGGAAAAAAAATTAGATTTTAAAACTAAATCACGTCGTTTTAATAAAACTCTTAAAATGCATAAAAAAATAAAAAAAAAAATTCTTGCCAAAAGCGGGATTCGAACCCACGTCATTTACGCTCCCATATCTTTAGAAGGCAATATTGCTACTTGAGTCAGGTGCCTTAGACCGCTCGGCCATCCTCGCATAGGGGTCGACGAAGTCAAATTTGTCACCCAATTATATTTTGGCCTATGCAGTTGTAGATTCTACCATAAATTTCGTTCTGTTTTCTAACGTATGCCGTCATCCCAATCGCTGTGCTCGTTTATAGTATCACGAAATTATCTTTCGTACGCTTGAGGTTTCGTTAACGGATGCGACGATTTGGCCCCTGATTTTTTCTTTAAAATGCAGAACATGAACAAAACAGTTAGAAAAATGTTAATCATGATAAAAGTTTTTTTTTTAACACCAAAAATTTGACTTTAAATGGCTGCCATTTTGTATTTACTCACTCAAATACAATGAAATACAACATACATACAACAATAGAAAATATTATAAGAAAGAGAATGTATGTTTATTTTTTGGTCTACGACAATCTGGAGCAAAGATATTAGCTTAGAAGTAAAATATCCCAAAAAATGCATTTTTGTGAGTAACTCCGCTAAAATGAATGATCAGGTGGTGAGAAATTGGGTTTAAGCCTTTTAAATATACTCCTATCGATCTATGAAATAAAAACTGACAGTGCCTCTGTGCGCAAGGTCAAATGACGCTTTGACTGGAGTAATTGGGCAAATAGGGATTGGTTTGAAAGTATATACCGATGAACATTAGTTTTGAAGTTCTAAGTTTTGAAATGGAATGGAAAAAAAGAGGCGGGTAAGGCGTTCTACATTCGTGTAGTGCAGCTGAAGAAAGAACCTCTGTATTTGACGGTACGTCCGAAGATGGACTCTAGGGTAAATTGATGAGCATCCTTTTGAAGCGCGAGTATTAAGGTTGAATTGTTTCAGGGGAAGAATGCAACTAGCTATTTCATCGGAGCACTGCTTATAAAAATAACGATAGAATAACGTGAGACATGAGACTTTACAACGGTGCTCGAGAGATGTAATTTTATCAGTTATTGATTTATCACCTATCATTTTTATAGCTCTATTTTGTTTTCTATCCAAGAAACTCAACGAGGTTATTGGAGCATCTTTCCAGATGTGGGAGTTATACTCAAGCTTTGGACGAATATATGCCTTATAAATAACTGCTAGATCAGACGGTGAGAAAAATTTCTTGCATCTTCGGAGGAAACCCAAACATTTCGCAGCGGATTTAGCGTGCCAAATACGTGTTCATTCCACAGGAGGTGGTTTGTAATGCACATAGGGAGAATGAAAAGCTTTTCGGTTTCCTCGATGCAAGCACGACTCATGGATAGTGGCATAGGAGACAGGTTCCGCCAGTGGCGTAACTAGCCCTTTGGGGGCCCTGTATCCACATTTTCTTGGAGGCCCCCTTCATCTGCTAGACTTGGATACAGCCTTAAGCCTTAACAACGCATTGGTACGAAAAGTGAAAATTTGCAAACGCATTTTTGTATAGTTTTCCGGACTGTTTTGCAGAAATTTGAAGTAACCCAGACCGAAATGCAATGCTGAAACCTCGGATTTCCAGCTGGATTAGTTTTCTACAAAATCGGTAATGTAAGCGATTCATTTCGGTCTAGGTTACTTCCAAATCTGCATAAAAAAATTTAAATTTTGCAAAAAGCTAAAATCCTTGTTAAATTTAACCCATCGAAATATGTATGTAAACGTTGACTTTAAAGTAAGATACTGGATTTGAAATTCTTATTTAATTACTTCTGTCAACTCATCAAAAGAGCGCTTCGTTATGTTCCTGCTTTTATTTCTGAAAACAAGTCTCACTTCCATGAGACATGTCTCATGAGAAATTTCTAATGAGAAATGTCTCATGATAAATGTCTCGAGAGAAATGTCTCGAGAGAAATGTCTCGAGAGAAATGTCTCGAGAGAAATGTCTCGAGAAAAATGTCTCGCGATAAATGTCTCATGATAAATGTCTCATGATAAATGTCTCGAGATAAATGTCTCTAGATAAATGTCGCTAGATAAATGTCGATAGATAAATGTCTCTATATAAATGTCGCTAGATAAATGTGGCTAGGTAAATGTCGCTAGATAAATGTCGCTAGATAAATGTCTCTATATAAATGTCGCTAGATAAATGTGGCTAGGTAAATGTCGCTAGATAAATGTCTCTAGATAAATGTCTCTAGATAAAAGTCGCTAGCTAAATGTCGCTAGATAAATGTCTCTAGATAAATGTCGATAGATAAATGTCGATAGATAAATGTCGATAGATAAATATCGATAGATAAATGTCTCAAGATAAATGTCTCTAGATAAATGTCTCTAGATAAAAGTCGCTAGCTAAATGTCGCTAGATAAATGTCTCTAGATCAATGTCTCTAGATAAATGTCTCTAGATAAAAGTCGCTAGCTAAATGTCGCTAGATAAATGTCTCTAGATCAATGTCTCTAGATAAATGTCGATAGATAAATGTCGATAGATAAATGTCTCAAGATAAATGTCGCTAGATAAATGTCGCTAGATAAAAGTCTCTAAATAGATGTCTCTAGATGAATGTCGATAGATAAATGTCGATAGATAAATGTCAATAAATAAATGTGGATGGATAAATGTCGAAAGATAAATATCGATAGATAAATGTCTCAAGATAAATGTCGATAGATAAATGTCGATAGATAAATGTCGCTAGATAAAAGTCTCTAAATAAATGTCTCTAGATAAATGTCGATAGATAAATGTCGATAGATAAATGTCAATAAATAAATGTGGATAGATAAATGTCTCTAGATAAATGTCGATAGATAAATGTCTCAAGATAAATGTCGATAGATAAATGTGGATCGATGAATGTGGATAGATAAATGTCGATAGATAAATGTGGATTGATAAATGTGGATAGATAAATGTGGATAGATAAATGTCGATAGATAAATGTCGATAGATAAATGTGGATAGATAAATGTCGATAGATAAATGTGGATTGATAAATGTGGATAGATAAATGTGGATAGATAAATGTCGATAGATAAATGTGGATTGATAAATGTGGATAGATAAATGTCGATAGATAAATGTCTCTAGATAAATGTCTCTAGATAAATGTCTCTAGATAAATGTTTCTAGATAAATGTCGATAGATAAATGTCGATAGATAAATGTCGATAGATAAATGTTGATAGATAAATGTGGATAGATAAATGTGGATTGATAAATGTGGATAGATAAATGTGGATTGATAAATGTGGATTGATAAATGTGGATAGATAAATGTCGATAGATAAATGTCGATAGATAAATGTGGATTGATAAATGTGGATTGATAAATGTGGATAGCTAAATGTGGATTGATAAATATGGATAGATAAATGTCGATAGATAAATGTCGATAGATAAATGTGGATTGATAAATGTGGATAGATAAATGTGGATAGATAAATAAGGATAGATAAATGTCGATGGATAAATGTGGATAGATAAATGTCGATGGATAAATGTGGATAGAGAAATGTGGATAGATAAATGTCGATAGATAAATGTGGATTGATAAATGTGGATAGATAAATGTGGATAGATAAATGTCGATAGATTAATGTCTTTTACCCTTTTTCAAAATCCCGAGATATAGGCGATGGATGTTGGGGGTGCGAAAAAGCTTCTGGGAGCTGAACGCTTTGACGTAGAGTCATGGCAGTTATGCCATATGAAAGCTTATATTCTCAGCTACCCGATAATGGTATAATCGGGTTTTTGGATTTTTTTCAAAATACCGAGAAAATCCAGTTTGAAAGTTTGGGTAAATTGTTTTTTTCGAAAAATCCCCGAACCTTTGAACGCTCCTGGAAGCTAAACCGCTTGAGAGAAATTTTTGGCAGTGATGCCAAATGGTAGCTTGTGTCATGGGCTTACGCTTTGCACATTGTTAGATTTTTAAAAAGCTCATCTTCCATGTTAAACCGCCAAATCATGCCTATTTTTTCAGCATCGGGCTTAACTTTTTTTTTAACCTTTAAGTTCTCCCAGTTTGAGAACCCGTGGACCTACAGTGATGGGAGTTGTACCCAAATGTAGGTTAGAGTCCCCGTTACCTTTGGGTATCAAAAAAATTTTTTTACCCTTTTTCAAAATCCCGAGATATAGGCGTTGGAAGTTGGGGGTGCGAAAAAGCTTCTGGGAGCTGGATTGATAAATGTGGATAGATAAATGTGGATAGATAAATGTCGATAGATAAATGTCGATAGATAAATGTGGATAGATAAATGTGGATAGATAAATGTCGATAGATAAATGTCGCTAGATAAATGTCGATAGATAAATGTCGATAGATAAATGTCGATTGATAAATGTGGATAGATAAATGTGGATAGATAAATGTGGATAGATAAATGTGGATTGATAAATGTGGATAGATAAATGTGGATAGATAAATGTGGACAGATAAATGTGGATAGATAAATGTCGATAGATAAATGTCGATAGATAAATGTCGATAGATAAATGTCGCTAGATAAATGTCGATAGATAAATGTCGATAGATAAATGTCGATTGATAAATGTGGATTGATGAAATGTCTCTAAATAAATGTGGATAAATGTCTCTTGATAAATGTCTCTAGATAAATGTGGATAAATGTCTCTAGATAAATGTCTCTAGATAAATGTGGAAAGATAAATGTGGATAGATAAATGTCGATAGATAAATGTGGATTGATAAATGTGGATAGATAAATGTGGATAGATAAATGTCGATAGATAAATTTGGATAGATAAATGTGGATAGATAAATGTCGATAGATAAATGTGGATTGATAAATGTGGATTGATAAATGTCGATAGATAAATGTCGATAGATAAATGTGGATAGATAAATGTGGATTGATAAATGTCGATAGATAAATGTCGATAGATAAATGTGGATTGATAAATGTTGATTGATAAATGTGGATAGATAAATATGGATAGATAAATGTGGATAGATAAATGTGGATTGATAAATGTCGATAGATAAATGTCGATAGATAAATGTCTCAAGATAAATGTCGATAGATAAATGTCGATAGATAAATGTGGATTGATAAATGTGGATAGACAAATGTGGATAGATAAATGTGGATAGATAAATGTGGATTGATAAATGTGGATAGACAAATGTGGATAGATAAATGTGGATAGATAAATGTGGATTGATAAATGTGGATAGACAAATGTGGATAGATAAATGTGGATAGATAAATTTGGATAGACAAATGTGGATTGATAAATGTGGATAGATAAATGTGGATAGATAAATGTGGATAGATAAATGTGGATAGATAAATGTCGATGGATAAATGTGGATAGATAAATGTCGATAGATAAATGTCGATAGATAAATGTGGATAGATAAATGTGGATAGATAAATGTGGATTGATAAATTTGGATAGACAAATGTGGATAGATAAATGTGGATAGATAAATGTGGATAGATAAATGTGGATTGATAAATGTGGATTGATAAATGTGTATAGATAAATGTGGATAGATAAATGTGGATAGATTAATGTGGATTGATAAATGTCGATAGATAAATGTCGATAGATAAATGTGGATAGATAAATGTGGATAGATAAATGTGGATTGATAAATTTGGATAGACAAATGTGGATAGATAAATGTGGATAGATAAATGTGGATAGATAAATGTGGATAGATAAATGTGGATTGATAAATGTGGATAGATAAATGTCGATGGATAAATGTGGATAGATAAATGTGGATAGATAAATGTCGATAGATAAATGTGGATAGATAAATGTGGATAGATAAATGTCGATAGATAAATGTGGATAGATAAATGTGGATAGATAAATGTGGATAGATAAATGTCGATAGATAAATGTGGATTGATAAATTTGGATAGATAAATGTGGATAGATAAATGTCGATAGATTAATGTCTTTTACCCTTTTTCAAAATCCCGAGATATAGGCGATGGATGTTGGGGGTGCGAAAAAGCTTCTGGGAGCTGAACGCTTTGACGTAGAGTCATGGCAGTTATGCCATATGAAAGCTTATATTCTCAGCTACCCGATAATGGTATAATCGGGTTTTTGGATTTTTTTCAAAATACCGAGAAAATCCAGTTTGAAAGTTTGGGTAAATTGTTTTTTTCGAAAAATCCCCGAACCTTTGAACGCTCCTGGAAGCTAAACCGCTTGAGAGAAATTTTTGGCAGTGATGCCAAATGGTAGCTTGTGTCATGGGCTTACGCTTTGCACATTGTTAGATTTTTAAAAAGCTCATCTTCCATGTTAAACCGCCAAATCATGCCTATTTTTTCAGCATCGGGCTTAACTTTTTTTTTAACCTTTAAGTTCTCCCAGTTTGAGAACCCGTGGACCTACAGTGATGGGAGTTGTACCCAAATGTAGGTTAGAGTCCCCGTTACCTTTGGGTATCAAAAAAATTTTTTTACCCTTTTTCAAAATCCCGAGATATAGGCGTTGGAAGTTGGGGGTGCGAAAAAGCTTCTGGGAGCTGGATTGATAAATGTGGATAGATAAATGTGGATAGATAAATGTCGATAGATAAATGTCGATAGATAAATGAGGATAGATAAATGTGGATAGATAAATGTCGATAGATAAATGTCGCTAGATAAATGTCGATAGATAAATGTCGATAGATAAATGTCGATTGATAAATGTGGATAGATAAATGTGGATAGATAAATGTGGATAGATAAATGTGGATTGATAAATGTGGATAGATAAATGTGGATAGATAAATGTGGACAGATAAATGTGGATAGATAAATGTCGATAGATAAATGTCGATAGATAAATGTCGATAGATAAATGTCGCTAGATAAATGTCGATAGATAAATGTCGATAGATAAATGTCGATTGATAAATGTGGATTGATGAAATGTCTCTAAATAAATGTGGATAAATGTCTCTTGATAAATGTCTCTAGATAAATGTGGATAAATGTCTCTAGATAAATGTCTCTAGATAAATGTGGAAAGATAAATGTGGATAGATAAATGTCGATAGATAAATGTGGATTGATAAATGTGGATAGATAAATGTGGATAGATAAATGTCGATAGATAAATTTGGATAGATAAATGTGGATAGATAAATGTCGATAGATAAATGTGGATTGATAAATGTGGATTGATAAATGTCGATAGATAAATGTCGATAGATAAATGTGGATAGATAAATGTGGATTGATAAATGTCGATAGATAAATGTCGATAGATAAATGTGGATTGATAAATGTTGATTGATAAATGTGGATAGATAAATATGGATAGATAAATGTGGATAGATAAATGTGGATTGATAAATGTCGATAGATAAATGTCGATAGATAAATGTCTCAAGATAAATGTCGATAGATAAATGTCGATAGATAAATGTGGATTGATAAATGTGGATAGACAAATGTGGATAGATAAATGTGGATAGATAAATGTGGATTGATAAATGTGGATAGACAAATGTGGATAGATAAATGTGGATAGATAAATGTGGATTGATAAATGTGGATAGACAAATGTGGATAGATAAATGTGGATAGATAAATTTGGATAGACAAATGTGGATTGATAAATGTGGATAGATAAATGTGGATAGATAAATGTGGATAGATAAATGTGGATAGATAAATGTCGATGGATAAATGTGGATAGATAAATGTCGATAGATAAATGTCGATAGATAAATGTGGATAGATAAATGTGGATAGATAAATGTGGATTGATAAATTTGGATAGACAAATGTGGATAGATAAATGTGGATAGATAAATGTGGATAGATAAATGTGGATTGATAAATGTGGATTGATAAATGTGTATAGATAAATGTGGATAGATAAATGTGGATAGATTAATGTGGATTGATAAATGTCGATAGATAAATGTCGATAGATAAATGTGGATAGATAAATGTGGATAGATAAATGTGGATTGATAAATGTGGATAGACAAATGTGGATAGATAAATGTGGATAGATAAATGTGGATAGATAAATGTGGATAGATAAATGTGGATAGATAAATGTGGATAGATAAATGTCGATGGATAAATGTGGATAGATAAATGTGGATAGATAAATGTCGATAGATAAATGTGGATAGATAAATGTGGATAGATAAATGTCGATAGATAAATGTGGATAGATAAATGTGGATAGATAAATGTGGATAGATAAATGTCGATAGATAAATGTGGATTGATAAATTTGGATAGATAAATGTGGATAGATAAATGTCGATAGATTAATGTCTTTTACCCTTTTTCAAAATCCCGAGATATAGGCGATGGATGTTGGGGGTGCGAAAAAGCTTCTGGGAGCTGAACGCTTTGACGTAGAGTCATGGCAGTTATGCCATATGAAAGCTTATATTCTCAGCTACCCGATAATGGTATAATCGGGTTTTTGGATTTTTTTCAAAATACCGAGAAAATCCAGTTTGAAAGTTTGGGTAAATTGTTTTTTTCGAAAAATCCCCGAACCTTTGAACGCTCCTGGAAGCTAAACCGCTTGAGAGAAATTTTTGGCAGTGATGCCAAATGGTAGCTTGTGTCATGGGCTTACGCTTTGCACATTGTTAGATTTTTAAAAAGCTCATCTTCCATGTTAAACCGCCAAATCATGCCTATTTTTTCAGCATCGGGCTTAACTTTTTTTTTAACCTTTAAGTTCTCCCAGTTTGAGAACCCGTGGACCTACAGTGATGGGAGTTGTACCCAAATGTAGGTTAGAGTCCCCGTTACCTTTGGGTATCAAAAAAATTTTTTTACCCTTTTTCAAAATCCCGAGATATAGGCGTTGGAAGTTGGGGGTGCGAAAAAGCTTCTGGGAGCTGGATTGATAAATGTGGATAGATAAATGTGGATAGATAAATGTCGATAGATAAATGTCGATAGATAAATGTGGATAGATAAATGTGGATAGATAAATGTCGATAGATAAATGTCGATAGATAAATGTCGATTGATAAATGTGGATTGATGAAATGTCTCTAAATAAATGTGGATAAATGTCTCTTGATAAATGTCTCTAGATAAATGTGGATAAATGTCTCTAGATAAATGTCTCTAGATAAATGTGGAAAGATAAATGTGGATAGATAAATGTCGATAGATAAATGTGGATTGATAAATGTGGATAGATAAATGTGGATAGATAAATGTCGATAGATAAATTTGGATAGATAAATGTGGATAGATAAATGTCGATAGATAAATGTGGATTGATAAATGTGGATTGATAAATGTGGATTGATAAATGTGGATTGATAAATGTGGATAGATAAATGTGGATAGATAAATGTGGATTGATAAATGTCGATAGATAAATGTGGATTGATAAATGTTGATTGATAAATGTGGATAGATAAATATGGATAGATAAATGTGGATAGATAAATGTGGATTGATAAATGTCGATAGATAAATGTCGATAGATAAATGTCTCAAGATAAATGTCGATAGATAAATGTCGATAGATAAATGTGGATTGATAAATGTGGATAGACAAATGTGGATAGATAAATGTGGATTGATAAATGTGGATAGATAAATGTGGATTGATAAATGTGGATAGATAAATGTGGATAGATAAATGTGGATAGATAAATGTGGATTGATAAATGTGGATAGATAAATGTCGATAGATAAATGTGGATAGATAAATGTGGATAGATAAATGTGGATTGATAAATTTGGATAGACAAATGTGGATAGATAAATGTGGATAGATAAATGTGGATAGATAAATGTGGATTGATAAATGTGGATAGATAAATGTCGATGGATAAATGTGGATAGATAAATGTGGATAGATAAATGTGGATAGATAAATGTCGATAGATAAATGTCGATAGATAAATGTCGATTGATAAATGTGGATTGATGAAATGTCTCTAAATAAATGTGGATAAATGTCTCTTGATAAATGTCTCTAGATAAATGTGGATAAATGTCTCTAGATAAATGTCTCTAGATAAATGTGGAAAGATAAATGTGGATAGATAAATGTCGATAGATAAATGTGGATTGATAAATGTGGATAGATAAATGTGGATAGATAAATGTCGATAGATAAATTTGGATAGATAAATGTGGATAGATAAATGTCGATAGATAAATGTGGATTGATAAATGTGGATTGATAAATGTGGATTGATAAATGTGGATTGATAAATGTGGATAGATAAATGTGGATAGATTAATGTGGATTGATAAATGTCGATAGATAAATGTGGATTGATAAATGTTGATTGATAAATGTGGATAGATAAATATGGATAGATAAATGTGGATAGATAAATGTGGATTGATAAATGTCGATAGATAAATGTCGATAGATAAATGTCTCAAGATAAATGTCGATAGATAAATGTCGATAGATAAATGTGGATTGATAAATGTGGATAGACAAATGTGGATAGATAAATGTGGATTGATAAATGTGGATAGATAAATGTGGATTGATAAATGTGGATAGATAAATGTGGATAGATAAATGTGGATAGATAAATGTGGATTGATAAATGTGGATAGATAAATGTCGATAGATAAATGTGGATAGATAAATGTGGATAGATAAATGTGGATTGATAAATTTGGATAGACAAATGTGGATAGATAAATGTGGATAGATAAATGTGGATAGATAAATGTGGATTGATAAATGTGGATAGATAAATGTCGATGGATAAATGTGGATAGATAAATGTGGATAGATAAATGTCGATAGATAAATGTGGATAGATAAATGTGGATAGATAAATGTCGATAGATAAATGTCTTTTACCCTTTTTCAAAATCCCGAGATATAGGCGTTGGATGTTGGGGGTGCGAAAAAGCTGCTGGGAGCTGAACGCTTTGACCTAGAGACATGGCAGTGGTGCCATATGAAAGCTTACATTCTCAGCTACCCGATAATGGTATAATCGGGTTTTTGGATATTTTCCAAAATTCCGAGAAAATCCAGTTTGAAAGTTCGGGTAAATTGTTTTTTTTCGAAAAATCCCCGAACCTTTGAACGCTCCTGGAAGCTTAACCGCTTGAGAGAAATTTTTGGCAGTGATGCCAAATGGTAGCTTGTGTCATGGGCTTACGCTTTGCACATTGTTAGATTTTTAAAAAGCTCATCTTCCATGTTAAACCGCCAAATCATGCCTATTTTTTCAGCATCGGGCTTAACTTTTTTTTTAACCTTTAAGTTCTCCCAGTTTGAGAACCCGTGGACCTACAGTGATGGGAGTTGTACCCAAATGTAGGTTAGAGTCCCCGTTACCTTTGGGTATCAAAAAAATTTTTGTACCCTTTTTCAAAATCCCGAGATATAGGCGTTGGAAGTTGGGGGTGCGAAAAAGCTTCTGGGAGCTGGATTGATAAATGTGGATGGATAAATGTGGATAGATAAATGTCGATAGATAAATGTCGATAGATAAATGTGGATAGATAAATGTGGATAGATAAATGTGGATAGATAAATGTCGATAGATAAATGTCGCTAGATAAATGTCGATAGATAAATGTCGATTGATAAATGTGGATAGATAAATGTGGATAGATAAATGTGGATAGATAAATGTGGATTGATAAATGTGGATAGATAAATGTGGATCGATAAATTTGGACAGATAAATGTGGATAGATAAATGTCGATAGATAAATGTCGATAGATAAATGTCGCTAGATAAATGTCGATAGATAAATGTCGATAGATAAATGTCGATTGATAAATGTGGATTGATGAAATGTCTCTAAATAAATGTGGATAAATGTCTCTTGATAAATGTCTCTAGATAAATGTGGATAAATGTCTCTAGATAAATGTCGCTAGATAAATGTGGAAAGATAAATGTGGATAGATAAATGTCGATAGATAAATGTGGATTGATAAATGTGGATAGATAAATGTGGATAGATAAATGTCGATAGATAAATTTGGATAGATAAATGTGGATAGATAAATGTCGATAGATAAATGTGGATTGATAAATGTGGATTGATAAATGTGGATTGATAAATGTGGATTGATAAATGTGGATAGATAAATGTGGATAGATAAATGTGGATAGATAAATGTGGATTGATAAATGTCGATAGATAAATGTCGATAGATAAATGTGGATAGATAAATGTGGATTGATAAATGTCGATAGATAAATGTCGATAGATAAATGTGGATTGATAAATGTTGATTGATAAATGTGGATAGATAAATATGGATAGATAAATGTGGATAGATAAATGTGGATTGATAAATGTCGATAGATAAATGTCGATAGATAAATGTCTCAAGATAAATGTCGATAGATAAATGTCGATAGATAAATGTGGATTGATAAATGTGGATAGACAAATGTGGATAGATAAATGTGGATAGATAAATGTGGATTGATAAATGTGGATAGATAAATGTGGATAGATAAATGTCCATAGATAAATGTGGATTGATAAATGTGGATAGATAAATGTCGATAGATAAATGTGGATAGATAAATGTGGATAGATAAATGTGGATTGATAAATTTGGATTGATAAATTTGGATAGACAAATGTGGATAGATAAATGTGGATAGATAAATGTGGATAGATAAATGTGAATAGATAAATGTGGATAGATAAATGTGGATAGATAAATGTGGATAGATAAATGTGGATTGATAAATGTGGATTGATAAATGTGTATAGATAAATGTGGATAGATAAATGTGGATAGATAAATGTGGATTGATAAATGTCGATAGATAAATGTCGATAGATAAATGTGGATAGATAAATGTGGATTGATAATGTCGATAGATAAATGTAGATAGATAAATGTGGATTGATAAATGTTGATTGATAAATGTGGATAGATAAATATTTATAGATAAATGTGGATAGATAAATGTGGATTGATAAATGTCGATAGATAAATGTCGATAGATAATTGTCTCAAGATAAATGTCGATAGATAAATGTCGATAGATAAATGTGGATTGATAAATGTGGATAGACAAATGTGGATAGATAAATGTGGATAGATAAATGTGGATTGATAAATGTCGATAGACAAATGTGGATAGATAAATGTGGATAGATAAATGTGGATAGATAAATGTGGATAGATAAATGTGGATTGATAAATGTGGATAGATAAATGTGGATAGATAAATGTGGATTGATAAATGTGGATAGACAAATGTGGATAGATAAATGTGGATTGATAAATGTGGATAGATAAATGTCGATAGATAAATGTGGATAGATAAATGTGGATAGATAAATGTGGATTGATAAATTTGGATAGACAAATGTGGATAGATAAATGTGGATAGATAAATGTGGATAGATAAATGTGGATAGATAAATGTGGATTGATAAATGTGGATAGATAAATGTCGATGGATAAATGTGGATAGATAAATGTGGATAGATAAATGTCGATAGATAAATGTGGATAGATAAATGTGGATAGATAAATGTCGATAGATAAATGTGGATAGATAAATGTGGATAGATAAATGTGGATAGATAAATGTCGATAGATAAATGTGGATTGATAAATTTGGATAGATAAATGTGGATAGATAAATGTCGATAGATAAATGTCTTTTACCCTTTTTCAAAATCCCGAGATATAGGCGTTGGATGTTGGGGGTGCGAAAAAGCTGCTGGGAGCTGAACGCTTTGACCTAGAGACATGGCAGTGGTGCCATATGAAAGCTTACATTCTCAGCTACCCGATAATGGTATAATCGGGTTTTTGGATATTTTCCAAAATTCCGAGAAAATCCAGTTTGAAAGTTCGGGTAAATTGTTTTTTTTCGAAAAATCCCCGAACCTTTGAACGCTCCTGGAAGCTAAACCGCTTGAGAGAAATTTTTGGCAGTGATGCCAAATGGTAGCTTGTGTCATGGGCTTACGCTTTGCACATTGTTAGATTTTTAAAAAGCTCATCTTCCATGTTAAACCGCCAAATCATGCCTATTTTTTCAGCATCGGGCTTAACTTTTTTTTTAACCTTTAAGTTCTCCCAGTTTGAGAACCCGTGGACCTACAGTGATGGGAGTTGTACCCAAATGTAGGTTAGAGTCCCCGTTACCTTTGGGTATCAAAAAAATTTTTTTACCCTTTTTCAAAATCCCGAGATATAGGCGTTGGAAGTTGGGGGTGCGAAAAAGCTTCTGGGAGCTGGATTGATAAATGTGGATAGATAAATGTGGATAGATAAATGTCGATAGATAAATGTGGATAGATAAATGTGGATAGATAAATGTGGATAGATAAATGTGGATAGATAAATGTGGATAGATAAATGTGGATAGACAAATGTGGATAGATAAATGTGGATTGATAAATGTGGATAGATAAATGTCGATAGATAAATGTGGATTGATAAATGTGGATAGATAAATGTGGATAGATAAATGTGGATAGATAAATGTCGATGGATAAATGTGGATAGATAAATGTCGATAGATAAATGTGGATAGATAAATGTGGATAGATAAATGTGGATAGATAAATGTGGATAGATAAATGTGGATTGATAAATGTGGATTGGTAAATGTGTATAGATATATGTGGATAGATAAATGTGGATTGATAAATGTCGATAGATAAATGTCGATAGATAAATGTGGATAGATAAATGTGGATTGATAAATGTCGATAGATAAATGTCGATAGATAAATGTGGATTGATAAATGTTGATTGATAAATGTGGATAGATAAATATGGATAGATAAATGTGGATAGATAAATGTGGATTGATAAATGTCGATAGATAAATGTCGATAGATAAATGTCTCAAGATAAATGTCGATAGATAAATGTCGATAGATAAATGTGGATTGATAAATGTGGATAGACAAATGTGGATAGATAAATGTGGATAGATAAATGTGGATTGATAAATGTCGATAGACAAATGTGGATAGATAAATGTGGATAGATAAATGTGGATAGATAAATGTGGATAGATAAATGTGGATTGATAAATTTGGATAGACAAATGTGGATAGATAAATGTGGATAGATAAATGTGGATAGATAAATGTGGATAGATAAATGTGGATTGATAAATGTGGATAGATAAATGTGGATAGATAAATGTCGATAGATAAATGTGGATAGATAAATGTGGATAGATAAATGTCGATAGATAAATGTGGATAGATAAATGTGGATAGATAAATGTGGATAGATAAATGTCGATAGATAAATGTGGATTGATAAATTTGGATAGATAAATGTGGATAGATAAATGTCGATATATAAATGTCTTTTACCCTTTTTCAAAATCCCGAGATATAGGCGTTGGATGTTGGGGGTGCGAAAAAGCTGCTGGGAGCTGAACGCTTTGACCTAGAGACATGGCAGTGGTGCCATATGAAAGCTTACATTCTCAGCTACCCGATAATGGTATAATCGGGTTTTTGGATATTTTCCAAAATTCCGAGAAAATCCAGTTTGAAAGTTCGGGTAAATTGTTTTTTTCGAAAAATCCCCGAACCTTTGAACGCTCCTGGAAGCTAAACCGCTTGAGAGAAATTTTTGGCAGTGATGCCAAATGGTAGCTTGTGTCATGGGCTTACGCTTTGCACATTGTTAGATTTTTAAAAAGCTCATCTTCCATGTTAAACCGCCAAATCATGCCTATTTTTTCAGCATCGGGCTTAACTTTTTTTTTAACCTTTAAGTTCTCCCAGTTTGAGAACCCGTGGACCTACAGTGATGGGAGTTGTACCCAAATGTAGGTTAGAGTCCCCGTTACCTTTGGGTATCAAAAAAATTTTTTTACCCTTTTTCAAAATCCCGAGATATAGGCGTTGGAAGTTGGGGGTGCGAAAAAGCTTTTGGGAGCTGGATTGATAAATGTGGATAGATAAATGTGGATAGATAAATGTCGATAGATAAATGTGGATAGATAAATGTGGATAGATAAATGTGGATAGATAAATGTCGATAGATAAATTTCGATAGATAAATTTGGATAGATAAATGTCGATAGATAAATGTGGATAGATAAATGTGGATAGATAAATGTGGATTGATAAATGTCGATAGATAAATGTCTCAAGATAAATGTCGATAGATAAATGTCGATAGACAAATGTGGATAGATAAATGTGGATAGATAGATGTGGATAGATAAATGTGGATAGATAAATGTGGATAGATAAATGTGGATTGATAAATGTGGATAGATAAATGTGGATAGATAAATGTGGATAGATAAATGTGGATAGATAAATGTGGATTGATAAATGTCGATAGATAAATGTCTCAAGATAAATGTCGATAGATAAATGTCGATAGACAAATGTGGATAGATTAATGTGGATAGATAGATGTGGATAGATAAATGTGGATAGATAAATGTGGATAGATAAATGTCTCTAGATAAATGTCTCTAGATAAATGTGGATAGATAAATGTGGATAGATAAATGTCGATAGATAAATGTGGATTGATAAATGTGGATTGATAAATGTGGATTGATAAATGTGGATAGATAAATGTGGATTGATAAATGTGGATTGATAAATGTGGATTGATAAATGTGGATAGATAAATGTCGATAGATAAATGTGGATTGATAAATGTGGATTGATAAATGTGGATTGATAAATGTGGATAGATAAATGTGGATAGATAAATGTGGATAGATAAATGTGGATAGATAAATGTGGATTGATAAATGTGGATTGATAAATGTGGATAGATAAATGTCTATAGATAAATATCTCAAGATAAATGTCTCAAGATAAATGTCTCTAGACAAATGTCTCTAGACAAATGTCTCTAGACAAATGTCTCTAGACAAATGTCTCAAGATAAATGTCGATTAATAAATGTCTCTAGATAAATGTCGATAGATAAATGTGGATTGATAAATGTGGATTGATAAGTGTGGATTGATAAGTGTGGATAGATAAATGTCGATAGATAAATGTCGATAGATAAATGTCGATAGATAAATGTCTCAAGATAAATGTCTCAAGACAAATGTCTCTAGACAAATGTCTCTAGACAAATGTCTCAAGATAAATGTCGATTAATAAATGTCTCAGGATAAATTTCTCTAGATAAATGTCTCTAAAAAATGTCTCTTGATAAATGTCGCTAGATAAATGTCTCTAGATAAATGTCTCTAGATAAATGTCGCTAGATAAATGTCGCTAGATAAATGTCGCTAGATAAATGTCGCTAGATAAATGTCTTTAGAGAAATGTCTTGAGAGAAATGTCTCAAGAGAAATGTCTCAAGAGAAATGTCTCAAGAGAAATTTCTCATGATCAATGTCTGGAGAGAAATGTCTCGAAAGAAGTGTCTCGGGAGAAATGTCTCGAGAGAAATGTCTCGAGAGAAATGTCTTGAGAAAAATGTTTCGAGAGAAATATCTTGAGAGAAATGTCTCGAGAGAAATGTCATGAGACATTTCTCATGAGAAATTTCTCGTTGGATATTTCTCTTGAGGCATTTCTCTTGAGACATTTTTCATGAGAAATTTCTCAAGAGAAATGTCTCAAGAGAAATGTCTCAAGAGAAATGTCTCAAGAGAAATGTGTCAAGAGAAATGTCTCATGACATTTCTCTCGAGACATTTCTCTCAAGATATTTCTCTCGAAACATTTTTCTCAAGACATTTCTCTCGAGACATTTCTCTCGAGACATTTCTCCCGAGACACTTCTTTCGAGACATTTCTCTCCAGACATTGATCATGAGAAATTTCTCTTGAGACATTTCTCTTGAGACATTTCTCTTGAGACATTTCTCTCAAGACATTTCTCTAAAGACATTTATCTAGCGACATTTATCTAGCGACATTTATCTAGCGACATTTATCTAGCGACATTTATCTAGAGACATTTATCTAGAGACATTTATCTAGCGACATTTATCAAGAGACATTTTTTAGAGACATTTATCTAGAGAAATTTATCCTGAGACATTTATTAATCGACATTTATCTTGAGACATTTGTCTAGAGACATTTGTCTAGAGACATTTGTCTAGAGACATTTGTCTTGAGACATTTATCTTGAGACATTTATCTATCGACATTTATCTATCGACATTTATCTATCGACATTTATCTATCCACACTTATCAATCCACACTTATCAATCCACATTTATCAATCCACATTTATCTATCGACATTTATCTAGAGACATTTATTAATCGACATTTATCTTGAGACATTTGTCTAGAGACATTTGTCTAGAGACATTTGTCTAGAGACATTTGTCTAGAGACATTTGTCTAGAGACATTTATCTTGAGACATTTATCTTGAGATATTTATCTATAGACATTTATCTATCCACATTTATCAATCCACATTTATCAATCCACATTTATCTATCCACATTTATCTATCCACATTTATCTATCCACATTTATCAATCCACATTTATCAATCCACATTTATCAATCCACATTTATCTATCGACATTTATCTATCCACATTTATCAATCCACATTTATCAATCCACATTTATCAATCCACATTTATCTATCCACATTTATCAATCCACATTTATCAATCCACATTTATCAATCCACATTTATCTATCGACATTTATCTATCCACATTTATCTATCCACATTTATCTAGAGACATTTATCTAGAGACATTTATCTATCCACATTTATCTATCCACATTTATCTATCCACATCTATCTATCCACATTTATCTATCCACATTTGTCTATCGACATTTATCTATCGACATTTATCTTGAGACATTTATCTATCGACATTTATCAATCCACATTTATCTATCCACATTTATCTATCCACATTTATCTATCCACATTTATCTATCCACATTTATCAATCCACATTTATCTATCCACATTTATCTATCCACATTTATCTAGAGACATTTATCTAGAGACATTTATCTATCCACATTTATCTATCCACATTTATCTATCCACATCTATCTATCCACATTTATCTATCCACATTTGTCTATCGACATTTATCTATCGACATTTATCTTGAGACATTTATCTATCGACATTTATCAATCCACATTTATCTATCCACATCTATCTATCCACATTTATCTATCCACATTTGTCTATCGACATTTATCTATCGACATTTATCTTGAGACATTTATCTATCGACATTTATCAATCCACATTTATCTATCCACATTTATCTATCCACATTTATCTATCGACATTTATCTATCCAAATTTATCTATCGAAATTTATCTATCGACATTTATCTATCCACATTTATCTATCCACATTTATCTATCCACATTTATCTATCGACATTTATCTATCCACATTTATCTATCCACATTTATCAATCCAGCTCCCAAAAGCTTTTTCGCACCCCCAACTTCCAACGCCTATATCTCGGGATTTTGAAAAAGGGTAAAAAAATTTTTTTGATACCCAAAGGTAACGGGGACTCTAACCTACATTTGGGTACAACTCCCATCACTGTAGGTCCACGGGTTCTCAAACTGGGAGAACTTAAAGGTTAAAAAAAAAGTTAAGCCCGATGCTGAAAAAATAGGCATGATTTGGCGGTTTAACATGGAAGATGAGCTTTTTAAAAATCTAACAATGTGCAAAGCGTAAGCCCATGACACAAGCTACCATTTGGCATCACTGCCAAAAATTTCTCTCAAGCGGTTTAGCTTCCAGGAGCGTTCAAAGGTTCGGGGATTTTTCGAAAAAAACAATTTACCCGAACTTTCAAGAGAAATGTCTCAAGAGAAATGTCTCAAGAGAAATTTCTCATGATCAATGTCTGGAGAGAAATGTCTCGAAAGAAGTGTCTCGGGAGAAATGTCTCGAGAGAAATTTCTCATGAATAAATGTCCAACGAGAAATGTCTCAAGAGAAATGTCTCAAGAGAAATGTCTCAAGAGAAATGTCTCAAGAGAAATGTCTCAAGAGAAATGTCTCAAGAGAAATGTCTCAAGAGAAATGTCTCAAGAGAAATGTCTCAAGAGAAATGTCTCAAGAGAAATGTCTCAAGAGAAATGTCTCAAGAGAAATTTCTCATGATAAATGTCTCGAGAGAAATGTCTCGAGAGAAATGTCGCGAGAGAAATGTCTCGAGAGAAATGTCTCGAGAGAAATGTTTCGAGAGAAATGTCTTGAGAGAAATGTCTTGAGAAAAATGTTTCGAGAGAAATATTTTGAGAGAAATGTCTCGAGAGAAATGTCATGAGACATTTCTCATGAGAAATTTCTCGTTGGACATTTCTCATGAGAAATTTCTCGTTGGACATTTATCATGAGAAGTTTCTCATGAGAAATGTCTCATGAGAAATGGCGATCACCAGTCGACCTGTGTCTAACGGAAGCCGTACTGCAGGTCATTAAGAAGCTTTCGTTCCTCGAGATATTTCTTAAGTTGAAAATTGATCAACGTTTCAATTCCCAACTAACATTTCAGCTTTGGTAAAGGTATTACAGAAGCTACATTTCAGCTTCTTTTTAACTTTAGTAAGGTTGTTGGGTATGGAAAAAGGAAGAATGTACTTATAAGGCCTATAAGAAGCTTAAACAAAGCTTTACCGAAGCTCCAACAAAACTTCAAATACAAAAATCTTTAACCAAGCTTATCCGAAAAACAAGCTTTCTTCGGTTAAGTTTCTTCAATAGTATTTAAACAACTTATTAGAAGTTGACGACAAGCTGAGTAAGGTGGTTTAACTCAGCAAAGATCTCGGCAAGACTTTCTTTGGGTGTCGTCTGGCCAGAAAAGGGAAGCCAAGAAGAATTATTGTGTACATTATTGAAATCGCCAGTAATAACAATGATTTCAGTGCGAGGATATAGGGTAACAATCCTTTGAATGGAGTCGGACAGAGCATCAAGTTCGTTTGAACTTGAATTACTGTCCAAATTGGGGCCCCGATAAATAAAACAGTACTAAATTAAAATAGTATCTCGTCATAATTTCAAAGTTTAGCAAAAAAAAAAAAACCTTGACTAATTGCATTTATTCAACTGTTTATCAATTTTCCAGCAGTGCATCTGCGTAGAAATAATATTACTCTTACCGAAAAAATCACAAGAACAACTCAACATTAAACTCCACGTCCCCTTCGAATAGGCTTAAGGCGCACAGAGGCAGAGCAACCAATCACTTAAATTCATTACTCAGATGAAAAAAAAAGGTTAATTGAGTCCAATACCGGCGGACAATAAAGCAATTGATATAATGAAAGGCCGGTAACGAGGCTAGGTGCGATAATTACAGGTATCAAGTGCAGCACGAGTTCCGATCCCGATTTCCTCCCTTCCCCAATTTTTCGGTATAACCATATTTAATGTAGGTAAAGAGATCCTGATGGATGAATGGTGCACCACCAAACCAGTAAATTCTCCTTAACTGCGAGTGGTCACGCACAAAACGTAAGGTGTCGTTTCATGTCACCAGGCACCGCCCTTGTTCGTCTTGAAACGGAAGCAATATATACGAAGCCTCATGCATAATTAAAATTACAGTCCGATATAATATGGAGAACGTTCTCTTGTTGTCGTTTTTTGTTGATGTTTTTTTTTTTTTTCTGTACCTACTCGGGTTAAACGGAGGTAAGGTGCGTGAAATTCGTAACGAATTAGTTGCTTTTGTGTTGGCATAAGTGTATCTTTGATGAAAGGTATCAAATTAGGGAGATTACTTTGTCACCGGGAATCAATCCTGACGACGACGTGTTTCGTTCGTTCGACGTTGATAATACAAGAGATACAGTCAAAAAGGTGCAGAAGGTTGTATACCTTCCTACGTACGATTAACCATGAGGTATGGAGTAGAATAATTACTTTCTTTCATCAGCCTTTTGGAAGCCAAACGAATGGTTATTTTTTTTTCGGCTTGAAAAGTATTGTTTAGAGATTAGTTCTAGGTTTTTTTTTTTTTTTGATAACTTTGTGGCGTGTACCTGAATGAGTATTCCATACTGCCTTTTTTGGAATTATAAATTGATTTTATTTTTTTTTTTTTTAATTTGAGAGGTGAACCCTTTATCGTGACATGTAACGCTGTAACGAAGCTTGAAAGTGGGTGGACAGTTTTTAATGTACTTTCAAGAGTAAGTAAGTATAAGATACTTCATTTAAGTAAAGTAGGTACTTTGAAGAAAAGAGAAAAAGGGCAAGTGGAGTCAATCTCAAAATATCGGAGCGTTATAGTAGATTCTCCCCCCCCCCCCCTTCCCAAAAAAATGGAGTATATTTGCTCTGATCGGACTAAGGTTTGAACCCTGTTTCCAAGCCAACAATTCTGAAGATGAATGCCATCATTTTTATTCACCGACCTGGGTGAAGTGTAGAAAGTCATATACAAGTTCAAAAAAGCTGCTGGAGCTGACAGCCTTACTGGATGTATGGCCAGTCTCTTATGGGGAATCATCGACTTGAATGGGAGCTGGTTGTTTATTGCCCGGTTTTCCATCTTTTATGCCTTCATTACCAAATTATTTTGTATGATCTTTTCCAATATTAAATTTGTCTCTTTCAGAAGTCTCTCCTTAGTGTCCATAGTCCAAGTCTCATGCAAGTTCGCGAATTATCTGAAACCTGAGATTTGTATTCAGAGTACTTTTCTTGGCTGATCCGCATTCAAATTTACATAAGATAATCAATTTTATTTAGATCAGACAAAGAATTGACAATCGACTCCCCTTCATGTTGCAGCCTTAGACGAAAATTATGCTGCACTATTATTTTATTCGGCCTGGAATTGATGTGCTCTTTGAGTACACGTCTTCGTCTCTGGCTCTTCTGGTATGCTGTCAAACTCGATAGTGATGGTTGGCAATATTTGGCACCGATACAATTTATTTAACACTTGCCGCTTTTTTATTCCATATGCAATATTTTCTAATGACAAGTAGGTCATTTTTTAATTCTTTAATGTAGATGGGAAATGCTTAATTTGTTGAACTGGTCAAAATGTAGGTTGTAGGCCCTATAGAGTAATTAGAGTAACTAAAGATTTTCCTTAATCTTAAGGGGGGAAATCCCTGTGGAATTTTTTATTTTTGCATTATTTATTTTTTTGCGTAATAAATTCATTTATCAACCGAAGAAACTATTTTCAGTGGTCTTAGCCTTAAATGAAGCCTCAAAAATCCCTAGATAGTTCCGAAACCTACGCATTCCGAACCTTCTACAGTAGGAAAAGAAAAACTTTAAATGTATTTTTGTCGAAACGCGTTTTTTTCCGCGCCGTGTAACGTAAGTCAAAAACTAATAAAGCTATCGACTTGAAATAAAATGCAAATTGTTCGTTAACTTATTGGCCATTGCGTGTATACCTAAAAGTTCAATATAATTTTTATAGTAAATATTTTTTTTTAACAATTTTTTTATAAGAAAACTTTGTGTTTTTTCGTTTTTTTTTTCGTCTCTAATTTTGATTTTACACTTTTTTTTACTAAATTTAGGTTCATGCAATGCGTATAAATATATTTTATTGGAAAAAAATTTCTTTTTTGAATTCAAATATTTTTCTGGACTTGGGCATTGCACGACGCAAACTGTAGACGCCATACTTTAAAGAGCTGTAGAGCCGCCATTTTGTTTTTATTTTACTTCAAAAAAATTGTATAAATACTTCATAATGTCAATAATGTCACTTTTCCAAAATTTCAATAAATGCTTTCGGTTTTCCAAAAAAATTATTGAAAAAGCTGTTTTCCAGAGGGATTTCACCTGTTAATAATCCTCTTTACCAATATTGAATGTGTTCTAACGATTTTATTGAATGAGGAAACATTTGAAATAGTTTGAAGTGCAATGCACACTAACTTTAAATATGTATATTAGGCCGTATTCATAGTTGTCTACTAGGCTCCTTCTAAAGCTATTAGACTGAGGGAAAAAACCCAACGTAAAATGTAATATGTTCGACGTTGATTTAACGTTGAAAAAACTAACATGAAACATCTTTAAATTAAAATTGAAACAACGTAAGAATTTTTTTATTTCTGTCGGATTTCAGCTTTTTTTCCATTTTATCACCCTCATTTCCAACAGCGAGATAACAGGTTGGTAAAGCATTCCCGTAGAGATCCAAGAGTTGTAGGTTCGATTCCCAGTGGCTGCCAATTTTTTCTTTTTTTTTAAATAAATTGATGATTTTTTTCAAAGTTGAAACAACGTTGAATTAAAGATGTTTTATAACGGCAAACCACTTTAAGCTAACGATGTTCTACTTTGATTTTAAAATTTTCGTCTTCAACGCAAAATCATACCGAAAGATAATTGAATCAACGTGGTTTTCGTTGATTTTAAGTTGCTTTTTCCCTCAGTGTATTTTAAAAGTCCAGACTCTAACCTATTCATTAAAAAATTTAGACCTATGTTTAGGACTAAACCTGTAGTTTTACTTTAAACGCAAGAAATGCTGTGTTTAAGCAGTTATTAATTCAAGCAAACATAAAAAAAAAGATTATTTTCTGCAGTGAATAGTCAACATTTGTAAATAAATTTAGTTCTCATCAAATAAAATAATAATGGATATAGCAATACAAGAAGATTTGGATATTATTGATGATGTTGAAACATTTACTGAAATGTGCCACAACAACGTAAAATAAAAATTTACAAAACCAGCTTGAATCCATTCAAGTTTAGCGATAAAGACTTTTACCAAAGATATCGTTTGGATAAAGAAACAGTGCTATTTATTATAAATTTTCTAATTATTGATGAACTTCAAAAGAGGATTGCCTGTTTCTGAAAGCTTACAAGTTTTAACAGCTTTGAGATTCTTTGGTAGAAAGAAATGTTCACCAGAGTGATATAATTAAGCAAAGACAGATTTCTTTACAGAGCTGATCTTCATAGTATTTCGCAACCAACATTAAGCAGAATAATAGCAAAAATTGCAAAAAAAAACTAGCCCTTCAGCTGCTAAATTTCGTGAAGTTCCCATTCACAAATTTAGAATTCCAAAAGTCGAAATCATATTTCTTTCAGATGTCAGATCGCTCAATTTCCGGGAGTTATTGGTACAAAAGATTGTACTCAGGTACGCATAAAGTGTCAGCAGGGCGTTTTCTCAATCGAAAGGGATACTATTTCCTCAACGTTCAAGTACATATGTATAACTTCTAGTTGTATATTCATAGTTTTAAAAATTATACACTGTAATGTTTTCAGATTGTCTGTTATCCACAATGCAAAATTACAGACAACGTTGCACGATCTAGAGGTATTTCTTTTGGTTGATCGTTCCTAGATTTTTTAGTGCACACAAAAATCGACTTATACAGGTGTAAAGTAAATTCCAATTACAATAAAAAAAAAGGTATAAAAATCATTAAAATCGACCAAGTAGTTCAGCAAAGACAATTACTTAAAACTCTCTTTCAAATCTGTCTGTATTGCTGTCGATTAAAATGGTGTCTTCCAGGAAGCCTTCTTTTATCATATCGGCCACTCTCATATCCTCTTCTGGTGGCTGTCTAATTTCCACAACTTTTTTTTTTTCTTTTTTCTTTTGAAGGAAAGTAGTAGAAGTTAAAATGGTGTTTAGTAAAACACTAGGTATGTACTAGAAAAATGTCTATGAATAATAGCCGTGTTTATTTAACCTTTAAGTCTTAAACTGTGGATCAACAAGTAACGACTTTATGAATTCTCTATGAATACATCACATTTTTGTGCAAAGAAAAAAGTTCAACTATACTTTCTCTAATCAATCTTTAAACTATTTAAAAAGCTACTGCAACTTTATCCAGTCTTTAAAATACGTTTATAAATAAGACTGTTAACTTTTTTTAAAATAAAGTTCAATAATTAAAGCCAACATTAAAATATCCTCATACTCTTCAACTAGCATGCTCGTTAATCTAGCTTAATTAGCAAAATAAAGTTGCCTATTTAAAATTAAATGAAAAACAAAATACTTACTTTTAAACCCCATGAAAATATAGTTATACCTTTGCTCAAGTTAACAGCCATTTTGAGGAGCAAAACGTATACCTCGCCACATCCCATCTAGCATCCAATTAGCCAAATGACATACATTTTCAAACAAAACAACAGCCTCAACTATCTACTGTTAGGTATACAAAGTCCTTCTCAACTGACCTCCATATACATTGATATAGACATAGCAATAGAAAAGTTGCATGAATATACCCCTTTCACTTTTGTGAGTAAATTTTGCTTCACAACTCCAATCCATGGCAAGTATAAGCCCCCGACTTGCCAAACCAACACAACTAACAACCCCTTGTGAAAAAAAACGTAAACCAAATTACATTCATATCAACCGTTACAATCTTCAGTCCCCTGAGCAAATGACAGATTCAGACTTATGTACTCGACTTGTTTGTGTAAATGGATGTATAGTCCAGTGCATTTATAATTTGACCCAGCAGTTTGTACCACCCCCAAATTTTTTTTGCTCATTCGATAGAGCATTGGCTGAATATTATTACCCTGATTTTTCGCACTCGTGAAATTCACCTTTCGGCCGCCATCTTGGATTTTAGTTTTTGTTCAATATCTCGATTTCTATTTATCCTACATAAAAGTTGTGTATACAAGAAACGTAGGCAATTAAATTTCGCGTCTTTTATGTTAAGAACACTTTTTCGATATTCTGACTATTAAAAAAGTTACAAGCCAAAAAAGTAAAAAAAACCGAAAAAAATGACAATTTTAAAGTTTTGAGGACTTTTTATCAAAATTATGAAAAAACGTTCCGAGAAAAGATTATTCACCTTAAAATTCTCTACAACTCTGCTATACAACTTTTTTTTCTATCTCTATAAATACAAAAGTTATTAATATTTTTTTCTGTTAAAAATGCTCTTTTTTGTTTGTGTTTTTTATCTTTACTTTTTTCTTAAATTTTTTTTTACCAAATCTTGAATTTTAAATGATTAGTGAGTATTTTAAAGCTTTATGTTACAAGAGAAAATTCAGGACCTGCAATTTTTTTATATTTAAGTCTCTTCATTTCGTAAAAAAGGGGTATTTTTTAACAAAAAAGTATTAATAACTTTTGTATTTATAGAGATAGAAAAATAAGTTGTATAGCAGAGTTGTAGAGAATTTTAAGGTGAATAATCTTTTCTCGGAACGTTTTTTCATAATTTTGATAAAAAGTCCTCAAAACTTTAAAATTGTCATTTTTTTCGGTTTTTTTTACTTTTTTGGCTTGTAACTTTTTTAATAGTCAGAATATCGAAAAAGTGTTCTTAACATAAAAGACGCGAAATTTAATTGCCTACGTTTCTTGTATACACAACTTTTATGTAGGATAAATAGAAATCGAGATATTGAACAAAAACTAAAATCCAAGATGGCGGCCGAAAGGTGAATTTCACGAGTGCGAAAAATCAGGGTAATAATATTCAGCCAATGCTCTATCGAATGAGCAAAAAAAATTTGGGGGTGGTACAAACTGCTGGGTCGTCCATATATGAACATCATAAATGCACTGGACTAGTAAAAGTCTTACTGTTTTATGAAAAATGGAGGTCCTCCTTGGTTAAACGGGCTGAGGCATGAGCTGCTGATGCTGGAGACAGCACGACTACGAAAACGACGCACCATGCTAAAGAGTGACGAAGAGGAAGCGGCAGCATGCTACAAGTGCATTAACATCTCTAGATAAGGATATTCTATAAATGCAACCCTCGAGCCTCAAGCCAACACAAAACTAGGACAACAAAAAATGTCATTGAAGATTACACACAAGGAGGAGGAGGAGTGAGAATTCACTTGAAGTGGACTGACAAGCTCCTCCATCTAAGATGAGATGAGAAGAGAATAATTAAAAATCGGGCCAGAAATTAAATGAAAACCCCATCATTTTACCCCGGTGTGTGTGGTTTGTTGATGGTGTGTCTTGTCTATATCAGCCGCATTCATAAGAAAATTTATATATCCAACTTTAAGTCAACATGGTGACTTTCTGTGCGATATGTCATGTCATGAGAATTTTCAAGTGAAACTAAATTTGAAAAAAAAAAAAAATCCCATCACTCAAAACGATGAAGCTGGGAAAGTTTCTTATTTGCCATGGTACTCTTGATTAGCTTTTCAATAATTCAACAGATAAAACGGCTTATAGGACTTGAAACAAATACTTCCGTTTTAGTTGTGCTTAATGCCATATCGTGAGTGGCGTATAATATGGTTCGTCATGCTCGGACTAGGTCATAGAAATTTTCCGAGGTCATCGGTTGATTTTTATTCTGAATGCTTCCATGAACAAGCCAAGAAATGGATGAGAAAAATCAAGAAAGCTATTTGAGAGGGATAGATCAAAACTGGCAGCATATTTTGGAGAGATTTTTGGTAGGTACATTTTTTGTACCATACTTGTTGCAAGTATCCGTAGGACACCTTTAAAATTGTTCTTGTGGTCTTTGACTACCTAGATTCATTGTATAAAAAGCTTATATCGAGTATCGAGAACTGTCAGATGAAAGAAAAAAAGATGGCTTCCTAAGTTTTTGCATTGTTGTTGTAAAAAAATGCTTCTTGGAATTTGTTGTTGCTTTTTACTTTACCAAATTAAACGTCAAAAACTTATTACTCCATTTTGTAAAGTGGCGACTCAAATGACCATGCCTTGTCTTTTTAAACCATGATCCATGACCTAGGTTTTCCTATTAATCCAGAAATAAACACCAGTGATGCCAACTTCACGCATCATTTTTCAACAGTGACGCGGTTCATTTTCAAAAGTGACGAGCGTCATTTTTCAAAAGCAGAATAGCAAAAGTGACACGCCTCATTTTCAAAAGCATTATTTTTGAAAAACTGACGCAGGTCACCAAATGGCAGAGTATTTCCATTATACTACGACTCGTGTTAGGTTGCGTCTAGGAGGCGTCTTGGTCTAGGTCGCGTTTGTAACGTCCAGGATGCGTTTGGGTAGCGTCTATGTCACGTCTAATTCGAGCTCAAATCAAGTTTAAAAGCAAAATGGTTAATGTTAGAGGCGTACGTCGAGCTGCATGCCGGGGCAGCTTTTCATAACTGAAAACCAAAAGTTTCTTGGAGGTCTAATTGCTGAGATATTTGCATCCGTTTTTTTTTTCGTGGCATATGCCCTAAAGTAGTATCTTTTAGAGATTTGTTGATGTATGTATTCCTCATCATAGCCGTAGCTAGGATTTCATTTTGGGGGGAGGGGGGGGGGTGTTTTAGCTCAGACCAAACAACATTTTTTTTGGAATCACAATACTTTGTTTCAACTTTAATATGTAACTGCAGTCAATTCTCCCGATAATCCCGCTAAAGCAATGGTCATTAGAACTTTGTCAAAGCGAAAAACTTGCCAATTTCCTTTTTAAGTATTTTTTAGGAGAGGAATTCGTAGTTAAAAGTTTAAAATAGCTCTGCTTACCGTAATCGAATTTAAAAATGGCCGAATATTGAGCGGCATCTTTAGTTTAAATTGGTACAAAGAGTGATAAGTTGGTTGATATAAATTGCGAGCGTTAGCGAGCAAGAAATTTTTTTTGGGGAAACAAATTTTAACCATTCTTAGGCTTTATACAAAAAATTATTTCGTACAATTTTATATATTTATAAAAAATTGAAAAATGGATTTTTTCTCGCACTGAAATTTTGTAGAAGAAAATTTTTAGGTAGGTACATTCTATCTATTGAGTTCTAAATTAAATTGGCAATATTTAAAAACAAACAATTTAGGGCCAGTTGTACAAATATTCCATCCGTGGTTCAGCAACTTGTATCTTCTGAAATCAGTGGTAATGTTCCGGTTTAGCACTGGTACAAGGTCCACATATCGTCGGCGTATAGCAAAATTGTTCTAAATCCACTTTTTATCTAAAATGAGTTAATGATGCAGTTTTACTAATTTGAGGGTGCTCTTTCCGAATTTTAAAACCGTTTTTGTCAAAAAAATTTCATTCCGCAGATAATATAATTTAATGGGACATAGAACAATAAAAACAGGAAGTAGCCTTTAGAAAATGAGCCCGAGTATTCTTGATTGTTTTAAGTCCCATCATATTTTGTTCAGGTCCACTTTTTATTTAAGGAAAAAACGTACTTATATAGGAATTGTTCTATGTCCAATTTTGGGTTTTCAGTTTCAAAATATTATTAATATTATTAATATTTTAAAATAGTATCCACCTTAGGGTGGGTCAAAAAAATCGAAATTCTTTTTTTTGAATTGGTACTCCGAAAAATCGATTGCTAGACCCCTCTAGAATATACACACCAAATACATATGAGCTCTTTATATTAATGGGAAGGTCCTCCGCTTTGCAATTTTCCATTTTTACATCAAGCTTCTACTAAAAAAAAATAATTTTTTTATTAATTGACTTTTTAGCAAATTTCTTTTCATATTTTTGTAGGAAATTGAACGCTCTATAAAAAAGGCCTTATACACTTTTTTCGTTTATCTAACCGTTGAATAGATATTTGAAGTCCAAAATTCGAGAAAATCTTTAAAAATTCGTTTTTTGTTCTTAATTTTGTAACAAACTGAAAAATTATAATGATCAAACGCGCAAGACATATTCTTATTGAAAATTGATTGCTCCACAAAAAAGGTCCTATTAACTTTTTTCATTAATCTAACCATTCTAAATATATTCGAGGCCAAAGTTAAAAAAAAATATAAAAACATTTTATATTTTTAAAAAATTTTTAATTCACTGAAACTTCATTATTTTCAAATTAGCAAGATATATTCTTGTAGGGGCTTAAACGATCTACAAAAAATTCCTTGGAATCAAATTGATTGCTTTAACCGTTTAGAAGATATTCGTATCCAAACCAATGCTCATTGATTTCAATAGTTTTCTTATGACCCGTATGCATTGCGATTTGGATACGAATATCTTTTATTTTTTAACTCACCACAGAAACCAAAATTGAAAAATGCAAAACAATGTGCAGCCCATTGTTTTTGCGGAAAAAAACTTACAACTGTCATCACTGTCATTTTTTTCTTCACCACTTATATTTTTTTATATTAGGCTTTAGTTAAAAAAAATTTACGCAGTGTTTCACAGTCGCCATTTCCGGTCAAAAGACCAAAAGGATAGATTTCTCCATTATTTTCATTCATAAACCTTTGCTAAAACGTAGTCTACGAACTATTACTTTAATAGTATTAACTAAACTTCTTTTATCTTATAAAAAATCAGCACTTTTCTACTTAAAAAAAAAAACAAATTCAGTTCCGAAAGCGTACAAAAATTGAAAAATATGGAAAAATTACCTTACAAAAAAAGTCGGATTTCTTAAGAAATCTCAGTTATTTATGGAATATTCTCAACAATGTTATACCATTTTGAAAAGAGAATTGAACTCACCAACTTTTAAGGTAACTTGCCAAACATCGTAGTGCATTTTTTTTACACTACGGTTCATTGAATTAGGTATTCAGTTGGGCAAAAATAAAGTGATAGTTGCTTTAAAACTGATGCAGCTGAGTTAAAATTTTTGAATGCATTTGGTAGCAGGGCTATTTAAGGTTCCGTAGCTAAAGAAAAAATTGAAAAAACTTAAAATTTGTAGTCACGGCACATGAAAAACCGTCACAGGGTGACCATTTTTTTCGATTTTTTTTCGAATGCCCATAACTCACAAAATATATGGCTGCAATTTTTTAAATTATTTTTCTGGTAACTGTCACCACCTACCCTATCTACCGTTTTCGTTTCGACGTTAAATTTTGGGACACCCTGTATAATTTTAAAAATTGAATCAACACACGATCTAATCAATCAACCTCTTGTTTTCCATCATCAGCATTCGACCGTGCGATATGGGTACAGCGGATACTTTAGTGCACACACACGATACAATTATCGAATGCGATTCAAATTTTGTACGATAATCGGTACGGTAATCGTACCGAGTATTCCACTTGTACCAAGTTTAAAAACAAAATGGTTGATGTCAGAGGCGTACATCGAGCTGCCGGGCAGGGGCAGCTATTCATAACTGAAAACCAAGGTTTAATGTAGGTTTAATTGCTCAGTCATTTGCATCCAAATAATTTATTCTTTGGCATATGCCCTAAAGTAGTATCTTTTAAAGATTTGTTAATGTATGTATTCCTCATAGTTGTCCAGAAAACATTTAATATCACCAAGACCCATTATTATGGGCCCCAAAAAGCAATGATCTTTTTTGACAAATCCCCCACTTTTTCAAACGATGTTTCCTTCGAAATTTTTTCATTACTTTGTTTTCTCTTGAAAAGCTCGAGAAAATATAGAGCTGATAATAATTTCGAAGAAAACACCTAAAGGTTGAGTTCTTATGAAATCTAAAGTAATTCAGCATCAGAAGACCAAAAACATTATAGTGTTTTCTTTCTAGTTCTGTTCCTGTTCTTTACGACGATTTTCTGTTTGTCTAATGTCGCTGTTTAATTTTGTTCAAAAAAAAGATTTTTAAATAGTAAATGTGACATTTATTAATGTCAAAAAAGTTATTCAAAGAATTTCAAGTGCGGAGCTATAATAATAATTATGATAGAGAAAAGGTATTAGAACACATAATGCGAGGGTGACTCTTGTAACTAAAAAAATATGAATGCTATGGGAAACTATGTGATTAGATTTTGGGAGCGTCATTTATATGGAATTCTTTACATCATAAATGAGGGTAGTTTAGCTTTTTTTTCAAGTGACGTAGAATGACATTCTATTTGATATAACAAAAGAAATTTATTAATTCATTATGAATTTGAAGCACAAATTTTGTAATTGGGTCGGTCGATTGTGTTGGAAAATGATACAAAGGATAAAACAATAAAACACGCATTTCTCATTGAGATTATAATTAAAATGTAAAAGTGGCCATAATTAAGATAAAGCTATAATTTTGACAGCAAGAGAAATTGGGTAAAATATCTAATTGAGTGAAGTTTACTACTGCGGAAGTAACTTCGGGTACATTCTAGAGAGACATTCCAGATTTTAGTCAAAGAAGTAGCCAGTGTCATTTTGAGGAACTGCGACAAGCCAAGAAGTTATCATAAAATTTGTCCCTTAAAGAAGGAATAATGTTTAAGGAACTCCAGATTACCAAAGTTTATTCACAACGCCCAAGGCCAGCTTTTTCTAGTAGATACCACGTGCGATGAACAGTCACGCCGGAGGGTCTGGGTTCAATTCCAACCTTAACCATAATGATAGTAATGTATTGTGATTTTCAAGCACTAAATTCTAAGCGATCTTATATTCCCCAATGGAATAATGCTGTCGAATTTAATGAGCTTATAATATTTTGCCAAGGAAGTTCCAAGTTAAGAGATCTTGATACCCAACTCGTATCAAATGCTTTTGAAATATTAAGCTCAATAATTTTGCTGTATATAGCAGTGTTGCCAGAGAATTTTAGAGGCAAGAAGCCGAATTTAAGAAGTCTTGGAGCCAAAAATCGCCAATTTCAAAAATTGTTCTTAAAAACTCATAATATGTATTTTGTATCATTTTTTAAATTTTGTTTTGAATTTTTTTTTTCAAACTTTAAATTAAATTAGATTTATGAAAATTTCGATAATATCTAGAATACTAGCTGTGTTTAATTTTCTTCGTGATCACGATCAGAAACATATGAATAATATGGAAGTAGGTAAATTCATAATTGCGCTATTCAGCAAGATGTCAGATTCTACTTCGAAGAAGTTTAGTTAAACTTCGAAGACTTTTAAGGTGCGATCATAATAAAATATAAATAAATCAAGTTCTTTTATTATAAAAGTTTTAAATTTTGAAAGAGCCAAAAATCGCCAAAATAAAAACTTAAAGAGCCAAATTTTGATAAATCGGAAATCAGAATTTGAAGTAGCCGGAGAAAACTTGAAGGAGCCGGTTTGGCTATAAATAGCCGGTCCTGGCAACACTGGTATATAGTAGTATTTTTTGCCTAAATTTTGTATCATTTAAAAATTTTGTTCGTCGAATATTGGTGTTGCAGGCCTACACACTCTACACAGCTTGTTTGAATTTTTTTTCGGTTTTCCTTAGTTGGAGCTCCAGAAATCTACGTGAGAATGATCATGGACATGTAAGAGCAATTAAAGTAAGATTTCAGCAGGAATCCCCGAATAGGAATCAAAAATTTGGATGCCACAGGGAACCGTCTTGATTCCTTTTCTCTTTATTATATTCTTTGAATTTATGCTTTTTTATAGGACAGACCAAAAAGAGAATCATTAATTCATTGCATTGTCCAGCACTTACAAAGAGCATAGAACAATTCAAAGTTTAAAATACATAATATAGAAGACCTGGACACATCGGTCGTGCTGAGAATCAAAAACTTAGGTGAAAGCAGAGCTTTGAAAGGAAGATTCTCGAGTTAAATAATATTCGGTTCACTGTTTATCGGAGAGTAGTGAAGGAGAAGATTCAACGAGGACTTATAAGAACTTTTCAGTAACGTCGATCAACACGACAAGTCTACGTTTTCAGTGTAGAAATACCATCTTAGCCTATACGTGTAAAACAAGCTCAACCAACAGTTAACTTCTGGTGCAAAACTAAAGCCAGCTATATTAAGAGAGAGCTAACTGTCGATTTATGTGATTTTGTTAGAGCACTTCTTGAATATCCCAAGTCTGGTGAACCTATAAAGTCAGCATAAATTGACAGAATTGATGATAATCTCCAGAGACTTTTGATGAATATTGGCTGGGATAAAGCTTCTCCAGTCATTTCGATGACTAGTTTCCTGTTATAAGCGAATTGTAGGTAATATTTAAAGAATGAGGTATTTTTAAACACTTTTTTGGAAGAATAACAGTTATGTTCGAAAAATTGAGTCTCCAGAAAAAAAAAAATCTTAGCTTACTAAGTTGTGATTAATTAGTTTCTTTCAAAGATAAATTATCCAAAAAGCTTTCGGGGCTCTTGAAAAAACAAAACAAGGCCAAGAAACTAATTGCTAAATTGAAATGGATTAAATCAAAACTTTCAATCTAATTTTACTGGTTTCCCCTTATTGCCTGTTAAAAAAAATAGCTCCCGGAAATACCAACCAACTACGTTTTGATTTCATAGATATCTTCGAGCAGGATTTTTCTTTGATAAAAAAAACACAGCTCAAAGTGAATTCAGTTCACGTATATTATGCCTTCTGCACTAATTTTCATTGCAGTTGCACTTAATATCCTTCATAAGGATATTGCATCAACATTAATATTTTTCTTTTTTCTTTCTGTATTCTTTTCACATCTCTTTGCTTCATCTCTGTCTCGAAGCCTTATAATATAAAGCTGCATTAAGCTACTAGAACCATGTTGTATATTTGTAGTTTCTGCATCGACAACGGTATTGTGCACCAAATCTCTGATGGAGCACGCGTTCGTTCAATGCTCTGAGCTCTGAGAATGGCGCCCAACGAAAAGAAACGAAAAGAATCGACGACCGACGACGACAACAACAACTACAAGAAGTATAGGTATAACGATATGGTGGGTTGAGTGTCCTGGTTTAACCAGTGCCAGCAATCATCTCCACCATAGTTTTTCGTGCAACAACCTCGTGACAGATTTTTATTCCAATTTCAATGATGCTGATGAGGCTGATGATGAGAATAATGTTATGTTGGAATCAAACCAAAGTGTGCTCCAGATCTGCACACTCAACAAACATGGAGTTCAGCATCAGGCCTCCTTCATGTTCCGACGCCGCAAAAAGGATAAAATCCATCATCGTTGTCTTTGTAGATGATGATGATGCTATACCTACTCTCTGTTTTGCTCTGTTCCTGATGCAGCTTCACTATCAATTTAAGTGGATGAGGCATAAATTATGCCACATTGCACAGGACGACCATCAGACCACTACCAAAAAGGATTTATTTGTACGGAAATATATAGCAAACTGCAACTGCAACAGCAGCACTCTGTTTCACTGCCCAGATGCATCAACCCCCTTTTTATTCGAATTGGAGTTGAAAGACTTAGGGTCCTCTTTGCTTTCGATTCGAGTGCAGTCTCTACACACATAGCGGGAACCATGATGATGATGACAATGTCTGGCCGGGACTGCATGATGGGATTCGGGCTTGTGCTTTGGTTGGACTCGTCGCCACTGCTGGCTGCCTCTGCCGCGCCTCGGTCCAGACACTCGAATTGAAATTGAAATGAAAATATAGGGCACTTGGTGACAACTTTATAACACTGCTTCCCGACAAGACGTGAAAAACGAACGAAAACACACAACACACCAGAATGCAAACAAGGGTGTTGTATCACTTTGAGATCTTTAGAGAAATACAAAAAAAAAGACACTATCAACGGGATTGAGAACTACTGTGGGAACATTATGGGACATTGCACAGCAAGGATGCTGGGTGTTAAAAGGGATATGAAGAGTATATTTATTACCTTAAGCGGATTAGCACTATTGATCTTGGTGTGAATCATTATTGTTTTCGTATTTTATGGTTGCCTTTGATTAGTTTGTTGCTTCTGCATATGGTGTGTTTGTGTTTTTTTACAGAATGTGTTGCGAGTCAAAGTGTTGCATATGGTGTAGCAGAGAAAGTACCTGCTAGAGAAACAACTCAATCAGCAGGGTGCCGGTATATACTGGAAGTTAATTGAGGATGTGACTTGATTTACGGCTAGCTGTGGTGATATGTGGAATATCAAAGTGGGATAATGAAGCACTGGGCATATATATTTGTAGTTTAGTTCAGGCAGGACGTCGTACTCGTATCTAATGGAAAACGAGAAAAGCAATAATGTGTTGGGAAAGGACAGATAAAGTGGCTTGACAATTGATTGGTTGTTTAGTGATGCCTTGTGTATAGAGTGAGATTCATTCGGGAATTGGAATCGTAATGGAAATGAAATGGTCAACAGAAAATAAGCATCGATTTTGGACTAATAACAAGGAAGCTGAGCCTTAGATCCCCCTTCACGTTATAAATAAGTTATGGAATGCGAGGAGAGTCCTGCATAATTGGTTTTCATTTTGGATTCGGAAAAAAATTTTCACTTTTTGACTTTTTGTAAAAAGTGCTCGGTGTAGTTAATCCTTTAATAGCCCTATTCTGGCAAACCTCACAAATTACAAGAACCTCACAAGATGAGCTGAATTTGATTTTTTGAGGTTTTCGTAGCACAAAAACTTTCGAATTTGTGATCAGCTCTATGGGAGGCCATACAACTCACAAGTTGGAAGAAATTTGTGAGACATAAATCCTTTTGCCAGAATAGGGGGGTCAGTGCCGGATTAGCCTCAAGGCAAACTAGGCAGCTGCCTAGGGGCCCCACTTCAGCTAGGGGCCCCTCTCGCCCCGACTACGAACAAACAAAATTTCTTGGAGTTGTACCTTCAATCTAGTACTATAATTACCACATGATCTTCTACTCGAGGAGATAGGAATTTGTAGTTGTGTACCTACTAGATTTCTACTCACGAGTAAACTATCACAACTATCAATATAACAGGGCTATTGTACCTATACATGTGTTTATAATGAATTAAGACTCCCATCACATCCTGAAGGGCCCACCCCAGCGATGCCAGATTGAGGGATTTTTTCCTATTTTTTTTTTTGGTATTTTTGATTAGGGAAAAACGGAAAATCAACCCAGAAAATGGGAAAACAGTCAGCTCAAAATATATCACGTTTAAATAATAAAAGTTCTTTTTTCAACATTAAAAATCAAAATTCATCATATTTATATAACAATTAAAAAAAAAAACTACTTCTTCCCATGTGCTTCAACCTTGATATTTAAACTGTAAATCTCTTCTTAAAAAAAAAAACATTATTATTACCTACTGGTCTATTCGAATATTATTCTATTATTCCAACGACATCGAACCAGAGTTTAGTAACGAGATGGTGCCATTAAAGCTCTTCATGTTGCACTCAGATGATATGTCAGAAAAATCTGAGATTGTGCATGCAGAGAAGTTACTCAAAATAATATTAGATAAAATTATCCAATAAACGTTCCAAATTTGTTCTGCTTCTACACGAAGATTTTGGAAAAGAAATTGGTATCGTTTCTATTGAAAGGCTCTATTGTTGTTTATTTTAACAAAAAATGACAAAGGTAAGATTTATTAACAATAAAATTATCTAAAAAATGATATAAAAACCAATTCCGTGAGTTGATTAAATAAAATTTAAAAGTTGGTAAAAGTGCGGGTTTGTCTCGCAAGGTAGGGCAAAATGGAATTTTTTCATATATCTGACGAAGTTTGTTGGGGTAGTATGAAAATTATAAAATTTTATTTAATCAACTTACGTAATTGGTTTGTATATAATTTTTTAAGATAATTTTATAGTTAATAAATCTTACATTTGTCATTTTTTGTTTATTTGAACAACAATGGAGCTATTCAATAAAAACGATACCAATCTCTTTTCCAAGATGGAAGCTGCTCCCGACCTCCTATCAGCCAACCAAATTAATTTTTATGATAAGGACAGCCAGCGAAACACATTCCATGAAAAAAATTTTAAAAATTGTGATTTCATGCCCATATTTTGAGATTCAGACACGTTTTGGACGCGTTTCAGACGCGTTTTGAACGCGTTTCAGACGCATTTTGGACGCGTTTTTTACAAAGTTTTTGAATATGAGCATAGATCAAGCATCGTTTCCTGAACTTCTAAAGACTTCAATTGTACGGCCAATACACAAAAACGGAAGCAAAAGTGACATAATAAAATAACCGGCCCAGTTCCATCTTATCAGCGGTCGACAAAGTTTTAGAAGAGGTAATGGCGAATAGGCTTTATGGATATGTTGAAAAATACCAGATTCTTGAAAAAAATCAGTTTGGTTTCCAAAAAAATAAGAGCATAAATCGGTTGCTTGGAGATTTCTCTAATACACTATACTCCAGCCTTCACAAGAGCCATAATTCAATAGTTATTCTATTCATCGACTTCAAAAAGGTCTTTGACACGCTGAGTCATGTGCAAATAATAAAACAACTGGATAAAATAGGCGTGAGAGGCAATATTTTATCATGGTTCTCGAACTACCTTCAGAATAGAAGCTTTGAGGTGAAAATTGGAAAAGAGGTTAGTGAAAGACAAAAACAAACATATGGTGGCCCACAAGGATCAAAACTGGGCGTTTCAGACGCGTTTCAGATGCGTTTTGGACGCGTTTCAGACGCGTTTTGGACGCATTTCAGACGCGTTTCGGATGCGTTTTGGGCGCGTCTGGGCTCGTTTTAGAAGCGTCTGAGCGCGTTTTGGACTCGTTTCAGATGCTTTTTGGACGCGTCTGGACGCGTTTCAGGACTCGTTTTGGACGCGTTTTAGACGCGTTTCAGATGCGTTTTGGGCGCGTTTAAGACGCGTTTTGGACGAGTTTCAGACGCGTTTCGAACGCGTTTTGGGCTTGTTTTGGATGCGTTTCAGACGCGTTTTGCACGCATTTCAGACGAGTTTTGAACGCGTTTCAGACGAGTTTTGGATGCGTTTCGGACGCGTTTCAGACGTGTTTTGTACGCGTTTCCGACGCGTTTTGGACGCGTTTTGGATGAGTTTTGGACGCGTTTCAGACGCGTTTCGGACGCGTTTCAAATGCTTGTGGACGCGTTTTGAACGCGTTTCAGACGAGTTTTGGATGCGTTTCGGACGCGTTTCAGACGTGTTTTGTACGCGTTTCCGACGCGTTTTGGATGCGTTTTGGACGCGTTTCAGACGCATTTTGAACGCGTTTCCGACGCATTTCAGATGCGGTTTGGACGCGTTTCAGACGCGTTTTGGACACGTTTTGGACGCGTTTCTAGAGATGGGTAGTTCCGGAGCCAAATAGTTCCATGGACATGGAACTACATTAATAGTTCCAGTTCCATGTCTTGCATCAGGAAAAAATATTCAAATTCATACTATTTCTTTTTTTGATGCATTTTCCTGAAAAAAAAACTCAAATTCTAGATAGTTCCGAGGAACTTGTTCCAGGAACTAGTAAGTAGATTAAGTTTGAGTCAACTGACATAAGTTTTTCTGGCCGCTTTAAAAGATTATATCCGATTAGTCTCTAGTAAGTTACCTGCACAAATTTCTAACCTAACTTAAAAATAGCTTATGATATTGAAAAAGCATCGGAAAAGGGCCCAAGAATTATTTTGCCTAGAGGCCCATGACATGGTTAATCCGGCACTGAGGGGGGTAAAGTTAATTTCATATAAACGAACTTCAGGTATGGAGTTACTTGTTGTAAATAAATAAAATAAACAGTTCACCTAGCGAAAAAGGTTGATGGTCTCTCTTTTTTATTTGGATAAAAAAAAAAAAAAAAACATGATTTTGGAAACGAAAACATTAAAACATCACAATTTTCAATTAAACTTTCATTTTACTATGTTTATATTTTGTTTTCCAACAGCTTGTTACTGTACTTTATTTTATTGAAGTTGGTACTATCGAAAATCAAGAGAACATTACTGGTTTTACGATACATTTATGAAAAAAAAAGAAAATACGTGGGACATAAGTCCCACGGAACTAATCAGCCCTATTCTGCTAACCATCGGGGGGAATAACCTCTAAATATTCACCAATTGCCATTCTGCTTTTCATCACGGGGAATCCAAACTCACGTCGGTAATATCGGTAATGTTGTTCGGTATTCCACTATTCACGTGAATGAACTTGCTCCATACATTTGCAATCCGCATACAAAATGTTGCGGATCTGTCACTTTTGGTTGTAAAAATTAATTCACCATCGTTAAAATTAAGCAAAATGCCACTTTTCATAAATTTTTAAATACTTCTTAATATGTAATCGTTTGTTTTTATTTTTTCAATGCAAATAAACACAATTTCTTTCTTTCAATTTACTTCGTCGTAATTTTTTTTTAAGTTGACGTTCACGTTGACGTTGACGTCAAATAGAGGAATGATAATGCAGTTTTCCCGATGGATAGCAGAATGGTAAGGTAGAGTAAAAGTGAATCGAATGTGTGAATCGGATCTGAGAATCACGTGAATAGCAGAATAGGGCTGAATGTTTCAGTAGGGTAAGACATAATTCCCGAATTCGATTCGGGACTTATGACCCATTAAAGTGGGAAATAAATCCCGAAAAAAAAATTCGGGACTTATGTTCCGGGGACTTATGTCCCTGCGCCGCAAAATTCCTATAAAACTCCAAAGAGTCAAATAGGCGACATTTTTTGACTCCTATTGCATCTTAAAGATGTACACTCTAATAATCTGATAAATATTCTTATCAAGATCCGATAATAGCTGCGTTCCTTTGGAAATATTTATCTACTTTTTAGTACTTAAAACTACATTGATCTACTTTGCTATACTGAAAAAGTAGTTCAAAGCAGCTTTAAGTACTAAAAAGTAGATAAATATTTCCAAAGGAACGCAGCTAATATGGTTCGTTCCTATAAGCTTACCAGAAAATAAATAATTCATGTTTGCCTCAAAAGACCTAAAAAGGAATCCGTTTACACTCAAATACCAATCATATACGATAATCCAGAGAGTACTTATTTCTTAATACTATCAGTTCAAAAGAGAATAGCGATGTTTCGATAAAATTGCTTACATTCAAATGTCCAAAAACTTCAGGAGAGAAAAACTAATGCAAAGGCAATAAATAAGGCCAAATTCAAATTTGATTCTTAAGAGTCTTATACAAGTTTTTCAGGTGTAAAATTACTCATGATGAGAAGCTTCTCAGGATTTAATAGTAGTGAAATTGTTAGTTGGGATATAAAATCAGCATTTTCTAAATTAGCTCCTGTAGATAGCCATACTTTTCCTCTTGTCATTTGACGTTAATTTATCCTTAATGTAAAATTAATTTATAACAAGTGTCATGTATTTCAACAAATACAAGGAGGCCAGCAAAATCAGAAATAATTTTAAAAGCTGCTGCTACTTCTGAAAAAAAAAATCAAACTCATGATACGGTCTATAATTCACAACATTTTAATTTGGTTGAATTTGCAGTTCTCTAGTGTGCATTTCTAATTTTCCTCATCTTGACACAGAGTACCTACATTCTTCAAAATCCAACTGTCATTTTTAAGACAACAACAAAAAAAGTCCATTTCATCAAAACTGTTATACACGAAAAAATAAATTCTTCTTTTTACATGGCAATGCTTCAAACTGCACTATCCCCTTTTTTGTCTTTTTTTTGTTCATTTTCTCTTCATTTCCAGCAGATGGCATAGTATCCCATTTAAAAGAAAAATTTCCCAATTAGACAGACGACCAACGACGAGAGTTGAAATTCCGGTCCGGGTTTTGTTTATTTACAATTTGACAGTTCTAAGAAAATCTTCACACAGCCTACATGGGGATACGGAATAACGGAAAATCGCTGAAGAAAATTCTCCGCGGACATTTAATGAAAAATTATTTTTTTTTTGGCAACGAATCCGTACGTAATTCGTAGAAATTAAAAAAAGAATAGCAAAAAATTAAAAAAAAAAATTGTTGTCATAAATATTTTCTCTCTAATTTTAATTTTAACTGGAATTATAACAAAAAAAAAAATAATTCAAATTAAAATTTTGTTTATTTTTCTATATTAAAAAAAAAAATAATACATCCATCAAGTACTTATTCAATTACACTGCATTGCAGTATAATAATAATTATAAATTTCTTTAAATAAAATATTTAAAAAAGCAATTAAGTGTACGTTAATTGTTTATCTATTGTTATACTTGGTGGAATGGTGTTGTGTTTGTCGTGCGTGTGAGTGTGTGTTGTATGTGTTTGTTTTGGGTAATATAACGGGGTTTTTTGTGTCCACTTAAATGAGATTCAAATAAAATTAAAAATAAATTACAAGCCCCATTTCCGGTGGACATCCATATAATATTACTACCGTTACTGTTATAATCCTCCATATACTCTCGATTGGTCGGTGTTGTGTCGTGTGTTGTGTATTGGTGTCGGTGTTTTGTCACTGCATTATTACTTTTGTTTATTATTTGTTTATAATTAAATTAAATTAACGATCACACACAATTCGTTTGCAATTTAACACGGTAATTGAACACGTGTTGTGTTTGTGTGTGTGTGTTATAAATCTGTCTTGTTTGGTCTGTCGATTATAACTGTGTTTTTGTGTGTTCAGTGAAATAAAAAAAATATAAAAAAAATGACACTACTTCTCCGTTCAGGCGTTTCCATTGGAATAATATTGGCACTTCTTAGCGCCGTCAACAGTCATCTGAATGTGTATTTGAATTTGCACGAGATGATGCGTTTAATAGGTAAGTGTTGAAAAGGGACGGGGTGTTGTATTCATTAGTTTTTAGGGATATTCAAAAAAACGTTGGTAAATGTGTCAAAATTAGACCTGTTTGTTTACTATATTTACCATTTTACCAAGAGTTTATATCCTTTTATAATATGGGCGGGAGATTTTAAAATGCAACGATGCAAGGAAGCATGTAACTAGCATAATATCCGTTTCATTTTTAAAGATGAATTAGGAAAAAAAATAAACTAGAACGGAAGTACAGGACGGGGGAGAGGAGGAAAGATATAGCTTCCTGATAAATTGCAAAAATAATCAGAGCGAAAGCCTTAAGTAGGTGTGATAGGTGGCGCTGGGGTGTCATACTAACGTCGTCGTGTCGGTGGTTTTTATGTTCACTAAAAAACTTTCTCTAACTTTCCCACAGGCAAATCCGGACTGAGCTGCTGGGTAAAACGGATGCCTGATGGTTAATTTTTAATTAGAATCTCTGGATGGGGATAAGTAGTTGTTGGAAGAGGTTGGTGTTGATGGTGTTGTGGGGGTTATCTGTATGTTAGGTATGTTGTCGGAGTCGGTTACTAAAGTAGAACCAGGACGAGGACGAGACTAGAGATGGAGATATGGTATCGTATACAAAAAATGGATTATAAGATGAAAATTCTGAAGTAATTGCGGCGTTCATTGGTGTTATACTGGGTGTTGAGTTATTTTTTAAGTGGTGCAAGGATATATGAAACAAGGTGTGATGAAAGATGGTAGGTAGCTCTTATTAGAGTACTGTGACTTAAGGTAATTATATTTCTATGATGTGGTTTTATATTTGAAAAAGCAAAACTTTATGCGAATAGAAAAGATATATAGAATAGTAAGTGTTGGAGTGTGAATGGTGTTTTTTTTTTATCAAACCAATAACTAAATTGGCTTTACTCTTTGAAATGCTTTAGAGAAAATTGAAGTGTTAAATTTTTTAAGCCTGGAGGATTGTTCAATTTATGAAAAATGACATTTCTTGTTTGAATGGAAATTGATGTGATATATTTTTTTAAGTAGAAACTTTTTAATTGGATTTGATACATACTTTTTTTTTTGTTTTGGTCTTTTGAAGGGCCCAACCCATAGAATCCGTTGCGTCCGTTGCGTCGAAGTTTTTGACTGACAGCTCGATAAAATACACACGTTCTTATGGGAAGTCCGTCTCCGTCCGATCCGTCGCTTATGGGTCGCTTCCCATAAGAACGTGTGTATTTTATTTATGTTTAAATTTCTCAGCACCGAGCTAATCCAAATTCTTGTGGTCATACAATGCTAGCAAGAGACGACGTCAACTAGGTGAATATGTCCCGTGTTTAAAGAAGTCAAAGAGGTTATTATTTAAATCGGGGACTATTTTTCGGGGCTAGGTCTACACCCTGCTTAAAAGGATGGGACCTACAAGGCGTGTAGGTACCTACTTACCTTTGTCGCAGCTAGGGTAGTGCCCCGGGGGGGCCCGCGACGGATGGTAGGGCTCCCGGGAGGTTATAAAGGGAAGATAATGTTATTAGAAATAAAAAATATACATACGTGGAAAACAGATCTATTGATATAGAATAGTGAGTATAGAATGTTCACTCAGTTTCTTTAAAAGTCTAATGCCTATTTTTCACGAGTCGATTTTAGTCGATTTAAGTCGACTAGAATTTTTCTATGAGGATTGTCACTTTAACCTGGGGCTAACGTTCAAAAACCTTCGCTTGCCGCACGGCAAAAATCGTCTTGTGAAAAGTTAGCATGAGACTCATTAGATATTTGCAGCTGGAAGTTAAAAAATTTCACAATCGTTAAACAGAAAGTTATTACGCTTTTTGGTAAAATTTTTAACTTTGTTTGTAACCAAATTTTCAATGTTGTTTTTTTTTTATTTAAAGCCTTTCCGAACATTTGAACCTTGAAAAAAAGAATCCATACATTTTCTTTAAAAAAAAAGAACAAGGGCCACCAGCTTTCGTCCTGCCCCAGGGCCTCAGAATCTGAATGTACGTCTTTGCTTCTCCATCGCGGTGTTTAGCTCGTTAATGTTTTTGCTTTATTTCCCTAATCATTTTGGATAACCGTGGGCAGATGTAAAAATAAAAATCTTCAAAAAAACTCTGAGGATCGAAAAACACGGGCTTATCAGATATGAAACTGAAGAAAAACTCTCTCCAAAATAAAATATTACATTGAGAAGTGAGATGGGCCTATTCAATTTCTTTTTATGTAATAGTTTACCCAGATTTCAAAACTATTTGAATCTTTGCGACTTTCTATTCGTTTGGAAAATATTCTAACCTATGTAAGTGTGGTATTTATTTTAAAAAAGGGATTTATTAAGCTTGTTTGTGGGATCATTATTTTTAGCTTTTTGAACAATATGCACGAAGTTATCTACAGCTTCCTTAAGTTTGAGAGGCATTTAAATCTTTTTAATGCCTTCCCAGTTACATACATTTAAAATAAAGGTAGTCCAAAACTAACTAAATTTTACCTTTTTATCGCATTTTATAATCTTGGTTTCAACTAAAAAAATAAAAAAAAGTAGATACTAATTTTTGAAAAGGTACATTTCTGTCGTTTCGTTGGTTTTAGTTTTTTTTTTAAACTTTTTAACTCCTATAATTTGATAGAAAATTTAGCAAACCGTGCTTAATGAGATGACCCAATTAGCGCAGAATGTGCCATTTTGATACCAAAACTCATGAAACCTGTGAGTGATAAATGGATTTATTTGAAATAAATTTTAAATTGGTTTTAAAAAGGGGAAAAACAAGTGTTAAGCAGTCCTAAATCCACTTTGTTGCATTGAGGAACGAGATCAAGTCTTTGATCTTTGATTCTGAGATGTTATCTATGACATTAAAGAATTCACTCCCCATAGAGAGTGTTCTATTCCTAGCGAGGGCAGGACATTGGCATAAAAAATGGAAGACCGTTTCTTTTTCTTGCTGGTCCAAGCACGGTTGCCACTGGTGAAAAAAAAAAAATTCCTACCGAAATTCCCCAAAAATCCTACCAAATTATACAAAAACCTACCAAATCTCGAATTTTTGTCATCTGATAAAATGATTCAAAATTCGAAAACGGTAACTACATTTAAAGTATGTACATTACTACTACAAAGGCCACTTTTTGCTAGAATTGCAGATAATAAAAATGAAGCAAAATGAAGAAAAAAAGGTTAATTTTAGTTTTTGATAAAAAAAACATTACGAAGATTTTCAGAAAATTTCGTTGCTTTTATCATTTCAAAACTAATAATTCTTATTTCAAAGTTCGGAAGTTTTTTTTTTAAAGCGGAGTGAGTTTTGGTACCACAAAGTTCATCAGTTAGATGCAAAATTTTGGTCAATTTCTGACGTATTCTGCATGAACTTTTAATTGAAGTTTTGAAGCTATATTATTTTTTCTTACTAAGTATTGAAATTGCAACTTTTAAAAATCTATAAGAAAGAAATTAAATAAATCTAAATGACTGACTTGAGAATAAACCGTTTAATAGTCATTCTAAAAACTATAAAATAGTATATATTTTAAGGTAACTTAAAAAACCTACCAAATCGAGTTTAAATCTACCAAAGCCGAAAAAACCTACCAAATTTGGTAGGATTCTAACAAAACTGCAACCATGGGTCCAAGCAGCTGCGAAACACATCTGATGGTACTAAATGTGTTGTGTCACAGCAATATCAAACTGTAATATTAATATTTTCAAAATACTAATTTTTGGAAAATGAATTCATGAATTTTTCCGAAATTTTTTAATCTATTAATTCTATTGATTAATATTTTCTTTAAATGGCATACGATTTTTTTTTTGTTAAATTTTATAAAATTTTTGTGTTTATAAAATAGTTTTTTTTTAAACGATTGAATTTTAATTTTTTTTTTTTTAATATTAAGCTTCAGAAAAAACCATTAAGTCTCATTCCATTAAGTCGTTTTTCCTTAACCAAAATTCCGATCCATGAATTATCCTTTTTTTCCTTACTATACTTATGTGTATTATTGACCAAATCCTATTGTTTTATGTCAAAAATATCGAACTTTATCCTAATCCTGCACAAAACAAATAAATAAAAATATAAGACCACCCAAATAAATAAAAAACAAAAAAAAAAAAAACACTGACATTTTTTTCCTCAGGCATTAAAGCATATATAATCCAGTTCAAACGGCCATAACGAGCCAATGGGATTCAATTTAACTCCACAGGAGTGCTATTTAGATATACTAAACCAATGAAGATTTAATGCATTTTATGTCTTATTCTCAATCATTTTGTCCTTAAGCCTCCCAAAAAAATAAAAATATACTTTCTTTCTAGAAAGACCCATATACAACACTAATACTCTTGATTTTGATTTATTTGCAATTTATTCAAATTGGAAAAAAAAAATAAATATACTTTCCAGCTTGCTCCAATATTGCTTTAGTAATTATTCAAAACGACAATTATATCGGTTCTTTTTTTTTTTATTATTTTACTGCTTGCATTTCAATATCGATAACACAATGAGTTATCGATAATGATTTTTATGTGAACCAGCTATATAGAGTCTCCTGTTACACATTTACTTGAGAATAATAAACCTCAAATCATTTTCTATTTCATTTCATAATTTCTTATCGTGCATTTGAAATCATTTTTCCCTATTTTCCAGATTTTTTTTTATTTATTATTTTTATGACCACAGCACAGCACTATGCTCTTCCCTCAAGGAATCTCAAATTTCAACGATTTTATATACCCTCCCAACGAACGCACGCACAGACAATAAATTATTACATTTTCCATTTTTCTCTCAAAAACGATCAATATACATAATGTATCTATAGAAAAATTTTTGAAACTCAAGGACTTTTCATTGAAGGCCATCATAGTATAGTTGCCATTGCTATATTATACAAAAAAAAAAACAAAAAAAAGGATAGAACAAGGATGAGAGAAGGACGAACAAACATGAAATATAAATTTTAAAAATTTCTTTCTCTTCTTGAATTCTGATTCTCATTCATGAAATTTATAGTATATTAAACCAAATAGTAGATAAGTTGTTGTAAATCTCAAGGACATTTCCCTTGACACGTCCTTTAAATTTATGTATAACATAAAATTCCCATTGATTTTACATAAATGATGAAAATTTGAAATTCAAAACAAAGCATTTTTTAAATTGTCTTTGGTTTTTTTTTTGTATTTGTCCTGATATCATACTCAAAAGGACCTTATGATGTAGATATTACAATTGTCTCTATGAAAATATTTACATTATCCAAGGATCCATGTGATTAATAAAATAGTAAAATTGTATTTGCTTATAATCATTTGGCCTAGGTAAATAAATGATTGTGCGTATATATGTATATAAGGCTAAGAAAAGATAAGGTCCTTTTTTATCATTTTTTTTTCTGAAGTCATACCTAAATCAATCCAAAGTGTAAATAAAATAAAATTGAGAAAAAAAAACGAATTATTAGAAATACTGACTGAATACCTATTCCTTGTGTCTATTTTTATTTAAATAATTTAAAAATTCATACGAACAAGCGAAGGCAAAGGAACTCCTTTATCCTTTAGACAAAACACTTTGTGACTACTTACATGGCCGGAATTAGTAGGATGTGGTGTTCGTAGGGCCCCTTTTTGGTGTTTCTTATTGCAGGATGATGGTGACGTTTAATTTTGAAAGTAATGTTGTGTGAATTACGTTTAAATTTGGGTTAAAACTCCTAAAACGATTAAAATTTAACTTTTTATGAAATGGGATCAAATTTAGCCATTTGCTGTGTTAATTGCATTCAAAATGATTCTTTTGACCAACTTTTCTGCGATAATTTTAAAAATTTGCCTCATGATTTAAGAAAATTTCTCTTTTTCAGGTAAAATAATTTCTCGTACAAAACCAATCAAGCAGAGTACCTAAATATACAAATTTTTAAGAATTACAGAGAAACTCCTTTTTTCTCGATTTCATTATTTGATTTTTTGATACAACTGTAGAAAATCTTCAAACGAAAATTTCCCTTTTGGATAGTTGGTTTATTCAGAATGGTAACACTGAACACTAGTTTTTTTTACAAAACCATCAATAAATATAGGCCGTGTGCGAATTGCGTTAAAATTTGACGTTTGGGTAAATTTTGACACTAGCGTGGTGAATAAAATGGGTTATAATTAAGTGTTCGAAGACTGAATTAAAAAAATTTCTTTTTGATCGTAATGAAGTGGGAATTTATTGATAAAAATAAAATAAAGTATGTGAAATTGAGAATTTCTTACATTTTCTTTCTAGAATAATTAACTTTATATATTTTCAGCTGGGTTTTGTTAATAAAAATAAAACCATTTTTGAGAGTAATTTTGTTTTATCTTGAGGGAATTTTAATCAAAGTAGTGCCAAGAAAAAAGTCCCATTTAACTAATTTTAACCCAATTCGTACAGCAAAAAAATAAATTTGATCACTTTTTTAACCAAACGTCAAAATTTAATCGTTGTAGAAAATTTAACCAACATTTTGACGCAATTCGCATACGGCCTTAAACCCATTTTATTCACCACGCTAGTGTCAAAATGTAACCAAACGTCAATTTTTTACCAACATTTTAACTAACGCAATTCACACATGGCCTTAGTATTTAATAATTTGGTCTCGGGATGTCTTTGTTAAGTGGTCACCTTTCCCTACAAAAAAAACCTGTTAATGTATATAAAAAAAAAATATAATTCATAAAGCAAAAAATGTTTGGATGCAAGTTACTAAGCAACCAGACCTCCAAGAAAATTTTGGCTTTCAGCTATGAATTGAACTTAGGGAGACCTTTCTTTTGATGTATCACTCGATAGATTTGGAGACAAATTTTGAAAACGTATTTTTTTGAGCAAGAGGTTAACCTTGATTTTTTTTCGAAAATCTGAAGAAAAAAATTCGTAATTTATTTACCTTAATGCAAAAGCCTAGTCACTGTCAACTCATTTATGCAAACCAAACTATGTAAATAATATTTAGTCAAGTTTCACGTCTCTAATTGGTTAGCTGTCAAAAAAAAATCCTTCCAATTTAGGCAATTTTATTGAAAAGCTGATTGGAAAGTCAAGCAAAAAAAATCTCCCTAACTCTATCGAAATTTCCGTTCAGAAAAAAACGTTGACTAAATACATATTTAGTCCCTAATTTTTCATGAACGTGTCCATTCTCCCAAGCCCTGATGGTATTCTGCCTATCATCATGCTACATTATCAGCAAGAGATAGAAGTTCCTTGTCTTGAAATAATCTCTAAAGGCTGCCGTCTTCTTAATCAAAATGGTTAAAAGGGGACATGAATTCGCAAAAAGTTTTTCGCCGATCAGCTTAACATTTTTTTACTTAAAATCTTGGAGCTACTTGGTGAGATGGCAGTTTCCCAATATGAGGGGCAAATTTACAGAAACAGTCATCAAGTCGTGAAGTGAATCCATACATTTTTTTTGGTCACCCGTGAACGTTCCTGTGAAATTTCGTGATGAAAAAAAATGGAGAGTTTTGCTTCACGACGTGAAGTAGTTCACGTGGAAAATGTACGTGAATTTACTCTACGTATATATTTTTCGAAAAAATTAATTTGAAAATTGAAAACAAACAAAAATTGTATGAATTCATTTCACGACTTGCTTTAGAAGTATGTAGGCACTAGGTTTTAAGGAGAAACGAATTCAAGCAAGAAAATACAAACTGTCTGAAGTGTGTCCACAGAAATACACGACTGTCTAAACTTCTTTCGATTTTGATGAGTTGATCCCGTTACTCCATTTGTTGTAAAGATTAGAATAGTTAACAAGTTTGGGCTGACTTTTTAAACAGATTTGCTTAGGGATTTGGCGTAGAGCAATAGGTTGATCGGAGCCAAAGATTCTAAATAGAAATGGTCCAAGTTAAGTGCCTTGAAGAACTCCAGCTTTGATACATTTCACTATTGATTTGTAGCTTCTCAATTGCAGAAAGAAGTTTATGGGTAAGAGTCACCAGTGTTTGATGAATGATTGATTCGTGTAGGTGCAGATCTAGTTCCAGATCCGTTCGCTGGCTAGCATCTTTTTGACAGTGTTCTCTGGAGTGATGAGGCCAATGTTTCTCTCCAGTTCTTCTTTTTCGTTTCCCTATCTTCTGCAGGGGATGAAGATATGTTGCGCGTCTTCTCCTTGAGAGTCCCCATACTGGCAGACTCGTTTTGCCGATCCTGTGGAGAAGCGCGTTGTAGTATCCGGTTCCGATGAATAAATGGGTGACTTAATAGTTAACTTCACCTTGTTTCCTGCCTCACCGTCCATCGTCCCTTGATTTCCGAGGTCCAACGGTTTTGGAACTTTTGTTTCGTCAGCTACTTAACTTTCGACTGTCGCTCTTTTTCCATGCGGAGGATATCGTCGTAGGAGATGTTCCAGAGGTTTAGTCCTAAAATTGATCCCTGCTCTCTTCTGTGGTCTTGTTAAGCAACTCTCGATCTTTGAGATAAGGGAATCAAATTAAAATACAAACGTGTTTTTAAAAGCTTACAAATTAAGCCGTGAATCTTGTATGCGTGGTTTTATTAAACCAACCTTGAATCCTGGGAGCCCCTTAATATTTACAACCAAGGCCCAGTTGATTTAAGATACTCAAATGGATGATCCAATACCGTATTTCTATGTGTATATGTATCATCCTTTGATCCAGTGAATCCATATGTATGACAAGGATTACCGACACAGCGCTAATAATTTTCAACTACCTCACAAATTTCACACAACTTATCCTTTTTTTTTTTTTTTTGACTACGGAAATCCTTAATCCTGTGATAGTAACCTTACAGGATTTACGATACTGCACGAAGGACTATGATTACACATCCATAATCCGGCTAAAAAAATACATATATTTCTACGAGTATATCTATGCTGGATTGTTGTAGGTGTAAGGAGTATAAGGAGGTGTTGTATAAACGCTAAAGGATACGGAACAAAAATTCAACCACCCACTGTTCTCTCTGTCGTTTCTATATACCTGTTGAATATTTTTCAATTATTTACACTTCTTTTTCAGAAAATAAAAAAAAAAAAAAAATAAAAAAAAAAAGGAAAGAAATATCCCGTAAACCGCTTTTCAGGCGAAAAAAAAGGACTAGGAGAGATTTTGAAGGTGTATAGCGCCAGACTACAGCGGTTTGGGGGGGATGGAGTAGAACTCTGAAATCGGAATTATGGGATATGAATCCGATTGATAGAGAGAGAGTTTAGGGCGGATTTTTGGGTCATCATTCAAGTGAGAGAGAGTTTCAGAATTCAGATGATGTATAAAGACCACCAGGAGCTCCAGGCAAATGGGGGATATATAGAGAAAAGGACACACAATTTTTCGATTTGAATTATTACAATAATACAGATGGTTCAGTGATTTGACGTTAATATTTTTTTTTTCACTTTTGAAATAAAGCAATCAAATGTAATAGTTTATGGGAAAGGATCATAATGGGTATAAGGATTTGAAGGGTGCATTAATAGTATAGTAGAAGGAGGAGGATGAGGAGTTTGATTCGTCAAGCGAAAAAATGTATGTAGAGGTAGATGCGGTTAAATTTAGTGGTTAGTTAGGGTTAAATAGAATATTGTGGCCTTTTGTTTTGATGGATATATATATATAGTATATTTTTGGGGTAAAAATTGGAAGGGTATTTTTTTTTGCTTTTGTTTGTTTGTGGTTCACATAGATACAGTAGTTATATATGTATAATCCTTGTAATTGTACTCCTGTCAACAGTGAGTAATTTATTGGATTTTATTTTATTGTTGTTCATTGTTAGCTCAGAGTTGGGTGTACCTACTCCTTTGGGGGTGGACATAAGTGTGTTCTAAGAATATTGTGATAATAGTGTAATTGTAGATCTACTATGGGCTTAACATTCGGCAGGAATTTCTGTAAGATTAGGAGAAATATAAAAATCATTTTTTCATCGATTCACCTCCAGAGAAACCGCCTCAGACGTTCTAAATATACCTAAGAGCTTTGGTCAGAAAGTGGTGAAAATGGTTGGGTCATGTGTTTCAGTTACAAACCTAGTTAGAAACTTAGAACTGAAGCCTGCAAATATAGGAGAAAGGGATCATGTTAGTGGAATCGCAAGCGATTTTTGGGTTCTCGAAGAATCAGTCCTACAATATCATTCCCGCCCGAAGTCAGATTGCACTTGATTGAACGTTGGCCCTGAAAGTCAACAGATTCGTCATCCAGACCATGGTTAAAGGGACTTCTTGCGTTTCGAAACTTAAGTCCAATAAATCTGTTGGAGCTGAAGACTTTATTACCCAGTTATTTAAGGCAGCTGGCCGTTACTTAATTGGAAGTGTACAGCAACTCATCTTGCGGATTTGGGAGGAAAAGTATTCCCGCAGAGTGCAGCCTTAGTATTGTCTGCCCGATCCTTAAAAAAAGATACCTTCTGAACTGCACCAACTACACAATCATCAATCTCCACAAAATTGCTTATAAGAACCTTTCTGCCTCTCTGAAAATCTTCGTCAACAATCTTCTTTTCAGTGTGACTTAAGGTCAACTAAATTAATCCTATACAATTATCTTATCAAAGTCCTAATATTCTTTAGCGAACGCAAAATCGTAATCGCAAAAGCGCAGTGACAATACTACTCCAGTTTTCGATTCCTAGGTTGCGCATGAAAGCTGAAAGGGAGCTCAATCAACTTAGTGTACGAAACCGGAAGTATAGCTGGCTAAGCATACAGCTGACTGGCGAAGTTTACTGTCCTAGATCCACAATGGTTTGTCGAGCCCCACCTCGATCACTGGTCACCCCAAGAAAATATTAACTACCTTAATTACCTACCAGAAGGATATTCGCACTGGTAAACTTATGTGACATTAATTCTTTAACTACCGGAATTTCAGGTGTACTGATGTTTCGACGATTTTTGTCAGTGGATATGTAATTAATTGTTTTGGCTTACAACAGATGTTAGCTGTGTTCGCCTTGGAAAGTGTTCTTTCCAAATACTCCATACAAAGCCTGAATGTTTTTTCGTATTCGGTAGGCTTCTTCCCTGTTATGACATTTTTGAATAGTTTTGTCACTTCCACGCAAGAGACTCCTGCTTAATAAAGCTTATCTAACGTTGGGCTTAACCATATGCAAAGTGTAATCAGGCAATGACCACAGTTTTAGCATAAAAAGTTGCTGTTGTTCCTGCAGCTCTTGCATACAGAGAAACTCTTTTAAGGGTTTCTGGGTACCAGACGCTTCAGGGAATGACCCTAAAAGGATCTGCGTTGGACAATCAAAGCTACCGCGATGCTCTCAAAAGGCTTCGCTCAATGTATTGTCTATGCCAGTCGCAGTCGACCCGGGGAACTCAAAATGCTCCAGGGTACTCATAAGCTGAGATAGCTCAATAGTTTGTTGGAACCTTTTTCCACTTTCCGTTTTTACTATTTTCAAGTCTTAAGTTAGCACACAATTCAGAAACAATAATCTTTTCTAAGCGATGTTTGCCAAACGGTGGGCCTTAATAACGTCAAGATGATGAAGGCTGGATTTGAACTATGAACAGCGTTACCGTCGAAAATTTTTGAAAGGTCGCTAAAAAAGTCGCTTTTAGAAAAAAAAGGTCGCTAACCTGAAAAATTGAAAAAAAGTCGCTTTTTTGTCGAAAAAGTCGCTATTTAAAAAAAAAAAGTCGCTAAATCGTTTTCATATGTTTTTACATAGAAAAATAAACATAAGTTGTCTTGAAACAAAGTTTTCATTAACAATAACGAAATTAGAAACTAAAAAAAAAACAGTCTTCATTTTAGGATCTTAATAGGCTATTGATTATGTAGTTTAGAAAGGAACTAAGACGTTCACGGGTTTTTATTGCAGGAATCGTTGAATGGGTTATAAATACGGTGACCATATTTCTGGAAGCCAAACCCGGGACACATACAAAATTCATTGGATCGTTTTGAAAATATTGATTTTTCCAAAAAAAATTCAATATTTTTTAAATAAATAATTTTTCTCCTTATTTTGATATCAAGAATGATTTTTTGGGAGCGTTTTCGTTGAAATCATTTAAGTCGTTTACGAAATCAGAAATCAAGAAAATGGTTTTATAATAATGTCTGTTAATAACTTCTAAAAAATCAATATTTTATCAAAATCGGGAGAGCTGGTGTAGCAACCAGACAAACAGAAACTAGAACTAAATAATTGACGAACATTTAAAAAAACTATAGCCTAGTCTAGAGGCGAAACGAAAATTTTCATACAAAACCAACACAACGAAATCATTAACAAAATTTTGCTTTTCGTTTCACAATACGGAGGAGCTTAGGCAACGAAATTCTTATCCATTTATTTGTCCTAGCAATTTTTCTTGCAGCAAAAGTTTTTTGACTTAGGAGACTCAGAAAAATTTTCGTTTTGCTTCAGCAGCGTACTAGGCTTAATGCTTTATCCGAAAAATTAGATAAATGTTAATTTCCAACCACTGTTTTCTTGTTCTTGTTTTCCGTACAAAGTTTTTAAAATATTGAATACAAAAATCAGAGCATGTGCAAATACGGGACAATCACGGGACAAATTACAAAATACGGGACACTTATACGTCCCGGGTTTCTTAAATAAAAACCCGGGACAAGCTGTAGAAATACGGGACAGTCCCGGGTAAACCGGGATGGATGGTCACCGTAGTTATAAAAGAAGATAAAATTGCGGAGTGCTATTAAATGAGAGGGTGGAAACTGAAGATAGGGGTGCAAAAGCCCCCTTTTTGGTTTTTTCAATATACCTCGTAAACCAAGCAAAATTTTGATATATTGCATATAAAATTTTTTATAAAGAATTAAATTTCCTATTGGAATAATGTTTTTTAAAAATTGAAAAAATGCAAAATTGAAAAAAATTCCATACCACAGTAGTCGAAACAATCATAAAAAAAATATCAAAAAAATCGAATTTTTGAGTTTTTTTGTTTTTTTAGTTATACATTTTTTTTGGGTTGAGATAGACATAAACATTGCTCCAAAGAAAAAAAGAAGATTAAATTGCCTTCAAAATGCTGTGCTCACTAAATTTTTTCATTGAAAATTAACATTTTTTTTTCATTGCATTAACATTTTCTATATCTTTTTTCAAAACTATGACCATATATAAAAAAATGTTTGCAAAAAAAAGAAAAAAATGTGAATATCAGTCCCTTTTTCGATTAACAAAAATTAAAGGTATGATATTTGACTAAATTTTTGTAATAATCCAGTAGTTTAATAATTCCATTGTTAGTATTTAAGTTTATTTCTAATGTAACCATTTAACATATTAAATAAATAAATCTATTTATTATTTCGTGGTATTGCAAGGGTTCATACTTAAATTCAAAAAAAAAAATTAATCCTGAATTTGTAACCGTATTAACGCAGGGCGCAGGTGAAAATCGTAAAATTGAAGACAAATTTTGAATATTTCAGATGGCAACCATTTTGTTTCAAATTGCTCTGGATTAGTTTTATATTTTTACATGAAATACACATGAATGAATGAATGAATGTGTTGTGGGGGAAAGTTGCACTGCGACCTTAAAGGTCTATTGTGCCCCCAAATTTGGCTGCAATTAACTACTTACAGTACAGTCTCCAGTTTGATACTTTTTAGGTATTTGATTAACTGGAGTATTTCTATCGACGGTAGATCTTTACTTGTTACCTGGTGCTGGCCCAGGTATCTGTGTCGATTGTGCATTAGTGCTTCACAGTTGCCCAGTATGTGTTCTGGCGTCTCTTCATTATTGTTGCAGAATCTACAGGTGGCACTGTCTGCCAGGCCAATGTTGTTGAGGTGTTTTCTCAGCTTGCAGTGGCCTGTAAGGATCCCTGTTATTATTCTCAGGTTGTTTCTACTCAGGTTAATGCAGGTTTTAAATCTTTTTTGGTTGTAATTCCCAAGTAGTGATTTCGCCTGTCTGAGTTTAGGAGTCTCTTTCCAAATTTTAGTTCGTTTGGCCTCCTCATCGGTTTTTATCATTTGTTTGATCGTGCTGTCTCCAATTCCGCAATATGGTTCTGGGCCCATAAGAGGTGCGGTTGCACCTGCTTTTGCTAAGGAGTCTGCTACTTCGTTCCCTTGTACTCCAACATGTCCGGGAACCCAGTACAGTGTTATTTTATTTGCCTTGCCAAGCTCGTTCAGCTTCTTCACACATTCCCATACGAGTTTGGAGTTGATGGCGTATGAGTTTATAGCTTTAAGTGCGGCCTGGCTATCAGACATGATGGCAATGTTTTGGTTTTTGTATTTTCTTTCGAGATTACGTTCTGCGCATTTATCTATAGCGTTGATTTCCGCTTGAAAAATGCTAGGAAACTGTCCCATTGGAATGGAAATTTTGGTTCTAGGCCCAAATATTCCTGCTCCAGTTCCATCAGCTGTTCTCGATCCATCAGTGTACCACTTGATGGCGTTTGCATTGAAAGTGTAGTTCGTGGATTCACTTACCCACTTTGCCTTGCTACTAAACTGTGTTTGAAAGTTTTTCTCAAAGTTGTATTTCTTGATCATGCAATCTCTTGGGATGTCAAGGAGGTTTTTAACTGTGGTGTTCGATATTGAGTCCCTTTCTTTGAGACCAATACTCTTGCCCGTACCAGTTCCCTCTTTTGCAAATCTCAAGATTGTTCCGTTAGCAGTACTACTTATTACTTCATGGAGTGGTGTTAAGTGGAGGATGACTTCCATTGCTGCTGTAGGGCAAGTTCTCATTGAGCCAGTAATGCATAAGCAGGCCAATCTTTGAACTTTGTTTAATGTCTTTTTAGTTGTAACTAGTTCGGTTCTTTTGTGCCAAACAACCGCACCGTAGGTGATAATGGGTCTCACCATCATGGTATACATCCACCTTAGGATATTTGGTTTGCACCCCCATGATTTATTTGCCAGTCTTCGGCATATCATAAGGGCTTTTGTGGCTTTCCCGACTGTTATTTCTAAGTGTTTATTCCAGAGGAGTTTACTGTCTAGTGTGATACCTAGATATTTTACCTCTCTCTTTAGTTCAATGACCTTACCAGCTAGCTGGATAGGTCTGATATGAGGCAAAAGCCGTTTCCTTGTGAATGGTACAATTGTAGTTTTTGCTGGGTTGATATTTAGCCCCACCGTTAAACACCATTTACTTGTAGCTGAAAGTCCTCTTTGGATGATATCGCAAAGGGTCTCCTCGAACTTCCCGTAGGCGGTTATTACAATATCGTCAGCAAAACCAAGACATCGAATACCCAGGGATGTAAGATGTTCCAGTAATTCATCCACTACAAGGCTCCACAGCAAGGGTGATAAAACCCCTCCCTGTGGACATCCTCTTGTTGTGATGATTTTCTGTGTTGTTACACCTGTAGTTGCCTCTGCCGTTCTTGTGCTCAACATTTTCTCTATCCATTTTGTAATGGTGGCCGGAACACACTTTCTTACAAGAGCCTTAGATACTGATTCATGAGAGGTGTTATCGAAGGCCCCCTCTATATCTAGGAAGGCGCATAGTGCAGTTTCTTTAACATTTAATGCTTTTTGTACGGTGTTCGTTAGTTCGTATAGAGCAGTTTCTGTTGACTTACCTGCCCTGTAGGCATGTTGGCGATTATTCAGAGGCATTTTTATGAGTACTTCTGATCTTATGAAGTTGTCAATTAATTTTTCCAATGTCTTCAGTAGGAAAGATGTTAAGCTTATTGGCCTGAATGACTTTGGATGGGTTGTATCCTTCTTTCCTATTTTGGGAATGAAAATTACTTTAGCTCTTCTCCACAGACTTGGTATATACCCAAGTGCTACGCTGCTTCGCAGAATGCTAATTAGCTGTGGCATTAATTCTTCTTTCCCTTTTTGTAGAAGTGCGGGAAAGATGCCATCCACTCCGGGTGACTTGAAGGGTTGAAAGGTATTTATTGCCCATTCAATCCTATTTCCTGAACAGATAGTTGAAGCTATCTTCCAGTCTTCACGATTAGGCATAGGAGGTATTCTCTCTATTTGGAGGCCTATCAGTGGAGAGCTTCCCGGAAAATGAGTGTTTAGTAACAGTGTTGACTTTTGCTCTTCGTTTTCAGTAAAACTGCCGTCCGGTTTACGCAGAGCTAGCGATTTTATAGTTTTTTCTTTTGCTAGTGCTTTATGCAGTCTTGCTGCAGCAGGAGTAGAGGAGATACTCTCACAGAAGGTCCTAAAACTGTTTCTTTTGACTCTTCTTATTTCTTTGCTGTAGTTAGTCAGTTCTGTCCTGTACTGATTCCACTCTCCGGTTCTTTTCGCCTCATTAAAGAGTTTTCTTACACTGGATCTTAGTTTTGACAGATTTTTGTTCCACCAAGGTGCATCTTTCTGTCTTTTCATGGGCTTTATAGGGCAACTGAGTTCGAACGCCTCATTTATTGCCCCACTGACCTCATTAACTATTTGCTCCAACTCATAGTGACTTGTTGTCGTTCTAGCTGGACCAATTTGTTCAAGGTTGCTCTTTAGAGCAGTTTTGTAGATATTCCAGTTCGTTTTTCTTGAATTTCTTCCAGAGGTATTCTCTGTTTGAAGGCCTTCAAGGTTAAACGTTATTATTCTATGATCAGACAGTGAGGGTTCGTTGGAAACTTTCCAATCCCTTATTAAGCTGCTTACATTCGGGGTTCCGAATGTCAAGTCTAACACTTCGTTTCTAGTTCTAGTTACAAAAGTTGGGGTATTCCCTACATTGAATGTATCTAGATTTTTTTCGATAATAAAATTTAAAAGGTACTCACCCCTTTGATTAATATCGGAACTACCCCACGTAGTATGGTGAGCGTTGGCGTCGCATCCAACCAACAACGGTAGTTTTTTATTGTTGCAGTAGTCAACCAGCTTCTGTACTTCAGCAGGCGGTATGTCGTCATCATCACCCGCAAAGTATGCTGCAGCTACAACCATCGTGCAGGGATTGTCCTCGATGTATATCTGGGCTTGTATTGGAACAAGGTCCCGCGTCATAAATTCTGAAAGACATATAAAATTTATATTATTTCTGATCATTATGCATGTTCTGGGCGAGGTGCTTCTCGTGTCCCATATTAAATTGGAGTCCTTACTTGTTAGGCCCCTTACTTGACCCCCGTTAATCCAGGGTTCTTGGATCAGCACTAACCCCAGGTTATCCGCCGTGAATTTCCTTGCTATGACAGCCGAAGCCACTTTAGCATGGTGGACGTTAACTTGGGCTAGCCTGGCACTGATCCCGCGTCCGGTCATTTTGCTTACAGAATCGGGGCGAATGCCCCTTCATCTGCAAGCAGATGTTCTTCCTCCTCTTCAGTTGGAAGCGCTTCATCCGGGCTCACTCGTAACGGAGAGAGGTCCATGCCCTCATCTTCACCGTTCACTGAGCCTTTCTCCATCTCGGCAACTTGGTTTACCTGTACTACGGGAATACTTGGAGGGGGTGGTGGTGGTGGTGGTGGTAAGGGAATAGGATTTATTGGATGGGGGGTTTTTGGGGTTTGGTTGGTGGTTGGAGGTTGGTCTGTGGAGTCAGAGGTAGTTGGGTCATTACCTTGATGGTGTGTGTTTGCCTCTACATTATTTTTCCTGAGGCCAGTTATGGGGATTTTCCCGAACTTAAAATGCAGTTCATGACCTGCATTTGTAATGGTTTTGGCAGAATTGGTGTCGATCTTTGCCACCAGTAGTTTGCCTTTGCCTTCCGCCTTGCTCTTGATGATTTTCCATGCTTTAACACAAAGTCCATCATTTTGAGCTTCAATCAGGGCTAAAGATTTCTGGTCCTCCTGATCCTTACTTCTTGGAAGGAACATAGTTATGGTATGCAACTTGGGAATGTTTTCTCCCAAGCATGCAACCAGAGCAGTGCCCTTCCAAGTGCTAAGTCTTGCGGCTTTCTCTTTAAGCCAGTCCGCTGTTTGTTGACCAGCACAGTCTACAACGAGCAGGCCTGTTTTAAAGTGAATCCCGTTAAACTGTAGCTTATGTTTCCAGCCTAAAGACACTTCCTCAATGATCGCCTCCTCGAGTGCTGTCAGTTCATCGGTACCAAGAGTTGCGTCAGGATATTCTTTTGGTAGAATAGCTATCCTTACGCTTTTGGTGGTATTGGCGTACGACAGTGGTCTCTTGCTAGTATTCAGCGCGGTGTTTGATCCCGCTTCTGCTGAGTTGCCCAATCTTGGTTTTTTCACCTCTTGCCTTTGGGGAGGGGTAATATGGTGATTTTTCCTCTTACCTTGGCCCTGGCTTTTGAGGGACTCAGCTAAAAGCTCAGCTCTCCTTTCCTCCACCCTCCTTTTGGCTTCTTCAGGGGTTTTCCCTTCCGCCAAAAGATCGAGGTACCGCCTTGTAGCCGCTCCACTTAGACCCTTCCTGAAGGGATCATCCAGGCCACCTGGTTCGCCCCGTTTCGGAAGAACTCTATCTTTTGCCTTCTGGCTTCTGCTTGGCTTCTTTTGGCATTTTTCGGAAGCTGATTTTGAGGATGGGGTGTTCCTATCCCTGGTGCCATCTTTGGCTTTGGCTACATCTCTAGATCGCCTGGGAGGTGTTCTCTCTTGGCGAGTAGAGGATGTAGTTCGAGTAGCATTTTCTCTTCGTCTAGGAGGTGTTCTCCTTCGACTTGAAGTAGATGCTTCTCTTCTATCTGCCCGGTTTCGTTCGTCCCTAGGAGGTTTTCTCCTGTGGTCCTTACTACTTCTCGGTCTCGAATCGTCTCCATGAAGATTTCTCTCCATCCGATCCGCAATTTCATCCGCGGTGGCATCCCGCTCAATGAGGAATTTTTTATAGTTTTTATTGTTGTTATATTTTTTAGACATATAAATCCCACGAGTAGCTAGAGAAAGGTAGGTCCGCCATATTAGAGCTCCGCATAATATGGTAAGGTCTTGGTTACACTTTGATTCGACCCGGTTTCAAAGAGGCACCGTTAGAATACAGCCGGATACCCCTGGCTGCAAACCATCCAATAGGCACGGTTACGTAACACCCTGGATTAGGGGTGGCAGTTCTTAGTCGTAACTCCTCAAAATCACTGTCAATTTAGATTGCTCCAAATCAACAGGTCAGATGAATCTTTGAAACTCCAGCCTATGCACCACGCCAAGGTGACTGCCGCGCAAAGGATGAAATACACATACACTACCCTATCAAAAAAAGTATAAATTCGATCAATTTCACACTGGTGCATAACGGTTGTAGCTTTTTACTTATAATAGGCATTGAAATGGTTGATACTTTTTTTTTTATGAAATACACATACACTACCCTATCAAAAAAAGTATCAACCATTTCAATGCCTATTATAAGTAAAAAGCTACAACCGTTATGCACCAGTGTGAAATTGATCGAATTTTCGACTTCGGATGGGTATTGGTCAGAAACTAAACAGTCAAAAAAATAAATAGTGGTGGTTTATTGTTTCTAGTACCTCAAAGATTGTCCTCAATTTTTTTTATTAAAATTAAAAATCATGCCGCACACCATATTTGTTGATTTCATATGGAATGACTCATAGGCATTATTATCTTTCAATTAAGCCATCGAAACCTAAAAAAAATATTAAATGGAATATTTTTTACGAATTTTTAAAAATATGTTACATGAGAGTAACGCTGGGTCCAAAAGGGTTGAATAAAAATAAAAAACTAGAACGACTACTGCACTCTTGCGCCATTATTTTATTTGTTTGAAATTTTTTTCAATTTCACTTGCTAAATGCTTGTGTTCAGCCTTCAGCATTCAACTCGGTCTGCTCAGTTATTTTATTCTGAGTCCATCGATGGTGCTCTGAACTAGCTCAGAATACGTTCAGAACGAAAAAAGAAACACAAATTTGAAGCTCTAAATGTTCAAAATTAAAAAAGAAATACAATTTTTAGAAAGAAAAAAAAAAGTCGCTATTATGAAATTAGTGAAAAAGTCGCTTTAAATAAGAAGTCGTCGCTTGGTCGCTAAGGCTTCAAAAAGGTCGCTAATAGCGACTAAAGTCGCTTAACGGTAACGCTGACTATGAACCTCTGCAAATCTACAAAAATATTTTATTCACAATTGTGTTTCGCCAACGCGTTGATAGCATTTTTTCTGGACAATCACCCGACATGAGACAAATTAAGTAAGTGAGGTTAAAACTGAAAATTGAATAAAATACATAAAATATAGTAATTTCCTGACCAACAACATACCAAAACCCTTTTTTATTAAGATTCCCTAATTAATATTATATTTGCACCTTAATATACCTCTTGCAAAGGAATCCCATATAAAAACAACGTCTCCACTTTAAAAGAACAGACATTATATATTTTTTTGTATCTCTCATTTCCGTTGAAATAACTTAATTTTCTTCTATTGATTCCCTGGTATCAATATACAATGTTGCTCCTGTACAAAATTATGTTCCAGTAACGATATCTGTATCTGTTTACTGTGGTATTGACTTTTTCCACATTAAAAATGCAGACATTAACAAATTCCACACTATACAAGATACAAAACGAAGAAGCAAAAAACCAATTTCTTCTGACTGTGATGACTTGGAAGATGTTGCGAATCTGCCAGACCGCTTTTTTACCGCAAAACCCACATTCTGGATGCTTTCAATCCTATTTAAATTGCAGAACAAATAAAAGCCAACTTCACAATCGTTCTCATCTCTCCACAGAGATATAGGTACTATACTATCATACAACGCATCGAGAAGATTTATTCATATTACCACCAGAACTGTCTTGAGGTAAAAACCAAGAGAGAAAAAAAAGTACCTTTAAGATCCAAAGGCAAGCAACGCACTCAAGAACACATAATATTCCAGCTTCCAGCACAATCCAATCCATAAACGGCTGACTGGTGTTTGTTGTGTTCTTTGGTGGCAATGGCAACTATTATACTTCTATACTGGCAATCTTGAAGTGGATATAGAACCACAGAGACAGTAGAGGTACACAGTGCCAGACGAGTGATGCTTCTGCGGGTCGGGTTGTGATGTTTCGCGTAGTAAAAAGCGATCTACTGTTTGGATAAGGAAACCGTTTCAAATTAGCAACTATATACTAGCAGATAACATTTTGCCTCCGATATGTGCATACAGATAGTTGTTACAGCGGATTTGGAAGAGCTGGAGCATTAGAAAAATGCATTTAACCAGCCAGCAAGCCATCATCATCATGAACATCATCTCAGTGAATATATAAGACTGTGCGGGTTCCGGTTATCTTGTCATTCCATTTTGTAAAATAGAAGTCTTGTCTTGAGAGATTCCATATCTGGGGTGCACAATTTCAGTCATATACTATACTACTTGTCCCAGAGAGTGATGATTGCCATTTCTAGAACAAAAGTGCAGAAGTGCACCATGATGATGGAGAGCTATATGTAAGATTTTCTTGAGGAGATAACAACTTTGGCAATGATGACGACGCGACGCAACGTACAGACGCACGGTCGGTGCGGTGGCGGTAAGGATGCAATGTGAATGGAGTTAGCCATTCTATTATGCAATCGAGTGTTTCGTTGGAATTGTAGCATGTAAGGTACTTAAAATGCATAAATGAGAGCTGATATGAGACATTACAATAATGACAGTGGGGGAATGTTGTCGTTTTTATTTTGTAAAAGAGAAAATGTATATTATTGAATGGATTTTATTGGAATTGAAGGATATGATGTTGCATGTTGAATAGATTTTTTATCAATCGATTGATGTAATAATTTCAATCAAATAATAATTAAATTAGCTATGAGCTGCCCAGAATATTGGCTGCTGGTACAGAAAGAGCGATCGTAGAGGCTCAATAAGAAGCTAGGTAGGTAGATATGGAAGACTTAGGGGTTTTTTTCAAAACTTGCTACATCAACTATATCAATTACATCATTAATAAATGCGTCCTTTTCAACTTTTCGAATCACCTTTTAGAACATTTTCACTATTTAGACCGTAAAAAGTTTTCCCGAATTTAAATCACTGATTTATGAGGTCTGAAATAGGCCCCTGTTCTTTGACCCAATAAGCACCTAAGGGTCTGTGGATTTTCGTAGAAAAAAGTGCTCTTTTCTTAGTCAGACCAGGACTTTGGCAGAAAATAATGAGGAACGAATTCTTTTTCTAGTGGGTACAAACAACTTGATAGAATAAGTTACTGTTGGCGCAAAATTAAGTGCAGGAAACTGTCACCTCAGAGGTGATAAATTCGAATCCGTGGTGGTGGCTCTGGCTGGATTCAAAACAATTTTTTTCAGGTCTACTGCCTCGTGCAAAAAAAATGACAAAGTCTCCAGAACATATTTAATGTCTTGATTAAGTATAACCCAACTAAGCAGTTCGCACTTGGAACTTGGTCGTAAATTGTAGACCTCTTCATTTTTGCCAAAATTTCTAAGACTTGCTCTAATTTTTAAATAAAAAGAAATGTTAGGCTTGTCACCTGGGGATTCGTGGCCTTTTCTACAAAACGCAGGGATGAACCTGTTCCATGTTTTGGTTAGGTTAGGTACATGGTTTTGAAGAAGGCACCCTTTAAAACTATTTCTAAATCATGGTGAAGAATAGATTAATGATCCCGAAATTTAAATGAGATTGTGCGAATCTCTACCAGTGTTGCCATAGCCGGTTTTTTATCGCCTAACGGGCTCCTTGAACTTTTAACTTGTTCCTTAAAATTTTGATTTTCGATATGTCGGATATTGGCTCTTTTCATTTTGATCTTATCATTTTACAGCAAAAATCCACCAAAAATTTGAACTGTCAGTCTGACAGACAAGATTGAAAAATCTTGGAGCCAAAAATAGCCGCTTTCAATAATGGTCCAAAAATACGCAAACAATTTTTGTGGCATGAGATTTAAAATTTTTTTTTAATTTTCAAATAACTTTTGCTTATCAGATTTCAAGTATAAAATTATTTTTTTTTTTTCATTTTGTTGATTTATTCTGGTTTATTATGGTTTTCATGCTCTATTATGGGCGTAACATTAAATTTTAAATGAAAATCAAATGAAAAATGTATGCAAATTCGTTGTCTCTGTTCATATCTCTGTTGGATTTTTGTTATAAAATGCTTGAATTTTAAAGGAGCATGAAATCAAAATTAAAAGAGTCAAATTCCGACAAATCGGAAATAAAAATTTTAAGGAGCGAGTGAAATATTCAAGGAGCCTGTTTGGCGATAAATAGCCGGCTCTGGCAACACTGCTTGCTTTTATAAAAGCAGTGCACTTATTCGGGATATTCTTCCTTTTCTGCCAATTAACTTAAATAAACTCCATGAAAGTAGGGCTGCCAGATAAAATTTTATTAATGTCGGGACAACAGGTCTCAAATGTCGGGACAAATCGGGACAGAAAAAAAAACATGAGATCGAAAATAAAAAAATAGTAAAATACAAACTTTTCCATGCATAGGACTTTTTCCTTAATTTGTGTGGACTTCTTGCACAATTGAGTTGGTTAAAACACCAGTTTTTGAAAATCATTGTTTGAAAAAAAAAAAATAGTCTTCATCCATAAAATAAAATCCCATTTATCGTAGATAGGTATTAGGTACTCGCTTAGAAACTTGCTGTCTATTGATGGATCTTTTGGTAAATGTACTAAGCCCCAATTTATGTATGTTTTCAACAGTTTTCTTATTTTGGAGAATGAATGAATTCGACCTAAAAGTTTTTTTATATTTAAAACCATTTACTTTTAATGCAGACATAAAGTCATTTTTATTTTATTTTTTTATTTTTTACTTTAAGCATGCATTAAAAGTGGTGAAATTTTAGAAAACCTTAGCTTTTGGTATTATTATGCATATTAATTTCAACACATAACAAAAATATCTTAAAACATGTTTTTTTTTAATTGTCGGACGGTTCAAATTCCTTAAAAAAATGAAAAAATGTAAGAATATATTTTAATTGTGAATGTTTCACATCTCACTTACATACGAGTAAGTAACTATTAAATACTCTTATGTGAGTTTAAACAGAAAAAAAAAAATTGCCTGTTTTCACTACAGCCCAAATTTAATAGTTTCACAAATAAGATCAGTTCGAATTCCAAATTCTTAAAATTTCCGATACGATTTGAAATTCGAAATGATATAATTTGCTCATTTGAGCTCTAGTGAAAACGAGCTATACATAAGGGTAATTTCTTACATTGTTTACTTTACAAAATATCTTAATCCATTGGAATGGCGGAAATAAATTAAAACTGTTACCCACAATCATTTCTTTTCTCCCTAAAGTTTTCGAACGAAGACTGATTAAGAAACGGAATGTCGGGACAAAATCGGGACATTTTGTAAATCGGGACAGATATCGGGACAGGGTCTAAATGTCGGGACTGTCCCGGCAAAATCGGGACGTCTGGCAGCCCTACATGAAAGGCTTCTAAAAGGCCAAAAAACAGCAGGCAAAGTATCAATCGATATTTAACAAACTTCTCCGTTATGATTAGGGTTGCCAAGCGTACTCTAAAAAAGAGTATTGTACTCTATTTCACGTATGTGTACTCTATAATCTATAACTCTGATAGAGTACGTCAAAATACTCTTTTTTACTTAAAGCTGAGTGTACCACCACATAAACATAAGCATCTTAACGTTTACAAATTGGTGGATAACTTTCATATTTCTAAAAAGATAGAATTGAATGAAAAAAAACGAGGCTTAAAATATTCGACCTTATAATTTCTAAATTTGTACAATTGTAATTTAGAGAGTACAAAACAGTATAATTTTTGTCGTTGTTTTAGTACGACCTATTTGTTTTGTTTGTTTCTTAGTCAAACTTAAAATTTAATTTTTTTACTAAAATTTTAATTTTTTTTTTATTCAAATTTTGTTCTCTATTTCCCTGTTAAGACCTTAAAATATTCGATTTTTTCTTGTAAAAAATCAAGGTATTAAAAATTGAGTTAACTTTCTTATATATTTTTATTTCGATGAATTATATTGATAACTGCAAAAATTGTAAGCCATATTCTATCTGTTCTTGCCACTTCAACATTCACTGAGAGAGTATTTTCGGTCTTGAATATGAAATGGCGAGAGGAGAGGAATAGGGCTTCGTTGAAATTGATCAAAAATGAGCTCTTAATGTACACGAATTTTGAATTTGAACGTTTAGTCATACACATATTTTAAAAACATCAAAAAATTGTTATGTACTGTAAGAAGCAAAAAAAAATACATTTTCAAGACTTGAAATAAATGGTACTCTTCTTTTTTCAAATGTACTCTTTTTTTTCGTCTCTGAAATCAAATATACTCTATTCCTTCTTAAAAAAGTTGGCAACCCTATAGGTAAGGTACCTATGTACATGGTTTTGAAGAAGACACCCTTTAAAAATATTTCTAAATCATGTTCTAGAAGTTTCAAGAATAACTAACTCAAAATAGCTAAATTGTTAACCAGACAAAGACGCTAACGGAGAAGACTTGTGCGCGTCTCCTTCGTTACCGGTTTATCTGTGAATAATTTGGCTAAGTTTAAATAGTTTTTCGTGGAACTTCTAGAACATCAACTTTATTATGAACCCTTAAGACCTACCAAGTTTCAAGAAAAAAGATTGCTCCTTCAACGAGATAAACTGGAAACAAGGTCAATCAGCCCTATTGGCAATCTCACGTGAGAAATTTCCCCGGGAGTAGGTTTTCTCTCCCGGGAATTTTTCTCCTTATCGGCAATCTCAATCGGAATTTCGTTTTCGGGAAAGAAGTACAGCCAACTTAACAAAACAAAAAAAACCTTCGAACACATGTCTTCGAAAATTTTGACAACTCTAATTTGATTGTATTTAGTGCACAAAAACAATTGAAAAGTTTAATAGTCAATATTTATATAATTTTTTTCTTTGGTGTTGATTTGTGGATTTTTATTCAATAATTTTTTTTATTTTTTGCCCAACTTATTACTTTGTTTGTTTCTCAGATGGACATGTAATTAGTTTTGTGTTTTTAATTTTAATTAAAGAATTAATCAATAAAGTTTCTTAAGCTTTGTTTATTTTGACATGATAAACAAATAACTGAAATAAATTGAGGCATTCCACATAATTTGATCATTTCTTCGACCAAAGCAGCAAACTAATGCTCTCGGAATCGTCTCCTTTAGTTCCATGCTTTGTTTTTAAGGTTTTCTTATATTTTATTTTTGTCTACTATTTTGCGTTCTCCAGTTGCAATATCATTTGCTTTTTGTTGGAATAAGGAAGTAAATAATTTAATATTTTTAACAGAATATTTTGAAAGAAAAACACGTACATTTTGGATTCAAAAAATCTGTTCCCCATAAAAAATATGATAGAAATACTTCGGGGGAGAAACTTCATTCGCGATAGGTATTTTTGTGTGGGAATTTTTTCCTATGAAATTTTTCCATTCAAAAAGTATTGCCGATACCGATTTTTCGGAATAGAGAAATTTTTCCAGGGAAATTGTATTGCCGATAGGGCTGAATATGTCTTCTCCGTTGCTTTGGAATGGCCGATGTGATCAATACAGACAACATCGCAGGATCTTGTCTGTTCAGCATCACGTGCGTTTCGAAATGTTTTCTGTTTGTTGTTGTCAAAACAATTTTTGTTTCTAATATTTTTGCAATTGCGTGAAAAACGTAATAATACCTAACCTTTCTAGTTTTGTTCACTTTGTCAGATCTCTCCTGTTCGGGTGCTCAGGATTTCTCTATGAATGGTTGCATTAGCTATTTGCTCGATGCAACTGGCCCTGTTTGTAATAATTCTGCCGTATTCGATAGTAGATTTATTTAAGTAGTAGATTAATTACTACTTAAATTAATCTATACTCTGTTTTTCGTCACAACATAAAATAATTAATAAACTCAACTGATGGCAACAATTTAAAAAAATCTCAATTCCTTAAATATGCATCGACCACAAAAAAAAAACCCTTTAATTTTTGAGTTTAAAATTCATCACTACTCGGTATGTTTTTGTGTGTGTGTGCGTGTCTCGGGTTGCTATTGATATTTATTCAATCTGAAAACCACACATTTAATTCGGGGTATTTTATTGTTATCGTTAAAACATCCTGAATATTTTTTTTTTTTTATTTTGGGGACTTTCGATAAATTTGGTCGACCTATAAAACCAAAAAACCAAACCAAATCGAAGCGAAACGGAACGAAGCATTGATGCGCAAAATAAATTCACCTGCCTTAAAGTGTTCCATGTAGATATTGGGTACATATACTTCAACAAAAATAATAAAAAACACAACAAAAAAAATATAGAAAAAAAAAATCATCCACCACAAGCGTTTCTGGTCCACAAACCAAACGGAGCTTCATTTATCCAGATCCAGGCCTTGGAACATTAATTAAAAACCTCAAAATGTCATTTCTCATTCTGGTGTTGCCCAAGCCCGCAACAACCGCAGGTGAATTTTCATTCTTTGGCGGTAGCTCCAATAAAACTCAAAAAAAAAAAAAAAAGATTGAAGCCAAAAGAACGCCTTTCTATATAGATAGTTGTACCCTACTACGAAAATATTGAACCAGCAGCACCCGCAACCAACTTTGTCATAATATTCATTTGCAATGCGCAAGAGACATGTTGTACAAAAACACGTAAAATATGCCTTCTATTTGGTATGCATGACTTTTGGTACATGTTGGCTGGCGGACACAACCGATGACGACCGACGACGACGGACGATGCTTCGGACGGTTCATGATTTCGAAAAGTCCGATCCCAGACCATCAGGGATCTCTGACTTTTGGGTCCTTTCGATCTTTAAACTATGCTCTCTCTCTGTCTTTCTCATCAGTCATCCATCGAACGTTGTCCGTTGCATAATTATTTCGAACATGCGAAGAGAATTCCATTCGGGTATATTATTTTTGTTTCATTTTCCGGCCTCCATTATTATTTGGTGGTGCCAAATAGTCATTGCCATCGAGTTTGATTAAGGGCGGGAAAAGGAGGGGGGGAGGCCAGTGCAAAGAAGTGTTTGAGCGCACTATATGTGTTTGAAATTAAAATTTCACCAGATAAGTTTTTGTTCGAGATTTGTTGATTTGAAACTACTGCTGAATTCAGTAAAAAAATATTCAGCCCACTTATCACTAAGAGAGGCCTTTTATAAAATTCAGCAATCACTTAAATGAATCAATTTCAATTTCTTTGAAAAATCCAAAAGAAAAAACAACGACTAGCGTTCAAAGATTTCAATATAGAGCTAATTCAGCAAAAAAAAATTAATTATTGTTTAATTCAGCAACTATCTAAAAGAATATTCGACCCATTTTTAACTTAGAAAATAAAATAAAAACTCGAATTGAATTGAAAACCCAGTTAATAGTCCTCAGAAATGATAGAATAAAGCGAATTCAGCAACTATCCAGAGAAATATTCGGATCACTTAGGGCTTAGATTAACGATGACTATAGCAATTATATAGAGGAAATAACCATGGCTTTTGAAAAATCCTAAAGAAAAATCAATGACACGTCTTCGGAGATTTAAGCTTCAAATGAATTCAGCGGATTTAAAAAAAGGACAACTGCCTGCATTGGCTGACTAGTTTAGTTTCTAATAAAAAAATCAATTCAGCAAACATCTAGATTCTAAAAGAACATTCAGACTTTTTTTAACTCTAAGAACGGCTGAGGGCTTTTAGTAAAACATCAAAACAGAGAATCCAACGATTTAACCTTAGGAATTTGATAGATTTATTAGTTGGATCAATTCTTATTTTTATAACAAGACTATCAAAGTTAAGTCTCGACCGAATTCAGCAACAAAATGGAGGAATACTCAACCAGTTTTCAGCTCAAAGTAATGGTCCCAGCTTAAAGACTGTTATGTATGCAGATAGTGCTAAACTGGATCTAGATCGGCATCCTAGGATCTATGTAATCTCCACAAAATTCAGCAAACAGCATAATTACGTGAGGACTGTTAGATTGTATCAGTCCAGCTTTGAAGCTGGTTAACCACGAATTATTTTGGTTAAATGAGTTCAAGTTTTGAGTAAAAAACTTTAAACAAAATTAGTATTTTCAATCAAAAAGTAGGCCCTGAGTCGAATTCAGCTATTCAGCCAGCGGATTATTCCCTTCCTTTTCAGCTTTTAAGATGGCTGACCACGACAAGTATTGAGTACAAATAAAAACCTTACAAAAACCAATGTTTGCTTTTAGAGAGAAGGCCCTCAACCGTATTCAGCAATACCTACAGCGACAGGAATTTTAACCTTTTATTCTGGTTAAAGAAAAGGCAATTTCTGCTTGCAATCATAATATGACAAATTACCAATCAAATAACCTGAATAAATTCCCCTTTATTGTGGTTTAGTAAAAATTGTCAGGATTCCCTTCAAACACAAACACCACATCCTGATTATTTATTCTGCACACAGAACTCCACCAGGCACTGTCCGAATTTTTCATTCTACACAGCCAATGGGAGATTTATATTGCCTTTATACGTATAAATGTTGTTGGGAATAGAGTATCTCGGGGGAAAACTGAATCAATCTGCCATGGACCCAACTAACATCACGAAGGATAACAACATTTGCAAGAAATAAAAAAAAAAAAACTTCAAAATATTTTAAACTCTAATTTGTCCCGATTTTTTTTTTTTTTTGTTATATCTTTATTTTTTATTTTTTTCCTCCTGAGATACCTTACCTTCTCCTGATGTATTCGGGTAGTTATAGGCTGTCATAAGACTACCTTATTGTTTTGCCAAATAAAGAAGGAAGAAGACGAGACAGATTCAGGAAAATGTGGTTCTCCCAATCCTGGTTGGTTGTTTTTTTTTTATTCTTTTATTTTTTGTGATGTTCCTAATTTATGAGCCATTTTCAGGGTATTGTTTAGGCAACAAAGACTCCTGACGTTAAAGGTGCTTAACGTGTCGTGGTTAATCATAAATCAATTTACCAGGATAAGGGGATGAGAATTAAATAAGCAACCCAGCAACCCAACAAAAAAATATCCTAAACAGGATTCTGTATTGGAAGAGAAATGAAAATATAAATTCATTTATACCTGGAGAAAGTGCAAACGAATTGGTAGGGTATGGCAGGATTCCCGCAAAAAGATACATTAAATTGTTTTGACAACAACTTCGGGGCATGAAAGATTTTAGTTTAAAAATAAATTGTATATAAATCCGGAAGTTTAAAGAGGTTCATCCTTCATAATTTAAAGTAAACAACACAAGTCTAGCTCCTGGAGGGTTTTTAAAATGAAAATCACGTTCTTGATGATATAATTGGAAAATAGTTTTGTTAGAATACCTTCGTATTAATATGGTGACCCGGACTTAATTTGTTTTTTTATTTCCTTTTTGTTCAAATTCAATGCGGTAATTATCACCTTTAAGAGTTTTATAAAGGTGTCGGAATTTTATCTACCTGGAAGATTATAAGTAATGGAGTTGTTTTAATGAAAAGAATCTGGGTGACATTGCATTCTGCTTTGTTATGGCTACTGTAAAAATAATGCTGTTATTAGGACATCTCTGTCTGTGACTATTAAAAGATTTAAAACTTCTCGAACAGAATTGACTGTATTACTTCTTTCTCTGTGGGTTATCATATTTTGGATAATTTTTCAGGATAGAAAACTAAAAAAAAATCTGAATCAGGCAGAAACTCAGTTAGAAAAATTGTGTCAGTAAGACTATGAATCCCGAATCCAGAAAACCCAAACAATTTTTGCCCACTGCAATAAGGAATCATTTCTGGGTGGCTTTTTTGAAGTTTGAGTTGACTTTGAGGGGCCCGTTATAATCAAGAGTAGGTATAGATGATGTAGATGAGAAAACGCATATTATTTCCTACATACATACATGATTTCTTGCTTGATAGCTGAAGCGGGTAGTTTATCGCCCAGCGTTTATATAGGATTCAGAATGTTATACAACGTACAAAACATTTGAGAGTAAATTGACGACAACTGCATCATGCATGACAGTGGCAGCAGAAGTAACAAAGCTTAATCGAATAAGAAGCAAGAAAATCCGAGGAAGACTTCCCAGAGCCAAACCACCGCTGAACCACATCCGCACCATGACCAAAAATTACCGCCAAAGCCCAGAGTGCATTCACATTTTTCCACCGAGTCCTGAGTCCTTCGGAGGCCAAAAAAAGGTATTAAGAAAAAAAAAAACAACTTTTTACTCGGGATTCATTTCAAAAATACCGTCTTGAACAAAATACAGCACAAGTGACTCACGTTGGTAGGTATTACAATGTACAGAAAAAAAGCCCTGAGAACCATGTTCAAAAGCATAAGTTTGCACTTAATCGCTAATAAAAGACAGAAGAATTAAGAACTGGGAAGTTTTCTAAGGTCAACCCGATCACCTCCGTGAAGCCAGAACCGTGACCTCAAAATTTTTGAACCAAACTCGTGTAATTCGTTTTTCCATGTTTGTCCAAAAATTTCGTTTGTCCACCCTTCAAAAAATTTTAAGAGCAATTTTTTTATACGAAGTAATAAAACTGCAATACTGAGATTTTTTGTAAATGTAAAGAACTTAAGGTGGACAAACGGCAAAAATTTGAGTTTTTGATAAAAAGTAATTTTTGGGAATTTCATGGGACTTTGAATTTTTCAGTACAAATTTTGTTTTTTTGAATATCTCCTAAACGTAGGGTGGACACGACAATAGATGATTTTTTGTTTGCATTTCTCAATGTGGACAAACGATTGCCATTTGAATTTGTGAAAAAGTAATTTTTAGGGATCTTAGGGACTTTATAATTTTCAGCAGGTACACTGAGGTGTATGCGTTTTTTTTGGGGAATTTTGAAAAATTTAAAAATTAGGGTGGACAAACGATGATTTTGGTTTGTATGGACAAACGATGGCCGTGTGAATTTTTGAAAACAAATATTTTTTGGGGATTTTAGAAAAAATGATATTTTGTTTTATTCTCGGAATATCTCCTAAACGGAGGGTGGACAAACGATGACTTTTGGCATTCGTTAAAAACTCAAGGTGGACAAACGACAGGAGTTTGAAAAATTGAAAATTTGACGTTCGGTTAAATTTTGACACTAATGAATAATAAAATTTACCCAGCTGCGGAGCAGGGTAAAATTTGACACTAGTGGTTAAAATTTGACGTTTCTCAAGATAGAAAGATCAAGATAGATTTTTAATTGTTTTTGTTATAATGCGTTGATATTTAAAGAATTTTAAAAGTTTTAATACAAAGTACTTCCTCAAATTATCATTTATTAATCTTGAAAAATTGAAAATGTATATGTTCGTTTTTTATTTTTTATATTTCTATTTTGTTGGCAGCTGGTGAACTATGAATTAGTGTTCGAAGACTGAGTTAAAAATTTCTTTTTGATCGTAATGAAGTGGGAATTTATCGATAAAAATAAAAAACAGTACGTGAAATTGACAATTTCTTACATTTTCATACTAGAATATTTAACTTCATATATTTTCAGCTGGGTTTTGTTTAAAAGAATAATTATTTAAATATAAGAAAATCCATTTTTGAGGGTAATTTTGTTTTATCTTGAGGGAATTTTAATCAAAGTATTGCCAAAAAAAGTTCAACTTAACACGTTTTAACCCAATTCGCACACGCACAGCAAAAAAAATAAATTTGATCCCTTTTTTAAACAAACGTCAAAATAATATTCTTTTCTATATATACTTACAACTTACTCAAACGTCATCGTTTATGTTAAGAATAAAATACGACAATATGCAGTCCAGATGATTTATCTAGGTCAGTCTTAAAGTGCATGTACAAACAAACGATCATTCATTTTTTTTAACCCTTACCAACTATCATAAGCTCCTAATGACAGTTCGTTCGGACTATGTCATCAATTGAATGACGCCCTTAAGGGTATAAATTCCGTGAAGAGATGTCATTTCATTTCTTTTTTTTTATATATCTTGCAGTAAAATGAAGAAGCAGGGTAGTCTCATAAATCAAAATTTGACAGTCTTTTATGAAATGATAAATTTTTATGACTAAAGAAATGATTTTTCTTATAGGTACACTCTCTGTTCAGACAAAGTCTGACAGACGACTAAAATACACAACGAAGGACTCTAATCAAATATTTTGACAACTTTGGTTGCACACGTTTTATTTGTGAGCGATTTATGATGATTAGTCTCTGTGATAGGAAAATTTGAAAAAGTCTTTGGTATTTTTTTTATGGCAAAAGGTACTTTCTGATTATTTTCATTGTGTGGTTTACCTGTGACATAGTTTTTTTTGTTGTTGTTGATGTCATCTCACTGTCAAATCAAAACAAAATGACAGCGGAAACTGTTATAAATTCTACGATTGATGGGAGCATTTTTATCGTTACGTTAGCGTTACTATGAGTCGTTCAGTCGTGTGGCCGATTTCCTCCCGTGTCCATACCAAAAATCGGCCATTCGTTCATATTATATCGATCGAAACGTCATAATGACACATATAACAACTGAATTGTGTTGCTGGTTTAACAAATCAATTTAATGGCGCTACTCATTCTTTTTTTTTCTTGACTAACTATATAACTTTAGTAAAGATAATGAGGCATTGTTTGCACTCTGGGGTTTTATTGAAAGACAGGGCGACGAGATTTTTTTGTTTGATTCTTTGTGATAAAATATATAATAAAGAGTAGGTACATTACCTAAACTGATGGCGATGGCGTTTACGATGCATGCGATGGTCGGTCGGTCGGGTTATTCGGAATTCAAGTCATCAAGTATTGTGTTGACATTTCCAATCAATCTAAATTTGTTTGAATAGTGCTTTGTAAGGAATTATTTTGTGAACAACAAATCTTATATAGATAAAACGAGGAGGGTTCAGCTCCCAATCGCAATACTCATGTTTCATGTAGAAAAAAAAAATTAGGGTTGAAAAATGGGTTGACAAACGACTACGGTTGTATTTTTCATATGGGATTAGAGAAGTGAGTGTTTTATTTCTTTATTGACAGGAAAATCGACAACGGGGTGAATATTTTATTTGAAAAACTTAACCCGAAATCAATAAAATATTTAAGTTGGGTAGGGGATTCTTAGATTTGAAAAGAATGTTTGTAATCTGTATTGTTTGTTGTGTGTCATGTTGCATTTTGTTTCCATTATTTTGCTTTATTTTTAATTTAAATATTGTTTAAGCAAAATCAGCGTTAGCATCTGGCATCAAAAACAGTTACTGTAAAAGTGTTACACAGATCGATTCAGTACTTTTGAAGCTTATAAGGTATAAACAGGTTAATATTTTAGAAACATGTATTATAAAGTACCAATATAAAATTCCACACATGAACGTCGACGTTCCGGTGTTATATGTTTTTTTTTCATTTAAAAACGCTATCAACATCTTGACGCCATTTTCTCCCGGTCCGCCTGAAATTTTTAGCAATGTGGGATAAATTGCAATTCAAAATAAAAAACAAATTTTTAGAGGTATACAAAAATCTTTTATAACTTATTTGAAAGGTAATAACCTAAAGGTGAATACTATAATAAAGGATGTTTCAAAATTCAATCATTAAATTGGGTAAATAAAATGGCTATTCTCTAAGAGCGATGTTGTAGAAATTGAATTTTTTTTAATCGATAGATAAATTTATTGTTAGGCTGACAAAGTTATTTTCAAAAATTCTAAAAAATTACAAAACCAAGTTATGAACGATTGTCTTTGACAAAGTTCTGATTTTTAGGTAGGGTTAATTTTTTTTTACAGTTTGAAAAATATCATTCAAAACACAATAAAAAAAATTAAGCACCAAACACGGATTTTTTTCCAAAATTTTTCGTTTTGAAATATGAATTTTTGAAAAACACTAACTTTTTACGGTGTACTTTTAGGTAGTTTTTTACTTTTAGCATTTTTTGCTAGCTTTGAAAACTCAAACTTATAGGACATATAGGTAGGTACTGGCCATGAGCATGCATTTGCAAAAAATTTAAATTATTTTTGCCCCAAATTGTTTGGCCGTTTTTAAGCGTTTTTTATTTTTATCTTTTTTTACAAGATAAATAAATGGAATTTACACTATAATAGGCATAACTATGTTTGTACAAAATTTTTAATCAATTTCGTATTCACAACTTTGAGATAATGTTCTTTTTTTAACTTCTTCTAAAAATTGATTTGTCGTTATTGAGCATGTTGATAATTTTACTTTTCATTTTCATAACGTTACATTCACTACAATCTACAAAACCTTAAATTGAAAACTTTCAAAAGTACCACAAATTACCTGTGGATGTGGAGATCTGTTGCCGATGACCAGTCAACAGTGTAGGAAGAACCGTAATCCCAGTTTGAAATTTCTGCATGGTTGGCTTTCAAAAATTCTTACTTTTCTTATAGGTATCGTACAGATATTATTGAAGCATCATATTAAAACTGAAATGATAAGCTTTCAGGTGATATATAATATATTATAGGTTGTCATATACAAAAATCGACTTTGAGGTAATGGAAGAAATCAAAGTTTGGTTAAAAAAAATTCTATCTATTTTTGTTAATGTCGTGCAGACATTTAATTTTTTTGTAAGCTTTTCATATAAAAAATTGATATGAGAAAAGAAAAAAAAGGTAAGTAATTTTTTCAACTTTTTCTTGTAAATTATGAATGGATTCAAAAAGTACTTAATTCCGTTTATCTCTAGAAAACAGATATAAATATATAAGGTCTTAATCTTTAGCTTTAGTACTTAACTATGAGATTTATTATTTTATACATTTTTTAACAAGAAAGTTGACAAAAAAAAAATAATTTTTAAATCATTTTTTTTTAAACAAAAGCACACATTTTGTTTTCTTATCGTCCGTAAACCGACTTTACAGACAACCACTCTTTCCATTCAAAAACGGTTTCATCATTGTTTTTTGTCATCGGTCGTCGCGGTCACTTTGTTTCTGAGTTCAAAACTTTTCCTGGCTAAAGCATTGTTATCCATGCCTCCAAATGACTTAGCCATCTCAGTCGCTGTAGCTTTACCTCTACCCAGTATTTTCCATACAAAAACTGTTTCGAATTGTTAAAAAAAATGCTGATCTCATAAGAGAATGTAGGAAAACCTTCAATGAAAAAAGTTCATTCCTAAATATTTAAACTTTTGAACCACATTTTTGATGACCCATTTTGTGTCCAAACTTTTTTCATTATCTATCTTTTCCGATAAATCCCAATTTATATCACAGCAAAAATCCCCTGTCATTAACTTTTTAATCCTCATCGTTTATGTGAAACCATAAACACCTAAAATGGTATACCATGGCTATACTAAACGTCCACTTTAATCCTCATTATCCAACATCACTGCCCAAAACTAAACCTAATCAACACCTAGCCAGATGTATACGAACTTCCAAAACAAAAACAAAAAAAATAAAAATTAAACTTTCCAATTACGACTATCAAACTATTCGTGTCAAAAATCTAACACATTCCTGTCCTACTCTCAGTTTTTTTGTTTGTCTCTTTTTTTATATTGCCAACTCCTATTAAAACCCAACTAGTGTTCGTTAAACATCGATAGTTTAAGATTTCGATAGTATCGATAGTTTTGGGAAAACCCTATCGATACTATCGATAGTATCGATAGTTTTACCAAATTTCCTAAAAAGCTTTAAAAAGGCTTTTTTGAATAATAAAAAAACGTTTAATAAATCAGAATATTGCAATTTAAAACTTATTTTAAGCAACTGGAAATGTATTATTTCAATTGTTAACTTGCAAAACATTTTGAAAAACAAAAAACCAGATGTATTGAGGTCCGAAAAAAAAATTCGGTTCGATATGGCCTGTGGCAAGCTTGCCAAAGCTACCAGACAATTATTTAAAATGAAAACGTTTAACGCATATGTGCACGAGTTTATCGAGCACAAGAGAACATTTTTGTATGAATAGATATATGTACAATACAATAATAGGTACATCTAGCAGTACTGCATACTCTTTTAGGTACATCAGCAAATAAGATAATGTAACCTTGTCGATTCCTACATATACATATTTATTTAACAAAGAGAATAAAGATCCTACATTCTAGTAGGTGCATGTATAAATACTAAAAAATGCCTCAAAAATAAAGTTTAGATTTTACATAAGTAACATTTTACAAACATGGTCGTGTTTCCACCGACCGGCTTGAAAAAAAAAAATACTAAGCAAGCAGATGATTTTTTATTTGGTGTTGTCATAACGAACCAAACTATTGCCTTGAATGTATTTATGAAATGATACAGCTAAAAACACAATACAATAAAATAAAATTTATTAAAACAAATCGCGCAGCAACCAAAACCGAAACTAAACAAAATGCAACAGTGACATGGTATGACAATGTTAACAATTAGTATTATAATTCGGTGGTTTCCCAAACAAAAACTCATTCATAAATAATTGAAATGATGAGAAATGAAGATTTCACTAAAGGAGATGGGGCGTTTTTGGGCCATGAGCGTACATTAATGAGACTAGTCTCAAAATGAAGCTGGAGGTTAGTATATTCAATCTATGAATTTTTTTTCAAATCGTAAGTCAGGTTCTTGAGATACAAGGCTCCAAAGTTCGTTCTGATAACCCTTATTTGTCACTTTTATATGCAAATATCATGAGAACTACAAGAGGTATATTGATGTTTTTGATATCAAATGAAAGGTGGTTTTAGTGCCTTTTTAACAATATAAAATACATATTACACAAAACAAAGAAACGGCGAACAAATAAAAAAATTAAAATATTAATCGGTGGGTTAAATTCCTGATCCGAGGCTGAACCACGTTTGTACAACTGGTCCTTATTTGACCAAATTATGTTAGAGAGACACAAAAACTGTAATTTCTTGTGATGAACTCTGGGCTACACTTTGTTTACATAAACTAGATTACAAAATACGTACTAAAGAAGATTTCCGATAAATCCACTTTTATCTCTGTTTTAGTTTAAAATATAGTTCTTGGAGCTTTTTGAAACTATAATAAACTGATAAGTTCTTTGAAATTAATGAAAATGGAATTAAATACAATAAACCAATGTTCTAATAAAATTTTTCTTTAAAATAACAACATCTTATCCGTTCCTTTTCTATAAGTGATCTCCCAAGTTTTTTTGAAAAGTGTATTAACCAATTGGTTTTCCCCACATAACATAACACAAATAAACAAGCTTCTAAACCGGTTCTAATCGCATTCTAAAAAATTAAAACAGTTTTATAACTACACATGCGTACGTGCCGATTACAAACATATTTAATTTGAAAATAAATGCCATTAATGTAGAACATGAATCGATTTTTTCAAATTAATATTCTACTTGTATTTATTTTTTCGCCGTTTCTTTGTTTTGTGTAATATGTATTTTATATTGTTTAAAAGGTTACTAGTACTTAACAACCTTTCATTTGACATCAAAAACATCAATATACCTCTTGTAGTTCTCATGATATTTGCATATAACAGGGACAAATAAGGGTTATCAGAACAAACTTTGGAGCCTTGTATCTCAAGAACCTGACTTACGATTTGAAAAAAAAATTCATAGATTGAATATACTAACCTCCAGCTTCATTTTGTTACTAGTCTCATTAATGTACGCTCATGGCCCAGGTCCCATATAATTTTGCCCCATCTCCTTTCAAAAGTTTTTCAGTGTTTTAGGAGTTCAAAATTAAAAAGCTGGTGCGTTTAGAACGAAAAGCTTGGGGTAAACTCTTAAACTTAAAACTATCGATAGTTTTGTCGATAGTTTTTTAGAACTATCGATGTACGCGATAGTTTTTTACTATCGATACTATCGATAGACTATCGATGTTTAACGAACACTAAACCCAACACAAAGCTCATTTATGTGTAGTTTCTCACATGCACATGACCGCATCCCATTCTCCTTACTTTATAGGAAAAATAAAATAGCTCCTTTAGCATGAATTTAATTTAACATACATGGCTAATATTTGTGAACTGGTCCCAAACAAAACAAACAAAACAAAAAAAAAAAAAATATGGTCTCCAACTCAAACTACCTTCACTTTTTCTCAAAAATGTAAATTTTTAGTCCAAAAAACCAACATGACACATAGACTGACAGCCAACAATAGAATAAGAATACCAAAAAAAAAGAGAAAGGAAAATCCTTCTGTCTATCATAAAGTCGGATTAAACTACTATCTAATAGAAATGGCGCCCGGGTAGGGTGTGAATAAAATGAAAAACAACAAAAAAAAAACAACCTCTTTCATACTCATCTCTCTCTCTCTCTCTCTTTTGACTGTAAGTTTCTCTAAAACTTTTTTGTCCGGATGATGCTAAAAAGGTGGCAAACCTTCTGTACATTTATATACCTAACCTAATTCTGGGGTTTTCAAAAAACGTTATTTGAATGCTAAACGGTTCTACGTCAATGTTGAGTTTCAAAAAAAAAATGGCAGCCCAGAATTTTACCCGAAAAGAAGAAAATTTTGTTAATTTCCATGATAATCAAACAGAAAATTTGAATCTTGGTTTTCTACCAGATATTTTTCGTCCTCTATATATATTCTATGTTGGTGACGGTGGTAGCAGTGGTTTGGTTTTTGGTCCGTTGATGTCGTCCTTCTTCAAAAAAAATTTGTTTTTTTCTGAATACGAAATTCTTTTTCTACTTTCCCACCAGACAGCAAGAGGATATTGTATAGCATCTCGAAACATACGTGTTAGTTTAAATTGAAATATTCAATTTTCCTTGAAATGATAATCCCTGTGCAAGAAATATATACGAAAAACTTTTGGTTTGAGTCGTGCTGGTGTCGGTGTGTTGGCTGATGGCTCTGGTTGGTGCTGGCTGTGTTGGTTGTATGGCGGTATCTCATTTGCATAAGTACACAAAGAAGAGTCCTTAGAAGACGCACTCTCTCTTTGCTCCTTGTACAAATGTTCATATATAAACCTAAATCTATACACAAGATAGAGGCGGTACTGGGCCCAAGAAATTTTAAGGATAGAAAACGTGTATGTTGGTCGTGTTGTTATGTGATGTATGTGTGAGTAGTGTACCTCTATTGTACATCTTGGTATGGATTGTAAGGTTTTACTTGCTTGCCTCTTTCATGTTCATAATACAAATGTATTGGCATAGGCAAAGATCTAGGATAGGTTCAGAAAATAAATAGATTGCGCTGAGGAAGAAGAATTTTTTCTTAAAGCAGGACCCAGGATTAGTACTTATTTTCCAGGGACGCATCTTTTCAATCAAGTTGTCGATTTGTAGAAGCTGAGTAGGGTCAAAATGTCTCTAGAAATTTTTCTCCAGAGGAGTCCAAAAATTAAAGAACGCCATCTTAGTATCGTTAGATTTTGAAGTTCTCTGACAGTTCGGTAGAGAACGGAGAAAATTCGAAGCTTGTCGAAAGGATTCAATGGGCCAAGAACATTCTTGCCAGCGGCCAGCAACTTGCGTCAAGGAGTTCTAGGTTTATACATTTATGAACACCTGACATTTGTCATTTGCATTAATGAAATCTTTGCATTCGTCAGACTTGCGAAACCATGCATTTATGAAAGCACCCGTATATTGAAGGAAAATCCGGTACCAACTCCGATCATAAGCGGTTGGTATCAAGATCATGTCAAACTAATCCTTTGTAATGATCAGAGATCACGCGATCTATATAAGTTGACAGTTGGCAAATTTGGGGAACTTTGGCCACATCCGATATTGGATATTGTTGCTAATGAAGGACATGTATTCCGGCGGAAGCCTCCTTTATGCAACTTTCATTTGCCGTAGACGAAAGGCGTGATTCGCTTTGAGACGATTAGTCTACGCATACACAATAAAGATGAGTTGGACGCAGAAGCCTACCAGTGAAACACGCACTTAGAAAGGTACCTCAATCAACTAAGTGTGCGAAACTGAAAGGAGCTAGCTAACGATAGAGCTGACTGGAAAAGCTTGTTGGTTGAGTCCCAAATTCACAGTCAGTAATGCTGCACAAAAACTGGGACAGAAAATACCAGCTGTTATTTGTCCAGAGAACTCATTTTTGACAACTTGATTGTAGTTGTAGATGAGATCCAACCAAACAAAAAGACAAAAAAATTCTATGGGACGGAGGTATCTATTCCCCCCATTTAGCTGGAAGGGGCAATTTTCTAAAAAAATTTACTTAATTTGGAAAAAAATGATTTACAGTCAATGGTAACATCAACAATAACGTGGTGTATATTTTGGGTTGGGGTCGAAATTCTGTATGTACCAAAATTCGGATTCCAAAATTCTGTATTCCAAAATTCTGTATTTTAAAATGCTGTAAATTCAAAATTCTGTATTTTAAAATTCTGTAAATTCAAAATTCTGTAAATGCAAAATTCTGGATTTCAAAATTCTGTATTCCAAAATTCTGTGAATGATAAAAGAAAAATTGTTTCGATAATGAAAAAAAGTGGGCACTTTTTTTCATTATCAAAACAATTTTTCTTTTATCATTTACAGAATTTTGGAGTACAGATTTTTGGTATTTTCTTTGAAGAAAATGTTGAAGTAAAGTACCTCCGCAATTAATTTGTATATGAATTGAATTTGAACGGCATACCTTGAATACCAAAATACTAGTAATATTTAGCCAAGAATCTTCATATATATTTCACCATTTTGTTTTTTTTTTTTTTTTATTTATTTTGTCTTTTTTGTAAAATCTGAAACGAAACTTACATAAATATTTATGTAGAACATAATCTCTTATTCCCTAATTTTTCCTCTGCGTAAACTGTCACATGAGGTTTTATGTAGAACATACATTTACAGAATTTTTTATTGAAATACAGAATTTTGGTCATACAGAAATTAGGAATACAGAATAACGACACGTTCCCGTATATTTTGCAAGGCCAAAAGCTATGTCTCTTAGCATGTTTTAAAATAAAGTTGTTTAATGAACTAGTTTTTGAAAAATTAATTTTCAAAATCAAAGTTTTGAAGAAACAAATTTCGAATTGATTTTTTTCAAATTTTATGACATTAAGTACCTACTAATTTAGTTTTCAAGATTCAATGCTCTTATTTGTTTTTAAAAAATTACAGGAAATTGGATTTAAAAACTGTTCTATTAAAAATCTTTTTTTAAAAACAAGATACAAGAACGAGTCTTTGGCTTTACAATAAGGTACAGTACGTTATTTTAGGTGTAACTGTTGATTTTTTTATAATTTTTTTTTCCAAAATTAAGTAAAATTTTTAGAAAATTGCCCATCCCGCCTAAACGGGGGAGGCGAAATTTTTTTACAATTTTTTTTGTTGACTTAACTCAACCTACACACTCTAGATTTTTGGTACTTTCCTCTCGTATATCGTTCCTCTCAATGGTTGCCAACCCAAAAACCACGTTTCATAGCTTAAGTGTTCGTAACTTTGGTTTTTCATAACTTCGATTTTTCATAACTTCGGTTTTTCATAACTTTGACGCGCATAACTCTGTCACGCATAACTCTGTAACTATTTCCTTTTCGACCAGTTTGGGCACTTGCTTAGGAGTTTGGTTGGATATTATCTGCAACTCTAATATTCATAACTTCCCATAGAAAAGACTTGTCGTTGCCAGCGATTTGGTGCAATTTTAGTTGCTTAATCGAAAAATGATGCCATTGTTGAGAGTGCCCTTTCTTTTAAATAAATACTACCTTTTTTGAATGAAAAACGAATTCATCTAAAAAATTACAAACGGCCCTGACAATTAACGAATATAAAGTACACTAACACTGCCCCAAGGACCAAAACGAAGATGATGGAAAAGTTTTTCGTTGAGAAAACTTTTTCAAAAACTAGGGAATTCAATTCTTGTTCTTTCTGCATTGACAACGACAACGACTATGATGATGATGATGATGGTGATGTTGAAGGCTGATGAATGAAAAATAAAATAGAAAAAAAAATTGAGTATATAAACGAGTATATGCTAAAAGAAGACTCTGAAGAATACAAACCACACAAATTGAATAGGAGTTTTTTTTTTCAGCCCAGTCCTTGAGTATTGCTCACATATATAAAAGTTTTTCTCTCTCTCTCTCTGAAAAAGTACGAAGGATTTGTATCTCCTTTTTATAACTTTAACTCATTAAAATGATTTGCAAGAAAACCTTGTGCTGGTTGAGGTTTTATAAACCTACCTCTTATTTATAGAAAATAAAGAAGCTTCATGAACAAGAGGCTTTAACAGAAAAAAAAATGCTTCTAAATTAAAAGTCTTGCGACGCGTTAAAGTCCCAATTCCCCTAACTAAGTATTCTTATGCTTCACTTTGCCAATGAGCCAAGTGCTCTTAAGTTTTGTTGGTAGACCTAGTTTATTTGTCAAGTTCTTCTGTTGTAATAAAATGTAAAAAGGCCAAGCGCCAGGATACTTACACGAGCTCTCTCTCTCGCGAGGCCCGCATTCTATTACATTCGCCAGTTTTTGAATGAAGTGCCAAACTATACAGAAAACAACAAAATGGTCCTGATATATGTAAAAGTGTGAGTGTTGAAGTGGTCCTGATGATGGTTCTGGGCTGTGTGCCATATGAGTAAAGTTGGCTGATGTACCCAACACTAGCAGCAACAGCAGCAGCTGATGTTGTTATAAATGACTTTTGAAATTGGGCTCTTTTTTTAAATATATTTTTTTTTTAATAAATTCATAGGGGACGGTTAAGAGGGAGATTGTATATGTAGTTTATGTGTTCTTTTGGTCGACTTTTTAGGTCATTATGATTTTTTTTTTATTATTTGTTCCCTTTAAATGTAGGTTACTGAAAAAAAATTGTACAGAACTGGAGTGCTGGTAGAAGCACTCTTATAGGGAGCTTTGAATGGCAGTTAAAGAGGCAACAATAGGTCAGGCGATTAAATTTTGTTGACGATAAACACAAAAATGTAATTAGATTGAAGTTTTATTGCTGGATGTTGGGCTTTGGGCCCTTGTTTTCTTCGAAGTCCATGAATGTATGTTAAGTTGAGAGAGGTTCATTTATTTTAAGCGACTTTAGAAACACTTGAGTCCTTGAGGTTTTTTTTTTTGGTATGAATATAAAGGAAATTCCTACTTGGAAGCAAAAGGGTATATTTATGCTGAAAAAACTTGGTGACACAATTACAAGCACACATTTACGATTTAAAATGTCAATTAATTTTAAGACTGGAGTTTTAATATTCTTGAAAAATTTATTTTCTTATTTATCCAAGCGAAATTAAGTGTGAATATGCTTGGATTTTGGTATAATTCAAATTTTTAGAATGTTAGGTTTTATTACAAAGACGTTTTAAGAGTCCTTGTGTAAAGAAGAAATTTGTTGAACTGTAAAAAGTGACCTACAGAGTTTTTGTATGAGAAGTAAAAAAAAAAATACTTACGCTGGCAATGTCTGAAGCAAAAAAAAAGGAAATCACCAAAAATATTATTGGAACAGAAGAATTATTTCAATATTATGATTTTTAATATTTTAACGCTGCGAAACAGTCTGTTAAAACAATTGAAAAAAGGTATTTCGAACTAAAAAGCTTTAAAAGTTCTTCAAAAGTAACTGTACATAGATTGTAAATAGGCTCATTATGGATACCTAGCAATTAAGTCTCATCTCACGAGGAGTCTATCGGGTCAAACTAAGAGTCAGCCAGCTCCGGATATCTTAAGCCATGTTCACTCTCTCTGCTGAGGAGCGCACCAAACCACCAGCTAAGGCCGAAAATCCAAAACCAATAAATGCAAACACCTACACAAAAAAGGCACCATCACTACAGAAGAAAATAGCGACTTGAGTGACTCCATATAGCATGCAGTGAGAGAGTCAGGATCATGGTATAAAAAGACAAGGTATGATCATTAGAGCCGCCATCTTACAAAATGGGGTAGTAAGGTTTTGACGTTAAATTTTTGGCAAAGTCAAAAGCAACAACAATTTAGTAGACAAATTTGTTTACAACAACAATTTCAATGGGCAGCTGTCAAAACCTTAAGTAGCCATTTTTAAGTTTTGACAGTTCTCGACACTGAGTTTTTTCTAATGATCATACCTTCTCTTTTAATACCATGAGTCAGGATGACATGAAAAAGGTCAAAATCCCGCCCAAAGCACAATCACCTTTCAAGCAAACGAGTCCGACCTCAGTCCGAATAGGCTCCGAAATGAGTCCGATCTCGACTACGAAACGGGTCCCACGGCGCGGCGGCTCAAATTATTATGGAAATTATAATCACCGCGCAGCCGATTGCATATGTATTGGTATTTTCACCACGATATCTCCTTCGACTGAGTGCAACCTCGTTTTTCGCGTTTTGAGGTCGGAGTGTCTTTTCTGAGCTCGGTTTTCTTGCATGCAGCGACAGCGACCATAAAATTAAATATTTTCAAATATAAACCCAATCTGAAAACAGACCACACTAATCCTCAAATAGTTTCCAGCCACAGATCTAGTTCTAGGCTCAAGGGATTAAGGAGCACTCAGAGACTCCAAAAATGCAGCCCACACAAATTCCGCTCAGATCCCGGGTGCATATCCAAGACTCTATGTGAACAAGTTAAATACTTTAAACAATAGCACGAGTTAACAAAATTTCAAAAGGACCAAAAACAAAAGATTTTGAAACTCCATATTTTATCCAATTTTAGCCATATTAAATTTTTGTGGCCATTATGTTGAAAAATAAAGAGTCATCTTTTCTCCTTTACACGTTTTATGTCTATATATAAATGGTCAAAGGATTCAAATAGACTTTTTAGTAAAAACATCAAAAATGTCGTTTTTCTCATTTTTGAATAGTTTTTCTTAAGTTTTTTTTACAATATTTTAGTGTTAAATTTTTTTAAAAGGATACATATCGATAAGAAATTTAATTATCTACAAAAAATGACTCAATAAAAATTTTCAAATTCAGCTTGCTTTTCAAGTTATAGACAATAACTCAAAAAGTAACAAAAAGAGTCGGAAATATTGATCGTTACAAAAATGGTCATATCTTTATAATTTATCCATAGATTTCAAAGAAAATTATCTGGTGTACTACACATACAAAATTTAAAACAAGGAGGATTCGAAAGGTTTAAATTTTTAGTAAGAAATTTTGTTTGACAAAAATTTCCTTTAAAAAATCGATTTTTAAAAAAATGTTTTGATACATTGAACTTAAACATTTGGAGTGACGCAGAAAAGTTATTCTAGTGTTTCTGTTCAGATTGATCGTTTATTACTCACGATATAGCCCGAATACTAGGTAAGCTGATGGGAAAAACAATGATAAAAACTTTGAAAAATCATATCTCGAAAACCTATCCATACACATTTTTTTAGATAAGATTTTCGAGGTTTCCGAAGTCAAATCTATACGAAATGTATAACGGCACTTGGTGTCCATTTCTATAGAGGTCGTCTATAGAAATAGAAAGTTACATACAATTTACAATAGATGGAAACAGCATAGATAGATATAGACTAAAAATATGTCATGTGGCTTTCGAAGACAACCTAATTAAAATTCTTGCAGTTTTAAAGCTAGACCTTTTTATTTATAATATTCGGAAATTTGCTCCGAATTCTTATGATTTGCATAAAAAACCAATGTGAATCTTGATAATTCATTATTTTCAAAACCATCTAAGACTAAATCGTGACTTCCTTTCTAATTCGTGTCATTTGAAACCATGATGTTTCATCAGCAACATTCCATCCAATCATCTTCTTCTCCCTTCACTGATTTAAAAAAAACCTTATTCCCTATTACCAAATTTCACGATGCAACCAAATATATTTTGAAATCTTCGATCTAACCAACAAACTAAGCGGAACAAACCTTTTTGAAGGGAAGAGGGCTGACAAGATAATCTTGTCAAAATAAAATAACTAGCAAAGAATTCCCCAAATGAAATCTTTAATTTTAGTAAAAATGCTGCTTAGTTTCTTTCTTAACTTCTGCAAAAAGGGCGTTGATAAAAATCATTTCTCCATTTCAGAATGCACCCGCCGCTGATATCTCACGACAATGATCCAAAAACTTTTAATACCTTCACAGACATTATTTCAAATATTTTTTTTCCTTTTTTTTATATTTTTTTTGTTTGAATTTATTTAATAACAAGACGCCCAGAAATATGTCGTGCCAAAATGAAGACAAGAGCCCATAGGTATTGGTTGCCAGAGAAGAAGCACATACCATAGCTGTGCCATGGTATTTGCCACAATATCGCAATGCACACCTTCGCAATATCAATTACGGTCCGAAAGGAAGCATCACAGAAAAAAAAACGAAAAAAAAATAAATATCCAAGTCAGCTCTTCTCTAAGCAAGCAAAAGCACCCACCGCATCCACCAATTTTTCGGATGCAACACCAGATCCCAAGAAATAATAAAAAAAAAAAAACAACAATGTGGCACGGGAACAGGAACGAGATGACAAAGTTCTTTCATATTGCAATAGTCACGATCCAAAGTTTCATGAGACGTGATTTTCGACTTTCCGAACAAGAGATCAACTCGCTCTTCCAAGAAGACATGACCAAGTCGACGACGACGATGAAGCCGATGCGATGCGATGAGAAGAAGCTGATGGTAAACAAGCAAGGCAGTCAGGCAAATCCAAAGGACACATTGGAAATATTATTATGAGCACGAAAGACGACAACGACGACGACCAAGATGACTATACGACAACGAGGACAACAACGATGAAGACCGAATGCTCAAATAGGAAACATGAAACGCTAAGTCGTGAAACACACAAAATTCCATCAGAAGCTGGAGGAAGAAGAAGATCTCCACAACATCCCAGAGCCAGCACGAACACACGCAGCTCTGAAACAGTGGCACAGCCAGCTAGCACGGACGAAACGAGCAGAAGCAGATTCGGCAGCAAATTTTTAAAGACCAACCAGCAGCCAAGAAGGCAGAGGGCATCATTTTTTGCCATGCAATTTAAACAATCGTTGTTGTTGTGGATATATGAATGAAGCTTGGGAGAGTATGGTGGACCTGGTCCAGAACTACTCGTTGATTTGCTTCGAGATGCGATTATTATTATTGTTTTCTTTATTTATATTTCTTTCTTTCTTTTTTTTTTTTTGTTGTTCTGTTTTTTTTCTCTCTGGACATCGTTTGGTGGACACTCAACGAGGAAGACATGCAACCGAACACCCGGTCGGTCTTTGTGGACCTTTGTATGGGGTAGAAGCATATGGTTAAGCGGATTTTTGTTTCTTTTTTTTTTTATCTTCTTGCACCTTGGGTCTCATATTTTATACAGTAACATGCAATGTACTCAACTTATATTTCAAAAGGGATTGGAAAAAATAAAAAAATACAAAAAGTTAAAATAGCAAACGGCTACTTGTTGGTTGGGCTGTTGCGTCGTCTGGATCTGGACAAAAGAGCATTGACTGCCAAATGAGGTAGTTAAGTTTTATCACTTTTATTTTTCCCTATATACATACATATAATGGCAAGATGACGATGAGTTATTGTAAAAAAAAGGCGGGCGATGTGATAAGGGAGGTTGAATTAAACCATTTTAAGCTTATTAAGATGATTTAAGTCTTAGTTAAGTTAAGCTTTAAAAGAATAAAGTTTGAGAAGAACTAAGACGTTCTTCCAGAGATCTAGAACAACCAAGACGTGTCTGATTCAGGACAGAAAAGTTTTTTCGGGCTTTGTTTGAGGACAAAATCTACTTTGAATTGTAGAGGCCTTAAGGTGCTGCACAGTGCGGTATTTAGGTTTTCGAACCTGGCCAAAAATATTTGGGCACATTTTTCACACCAAATAGGTACCAAATGTTGTTTCATCAAGTAGTTTTTGAGAAACTAAGTTTAAAAGAAAACATTTTTTTCGTTTTTTAAGTGATTCTGTATAAAATTTTGCAATATTATGGACCTATTTTATCATTATTTAATGACCTGGGCATTATTGCACCAACCACTTTGCACTTTGCAACTTTGCAAAACAATACTTTTCTGCAAAGTAAAAGTGCAAAGTGTTGCACCAAAAATTAAAAGTTCCCCACTTTACACTTTGCAATCTTTGATGTTTTCTTGCAAAGCAAAAAGTGCGGACGTTGTACCAACTTAAAATGGAACTTTGCGTAATTAGAAAATTTGCAAAGTAAAGTAATAAATAGTTTCAACTTTTTTCGTTGTTAAAAAAGGTTGAAATATTCTTTTTTTACTTAAACAATGATATCTTTTGAAATTTTGTTGTACTTTACTCTATCATTTGTTATTTCGTTGGTTATGGTTACTTAGAATGTTGCTTTTGCTGTAATTTGTTAAAAGAAGAAAATAATATAATTTTTTATATCAATATAATATCATTATTTTAACTTTAAATTGCAATCATTCTTTGAATGACGGATAATTTTTAATAAGGTGGTTGGCATTTCTAGAGGAGGCTATGTGGCCATGAAGCGAGGGCAGAGGTGCGTTCTTTATTTTACCATAGTTTACTAATGTTTATAATATCGAACTAAATGGTCAATTGTTTAGTTAGAATTTCTAACTATTTGAAATGGTTCCTAAACTCCTTTTGAAGTGTCAAATAGTCACGATTCGTAACCTTTTCCAACTCACTACCATGATACGAGTTTAGTGAGTTGTTGATCTAAGAAATAAGATGTTTGGTTTTCATGACAATTCAAACATTTTTATTACTTTTATTAATCAGCGGAAAAATAAAATTAAAATGGAATTTTTGAAATGATGGGAAAAAATGTATAAAAAATAAAAACATGACTTTTTGGTTATAATAAAGGAATTGGAATTATTCTAAAAAAAATTGGTCGTTTGATAGTTTAACATTATCTAACAACAAATCGTTCCTAAATGATTTTTAAAAAGAACACAACAAATTCTAATAATGCCACTTCAACCTCAACATATACTAACCATAGATTAATATTCCCAATATTTAATTATTCCTAATTTCAAAATTCATTCTTAAGGGCAGGTCTACCCAAGCAGCCAACTTAAATCTCATGTAAATGAATTTGAATGTACTAGTGCACTTCTCTTTGCCATGATTTCACAGCTTTGAATAACATTTTTGCTCTTCGACTCTTTTTTCCCTCAAAGTGAAGCAAAAAAACAAAATGGAAAGCCACACATCACTCACGTACCTATTACTATACTCTTCGTTTTCAAAAAGTCATTCAAAGCGATTCTTTTAAATTATCATTTAATATACCCGAATTTTACACGAGAAATGGCCATCCGCAAATGAAATTTTGTCTTTGCATATTATTGCAAAACTTTGCAGAATTTGATATGGAAAGTGCAGAGTTTTTTTGGTTGGTGCAAAGAAATCGAAGAATTCTCTGCAAATTGGCAAAACTTTGCACTTTTCAGAAAAGTACTTTGTGCTTTGCAAATTTGTGGTTGGTACAACAAAATTTGCAGAGAAGGAATTTTTGTTTTACTTTTCAAAAAAATAATTTCCTCTATGCAAATTGTGCAACAGAAATTGCAAAGTTAAAGTGCAAATTTGCAAAATGCAAAGTGCAAAGTGGTTGGTGCAATAGGGCCCTGGTAGTATTAAGTCAAATATTAAAGATTTCATCCTACGAAATTAAAAAAAAAAAAAAACTGAAATAAACTTTTTCCCCGCGAAACCCTGTTTTTTTTTATTTGCATTAAAATTGTTTATTTGCATTTTTTTTTTTAATTAAATTTTTAACGGAGTGCATAATATCAAGAATATTGTGTCAAAACTTTAGTTCGATTGGAGCCAAATTGACCAAGTTATGATTTTTTTTAATACTTAGCTTACGAATATTTTATTCCAGAGTTAAAAACATTAAATCGTTCTCCCCGCAACTAACGTTTTCAAAGTCTCATAACTTCAAAACTACTGCACTGATTCTTTTGAAATTTGAAACACCATTTCTTTACATATTTTTAATGATATCTCTCGAGGAATTTTCTCAATAATATAATACATTCAATGGAATATATTAAATCTATTAGTAAGGGTCATTTTTGAGGAGTTTTTTTTTCAAGGGTCTTTATTTTTTGGGAAGGAGGGACAAACTCGGGCAAACTCTTGAAATGCAAGATTGTTCTACATATCCAGCAGTTTAATAATATATAGGTTAGACCATGTTGCGGCGTGTTGCGCTGTTTTAAAAACACTAAAGTTTAAAAAAAAGAACGAAAAAAGTTCAAATTTCTTAAGTGTGTACTTCAAGTCTGGGTATCCACATGTTATGGGAGTTGATCCTGGGGGGCAAAATTGAGAAATTCGATTTATGACCACGTTTTAGGTAAAATACCGCACTGTGCGCTGTCCATAAGTAAGTAAGTAAGGTACTTGGTTATTCGGAAAAAAAAATTTCTTCAGTCTTAAAATTGGTCAATATCTTTATCTATTTTCTTGACTGCTTTTGGCTAACAAAAAGTGTGAAAACCTACGACAACCTTCACCCACTTGCCTAAGTATTTGATCAAAATCTGACAATTCCGACTTCTGTAATTTTTGAAAATCATTCTTCTAAAACTGCCCAATTTTTCCCTCCCCCTTTTTGTGGCTTCAAGTTCTAATAAAAGACAGTTAAATTGGAAGAACCACACCCTTAAGTCCTCTCACCATCCAATATTACAAAATTTTAAATAATGTCCTTCTTTCCACTTCTCAATTAAACACATTTACTCCTTTTTAGGGCAAATACCCCTTCTTGTAAAGCATTTTGTTTGCCCTGAAACTTTTCTGGCCTTCAAATCAAAATTTGTTTCGCACTAACAATTGCTCATGATTGTCAAATATATACCTTCTTAGCTAGACATCCGTATATTAAATAGAATATATTTACCTTCATCATGCACACACAAGGATCATCATTTGGAATAAGACTTCCTCGAAACTAATTTCAAACTTCCTTCCTCTCTTCTATTTTAAGCCTCTCTTCCATATATTTCTGCCTTCCTTCATTGAATTTGGTCTTAAATAAATTTTCCGACACAACAAAACTTCATTTCTCACACTCTTGACAACGCAAATATAGGTCGAGAAAAAGATAGATATTATTATGCTACTGCTTGCAAATTGAAGAAGAAAATTTAAATGTCCTTTAACAAAAGCCCATCAAGTTCTTCCTTCTCCCATCTTCTCCCTGCCAGCAATCAACCAAAAAATAAAAATGGGTTTCCTATTTTATATTGCTGATTGTTATCGCATTCTCTAGAAATAGAAATCTCAAGAGCACATCCTTGAGGTAATTTCGTCCAACCAAAACCAATCCACCCAAACCAACTAACCAACTTGTATACAAAACATTTTAGGATATTTCTTGTTAAGAGTGTTAAGGACTATCTCTCTCTAATAATATGTATGTATGTAGTTGAATCCAATATCTATCTGATAAACAAGCATCCTTTTTGAATGTTTGAATTTGACACCAAGAGTGTTAATACAATTTCGAGTGCGACTTGTGAATGGTTTGATGGGTTTTTTCCTTGATTGAAATTCATGTCCATATAATTTATATCTTTTACATTTTTATTTTGCTTGTTTATATGTATATTTGCAGTTCTATGAATTTAACACACACACAAAAACTTTGATACTAACATTCTTAAATCATTTTCGATTTGATTTGATCCTTTGAAATGCTTGACTGAGTTTTAACTAATTGAATATTGTTTTCCTTCTTTTTCATTTCAGGTAAGCTAAATATCCTTGAATGGGAAAGAAACTCACTACCAAATAAGAATGTATTATCGCTGAATGAGGGTTCTTAACAGGTTCTAAGGTATTATTAACTTGTCGGAATGCCTTGGTTATACTAAAAAAAGAACAACATTTTAGTTTTATAGGTCTTTACTTTATTTTACTCTAAAAATTATTATATTAAGGCTTTTATTTATTTAAAAAAATTTAAGTATCGCAATATTTACAATAATCGCAGTATAATAACGTTTGCAATCAAAACGCTTTTGTCGGCAATCAAATAGTTTTCACGGACATTCAAACAGCTTTCGTGTGGCATCAAACAGTTTTCGCTGGCATCAAAAAGCTTTCATCGGCAATTAAACAGTTTTTGCTGGCATCAAAAAGCTCAATCGACAGTTAAACAGTTTTCAATGGCAATCAAACAGTTTTCACTGGCATTAGAAACCTTTCATCGGCAAATAAACAGTTTTCAGTGGCAGTCAAACAGTTTTCGCTGGGATCAAAAATCTTTCATCGGCAATCAAACAGTTTTCAATGGCATTCAAACAGTTTTCAGTGGCAGTCAAACAGTTTTCGCTAGCATCAAAAACCTTTCATCGGCAGTCAAACAGTTTTCAGTGGCAGTCAAACAGTTTTCGCTGGCATCAAAAATCTTTCATCGGCAATCAAACAGTTTTCACTGGCATCAAAAATCTTTCTTCGGCAATCAAACAGTTTTTACTGACAGTCAAACAGTTTTCGCTGACATCAAAAACCTTTCATCGGCAATCAAACAGTTTTCAATGGCAGTCACCGGCATTCAAACAGTTTTCACTGGCAGTTAAACAGTTTTCAGTGGCAGTCAAACAGTTTTCGCTGGCATCAAAAATCTTTCATCGGCAATCAGACAGTTTTCAATGACAGTCAAACAGTTTTCGCTGACAGTCAAACAGTTTTCGCTGACATCAAAAACCTTTCATCGGCAATCAAACAGTTTTCAATGGCAGTCACTGGCATTCAAACAGTTTTCACTGGCAGTCAAACAGTTTTCGCTAGCATCAAAAACCTTTCATCGGCAATCAAACAGTTTTCAATGGCAGTCAAACAGTTTTCAGTGGCAGTCAAACAATTTTCGCTGGCATCAAAAATCTTTCATCGGCAATCAGACAGTTTTCAATGACAGTCAAACAGTTTTCGCTGACAGTCAAACAGTTTTCGCTGACATCAAAAACCTTTCATCGGCAATCAAACAGTTTTTAATGGCAGTCACTGGCATTCAAACAGTTTTCACTGGCAGTCAAACAGTTTTCGCTAGCATCAAAAACCTTTCATCGGCAATCAAACTGTTTTCAATGACAGTCAAACAGTTTTCACTGGCATCAACATCTTTCACCGGCAATCAAACAGTTTTCACTGGCAATCAAACAGTTTTCACTGCCAGTCAAACAGATTTCACTGGCAATCAAACAGTTTTCACCGGCACAATTCCGGCGGCTGGAGCCACAATATCAAAGTCGCCCATGACCATTATAAGGTGTTCACTTAGTTTGAAACTTTATCCCTCAATTTAGACAATGATGGCCCATTCTTAAAAAAAAAATACACAATAGGAAATCCCATTTCGTCCTTAAACATAAAAGATTACTTTCTACCGCTCTATAGAGACCATCAACCGCATATTTATTAATATGTAAGTAAAATTTTATATTTTAACTCAAATCCATATACGTACCTACCTCCAAGAATATTGTATAAATCTTTTGAGACAAGACAAATTTCATAGAAAGAAAAAAAGGATATAAGAAGAGCAGACACAGAACAAAAAGTCTATCGATTATTGTGTCATATGCGATAAACATTAATAGCTTTAAGTTCTTATATAGGAATATTTGTTGTTGTTCTTTTTTTTGGTGATACCATCAAATGTATAAGATTTTTAAAAGCAAAAGAATGTCTAGCTTATGGATTTTGTCAAATAATAATAATAATAAAAAAAAAAACAAATTTAATGTTTTTATGACAGGAAAGGTCAACCTTAGAGTTGTATCTTGTGTTTATGAGTTTGAAAGATGAATAGATGACCTTAAAAATCTACTTCTAGACTTTAAGAGATGATTTTTATCTTTTATAGATTTTATTATTTTTGTGTCTCAATGTGAGATTTTTTAAGTGCTTTTTGAGGCCATTTTTAAATCAACATGATTTCGTGTTGAATGGAGCTGAATATTCAACCGCGAGTAATACGGGGTTTACAGAGAGAGGGTTTAATGGAAGATGCTGAAAGCAGTCCTTTGACCTGCCTGGTTGGATTGCACAGTAAAACCCAAGATTTTTTTTCGCTAGCCCACCCTTAGTTCTAAAATTATAACGGTATTATTTTTTTTCACCTCAAAAATCACAAAAAATAATAAAAAATAAATAATTTTGTTTCAGTGTAAAAATTGTTGGCTTTGCACTTAGGTTCGTTTGCTCAACGTTAGCCCAGGATAGCCCACTTTTTATTTCCTCAAACCTACGCTTAGTTTAAAAATTATAGAAGAATTACTTTTTATTCACCACATAAAAAAAAAAGTACGCATACACCACAGTGGCCTTTTTTTTAATTTATAAGTAAGAACAATTAAATCCACTGGTATTTGCAATGCGCTTCGAATAATTTTTATTTGATTTAAAATTTTTACTTGATTGAATGAAGTTCATATAACATTTCTGTTAAGAAGCTTTAAGTTGACATTTCACCTTAAAAACCACAACATACAAATATTTTTTCAAGTGTAAAAATCATTGATTTTTTTGGGTTGCCATATAAGCACCTAGAAAAGCTACATGCTTAGTAAAATATATCCAAACATATTTCTATAACAATAAATATAAAATGGTGTGAAGTGATTTCTTTTTCAGTTTTTTTTTTTTTTTTCAGTGTAAAAATTGTCCTTTTTCCGATAGTCGATATAAGTTGGACTACTTTACGTCAAGTCAAGACCTATACTTAATTAATGGGAACCTCAAGTTTGTGACATATTCTCATCTGCCTTTCGACAATCCTTGCTTCAAATGATCGAAAAAGTTGTTCAATTCATTCCACTATGATTTTGGACCGATATTAAAAGATTCATAGTAATTTTGACCTAAATTTACTGTAGGTACAATCCGTCAAAAGTTCAAACTAAGTTTGAAAACTTTTCTTAATTTATGTGCCTGTTGCAAGAACCAAACAACTATATGTATGCCTTCCTCCATTGATTAAAAAACTTCAAATCTTCCTCTCATCATTGTCAATAGACGACTTGTTCAATTCTAATTTCAAAACTAAAAAAAAAAACAAAAAACATTGTACATTGTAGTTTTCCAGAATAATTTTCTTCTTGTTCAGTGTTCACCTTAAAGAACATCTGTGAATGTTTGGTAGCCTAATTGAAATCTAAGAAAACCTACAGAATTTTGTTGGAAAAAATTGAAAAAAAAAACTCCTGAAAACATATTTCCTTGAATAAAAAAAAAAGAACTGAAAAACTGTAAGGAATCACTAACAATAAGAAAATAAGAACACGCGGAGGGATAACAAAATGATTGCACAAACAGAAAGATACACAGACAGCATCTGCAAGGCAGAGTGAGAGAGAGTCTCTTGGGAAATTGTGGTTGGGCTGAGGATTGGAGTTTAGACAAGGTAAAGGTTTATAGTTCAAGAAAATGAGTACTTCAAAAACACACAATAGCTCAAATGAGAAGGTGTAAGAATAATAATAACAGAGTACAGGAAGAGAAAAAAGTCCCCATCGACGACACAAAAGGAAACAAAATAAAAAAAGAAATCTTTCAATTGTGAAGGCTACTCGTACTGTACGAACCTACTAAAGCTGAAGAAGCATCCAATTGTACTCCAATTTTATCCTAGGGATTTCACATGCCATTCACCGGACTCAGCATTTGGCGGTGAGGAATAAACTGTTTTTTTTTATTTATGTTTAGTAGACCTGGCGGAATGGAGCAGTCTGCTTTGTGTATTCCATTTTTTTCCTCAGTTTTTATTTTCGCTCTCCACTTCCTCTGTCTGGAGTTATTTATTCATTTCTCTATTCACGGTGTGGTCCTATGGTCCTTTGGTGTCTCTATACTTCTTCTGCATCTTCTTCCTTTATTTTTTTGTTCTTCTGAATTTCCTAGGAAGGTGCTACTTGGCGAAAAAGACCGACCAATATACAGAAAAACCTGAAGAAACAAAGACAAAAAAAAATGATAAACAGCTCTGGCTGGCAGCCATGTGTTGCAAAACGGATGCAAAGCGTATCGAGATATTGGAAATGAATCTGCTGAGGTATTATCATGGTTCATGGATGGCTAGGTGTGGATTTTAGTTATGTCAATAGGACTTTCGAGTGGGGAGATGTTTTATTTTTTTTTTTTTTTGTATTTCCAATGTGTAGAGATGGTCTTTTGCGCAAAAAAAAAAAGGTAAAGCTTAGGTGGACTTACTGTTGAATAATTGCACCTTGTTTGGATTGTAAATTGAGGTTGATTGGGTGAATGGGTTTCATGAACTATTTGTTGTTATTATACTGGCTGATAAATTTTTACATGCGATTTCAATTTGAAAATGGGGATTTAGCGGAAGCAGATTGAGACTTTATATATTAGCTTCGTCTTACAGCTATAAAGTTTCGTCGTATAGGTACCATATTTGCACGTGTTAAATTTTTGTTTCTTAGATTTTTGCTTCTCTGCGTGTTGGGCTAGCTAAGCGTAGTACTTTGAAGGTTTGAAATAAGGCAGGATATCGATTGTAAAATAGAAAATCCATCATGCTACGGGATGATTGTTATTGCGATGGCCTATGAAGCTAAGAGGCCTCTGGGTTCGATTCCCAGCTTCAACCACCTTAAAATACAAAATTACGGGTGGCCCGATAAAATTAAGAATTTCCGCGGTAAAATCATGGATTTCTCCGGTAAAATCACGTTTCGTTTTGGTAAAATTACGAGTTGCCCCAGTAAAATCAAAGATCACTCCGAAAAAATCAAATCATGGGTTGACCCGGAAAAATTACGAGTTCCCTTAATAAAATCACGGATTGATACTTTGTTTGCACAAGTTTCTCTGTTAAAATCACTTCGACAAGTCACTCTGGTAATATAACAATCATGGGTGGCCCCGGTAGAATCACGGATCGCTCCGGTAAAATCACGGATTGTGCAGGTAAAATTTCAAGTTGCTCCGGTAAAATCACGGGTTCATAAAAAAATGTTTCTTCGTTGTCCAATTTATTCTTCAACCAGTCGTGATAGCTGGACATTTTGATTCGGGTGATATTCCAGGTTCCGGATGATTTTTGTCAAGAGCTTCTTTGAGAGATAGATGAATACCTCAATAAAGCCGCATATGCGGGATAGCCATATGTCAGTACTGGCTCAATCCGTTTCTTTTCCTGAGAAGCGGATCAACCCAGAGAAGGGAAAAGTTGGCTCCCTGCTGCGTGCTTGTTTTACTCGAACCGGTTGGAAAATTTGACTCCAAAGTACCTTGTTGATGATTGGTCTTCTATTTCTGTGCTGACTTGAAGTTTGATACTTATGCTTTCAAAGCGTTATGCAAAACCTCTTGTTGCTTTTGTTGAGATCGGTTTTGTTGCTTTTCATTCCCCATTTTAGGTCATGGTCCTGTAAATTTCTGATGAGGCCCTCCAATCTCCTTGCAGCTATTTTTGTTTTTGGTGAAATTAATGTCGCATTTGTGATAAAGTCGTTGACAAGAAGCTTCGTCTTTGTTCCTGGGATATAGGTGATGTGATCAGCAATATATGTAGATGTTGAAGAGAATTGGTCCCAGTTTAGATCCTTGTGGCACACCAGCGCATATTGTTTATCTTGTAGACGCAATCTTGTCATATTAGATCCATGCCTTATGGTTACAATTTTTTTTTATAATTCTTGCCAGATTGGTTGGAATTTTTCCTTAAAATTTTTCCGTGAAGTAGTCGGCAAACACTTCCGCTTTCTGAGATGGTGTGAATGGAGTCCCTTATCCATGTTATATTTTTTTCCGGGAATGTACACTTCATTCCTACGAGTGGTTTTTTTTTTTGAAGGTACAGGTCTTACATCCTCGAGTTGTTTTCAGGATGGTGGTTGACTGCTTAAACATCAAAAATCGGTCCAGATTATAGTCTTAAAACATTGAAAAACTGAAATCATTCCTACACGATAAGTGGCCTGTTTTCAGCGAGGTTATTCAAAGAGCAATCATTGCAATCGCCTCAAATTTCCATCGAGTTTCCAGTCATTAAAAAACAACTGAAATTCGTTTCTCAGTAATGGAATGCACCATTTTCAAGGTTGATGATTATTTTATTGAAAATACAACTCACTTAGGTTTATAATTCCTCTCCGACACCCTTAAAAAACTACTCCAAAAACTTCACTCTGCTCAGCGACCCGATTAACAATGAACTCAACTTAAACATTCAATCCGCACATTCCTCCCTTTTTCTTCTCCAAATTCCAAATGCATTTCCCATGTTCATTGGTAAGCATCTCAATCAAACCGTTTTGTCATCATTTACCTCCATGTCTCCGATAAACCATCAAGCCTATTTATATGCCTACGTTCAAACAATAATTTGAATAACATCGTCATTTGCCTATAGTCTTGTCCAGCCAAACTCTCTCTCTCTCACTGGTTCTCATTAATGGTTTTCGTCGTCATAGTAATTATTTATCATTGTTTCTATGTTGTCCGCTTGAATTAAGCTCTCTCTCTGTCTGGTCTTGTTCTGCCTTCGAAAACATTCGAAAAATATTCCACACACATCAGAATCAAAAGCATTCCCAAGCCAACCGCTAAACTATGGATGATGATGACCACCACCAGCATGTATGTATATCTGATTCTAGAAACGAATGGGGACCATATAGACAAACTATATCCAAATCTAAAGCCCATTCAGTTCAGAGTTCTTAATGATTCTTAATTATAACGGGCACTTAACGCGTAATGCTCTTTGGGCCATGCTGTGAGCGGTGCGAAGCGGAGCGACACGCGGTACAATTTTGACTGTGATGGTTGTTGTTTTTGTTCGAGAATTTCTTCCCATAGTCGATGTGTCGTCTCGTCTCGTCTAGTCATCATTCAATAGACTCTGATATCAATTCGAATTGAAAATGAAATCAAATGAACCGAATATTCGAATCCATTAATGCTCTCTTCCGATCGATTAGTGCAGCAGAAAGTAGGTACACATATAGGCCATCAGTGGACCATCATTGAGTTGAGGCTGAACAATCACACGCAACGCAAATGATGCAAGTTGAAGGTCTGATAGACGAGGATTTATTTGGTTTACCTTAATTTCAAGTGCATCCTATACATCATCCTGATTCCATGTTTTTGCTGAATGCATAATGCACTTAAGTAAAAGCATCGATCCTATATGTTTTCAGCTAGAGAAGTAGTAATTATACACATGAAAGGTACTTGGCTGCAATTAAAGCATCGGTCGTCGTCGTTAACACTTGGATAGGTTTAGTTTCAGCATTCGGCTGGGGTCGGCTCGTTGATACTTTTTAAGTGCGAATTCCAGACGATTTTGAGATTATGACACAATTGGAGTGGGTTTTTCGTGAGATTTTGACGGCTGACTGATGGAATTCGGCTATTGACAAATAAGTAATTTACATTTTCATGGTTAGGGTACCCCTTATTACTTCGTGGATTGAACTGGGATAGGAGGGGAATATATAAATTAGCCCTGTTCCTTTGGGAGGTGGCAAAGTACTTCTAGTAGTTTACTAGCGATTTTCAATGGAACGCACTTCCAACGAATTCAATACAAATCGTATCTACTCGGGAAGAAGAGCGTGAGTAGATGATAGTACTAGATTAACCAAAACATCTACTGGTAGTAAACTACCACCTCCAATGGAACAGGGCTAATTTGTTTATTATATTTACTTGGGAAATCCTTTTTGTGACGAAGAAGCTTACGGTAAGTCCTGCTTTGAAGCTTTGAAGAAATCATCCTTTTACGTTTGGAAAATATTGTTCGTAAAAACAAATGGTGCAGATTTATTATGTTTATTGTTAAACAACTATGGTTTTGTCATGTTTATAGCAAAACCGGAAAAAATTTCCCCAATATGCTTTTTGCTCGTTCTTTTTCCTTACCGGCGATTCTCATTGTCTTGAATGGTACCACAATTCGTCAGGTTAACCTCAGAACTTGTCAGGTTAATGATCTTTGGTCTTATGCAGTATATAAATACTGTGTCACATGGCCAGATAGCATAAACCTAAATGTTGTAGCTTGATTAACCGTATTCTCCTCCCCTAATTTTGCATATCCGGTAAAAAAAAGCGCGTATACGTCATAGTACACGCGGACAACGTTCGAATAATGAGAAATACAACTTTGGCCTAAATGCTTACACCACCCTAATCGAAAATACATAAACTCTTGCACTCAATAATCGAACATCTTCTTCTTTTTCTTGTCTTAAGAGTTGCAAAATCAACTAAAAACAAAATCCTTTCAAATGTGCCCATGATTATGAAAGTGGATTAAGTCACTTTTTGCATTGTTTAAATAAAAACTTTCATAATAATTTTCTTATAACGATTTAATTATGTTTCTTTTATGAAATCACTAGAGGAGCAATAAAGAAGTTTATTAACTGCAATTTCGCTTTCAAATAAACTTTACCCTTTAAATAATAATTACACCGGCACACAAAAAAAAAAAGTGTCATGAACCAGAAACCAGACCTATCTTTCTATATGTTTTTGGACCCGCTGAATCCGAATTTCAAGTCCGTTTGGCCCTGTCACCCTCCAGTTTTGAGTAATATGCAAAAAACTCAAAAAAAGGTAGTTTTTGGGGTCTTTTTTACACTTTTCTCAAAACTGGAGGGTGACCGGGCAAAACGGACTTGAAATTCGGATTCAGCGGTCCCAAAAACATATAGAAAGATAGGTCTGGTTTCTGGTTCATACAACTTTTTTTTTTGTGTGCCGGTGTTATTTTAAAGCTAGATTTGAGGCCATTTTTAGGAGTGACTTAGTCCACTTTCATAATTAAGGGCACAAATATGAATACAAAATTTAAAAATCTTTCTTCAGCCTCGTGAATTCTGCTTATTATTTGTAAAATATTACAAGAAGAAAAAATAAACAAGTGTAAATCAATATAAGACAAAGGCAATTCAAATAAACGAAATGTAAATACCATTTTTTACTTGCGATATGTGTAGGTACTACAGGTCAAGTTTATGATTCGGAAAAAAATCATAACAATACATGAGATTACAATGATGGGGAATGCCAAAAAAGTGGGTCCGGCAATTCTGTCTGTCTGTCTGTGAGTAACTCAAGCTAAACACTAAACTAATTGAACGATTTTCTTCAAACTTGGTAGATAAAAGTTTTTGGTGATTCCCTAGAGGACAAATTGAAATTTTTTTTGACCAAAACTAACGGAACCTGTCATGTAAGGGAAATAGAAAAGTAAATTTTTTTCAAAATCAACTCTAACGACGTTGATTAAAATTTTTGTGTGTAGTGTGTAACACATAAAAGCTTCTTTTGGAAATAACAAAAATATTTTTTGTACCGTTATTAAGGGCCAGTTGTACAAATATTTAATCCGTGGTTCAGCAACTTTTATCTTCTGAATTCGGTGGCAAAATTGATTTTTAGCACTGATTCTAGGTCCATATAGGTTGAAATAGCTAAATTCATCCTTGAACCAAAGTTGATCCACTGCTAATCCGCCGAAATCGGCGATTTAAATTCTTGATCCGAGGCTGAACCACTTTTGTACAACTGGTCCTAATAGTACCTGCCATAGAACGGTTTTTTTGATTTACGAATTTCTCATAAACGACAAAGCAGATTGACCAATTTTTTTACAGACACGTTAAAACAATCATTATATAAAATTTTTTTTAACTTTTCGAACACACATTTTTGGATTTTTAAAAAATATTTCAAATTTTCGACGTGATAACGTCTTATAAATCGATGAACCATGGCAGCCACCACAAAAAAGTGACGCCATTTTTAAACGTTACACTCTCGCACTTTCGCAGTGCGGCAAAAAATTTCAATTCAAAATTTAAAAAATTCTAAAAAATTTTGAAAAGTAAGCTATAACGTTTTGTTTGAACGTTGTACACGTGTTGGGGCTATGACAAAATGATGATTTTGGGTAAAGGAAATTTTTTTTTATTTTTCTAAAGATGCCAAGTGAAAGATGAGGGAAACAAAATTAGGTGTCTGATACGGATTTTTTCCAATTCTCTGCGTTTCGAAATATGAATTTTTGAAAAACACCTTGTTTTTTAGGGGTATTTTTGGGTAATTTTTGATTTTAAGCCTTTTTTTGAGCGTTAAAAAAATCTCAAACTTATAGGACATGTAGGTTTTGGCCTTATGCATACATGTGCAAAAACTTTAAAAACACGTTTTTTGACCGTTTTAATCCGATTTTCATCGTTTTTTCTTTTTATCTTTTTTTCTTTAATAGATACAGGAATAAAGTATATGGAGTAATGATAGACCATGACTACGACTATATGTGTTTCAATCATTTTCGTAAACACAATTTTGAGATAACGGTAATTTAGAATTATAACTTTTGACCAAGAGCAGATAGAAATTTTATTAAACTTTCATGAGCATCCTGATAGAATTACCTTTCATTTGGTATATCACACATAACGGTAGACTAAATACAAGCTACACAATGTTAAATCAACAAACTTGCGAAAAACCTCAAAACACCAGTGGAGATCTGATGCCCCCCAACAGCTAGGGAAGTACCGTAATCTCAGTCTGGAAATTCGACATGGTTGATTTTAAAAAATTCTTACTTCTCTTGTAGGCATCTTTGAAATGAGATTGATACGTCATATGAAAGTTGATATAATAAGCTTTCACATGGTATATATTTTTTATAGGTTGTCAAACAAAAAAATTGATTCCATAGCCTGAGAACATAAAAATAAATGTTTTTTTTTGCTTTTTTTAATGAAATTTGATCGAGTTCAAAAAATTCTACCTCTTTTTGTAGATGTCTCATAGACCTGATCAATATATATATTTTGAGCTAAGACAATAAGCTTTTAGATGGTATAAAATTTTGTTAGAAGATAAAAATTCATGTTTTTTTTTGCTTTTTTGATGAAAATGATTGTTTTCAATAAATTACACGGTGTAACATTCAAAATATACGCGGGCGGAGACCTATCAGGTTTTGTAGAGCTAGTCGCACTGAATACGAAACGGTATTTGAAAACCCCCTAACACCCCCAAAATCTAGAGTTACGGGCAAAAAACCTTCACCCATTGAAAAAATTCTAGCTTCGACAATTTTTTACTCATTTTCGATTTTTTTTACAGTTTCTGATAGATGTATAAAACATTTAACTCTGTTAAACCACTTAGAATTTATAAGCTGTCAAAGTTCAAAAATTCCATTTTTTTCGTCATTTGCCCAACTTCGGCATCAATTTAAAGTATATGTTTTCAAAACAATATGCTATTTAAAAAATATATTCTAAAACTATGTCTTTTTCCCAATAAATCGAGGTATTTTTTATGAAAATCACTTCAAAATTGGCTTAGAAAAAAAAATTTTTCGATTTCATCCCAGATACAGAAATTCTAACTTTTAGGTATAGAACAAAAATGTTGTTTCGGCACGTAGTTGGGCGCCAGGATTTGATAACGGGTTTTTGTACAAACATTTTTTTCTTTGGGAGGGGGGTCTATCTCTCCCCGTTTATGTGCGAGGGGCATTTTTCTAAAATAAAATTATCAAAATAAAAAAAAAATATTAAAAAACAATGGCAACACTTACAGTAATAAATGATACCATTTCCATAAGGAAAAATTGTACATTTGATTCTAATTTTTAAATCAATATAATTTAACCAATAGTTTTTGAAATAATCGATTTCAAAGTTAAAAATAGGCGAAAAAAAAATTTTAAAACTCATTTTATACTCTTTTTGTCCAGACTGTGAATTTTAGTAAAAAAATTACTCACACAGAAAACTGCCTCAATTGATTCCTTAAAGAACAGTGAAAACTATATGTTTCTATGTCTTCTAGTTTTTGAGAAAGTTGAAAAATTATTTTATCAGATTTTTCTTTTTTCAAAATATTTTTTGTTTTTATTTGTTATTATTTTTCAATTTTCTCAAAAACTCATTTTAAACAAAAGCACACAACCTGCTTTCTGACGACGTTATCACGTAAAATCATCGTCCGTAAACCGGCTTTACATACAACCTCTTTTTTTTTTTTTTTTTTGAAAAATCAATTAAAAAAAAAAACAAATTGATGAATTTTATCGAAATTTCGTTTTTATGTGTTGAATAATATTTTCTTAAAAATGATTTGGTACAAACTTTTTTTTTGAAAAATGTTGATTTATTATGTACCTATAAAAATTAATTTAACAATTTTCAAAATTAGTTTTTTCTTAAATTCTTTTTTTATGCAAGAAATTAAATGGCTAGTTGGTTTTGTATAAAAGATCATTTAAAACGGTGTTTGATAATAAAAACAGATTTTATTTTTTTGCACTACTTACAAAATTCCTAATTTTATTTAGGTAATAAAAATCATTAACATTAGAGTTACTTTTACCATAAGAGCATTTTATTATTTAGTTTGAATTACTTTGCAGCAAAATCCTGTAAATCGACTGTAGCATTACATCTCATTCATATCGGATTTTTTTCCTGGTGTCACTTCTATATAATAAAATTTCAATTCATTGGCACAATTTACCCCCGAGTTCGAGTAGAGACGGATTTTCTCATAGAAATTATACTCTTGGAAGCTTTGTTCACTCTTCGTAAGAAGTAGAACCCCCGAAAAAATCATTTTTTAGGTAGTGGAGGCTGGGATTTGAACCCAGACTTCTGGCATTATAGTCTATCGCAATAACTCTATTAGAACCAGGGGTACTACGTACTACGTACTACTATACTCCATTTTTTCAACAACAAAAAAATACAAAAATGAAGTTGGAACATATAAAATGCAAGGCTCTGAATACGTCAGTTCAATCTTGCTGAAACTATTGAAACAGTCCCGCATTGATTAGATTGAAAGAACTCTTGTACAACCCTTTCATCCCTATCAACTCGGAGTATCTCCAATGTACCTATGCACAGGTTTGAATACACACATTTACATAGTCTTTATAATGTCATTCATTAAAGCAACTTTAATTACAAACTTGTGCGACATGTTCTCTCAAAAGGAAAATTATAAATAAAATTCTCCTTTCTTGTCCTTTAAGTTAATAATATCCTGGTGCATTGTTCCATTAACATTCTAATTACAAGTGACAGGTTTAGGTTTCCCTTTGCTTTTGGTTTCCATTTGTTCCATTACTGTAATTCAATTAAATAACTTAAAAATGTCACTTTTAATATTTAAAAGCCATCAGCAACAAAGTATATAAAACTGACATACATAATTCTACCTAAAGAAACGATATAAAAATAGAGTTCTCTTGTTTGTCTCAAAACTGACAGTATTTACACTCTCCTCTCATCGACCTTCACAACATCACAAGTTAGTAAAAGATTTGAAGGGTAAAATTGAGTCCATTATTTAATGGAGTGGAATCACAAGAGTGACATCTTTTTTAATGACATTTCGTGGGAGAAGAGCACAATGTTATATCTCTGCGTGTGAAAAGATATATATACCCACCTCGACCGAGTGTCATTAATGTCATTTATTTGTTTGACATCCCCAATTATTGCTTTCGAAGTGCGTGTAATCAAAACAATATCCCTAGCAAACACACAGGACACAGTAAATGTCAAAAACATTATTACAAAACTCCTATAATGTTGTCCGGCAGACGACCGACGCGACATTGAGTTCCTGTTTTGGGTCCCTCTCCTGAGTCACATCAACAACAACAACAAAACCCAACCAACACACCCATTATGAGGGTAACATTAATGGCACACGTGTGGTGCGGTGATTGGTGGTGTGTGGTGATGGTTGCTCCTCATCATCCTCATGGAGCCGACAAAAACACGACTAAAAAGGAGCCTAAATTTCTGTATGAAATTTAAGACTGGGTTCCCTTTTTCAGCAAAGTCAAATCTCATGTAAAAGCATTTGTGTGTATTAGTGAATGTGTTTCGCTCTATCGCCATCGAATTCTCTGGTTTTTTACTCTCAGGATGTTGGTTATGGTTTTCATTCATTGTCTCTTTGTGAGATCGCCATCGCACTCACGCGTGCGGGGTGACATGCAAATGGATGTAGGTATACTACATAGATCTTTATATGGATATGGTGTTTGTGGACGAAAACTGGTTTGAAATTCAATATTTTCATGAAAGATTTCTGGAGTGTATACCTATTTATTTTTGAAATGAAAAAGAAACTTGTTTCCATGTTGCTGTTGTGGATGGCATTTGAGTTTTTTGTGTATCAGAGAAATTTTTTGCATTATAATAATAATTATAGTTGTTCAGCGGAGAAGCAGGTAGAGGATGTGTTATATGGGTGCATTGATATAATATACTTGACAGTATCCTTTGTGTAGTTTGTATAAAAATATAAGTAGATGCGCAGAAGGATTGATTTTCAGGTTCTTGCTCACTTTTGAGTTGTTCTTCGTTGAGAAATTTTTTGTCTCGCACACGCGCGTGCCGGCTGACATGGAAATGTATTTACTTACAATATATAGAACGTTTAGGTTCTTATGTGTATGTTGTTTGAGGATGGACTCGATATCAATCCAATTTACTTTCAACACCTTTTTAATAAAGATTTTTTTAGAGTCACCAATGCAATGAACTCAGTTCGTAACTGAATCGATTTTGTTTTTTATTTACCTATACCTATACATTATTAGGAAACAAAAATAAGGCAGCATTAATAACTTATAAGTTACTTTTTTTTAAACCTTGATATTAATTTTTCAATTATGTAATCAAAGTTTAGGGAAGTTTTCAAAAATAATTTTCAAGCTCAACACTTTGAAAAAAAATGATCTATTTTTTCAAACTGATATTTTATTTATAAATTCAGATAGGCATTAGCTATTTTTTTGCTTGTTTCCTCAGTAGGTGTAATTTTAAAAACTTTTTTTGCTAAGGAAACATACTGAGCATCTTCACCTATTCAAAACTATTTCTATAAATACCATCAAGTGCATTCTAACCACAAATACACTTATATAACCCTTTACCCATTCCCCCGCGAAAATATAACTATTATACCTACAAACCTACAAAAAAAACCGAATCCGCAACATATAAACAAAGACAATGAAAAACAAAACGACATATTTATATTATATAACCCCGCACGCACGCGCGAGTGTAGTATAATAAACAATACAACCTAGAAATCAACCTAAATATAGAAATCAATCATTGTGCACAAGCACATGTCAAATGTCAATACACATTTTTACACACAAACAAATGCATACCACATATCTAATCCTTTACCTATATCCCCGCACGAGCGATGTGAATATTACACAATGCAAAGAATTTCGCTGACACCAAAAAAAAAACCCAAAAGTGTCAACTCGCAACCGCGGGTGCGATATTATAAACACGAAATGAATTGTTAGAAAAAACCCAAGAGTCAACAAGAACAAAACAACCCTTTTTGAAAACAAAAGATAATGATCTTGCAAAAAATATCTACTATCTACCTACTCTCTGCAGCATCTTCATAATTTCATGAATGATTTCTGCCTGCCTGAGTGAGGAAATAGGAAACAAAAAAAAAAAGTATTATGTAAACACAAAAAACAAAAACAAAATATAACGAGAAAATGAGAGCGCAAGAGCAAGTTTTTTTTCAATAAATAGAAAAGAACAGAAAAAAAGAATTCATCAGCGCCAGCTTATGCGTGGCATTCTTTTGAACTAAATTTTCATGTGTGCGTGATCAATGGAATTTTCAAAGTAAAAAAAGCTAAAATAGACACTTTTTCAACAATTTATATTAAAAATACTGTGAGCAAAAATATATATTTTTTTTTTTAAACTGATTTGAAATATAATGAAAAAAAAATAATAAAAATAAATTGTGGATGCTTTGACTGCCCCTTCCTCAAAAACAGAATACAAGTATTGGTTTATTAAAAACAAATTTTTAGTGTGTAAATAAAAAAAAAATTTTTTTTTGGCAAACGGGTTGCATGAACAACTTAATTAACTTCTCATTAAAAAATACAAAAACATTTTAAAAAATAATCACGCTTTGCCCCACGACTAAAATGCTAAAAAAGTGCATTTTTAAACCTTTCCTTCAAATTAACCGTTCAAACTAACTTCAAATTAAATTTTAGAAATTTTATTGGATTCTCCTAATTTCCCTTTATTGTTTTCTTTTTGTTTCATCTAAAAACACTAATAAACGGTAAAGTTATTCTAAGAAGAGTGAGTAAAAAAACATGAAATTACAACAAATTAACGAAGCTTTTTTTCTAATAAAAAAAAAAAAAAAAAAAAATCTGTTTCGCGTACTGCATGAAAACACATTTGATCATTATAAAACAAAAAAAAAATAAATAAAAAGTTTATAAACAACGGTGCCCCAACCAAAATTCTGATTCAATCTAAATTTGCAGGAAAAAAATCATTTTCGACCCTTATAAAAATCGCACAAGAAATGTTTCTAAAATTTAAATGATGCAAAAATATTCGTACGTTTATTACCTTTTCAAAAAAGTAAGTTTCATAAGATTATCTTATAAACTGCAAAAGTAATACAACAATTAGTCAACCATCTTCCATTAAAATGCTATGGAAACCCCCCCTTAATACCCAACTCTGAACTGAATACCCGAATATATACAACAAGACTCGACCTCCTCGAAAAAGGTGACCATTAAAATGCAATTGAATTTTTTTTTTCAATGACACACACACAGTTAGTCCATGAATTGGAGAGAAGAGGATGATGGTCGATGGCGCAGGGCCAGCGTCCGGCCATCAAGGGAATTTGTTGCGGTAGCGGTGTCTAGTCATCGTTGGGTTATTTGGGTAAAGTTGATCCAGAGTGACATCGGCTTTGACCTTTGGCCAAACCAAAAGCCGAACAATTACCCGCATTAATTTCATTCGATTTTTCGGCAGCGAATCGAGAGGAGAGTCTCTTCCATTTTGTCCCGTTCTATCTGTTTCTGAACTCGAACTGCAAATGTCTGAGGTTTGGCAATAAATATCCTGCAGAACTTATGTATGTAGTATCTATGGGTACCAACCTAAAAAAAAAACCGAAATCGAGGGGAGATGGTTTACGGTGTCACTCGCCACCAATGATGATGGTCTTGCCGTTTCGTGGTGGAGCAGTAGTTTTAGCAGTCAGTTTAGTCAATCCTGCCTGCCTGACAAAAAAAAGGTAATTTTGAAAATTTTTGTCTTGTGGTTTGGATCTGTCTGCGGTTGCAGGTATTTTTTTTTTTTTTACTGTGAGAGTTAGGGTACAAAAGGGCCAAGAGTTCTTTCACATGTGTGCCAGTTTTTGCTGCTTGAAAAATTGGTACAATGCAATTTCACTCTTTTTTTTGTTTTTAATTTTGTTTTTCCCTGAGAATGATGATGGTGATGTACTGTTTCGTGGACAAGTTAAAGTTTTCCACCAGCTGGCATAATATAGCAGCAATGTTGGACAGAATGTGGTCGGTTGGGTTTGAACTGTAAAAAAAGTTTCAAACTTAATAATTTTTCTCCTTTGATGTGTTGTGAGAGTGCAGGAAGCAAAGCAAAAAGGCAACATACTGTTTTAAAAATTTTCTCACATTACTCGTTCCAAAGTGATATAGTGAAGTGGAAAATTTATCAAAAAGTTATAGTTAACTGAACCAAAACAAACAAACCAACGGACATTAACATCGCTAATGGTCGATTTAATTGACCATATGACGTTTTGAATAAAAGTTTTAAGTTAGTGAATGTTATTAATAACGGGGTGGTAAATGGAAAATTTATGAGAGATTTTGAGTAAATAAGTTTTAGTAAAATTCGGAAGATTTGTCAGAAAGTAAAAAGAACATCTCAAGGTTTCCGACTCAGGACAACACGTCTTTGTACATCCCGACTCAGACAGCCCGACTCAATACAAAGCATGACTCAAGATAGCTCGACTCATCGCAACTCGCCTCTTTTTCCTCAAAAATCGTATCTGAGTCGTAGGTACTCTGGGTCGTACTATCTATTGAGTCGGGCTGTTTGAGTCGGGCTGTTTGAGTCGGGCTATACCCTTCCCGTTTTTGTCGAAAGTGATTTTTCACACACAAAAAAAAGAAACCAAATTCTTGCACATTAAAAACAAAATAAAAATAAACAGCCACAACCAGCTGCCAGTCTTTAATGAAATTTGACATCAAATTGACTTCAATGATGAATGGTTTGATTATACCTATGGTCAATTTTGATCAAATTCTCACGATTTTTTTTAAATAATGTCTTCAATTTCATAATCTAAATGATTACCAAGACGAATACCGAAAGGAAGGCATCATTAAAGTCACAAAAAAAAAAAAATCAACCAGACCAAAGCCCGCACTGCATTTTTTATCAGAAGACAACCAACAGCACAATCTTTAATTTCACCCACGTGCTTTTTGCGGATGTTCCTCAACAAACGATCAAGGAAATTCGTCAATATGCCTTCGAATGAACTCCAAAATGATAAGCTCCATTGTATCCGAGATCGCCTTCGGTCGGTCATTGCGTCAGTCTCGACGGTCTTGTTTGCAAAATGTGCAACCGTGCAGTAACATTCAACAAACATCGATAAACAAGGGACTTTTGTTCGAAAAAAAAACATCTTCCTCTTTCCGTAAATAATGTGCTAATAAGCCACCATATCCATACCGTGACCACAAACGGTCGGCGGCGGTAGCGTTGGACCACATTAAAGGATTCTATTTTTCTCTTCGTCCAATCCATGGACACTGGCACACTGCTGGTGTGGATTTTTGTTTTTGCTGTACCGAAAGCCATGATGGGTGCATATGGTGTGAAGATGCCAAACAAAAAAATAAAATCCCAGATCAATAGCGTTTTGCTTATCATAGATTCCTTTCGACTAAACGAAAAATTATAAGTTCCATGAAAAAACATTAAACACTATGGATACGGATTATGGGAGCTATAAAAATAAAGGGCTGGTGCAGAGAAGATGACCGGTCTCCCTTTTTGTTGGACATTTCTTTTTTTTTATTTCTATTTTTTAACATTGTGAGCTCAAAAGGTTATCAGCGATGAGATATCTTTGGCGTTCTTTATGGTAAGAATTTGCTGAACTGCGATATTGCACGAACAAGAGAGGTATTGGATATGTTGGTAAATAAAGAAAAAGAACCACATGCAGACGCATTGTGTGTAAATTACAGTCAGAATGACAAGAAATACAAAATTAAAATATTGAGAAATACAAAAAATTGTTCTTTCATTGAAGCATTGTTTAGAAGAAAAAAAGAGGTTGTCTGTAAAGCCTGTTTACAGACCATGATTTTACGTGATAACGTCGTAAGAAAACAGGTTGTGTGCTTTTAAAATGAGTCAATTGAAGCGTTTATTTATTTCAAACAATCATAATTTACAAGAAAAAGCTAAAAAAAAGTTACCTTTTTTCTTTTCTCATTATATTATTTTTTTTTATTTTAAAAGTTTACAAAGCCAAATGTTTCTTCTAAATATTAAAACCAATTTTAAATTTTTACAATGAGCAAAAAGTATTTAAATAAATTATTAAAAACAATCATTTCTTTTGTGAAAAAATCATTTCCATCTCCCAAAAATTCATTTTTTTGATACAGCAACCTATTATAAATTTTATACTACCTGAAAGCTTATTGCTTCAGCTCAAAATATTATATCGATTATGTCTATTAGACATCTACACAAAGAGCTAGAATTTTTTGAACTCGATCAATTTTCATCAAAAAAAGCAAAAAAAAACATATATATTTATGTTCTCACGCCATTGAATTAATGTTTTTTTTAGACAACCTATACAAAATTTTATATAATGTAAAAGCTTATAATTCCACCTTTCATATGACGTTTCAATCTTATTTCTGCGATGCCTAGAAAAAAGTTAGATTTTTTTAAAGCCAACCATGTCGAAATTCCAAACTGAGATTACGGTACTTCCCACACTTGTGGCTGTTCATGTCCAATAGATCTCCACAGGTGTTTTGAGGTATTTCGCAAGTTTTTTAATTTAACATTGTGTAGCTTGTAGTGAATTTACAGTTTTGTGTTAAATACCAAATGAAAGGTAACATCATCAGGATGCTAAATAAAGTTAAATCTAATTTGTATTTGCTTTAGATCAGATAGAATCTGTTGAATAACAGGCACAAATATAGCCCTGTCTATTATCTATCTACAATTTAAATTTCATTTATTTATCTGTTGAAGAAAACAAGATAAAAATAAAAAACGGTTAAAAAAGGTCAAAAAACTTGTTTTTCCCGTTATTCGGCCAAAAACCATTTTGAAATACCAATTTTTCATATACTGCATGTTCTATTAGCTTACGATTTTTTGAATGCTACAAAAATTTAAAAAAATAAAATCTTACCCAAAAATACCCCAAAATAAGTAGATTTTTTTCTAAAATTCATATTTCGAAACGCAGAAACTTAAAAGAAATCCGTATCAGACCCCTAACTTTTTTTTATTATCTTTCGAATGACGTTTTTCAAATTCTCAAAAAAAAAATTCCCCAAAAAAAATTCACTACTTTGTCACAGGTCTACCTCATGTTTTAGTTTTAGAAAACCAAATAGCTTGGTTTCAAATTTTTTTTGAATTTTTTCAATACCATTGTCAGCCTTGCAATAAATTTATCTATTGATAAAAAAAATTCAACTCTTTACATTGTCGTGTTTAGAAAAAAAAAACAAGTTTTTGAATTTTTTTCACCCCTATTTACCCTATTAAATGATGATTTTTTTTTTAAATCATTCAAATGTATATAACTTTAGGTTATTATCTTTCAAATAAGCTATAGAAGATTATTGTATCTCTAAAAGTTTATTTTTAATTTTGAATTGAAATTTTTGCCGCATTTCGAAAGTCCGAGAGTGCAACACTAGAAAATGGCGTCACTTTTTTGTGGTGGCTGCCATGGTTCATCGATTTATAAGACGTTATCACGTCATAAACTTATTTTTTTTTTTTTTTTTTTTTTATTGAGATCTAAAACGCAACCTAGGACCTTTACAGATCATCAAAGAGGTCACTAAGTTAATGTAAAAAGTTCGACTTAAATACAAAAAAAATGTATTATAAACTAAAGTTAATTATTATATGAATAGCAAAAGAAATGTATACATAGGTATAAAAAATCCAAAAAAATTCATGTACAACTTTTGCTTTATAAATTAAATACCTAAATACCTAAATAGCTCCATAATGTCTTGCCTTTATAAAATGATTGGATATCAGTAGTCCCTTCGAGTGTGCTTTTCTCAAAAGACTTGGTAGCCTCAAGTCTTTTTTTGAAAAATTTCATCCTCTGCAATAAATTCTCTTCCACCCGTGTCAGCAACTGGATCAATGTTTTTTATTATCCCGACACAAATATTTGAAACTATACGCCCTTTTTGATTTTGTTTTATTTAATAAATTCACTAAATATGTTCGTTCTTGTTGATTCTCATCAATCCAAGGGACTTTTCAAATCTTTTTCTATTTTTATATGGTTCCCTTTATTGTGCAACCCACTGTCATTTATAACAATCTGATTAAATTTTCAACGCACGCCACCAAGCCAAAATGCTTCATGTTTGTTTAGCCAGCAAAAAAATGTGTTAAATCGTTTCCTTCAGATTAATATCAATGCGCTTTATGCCCGCGAGTTGTAAGAAGTAGTATACACTATACAGTATATAGAAGACCCACCAATGGATTAAACGTTGTGCATATTTCTTTATCGCTCTCAAGAGTAAGGATTTTCTTCACTTTAGCAAAAGTTGTACCTACCTAAAATAAAAAGTCCAAGAAAAAATTACACAAAAAAGTCTGATAAATATCCGCTCATCGTAAATTGAATGAATTTGAAGCGTGGTGCGTGTGTGCATTTCACATGCTCATGGCCCACGCAAAGTTTTACTTTCAGGTGATTAATATCTTCTTTTTTTTCATTTGTGAGGAGGCAAGAAGAAACAGCAAGTTGAAGAAGAGAAAAAAAATAACAACAATAAAGAATGAGAAACTTAGCACCCTATAATATGTGATCGACTCAAAGAAAACAACCGTGTTAATCATTTGCGTTAACTTGAACGAATCCAGGCGACACCATTACGGTGTCATGTGGATTGCGTGGTCGATTCGATAGCGATATACACTCAAAATCGATATCAAAATTCTTCCTTCAAATCAATACAGTGAGGGATTTATTAAAATAAAAATATTTGTTTGCTGCCTGCGATATCAATATTTGAGGGAGTTATATAATATAACATTTCAGGTTTTGAAGACATTGTTTCACGCTTTTTGGATTCACTCTTGTTCCCGCGATGATGGGCCTCGATGGGCAAGGCGCAAAGGCCACAAGTGAGTGAAATCCATTGTGAGGTCATGGAGTAAAATACTTCCACCTCTGATCTCGCTTGCGGTCCTACGATTCTAAATGGGTGGGACCTTAATCAGCAACTCTAATAAAACTCAAAGCCCCTTATATCAATTAACGGCAATATAAGGGCATGAGCGAATGATATTCACAGAAATCCTTTTGAGTAAAACACATGTATGTACATGCAATTTTCTGCTGAACGAAGTCGCTTCAGATTTAGGGAACCTGAATAGGATCTGAATCCTACGACGCCTATCACATAGAAAGCTGCTGCTTAAGGTAATAGGTCCAAAAACTAATCAAGTAATAAGTTTTATACGCAGGTACCCTTTCAAGCAAAATACTTGCTCAGAAGGTCCTCTTTGAACGAACTCGGATTAAGGTTCTGCGTTGCTGAATGAGAGTCGGAACCAAGGGAAGCAGCTTTCAGCGTGACAGCTGAAACGCGTGCGATTACTGTACTGTGCAAGGGTAAATATTCAAGATACTTCCTGTCACCAAAAATACCGTTAGGCTAACAAATTCAGGCAGGTTTCTGTGAACACAGTTTTTGTCTTTCTTCATTCGGTCATTTCTATCTGCCTTCTTGACACTCGTTGCTCAACTAAAAGTATGTTCAGTTGCCAAGCAGGCGATTAAAGAAAACCGTTAAAGAGGCAACGAAGTTTTCTGAACAAGAACCTTTGAAACAGTGCTCTGCACAGAGAAAAATAGACCACATAAAATAGAACAAAAACAATAAGATTTCTCTATGGTTTTCATCCAAGAAGGAAACCTTATTAAAACAATCGGGTTTTCCTTATTGTTTTAAAATCTGCAAAAAAATAAAAAAAAAGGTGACCAGGCTGGGAATCGAACTGGAGACTTCAAATCATTAGTCGCCCACCTTACCACCTGAACCAACCTGCCATGAAAATATTGATCGCGATTTTTGTTCTAGTGCTAAGTTGCAAAAAAAAATCAACTTTTCAGTCGAATTTTAATAAGATTTTCTCTATAAAAATAATAAGAAATCTCCTTAAAAAAACCTTATTAATCGTCGATTTTAATAAGATTTCCTTATGAAATGTATGGACGGTAAAACAATATGGCAATCTGTTAGTTTTTAGCGGGTCATATTTTTCTCTGTGTGCTAGTTAAAAGGGCCAGCTGCTCTGCAACTCCGGCACTATTAAAATATGCACAAAAATACTGGCTCACTAATTCTTCAATACATAAATTAGGTCTTATATATCCTGATTGTTCTTCATATTTACTCAAGATTTTTGGATTTATTATAAAATAAAATCTTAATCTTTTTGCTTGGAAAATTAATTGGATATCGCTTAACAATTCACATCGTTCGTACAACTATGTCACAAACTGATTTATAGTTTCTATCTTGATCATAATTTTGTGAAGAGAATTTTTGTCTGTCAATTTTGTATCTGTTTGTTTTAAATCAAAAAGAACAACATCCTTCTGAAAAATCAGGTCAAAAGAGCTATTAAAATGCACACAGATTGCGGATGAAGAAATTCTATATAAGAAAATGATTTCAATCAAATCAATTAAATTGATGACATTATGGTTGGTGTTGTTGTTGATTAGATATTTGGGATTTTTGCTCTTTTTTATTTTGGAATTTATTAAGAATAAGAAGTGTCAATAAAATTAGTGATACTTCGTCAGAAGTCTTCCCAGATTTATATAGCCACATAGAACTATTTTTATTTATTTGATGTGCATGAATGAGTTTGTATGCTGGTTGTTTTGATTTGATTGATTGATTGATTGGTTTATTTAATAAGGCATTCTTGTACGATAGAATCAAGTTGATTGATTTAGAAACATATAGTCCAAGATCCCAGGGCCGCCAGACATTACTTATTTTCTCAAGAAAAAAATGTATGGAATTACGTAGTGCTAGGACATACTATTAGTGAATGGATACTGGCTATCTTGTGCCGACGGCCATTTTACCACTAACAGGTGCTAAAGGTACGAAAAATACGTAGTTAGATTTCTTATTTTCTCAAGGCTGATTTTTATATATGATACTCAGGGAACTAATACATTAATTTTTGTAAGCTGCCAGACCCGTCGGATGGGCCTAACACCTTGCCAGACACGCATAATAGGAATCAGGAAAGTTAGATTTTATTATATGGGGGTCTGGGAAAAAACTTATAAAATATTTTGACTTCAGGACTCGAAAGAGTATCAAGACACGCGTCGAAAACCACATTTTGCACAATCGCATCCAGAGTCATTTGGCCGCCATTTTGTTTTTTTAATAAAAATTGCAATTTTTCACATAACTCACGTATTTTTGAATCTACAGAAAAAAAATGTATTGCAAACTTGAAGATAATTTAATTTACTACAATATATGTTAAATTACTTTTTTCGATTATACCTTCGGTTTAAGAGTTAGGGTGGTTTTTTTTTGAAACCATATTTTCGTCATATCTCATTTATTTGAGCTTTTTTGAAAATTAACTTGAAGTAAAAGTTGTAGATCTTTTTATTACCTTCAATTATTACATTAACGGTTTTTCGATTTGACAGTCCGTTTTTGATCTGCAGGAAAAAAACTTCAAAAAGGTTCCAATTTTTTAATATAGGAAAAATGTTCTAGTACAGGGTAATTTGCATTAGATATAACAACAACCTAGGCGTGTAGGTTGCACTCAGACAAGAAAAAATCGTATAACTAACACTGCCAGACCCATTCCGACAGCCATTTTTTTTGCCAGACACCTTAAAGCTTTGAAAAAAATAGTTTAACTTTACTTATTTTCTCAAGCTTCATTTTTATACATGATACTCAGGGAACTAATTCAATAAAATTATTTTGTTAGCTGCCAGACCATCGGATAGGCCTGACACCTTACCAGACACGCACAAATGCTCGCTAGATTTGTTATCAATAAAATCTAATGGGTCTTCCGTAGTATTGAAGTAAAATGTTTACGCTTAATAATACCAATAATTACTACATTATTAAAAATATATACCTACCTTTAAACTCATAACGAATTAGTTCCATGGGTATCATGTATAAAAATGAAGCTTGAGAAAATAAGTAAAGTAAAAAATTTTTTTTTTAAAGCTTTAAGGTGTCTGGCAAAAAAAATGGCTGTCGGAATGGGTCTGGCAGTGTTAGTTATACGATTTTTTCTTGTCTGAGTGCAACCTACACGCCTAGGTTGTTGTTATATCTAATGCAAATTACCCTGTACTAGAACATTTTTCCTATATTAAAAAATTGGAACCTTTTTGAAGTTTTTTTCCTGCAGATCAAAAACGGACTGTCAAATCGAAAAACCGTTAATGTAATAATTGAAGGTAATAAAAAGATCTACAACTTTTACTTCAAGTTAATTTTCAAAAAAGCTCAAATAAATGAGATATGACGAAAATATGGTTTCAAAAAAAAACCACCCTAACTCTTAAACCGAAGGTATAATCGAAAAAAGTAATTTAACATATATTGTAGTAAATTAAATTATCTTCAAGTTTGCAATACATTTTTTTTCTGTAGATTCAAAAATACGTGAGTTATGTGAAAAATTGCAATTTTTATTAAAAAAACAAAATGGCGGCCAAATGACTCTGGATGCGATTGTGCAAAATGTGGTTTTCGACGCGTGTCTTGATACTCTTTCGAGTCCTGAAGTCAAAATATTTTATAAGTTTTTTCCCAGACCCCCATATAATAAAATCTAACTTTCCTGATTCCTATTATGCGTGTCTGGCAAGGTGTTAGGCCCATCCGACGGGTCTGGCAGCTTACAAAAATTAATGTATTAGTTCCCTGAGTATCATATATAAAAATCAGCCTTGAGAAAATAAGAAATCTAACTACGTATTTTTCGTACCTTTAGCACCTGTTAGTGGTAAAATGGCCGTCGGCACAAGATAGCCAGTATCCATTCACTAATAGTATGTCCTAGCACTACGTAATTCCATACATTTTTTTCTTGAGAAAATAAGTAATGTCTGGCGGCCCTGGGATCTTGCTCTAATATAGAAGAAATTCCGCTAACTTGGTCAACAATTCAAGATATGTAGATATTAATAATACTCCAAATTGTACAAGTAGTTTTGGGACTTTCATTTCGTTTATTTTCTTTCGGAGACTTTGTCCATTCCTCCGACAAACACCTTACTGAAAAACACCAGATACTTAATTAACTTATATTTTTTTTGAAAAGCTAAAGGGGTTGAAAGAAAACGTTCCCGAAATGACATTTTTTTTGCTCTATATTCCCTTTCATTAAATTGCAAAATAAACAACTTTACTTTGACAAGTTAAACAAAATTTACAATAATTCATCTCGCATGAATCCCAAAAATAAATATAACCAATCAAAAATCATTTTTCCTAACAAAAAAAAAAAAAAACTTAAAAATAGTTGCAAAATTAATCAGATTACTTGCTGAACAGGATTTTCTATAAAAGTTAAAAAAATAAAAACTACTTCCATTGTTCAGTGGGAACAAAAAAACATCAATGTTTTGCCATCTTCATTTGCTTAACCACATAGCAGAATAAAGTTTTTACATGCTAAATGTGAGAATTCACATAGCAAAAAAAAAAACAAGATCGTACAACACCCATAAACTCTAATTTAAAAAAAAAAACTCTTTCCCACCCAGGAGTAGAGCTGCCACCTAATCACCTTGAACTCTGCTTGTTCATCACACGTTTTATTATCTCACAAAAATTTTTCAACCATTTTCTAACTAATTTTGAGAAATTTTTATTTTTGCTTCTTGTGTTTTATCCTGATTTCTGTTTGTTTTTTTTTTCGAAGTTTTTCGCTAAGTTCATACAAGTTAGTGAAACTGTACAAATTTTCTTAGCAACAAAAATAAATGAAAAAGAGTTCCATTAAACTTGTGAGGATTCTTATCCAACTTCATATGAACTGAGCGAAAAGGTAAAAACCTAGCATTAGAAAAACCTCATACCGATGCTGTTAAAAGATTGTTTTTCGCTAATTTCATATTAACTTAGCGAATAACACAAACAAGATTTTTTGAAATGTCAGAAATAATATTGTTGTTGATAAGTGTCAGTTAAATAGTGTGCCTTTTTTTTCCAATTCGGAGAGTTCCTTCGCTTATTTCATACGAACTGAGCGAAAAAAAATAACTTATGGAGCTATAAAATCAAAGTTAAAGCAACGAAAGAGAAAACTAATTACGATTTGATTTAAATGATTGTGAATTATGATTCGCCAAGTTGATATGAACTGAGCGAAATACCCAAGAAAACAAGTTTACTATGCAAAAACTACAAATATAAGCCTTTTTTCAATGGATTCTGTTTCCCTAACTTCATATTTACTATATCGTTTCGGTTCCAGGGGTTCCTTCGTTTACTTCATACGAACTGAGCGAAAAACAAAAAAAAAACTTATAAGGCTAGAAAATCAAAGTTAACGCAACGAAAGAGAAAACAAATTCCGATTTGATTTAAAGTGTGTGAGTTATGGTTCGCGAACTTGATGTAAACTGAGCGAAATACCCAAGAAAACAAATTTACTTGGCAAAACCTACCACTATAAACATCATTTCAATGTATTGTGTTTCCTTAGCTTCATATTTACTATATCGTTTATATTCATGGGGTTCCTTCGCTTTAATCATACGAACTGAGCGAAAAACAAAACAAAAAATTATAGAACCAGAAAATCAGAGCTAACAAAATAGAAACCTCATTTCAATTCGATTCAACGATTGGGAATTATTTTTCACCAAGTTGATATAAACTGAGCGAAATAGAAATTTTGAAACAAAAAACTACCATTTCTAACCAGCAACAATATATAAACCTCATTTCAATGGCTTGTGTTTTTCTAATTTCATATTTACTATTTCATTTCCATTCGCTTACTGTAAACTAACTGAGCGAAAGACAAAAATAAAAAGAATAATAGGGCAAGAAAATCAAATCTAGCTTTGCATTCCAATTCGATTTAAGGATTGTAAATTATGATTCGCCAAGTTGATTATAACTGAGCGAAACATAAACAAAAATAATAACAAATAAAACAACAAAATAAAAACTGACATCGATTCGATTCAAAAATTGCGATTCGCTAACTTGATAAAAACTTAGCGAATCACAAAAAAACAACTGCCCCAAGGGAAAACAAACAAGGGCAACTCTGTCAACAAAAAATAAGAATGGCTAACAAAATGATGAACATCCACCACGTCCTCCTCGTTCATCGTCGTATAGCACACAAAATAAACTGAAACGTGTTCATGAACAATGCTCTTCAATTTCATTTCGCACATTTACCTAATTTTGTGTGTGTTCCGTTCCGTTTGTTTCGTTTTACGGATCCGGATGCACTACACTTACTACATGTTTTATGTGGTTTTTGTTTTTATTTATTTCTTATATGTCTCTCTCTAGTTTGAGTTACTTGAAGTTGATTTAATTAAGCCACCCACACGGGAGAGACTACGACGACGACGACGGTTGCATATCGACCATTGCCACTGCAACATCATGCATCGTGTAAACAGTATACTCTACACTATGATATTTTATGTTTTTCTGTCGACACTATGGTCGTTTGGGATTTTGCCGCTCGACTTACTTGCATCGGTCTCCAGAGTCTTTCGCCAAGCATACCGGATCTCTGTCCTGACATTCTTCAAAAAACCCCCTCAGACCCCTACCCCCCAATTTCCAACTTCATTCTCAGTACAGTCAGTGTTCAGTTGAGAACAATAAACATTCGTGACTTTCGATAGAAAACACCATGAATTGTTTTATATATGTGAACTCTGAGGTTGAGGTCTACCCATAAGAGAGTGAGTGTGAATGTTGGTTTATATATATGGTTGTTGCGTTCACACACACATCCTCCACCCCCCCCCATCGCCCCCTCCAAACATTTTCCAAAAAACTTGTGTAGTTTTCAAGATTTTTGCTTTTTTCTTGTGTCTTCGACAACAACCAACGAGCACGGCCAGAGAGTTGTTGGGAGTTTTTCTTGTGTGGTTGTGAAAGATGTGTTTTCCATCTGAAGGAATTCTACTTGAACATTGCCTAGGGATAAAGTCACTTTTCAGAGGGGGGCGAAACAACGATGATGATGATGACGATGATGACTACGACAACGAATGCCACTGCCACAGAAGTTTAGGAATAGGTACCAACCTCAACCATCACTCGCCCGTCTAACCCAGATTCGTGTGAACATTCTTTTAGAAGAACTTAGTCTTGAAGAAAAGTTGAGACTTTCAAGACAAGTTACTAAAACCCTGCTAGGGTGGATGATATCTCAGTGGATTTGAACGACCAAGATACTATAGGGGTAGGGGATGTGTAAAAGACTTGGGAAATTGTGAGTTAGATTGTTTTTTAACAAAAAAAAAAAAAAAAAAAATAGAAATGGGAATGGGAATGGGAACTTCTTGAAATTAAAGACCATTGTTCTTACACATTGGTCGACCCATTGATGCTGCGGGCGAGCAGTTTTTTTTTTTTTTTAGTGATGATACTTCTTTGGTTGTTTTGACTTTTTGTATAGATATTTTTTTCTTCTTTAAATTTTTTTGATGAGTTTATCTCAAGCTTTACAGCAAATAACAATAACGAAAGGGAAATAAAAAGTAAGACTGGGTGCGGTTTGCTATTCTTTTTTTTTCGAAAGATATCAATTGAAAGAATCCACCAAATACAAACAAATTGTTATTTGAATGGATTATGGCGTTAATATCTTTCAGATAAAATATTTATATAGATATATATCTGAGCAATTGACAAGCTGGAATGAATATAAAATAATAATTTATACTCTATAGATGTTAAGTGCAAAGTTGTGTAAGAAAAGTATCTATCAAGATAAATCGAAGTTTCAGTCAAGAAATGAAAAAAGGGACTGTGTTTTGAGTCTTTGAGATTATTGGTTTTTCTGTGGGAATTTTTTTGTTTCTTAAGATGGTGTTTTTTTTGTTTTATTTTTTTGTTTTTTTTTTTATTGCCAGTTAGATATGGAAATTTTGAAATCTCTTGATAGTTAAATGTCAACAGGGCTATAAGAAAATATTGGTCTAAGTTCTTCGAAGGAAAACTTCATGAGAATGGTTCTCATGGTAGATGCACGTCACGATGAAATGTCACGCCTAAGATTCTGGTTTCAAATCCAGTCCACGCCATCTAGACCTTTCTTTTAGGGTTACTGCCATTTGCGATGAATTGACAAAGCCTCCAAGAGTACCATTGTCATGAATACTGAAATCTTACCTAAGCCTAAGAGAGTGCAAAATTTTTTTTCCCTAGCCTACCCTTTGTTCTAAAATTATAACGGAATTATTTCTTTTTTTCATCTCAAAAATATCAAAAAATAATTTTTTTTTGTTCAGTGTAGAAATTGTTGGTTTTGCACTTAGGTTCGTTTCCCCAACGTTAGCCCAGGATAGCCCAACTTTTTTTTGCTCTATTTACTATTTAAAAAAAAAAAAGATACAACAAAAAACTTTTGTCATATCAGAAACCGAAAAAATTGTGATTTTTTTTCCAGTGAAAAAATCGTTAGTTTAAAACCGTGATTTAAACTAGGTTAGTTCGTGTTTTAAACAAGGTTAGCACAGGATAGCCCAACTTTTATTTTCGCTATCCTACGCTTAGTTTAAAAATTTAATGAAGAATTAGTTTTTATTGAACACACACAAAAAAAGTACGCATACACCACAGTGACCCTTTTTTTAAATTTATAATTAAGAACACTTAACTGGTGTTTGCTACATACTTAATAGAATATATCCAAACATTTTTCAAAAATAACAATAAATATAAAATGGTGTGAAGTGATTTCTTTTTCAGTACACGAAAAAAAAAAAACTTTTTTTAAACTGCCAACCTTTTAAAATCAAAATTTGTTTTTTTTCAGTGTAAAAAATGTCTTTTTTTCCACTTTTTCTCATTTTACCTTGCTAATTTCATTCCTACAAATAGCATCAATTTTTTCGTTAGTCCACCCTTAGTTCAAAAGTTATGTATAATAAAAAAACTTATTTCAAATTACCAACTTCTTAAAAATCCAAAATTCTTTTTTTTAGTGTAAAAATTGTCCTTTTCCAATTTTTCTCATTTAACCTTGCTAATTCCAACAATTACATCAATTTTTTTCGTTAGCCTACCCTTAGTTCAAAAGTTATAACAAAAAAACTTATTTCAAATTACCAACTTCTTAAAAATTAAACTTTTTTTTTTCAGTGTAAAAATTGTCTTTTTTCCACTTTTTTCTCAATTAACCATGCTAATTCGAACATAAAGAAAAATAAGTTGGGTTATCCTGGGTTAAAGTTTGGCAAACGAACCACACTGTAAAACCAACAATTCTTACACTGAATAAAAAAAAATAATTTTTTGTGATTTTTGAGGGGAAAAAAAATAATTTCGTTATAATTTTACGTGTTGAAAAAGGACGCCACGAGAGTAAAAGTGCAGCGCCTGAGATGGCTAGGTCTTGTGGACCGCATTGAAGAAGAAGACCTTGTAGAAGAAGACCTTGTCTTAAGTGGCGCACGCAAGTGAAAGATAAACTGGAAGCAGGTTGCTTAGGCTAGAGCTGTTTGTGGAATTGGCCCTGATTCCCCACAATGGATTGTAGCGGGGCGCTGCCTTAAGCCACTGGTCACCCTAATAAAGTTAGTTTCATGCAGATCAAAAAATGCTCATCCCTCATCAACTTACCCTGGAGATTCTTTCTTCAGCCACATGATACGAATATGGAAAGCGTTTCCTGCCTCTGTAATAAAATAGTAAAAATATTCTAACAAATCCAGCCCTGGTTTGTATTGTCAATCTTGTGGTATCTTACATATTTTGCAAGCCTCTTGGCACATCCGCAAAAAAAAAAAAAAATAAGTCACTCATCTTCATGCACCACGATGTAAAGATACAACTTCCAGTGAAAGGGAAATGGTATCGAACTCGAGAGGGAAGCTCATCATTACACACATTCAAAGCTAAAGAAGGTGGAAAGTTCAAGTATATATCTATCGAAAACGAAAGCCAAATCATGCGGGCAAAGTAGGTATGAGAATTAAACCAATGAAGGTAGGTTATACATGTGCTATACAACCTTAAAGGAAGATTCTTGTCCGATTGCCTTCAAAATGCGTGAAAAAAAAGTAAAAATGGGGTACAAAATGAAAAAAAAAAAAAACCTACGATAAAAAAGACGATAAATAAAAAGCAGAAGAAAAAATGAATATAATTGATCAAAGGAAGTAAACTTTTGAGTTGAGTGGAGCAAAAAATAAAAAAAAAGAGAAAAACAACGAAGAAGAAAAAGTTAAAAAAGACGAAGACTTGGTGGTAAAAAATAAGAATGCTGATTAATGGTTAATAATATAGGTAAAGAGAAGTAGACATTTCATATATGTAAGACAGGTACACCGATCTACTATATGTTCTTTAGGGTAAATTATCTCATTGAACTTTTTAACAATTTCTGACAACCCCCAACCACACCAGAAAATTATTGGTAGAAAGGGAGACATAGGCACACAAGCAGTTTCCAGAAGGATAAAACTTTTCACCTTATCAATTTGAATTAAGATTTTTTTTTTTTTGGTAAACAGAAATTGGGAATGGGACAAAAACATACATAATGTGTGTAGGAGGAGTTGTATGATGCGTGATGGAAGAGATAACTTGAAAGAACTTTGATTAGAGGCTTATAATCAAAGACATGCGTGCTGATTGGTTTTATTCTTATTTTTTTTTTTCGTTCGTTATTTGGAAAATTTAAAGACATTACTTATAAGATATCAATCAGCAAAAAAGAGGATTACAAAACTTTGTCAAATGACAAGGAATTAAAACTTTGAATTTTTGAAATTAGTCCTTATTTTAGGGAAAAAAGTTTAAATTGGAGATTTTAAACTTTCATGAATTGATTTATAAGCTTAAATTATACCGATTCGATATGAAAAATTAAACAAAATTCTGACTAAAACTTTTTATATTTTATAATTTTGATGAATTTATTTACAGAAAAGAGCTAAGCAGGCTGTTTGTCATTGCATTGCTTGTCATTAATAAATCAATGAGGTATTCGTGGTTTGAAAGTTAAACAATCAGCCCTATCGGCAATCTCACGTGAGAAATTTCCCTGGGAGTAGGTTTTCTCTCCCGGGAATTTTTCTCCTTATCGGGAATCTCCATCGGAATTTCGTTTTCGGGAAAGAAATGCAACCAACTTAACAAAAAAAAAAAACTTTCGAACACGTTTCTTCGAAAGTTTTGACAACTCTAATTTGATTTTTTTTTGGTACAAAAAGTAAACAATTACAATTTTAACAGTCAATATTTATATAATTTTTTTCTTTGGTGTTTATTTTTTAGTTTCTATTCAATAAGTTTTTTTTTTACCCAACTTATTACTTTGTTTCTTCAGATGGACTTGTAATTAGTTTTGTGTTTGTTATTTATTAAAGAATCACAACTCTTCAACTGTAGTTTCTTAAGCTTTGTTTTTTTTTTACATGATAAACAAATAACTTAAATAAATTGAAACATTCCACATTAACTAATAGTCTCGGAATGGTCTCCTCCAGTTCCATGTTTTTTATTGAAGTTTTCATGGGTGTTTTATTTTTTTATATGGGTAGGTACTCTTTTTGCGTTATCCAGTTGCAATATCATTTGCTTTTTGTTGCATTAAGGAAGTATAATTAATTTAATATTTTTTACAGAATATTTTGAAAGAAAAACACGTACATTTTGGCTTCAAAAAATCTGTTCCCTATAAAAAATATCATAGAAATAATTCGGGGGACAAACTTCATTCCCGATAGGTATTTTTGTGTGGGAAATTTTTCCTAGGAAATTATTCTATTCAAAAAGTATTGCCGATACCGATTTTTCGAACTAGAGAATTTTTTCCAAGGAAATTATATTGCCGATAGGGCTGAATATCTAACAAGGAATCGTTCCTACATGGAGAAAAAAGGGCATCTTAAAATAATAATATGCCCACTTTAAATTTAAATCACATTCTCTTAGTATCCCCTAATTTGTAAAAAAAAAAACAAAAAAAAATTAAGACTTATTGCGTATCGAAACATTCAAAATATGAATATTTCTGAATATAATATCTACGATCTTTTTGACAGCTGAATTAGTTTTGTTTTTAAGAATGTTTTTACTTGAAAACACCATGATTTTTCTAAAGGTCCAAAAAGAAAACCGCTACGCTACACTGTAGTCACACTACTTAAAAATAACTTGCTTTTGTATTTTTTGTTTTTTGTTTATATGTACCATAACCGAGTACCAGATGGGACAAGGACCGCGGGTTTCGCATGTAGCCCCGGCGCGCCGGCCGTGGGGACCATTATAGCGGCGTTATTTATCAATATTTTCAAATAAAATTTTACTATGTTATTCTTGAAATCCTTTTTGATATTGAGTTAAAAAAATAAAAATATTTGGGCCCAAATCAACAATTGACTAATTGTTGTATAACTTTTGCAGTATAAAATAGTCTTATGAAAAGCACATTTTTGTATCATTTATTTTTAGCCTGTTTTCACTACAGCCCAAATGAGATAATTTCGCAAGGTCAGTTCAAATTTCAAATTTTATTTCATACAATTCGTTACAACCAACGATCGGATTTTATGGGGATGGGTCCATTAGTCCCTTAAAATTCACATAAATTAGCTTTTAATTTCAAATCCAAGAATGAGGTTGCCATAGACGGTGTTTTAAATAAGTGCACTAAAATTTTCAAACAGAAGAGTCAAATAGTTTCATCGGTATGTTTTCCCAAACATACCGATGTTTAGAATTTCATCTGTGGATTAATCATTATTTTTTGTACAAAAAAAAGCATAATAGAAAACAAAGGCTTCAAAAATATTATAGACTATAGAGATTCCCCTCCATCTATTGAAACTATCCACCACTGGTTTATACAGTTTTTATGCAAACGCACCATCACAAATGATGCCGAACTTTCCGATCGCCCTAACTAGATCCCCCTCCAATACAATTTTTTTCTTGTCTCGAACCAACCTACTAGGCCAGTCATTATGTCGGAAAAAACGGCTTAGAAATGCAAAATGACCGAGAAAGCTAAATTTTGGATATGTTGTAGAGGATGCTTAAAAAAGCTTAACTTGAAGTTTTCGACCAAGATTTCCTATGAGCTTTTTCCACCATTTTGAAAAAAAGGATAAAATTGGTTTTTTGACAATAACTCGGCTATCTGATGAGATGCGAAAATTTTACAAGAAGTTTTTTTGTAGCTTTTAACGAGTTCTACAATTCATGCGTACACATTTTTTGTGTATCATGAACCGTTTTCGAGATATCGATTAGAAAAGTCAAAAATTTAGGACATGCCATTTGTTTTTTGACATAATCTATTTTTGGGTGATGAATATCGAAAAAATTATTAAAATCAAATTTGTAGACCACATTCAGACCTAAAATTTCGTATTTTTATATTTTTTTTTGGACAAAAATTACGACTTCCAGTCGGCCGCAAAGTCGTTTAGTCCGCGCCCACCGCCAAGCAAGCCGCCCGCCCGTTCGGTTGTAAAAAAACAATCATTCATGTTTTTTTTTTTAATATTTATATTATTATATCAGTAACACATACATAAAAAATGTATGTATTTATTTAATAAATAATGAGAAGAAGATGGTAATAGTTTTTTTGTAACCTCAATTTTATTAACCCAAATTTTGTAAATACAGTATACCGGCTTTTTGAGTTGATTGTGCATTTTTTAATTTGCTTCAATCTCTATATTATTTAGTTCATCAAAATTGTAATTAGATCAGTGCCAATAATTTTTGAAAATAAAAAAATTATTAGCAGCATATGGGTGGTTGGAAAATTTAGGATAAATAGTATATGAAAGGGGAAAAATAAATTGCCCACAAACTAATTGGTGGAAAAGGGTGGGTGGGCGAAAAATAGGGGTTGGTGTCAAAAATCGTGGTTTTTTACGATTTGTGTCAAAAGTAGACTTCCTATCGAAAAAAGTTAAATGCAAAAGTTTTGGATATTAAAAGTGTCATAACTTTTACTCAAACCATTTTTTTAATATACATATAATCTCAAAAATATTGAAAAAATGCAAAAAATGCGATTTTTTTATTATTATCTTTTACCAAAATGGTTTGATTTTAACAAATCTTGGTTAAAAATTACTTTGTTATATTTTCTATCTATTTTAAATGTTTTTTGAGCAAAAAGTTAATGTTTGGATTTTTGACGAATTTAATTTGAAAAGTTGCCTATTTTTCAATCCAAAAAGTTTTTGATTTTTGAAAAGCTTGGAATGCAGTTACTTTTAGATTAAAACCTTTTATTGAAGATTGTATGGAAAAACTATACTTTTGATTTAGAAAATATTGAGAAAAATTGAAAAAAAAAACAAAAAAACGATTTTTAAGATCGATTTTTCCGTAAAAGACAGTAATATTGGCGAGAAATAATTTCCCATAGAAACCAAATTATACTTTTCTAATGACCTTTGACCTTCTTAATTTCAATCTAGCATTAGAATAGCTCTAACGTGCAAAGTTTTTGAGATATTGAATTTTGAACGTTCAAAATACTATTTTTGTGATGTATTGGCATGGTAATATCTCAACGTGATGTGATAGAATTTTTCTGACTAAAGATTCGAGCTCAGCATACAAAAAATCATTAGAAAAATATACTTTGATTTCTATAAAAAAAAAACTTTTTGACTAGTGAAATCGAACAAGGCATTCACCCACCACCTTTCCCCCAATTAGTTTGTGGGCAATTTATTTTTCCGCTTTCATATACCATTTATCCTAAATTTTCCAAACACCCATATGCTGCTAATAATTTTTTTATTTTCAAAAATTATTGATCTAATTACAATTTTGATGAACTATAATAATATAGAGATTGAAGCAAATTAAAAATGCACAATCAACACAAAAAGCCGGTATACTGTATTTACAAAATTTGGGTTAATAGAATTGGGGTTACAAAAAAACCATTACCATCTTCTTCTCATTATATATTAAATAAATACATACATTTTTCATGTATGTGTTTACTGATATAATAATATAAATATAAAAAAAAAACATGAATGATTGTTTTTTTTTTTACAACCGAACGGGCGGCTTGCTTGGCGGTGGGCGCGGACTAAACGACTTTGCGGCCGACTGGAAGTCGTAATTTTTGTCCAAAAAAAAATATAAAAATACAAAATTTTAGGTCTGAATGTGGTCTACAAATTTGATTTTAATAATTTTTTCGATATTCATCACCCAAAAATAGATTATGTCAAAAAACAAATGGCATGTCCTAAATTTTTGACTTTTCTAATCGATATCTCGAAAACGGTTCATGATACAGAAAAAATGTGTACGCATGAATTGTAGAACTCGTTAAAAGCTACAAAAAAGCTTCTTGTAAAATTTTCGCATCTCATCAGATAGCCGAGTTATTGTCAAAATGGCGGAAAAAGCTCATAGGAAATCTTGGTCGAAAACTTCAAGTTAAGCTTTTTTAAGCATCCTCTACAACATATCCAAAATTTAGCTTTCTCGGTCATTTTGCATTTCCAAATGTATATAATGACTGGCCTATACACGTTCTAGCTTTTTGGCACATTCCTCCTGAATCACCCAGTATATGTACGTACATACATTTTCCTACCTAGCGAGACAATCGGCCTTATGACGTACGTATTCCATTGTATCGGAAAATTTCAACTATTCCGGAATAAAATAATCACACAATCCGATTTTGATGACGGTTTGTATGAAATTTTCCATTACGGACGGATTCAGTGATTATTTTTTCGGGAGTCGTAACAAATTTCCGATTCAAATAGAATTCATAATAAGACCGAAAAATGTTCATGTCACGCCGCATGCGTGAGTGCGTTGGCGATCTCACACAAAGACAATGAAGACCAACATCCTGAGAGAAAAAAAAAAAAACAGAGAATTCGATGGCGAGTTAGGCAATTTATAAAGAGAGCGAAACAAATTCACTAATACACACAAATGCTTTTACATGAATTTTGACATTGCTAAAGAAAAACCAACTCTTATTAAAATAAGTGGAATCCGTTTAAATTCTGTTAAATTTAAGGTTAACTTCATTTAATTTAAATATGATTTTTTATTTTAAAAAACCGACTAAAAATAAAAATTCAAAAATTATCGTCAGACTTCAGCTTTAATTGCAGATCATCATATCTACTTATTTCCAACATTGTGATAGGCTGATGGTAAAGCACTCGCCTGGTGACCCATTCCATAGGATCGATCCCCAGTGGCTTTCTCGGAATGCGTTTTTTTCCGCGCCATGCAACTTAACCCAAAAACTAATGAAGCTATTGACTTGAATCAAATTGCAAATCATTCGTTAACTCATTGGCCATTGCATGAACCTTAAAGTTTAATATAATTTGTACAATAAATATTTTTTTAAACAATTTCTTTATAAAAAAAAACAGAGTTTTTTTCGTTTTTTTGATCTATAGTTTTTATTATACACTTTCTCTTACTAAATTTAGGTTCATGCAATGTGTATGGATGTATTTAAATGTAAAAAAATATCACTTTTGATTATAAATAATTTCCTGAACCTGGGCATTGCACGGCGCAAACTCGAGGCGTCAACTTAAAAGGGCTGTAGAGCCGCCATTTTGATTTGTTTTAACTTCAAAAAATTGTAAAAATATTTCATACTGTCAATTATATCATACTTATAAATACTTTTCCAAATTTCAATAAATGCGTTCAGTTTTCCAAAAAAAAAAATTATTGAAAAAACTGTTGTACAGAGGAATTTTCCCCCTTAAATTTAATAATTTAATACAGAATCCGCTTGACTTTGGGTGTTTAATGAATGAATACTAAAAAGAGATGCGTTTTTTAATAAGCCCGGGCTAAAGTGGACAAACAAAAAACGGAGCAATTTACATGTTAAATGCCATAAAAACAATGGAACTAAGTCCCAAAGGGCCAAAGGGGGCTAAGGTGTTGTTGCATTTAACATGTAAATTGCTCAACTCCGACTGCCTTTTTTTGTACAGTTTGTAGACATTTAATCTAGTTCCCAAAACAGGTCTTTCGTATTCTTTCCTTAACTTATGTAACTTCTTGAGTAAAAAAAATTTGATTTAGGGACAAAAAACGTGTTATTGGATCTTCTTCTTTGGTCTTTGCAAAAGTTATAGCTTCCTTATTTTTAAACCAATTTAATTTTTTTTTTGTAAATCTGTTTTGGCAAAAAAACATTGATACTTTTTCATTGTTTTGGAAAACAAAAACATATAGACTATCTAAATTCAATTTAACTCAAATGCCCATGGATTCAAATAAAACGTTGATCAAAATCCAAATAGTATTAAAATTGTTCGCTACCTAATATTTCCTCTCAGAACCATAAAATCAATCTTAACTAATTACCTTATTAAAATAAAATCAAAAAATAATGATAAACAAGATTACCTATACATATTTATTTCTTCTATATATTATCAACTTGAACCATGCTTAACCTGAACCTTAAACAATTTTTACCTACCTGGCGATGGCCTATTCCAGCATCATTTCTAATCCTCTAAATTATTTTTATTTTTTTTTTCTAAGAATTTTATAGTAATTAGTCAGGTAGTAAAATAAAATAAATGTGGATTGAGAATATAATATGAGAATATAAGGTTCAAGGAGTTGATCAACAAATTAAAATAGTTCCTACCACAAGAGCGAATAGTCGTTTCTTTAAAAATCAACAAACATTTAGTGCGGATTTTTATTAATTTTTGTTTTTTTGTATTAAATCGTATAGTACCACAATGTCTAATTCAATTTGTTCAACATCACCAGTGATCCCAACAAATATTACAAAAATTTTCAAAAGTGATCAACATGGCCGAAAAATTACTAGAAAATTGTTAAAATTCTATCTTGACAAACAATTCTTTGATATTATTATCAAAGCTGGCAAAGAAGACTCTACCGAAATTCAAGCTCACAAAATTGTTCTATCAGCTGCAAGTGAATATTTCTATGATTTATTTCATAAACAACCAGAAACTACTTCAAAAACCATAGAAATTCCCTTAATCGAAGGCTCTTCACTCAAACAAATTATTAACTACATGTATTCCGGTATAATTGATTTGAATCTAGAAAAAATTGACACACTTTTAGAAGATGCATTGTATCTTGAAATGAAAGATCTAATCGCTGGATGTTCAAGATTTATGGAAGAAAATCTCAATACTGCCAACTGTTTACGTTGGTTGCCCGTAATCTGGGATGAACCTAGTTTAATTGGATTGCGAGAAAAATTGTACAACTTTATCTATGCAAACTTTGAAGAAGCTATTGTGAAAACTGAGTTTTATCTTCTTGATAAAGACAATCTTAAAGATTTGCTGATAAATATGACTAAAGACGACTTGGGAATGTTTGTTTTTCGTTGTTTATATTTTTGGATAAACTATGACAAACCTAATCGTAAACATCTAGAATTTGAATTACTTTCAAGCGTTCAGTATAAAATTCTTTCATCGAAGTGTATCATCAAAAATGTCAAATATATTAGTACAAAAGTTGACGAAAACTGTGATTTAGTTCATAGTTGGCTGAAATATCATTTGACACAGGAGGAGTTGAAAACAAACGATCAAGACCAAGGATCAACTTTAATTTGCGAGCCAACAACTAAGGAAGATGTCGATAAAGTTCAAGTCCTTACTGAATCAAATAAGAAAGTCGATAAAATTGAAGCTATTTATTTCAACTTTTTTCATGAAGCTGATATCAAAAGTTATAACCGTGAATTAAAAACCTGGATTGTTGACTCAAGATCACCAAGTTCTTTTGTTGATATTAAAATTAAAAGACATTATTCTATGATTGTGATTGATGACAAACTTTACGTAGTTGGAGGCGTAATAGATTTAGCACCACAAAGAAATGTCACATGCATAAATTTGAAAACTTTTGAATTCACTGCTTTACCGCCACTACGAAATGCTAGACAGGATTGTCAATTGGCAAATTTAAACGGAAATTTATGTGTCTTTGGTGGATGTGGCAGAACAATGTTCATTGACACAGTGGAGATTTTCAATAATACAACACAGGAATGGAAGATCATAAAACCGCCATATAAACCAAATACATATCAAAAAGTAACTGGCCATAATGGAATTTTATACATTTTCGACTTTCATTATGGTTCGTTGCATTGTTATGATATTTCTTTGGATAAATGGACTATTGAGAAATTTCCAATCGATGATAATGTATTAGATTTTCGTATAACAAGTTCTGATGATTGTTTGTATGGTATCTTCATTGGTAAGAAATATGAAGAAAATAATCAAAGTTTTAAGAAAACTGAGGTTAAACGTTATGATTTGGTGACAAAATCTTGGTTTAAATTGGCTAAATTGGATAGAAATAATTCGACATTTCATAAAGTTACAATTCATGGAAATAGAATTTTGTTTATTAGCAATGAGTGTAAAATTGTTGAGTATGATTTGGGCACAAAGGAATTTACTTATTTGACTGATTTAAGTGATTTATATTATGATTATCATATTTTGCCATTGAAATTGTAATTTGATTTTGAATAAAAAAAGAAAACCTTAAACTTTGAAAAAAATTAAAAGCAAAGCTTCAATATTGTATAAGAATTTTTTTCCAAAAATAAAGATTAAAGACAATTCAAGATATTCAGTTCATTTTTCCCGTATTTTAAGTTACTTTTTCTTTAGTTTTTACAAAAGCTAAGAAAATAAATGTGGGTTCCAATGATATCTTTCATTTGACACATGGTTGAACGTGGTAGGACAACGCGTTTAACGACCAGTCACATTTGCCCATTTTTGCTCAATAATAAAATTTGGGCTCAACTTATGAAACCACAACTATTTAATCGGAAGTGGTCTTAAAATGTAATTTTGGTATTAAAATGACCGTTTTTGTAGGACAACGCGTTTAACGACCAGTCACATTTGCCCATTTTTGCTCAATTTCAAAATTTGGGCTATACTTTTGAAACCACATCTATTTGATCTTGAGTGGTGTTAAAATGTGATTGTGGCATTAAAACGATCGCATTTATAGGACAACGCATTTAACGTCAGCCCGCATTTGCCCATTTTTGCTCAATATCATAATTTGGGCTTAAGTTTTCAAATCACACTTATTTTATTGGAAGTATTGTAAAAATGTGATTTTGGTATTAAAACGATCATATTTATAGGACAACGCGTTTAACGCCCAGTCGCATTTGCCCAATTTTGCTCGATATCAAAATTTGGACTCAAGTTTTTAAATCACACTTATTTTATTGAAAATAGTGTAAAAATGTGATTGGAGCATTAAACCGCATTAATATCAAAATTTGGGCTCAAGTTTTCAAAACACACTTATTTTATCGGAAGTAGTGTAAAATGTGATTGTGGTATTAAAACGATCGTATTTATAGGGCAACCCTTTAACGCCCAGTCGCATTTGCTTATTTTTGCTCAATATTAAAATTTGGGCTCATGTTTTCGAACCCCACCTATTTTATCAAAAGTGGTGTCAGAATATAGTTGTTTATTAAAACAATCGTAATAGAACATAGTAAATCTATTTAAACGTTCTTACTCTTGCTTATAAATTGGGTTACCGGCTAGAATTTTTTTTGTTGTTATACAAAGCCAAAGGAGCTGGGCCTAGACTGACGAGAGCTAATGGGACTGCCTTGAACAAAAGAGGGACAATTTTTAGTAATTTGAATTTACTAAAAGAGACTTTTTATTAAAATAACGGCATAATTGAGACCTTTCATTTGACACCTGACTCCATCTTGATGGGCCAGTGAGTTTAACGCTTAAGCGCATTTGCCTATTTTTGCTCAAAATAAAAATAAAGTTGCATACCATTGATTGTATGGAAGTGATGTCAAAATTCCCAGCTAAAATAAACTTTAGTCCATATCTACAGGACTTTTTTTTGTTCAAAAATGTGTCTCATTATTTGGTTCCGTATTCAACTTAATGAGACAAGGCGCTTAAAGTCCAGTCGTCTTGGCACAAATACCTATCCTCAGAAAAAGGTTATCAAACTTGCTTGGTCGTTGATGTCAAACATTTAGGAGAGATGTAAGTCCATAGTTGGAACTACCAAAAGGGAAGCGTTAAAAAAACATGTCAAACGCATGTTCAAAAGGCGCATTTGACACACATTCCACCCATGATTCAAGCTTACAGAAGTTACGCACCAACTTTTCGAAGAAAATTCAAGGGGGATTCAATGTTGACAAGACCATGAGACGATGATAATGTTGGTTGTGGGAATGTAAGAATGATTACGAAAAATTTATGTCAGCGTATTGATATTGCAACAATTTGCCAGTTCCTTGTCGGGTGTCCGTTTATAATAAATGATTGACATATAGCTCAAAAATTCCAATTTCAACATTCATACATACAAAAAAAAAACACAGATACATGCTGTAGATAGGAATTGGATTGTTTTAATCAGATAAACAGAAATATGTAAATTTTTGTTCATTTTTTTTTAAATTTGTTTTATCATAAAAAAGACAAGATTGGCATTCCCGGAAACCCCATAGCAATCGAAACATTGAATCCCATTGATTGTTTCGACCTAATCACCATTGAGACTGACATACACACATCAGATGACAAGAGGGAAGCTTATCCAATTTAACAAAAAAATATAAGAGAAAAAATATTATTTGAATTTTACGATTGTGAAAAAAAAAACGTTAAACGGTTTAAATTCATAGTTGGGTTGTAGCAAATTGCTCAAAAATAAAATGCATTTTTTATTTCACCAATTTCTGTGCGCTGTTTGCTGAAGACTCTGATCTTTGGTCCCCAATTTCAGGTATAGTTATTCAAAGGGAACAACTTCTAAAATGGTTTTGAGCTCAAAACAAAGAGAAGACATGTTTTGTGTGTTTATTTTTTAGTACCTATGTTAAGTCACTGTGGCGTATGCGTTACTTTTTTTTTCTATCACTTACACTCAGAGAAAAAATAACTATTTGAATAGTTAAAACTGGGATAACTATTTTAAAAAGTCATTTTTGACTATTTAAAAAGTCACTTATAGTAAAAAATTGACTATTTAATAGTTAATTTGGAGAATACGAGTATTTCGATTGACTATTAAAATAGTCACAAATAAACATTTTTTTTTTGTTTTTGATTTCATTTACCCTATAAAACATTTTATAGGATAAATGTACGAAAATGTTTTCTCTTTTTTTTATTCATCTTTGATCGAGAGAAAAAAAAATCAAAAAAATCCTACGTACTTCACGGGAGAATAGTAATGTTAATCTCCACACAAAGTTTTAGCTCAATCGGTTAAAAACTGTAGGAGTTACCTGGTCGCCTGATGGAAGCACAGGATTTTGCTATCATCCTGAACTACACCACCATTTAAAAAATTTCACATCATTAAAAAATTTTAAATTAGCCTTTTCTGTTACCGATTAATATACTTAATTAAGCTAAACAAACACCAAAAGAAAATAATATTTCTTCTTTGTTTTATACGCTTATGAAAATGACGCACGATTTCGTGGTTTACAAGGTGTTATTACCCCTTAAGTACTTGCTTATAAAACTAATATTTTGTTTTCGATACAAAAGTTTAGAATGCGTTGTCCGAGCAACCAGTACATTTCTCTCAATTTCATACTTAATTGCTCACATTTATTTTTAACATGCGGTTTCCATTTTAATTTCGCGTCGAGAGTCATCCCGAGATATTTTGCCTCATTTGCAAATGGGACCTGAATAGTATTAATGAAAACAAGTAGTCTATTTATTTTCTTGTACGTAAAGTCTACTTGAACTGACTTAAATTCGTAAAGCGCTATTCGCCATGTTTGTGTCCATTCATTGACATTATTACGAGCATTTAATCAATTTGCTTGTCGATTCGTTAATTGTTTTGAATTTAATTTTTTGAATTCAAAAAAAAAAAATGATCTTAACCCTCAACGTCAGCTAAGGCTTTTAATCAAACAAACACAAACGGCCGTTTCAGAATTTGGAGGCTTGGGGGGGCTTGATCCCTGACCCCTCCCCCCCCCCCAAAAAAAAACGCCACTTAAGAAGGGGTATCTCGGAACGCTCAACTGTAACTGGAACGCTCAATAACCAAATATTAGAGTTCTTTTTGTATACCTATCATTGATCTTTGGTATTTTTGCTACAAAAAAGATCCAATTTTAGTATTTAAAAAAGCCTTTTCACTATAAAATTGTACTGAAGAATATTCGTTGGCTTTGTCCAAAAGTACAGCTGTTCTATGCTGCCCCCCACTCCCCTATGTTTTTTTTTAAATCAAAATCGTTAGAACAGTTTCTAACAAAAATAACTGTTTTTTTGTTTTAAAGTGGTCATATAGCAAGTACTGTTAATTTTAACCCTAAGAAAATTATTCAATTTCCCCTCTAAAAAATTACCCAAAATCCTTATCCTATCAAGTTTGAAGTAAATCGCTTAAGTGGTTTGAGCTGTAGCTTGAGATAGAGAGCCAATTCAATTTTTCAATTTTGTTGGCACAGAGGGGGCCTAACCTTATACAATGACTAAGTTATAAAATATAAATAAATATTATACATGGATAAACTTAATTTAAAGTCTGCTGGCTAGGTTGTCCTCGGGGTATTCAGACCCGGATGTCCAGTTGTGGGGTTGGTTGAGTTGGGTTGGTTTGGTTGGCGTTAGCCACGGTAGTAAGCCGACTGGGTGTCAGCGTAAAAGTTAACTTCTTCGTTGTCCATTGAAATTATGTTCTCAGCCAGTATATCCAAAGCGCAAAGGTACTTAGGTTCCGGATGTCGTTGTTGGGCTGTCATTCTTCTCATCAGTTGATTGGGATGGTTGGCGATATTTCCTACCAGTACCTTCGCCGATTGCAGTAGATACTTGTCCAGTGAAGAAAAAAATAGTGAACAAAATAGATTCCCAACTTTTGTTTTCACTCTCGAGTTAAAGTCAACTCCCAGGTTTGTCAACTTGAGAGTTTGCTTCAAGTTGATCAATAGTGAACAAAATCGCCCTAAGTGGTTTGAGCTGTAGATCGAGATAGAGACAGACAGACACACAAAATTGATTGAATATATTAATTTCACTAAAGAGATCCCTAGTTATAACATCCTTTTGAACTTCGTCGCCAATACTTTCCGTTAAAATTGATTCAAGTTTTTCGCAATCCTTAAAGCCAATATTCTTTGAATTATCGCAGAGAAAACCGAAATTTTCGTTCAGATATTGATACTGTCTAAAACACTCGTTGAGAGAAGATAACGTCACATCGATTACGTGGTAGAAGAAATCAACTTTAATTTTTGGATCAGTTGATTGAGATTGTTCAGACTGATAACGGCGAAATCTATTTTACCTATTTATATAACCTACAACTTTGAATGAATGAATGAATGAATGTGATGTGGGGGAAAGTTGCACTGCGACCTTAAAGGTCTATTGTGCCCCCAAATTTGGCTGCAATTAACTACTTACAGTACAGTCTCCAGTTTGATACTTTTTAGGTATTTGATTAACTGGAGTATTTCTATCGACGGTAGATCTTTACTTGTTACCTGGTGCTGGCCCAGGTATCTGTGTCGATTGTGCATTAGTGCTTCACAGTTGCCCAGTATGTGTTCTGGTGTCTCTTCATTATTGTTGCAGAATCTACAGGTGGCACTGTCTGCCAGGCCAATGTTGTTGAGGTGTTTTCTCAGCTTGCAGTGGCCTGTAAGGATCCCTGTTATTATTCTCAGGTTGTTTCTACTCAGGTTAATGCAGGTTTTAAATCTTTTTTGGTTGTAATTCCCAAGTAGTGATTTCGCCTGTCTGAGTTTAGGAGTCTCTTTCCAAATTTTAGTTCGTTTGGCCTCCTCATCGGTTTTTATCATTTGTTTGATCGTGCTGTCTCCAATTCCGCAATATGGTTCTGGGCCCATAAGAGGTGCGGTTGCACCTGCTTTTGCTAAGGAGTCTGCTACTTCGTTCCCTTGTACTCCAACATGTCCGGGAACCCAGTACAGTGTTATTTTATTTGCCTTGCCAAGCTCGTTCAGCTTCTTCACACATTCCCATACGAGTTTGGAGTTGATGGCGTATGAGTTTATAGCTTTAAGTGCGGCCTGGCTATCAGACATGATGGCAATGTTTTGGTTTTTGTATTTTCTTTCGAGATTACGTTCTGCGCATTTATCTATAGCGTTGATTTCCGCTTGAAAAATGCTAGGAAACTGTCCCATTGGAATGGAAATTTTGGTTCTAGGCCCAAATATTCCTGCTCCAGTTCCATCAGCTGTTCTCGATCCATCAGTGTACCACTTGATGGCGTTTGCATTGAAAGTGTAGTTCGTGGATTCACTTACCCACTTTGCCTTGCTACTAAACTGTGTTTGAAAGTTTTTCTCAAAGTTGTATTTCTTGATCATGCAATCTCTTGGGATGTCAAGGAGGTTTTTAACTGTGGTGTTCGATATTGAGTCCCTTTCTTTGAGACCAATACTCTTGCCCGTACCAGTTCCCTCTTTTGCAAATCTCAAGATTGTTCCGTTAGCAGTACTACTTATTACTTCATGGAGTGGTGTTAAGTGGAGGATGACTTCCATTGCTGCTGTAGGGCAAGTTCTCATTGAGCCAGTAATGCATAAGCAGGCCAATCTTTGAACTTTGTTTAATGTCTTTTTAGTTGTAACTAGTTCGGTTCTTTTGTGCCAAACAACCGCACCGTAGGTGATAATGGGTCTCACCATCATGGTATACATCCACCTTAGGATATTTGGTTTGCACCCCCATGATTTATTTGCCAGTCTTCGGCATATCATAAGGGCTTTTGTGGCTTTCCCGACTGTTATTTCTAAGTGTTTATTCCAGAGGAGTTTACTGTCTAGTGTGATACCTAGATATTTTACCTCTCTCTTTAGTTCAATGACCTTACCAGCTAGCTGGATAGGTCTGATATGAGGCAAAAGCCGTTTCCTTGTGAATGGTACAATTGTAGTTTTTGCTGGGTTGATATTTAGCCCCACCGTTAAACACCATTTACTAGTAGCTGAAAGTCCTCTTTGGATGATATCGCAAAGGGTCTCCTCGAACTTCCCGTAGGCGGTTATTACAATATCGTCAGCAAAACCAAGACATCGAATACCCAGGGATGTAAGATGTTCCAGTAATTCATCCACTACAAGGCTCCACAGCAAGGGTGATAAAACCCCTCCCTGTGGACATCCTCTTGTTGTGATGATTTTCTGTGTTGTTACACCTGTAGTTGCCTCTGCCGTTCTTGTGCTCAACATTTTCTCTATCCATTTTGTAATGGTGGCCGGAACACACTTTCTTACAAGAGCCTTAGATACTGATTCATGAGAGGTGTTATCGAAGGCCCCCTCTATATCTAGGAAGGCGCATAGTGCAGTTTCTTTAACATTTAATGCTTTTTGTACGGTGTTCGTTAATTCGTATAGAGCAGTTTCTGTTGACTTACCTGCCCTGTAGGCATGTTGGCGATTATTCAGAGGCATTTTTATGAGTACTTCTGATCTTATGAAGTTGTCAATTAATTTTTCCAATGTCTTCAGTAGGAAAGATGTTAAGCTTATTGGCCTGAATGACTTTGGATGGGTTGTATCCTTCTTTCCTATTTTGGGAATGAAAATTACTTTAGCTCTTCTCCACAGAAGAGAAGAACCTACAACTTTGGTTAAGTAACTTATTCGGTCAAGTCAATAGTGTAGCAGATATAAACCAATTCACGATTTTCAAAATCGCCAGGAGGTAATACCCTTCTTTTAGATTTGAAAAAATCAGCCTCCCTATATTCCGTTCCATAAAATGTTTGTTTTTTTTTTAACTAACTTTCCTGTACGAAGACTATAGTTTTCAGATCAATAACTTTCGACTCATACATAGCATGACTTTCAAAAATATACCAAATTATTGGAAATTTGATAGTCTATAACTTTATATGTTTTAAAAAATATGTAACTAATACTGGCAATGATAAAATCTTAAAAAAAAAGAAACGAAAAAAAAATTTAAACAACATAACCTAAAAACTATTGCCCGATCAGAAAAATAATGTATACAAAGAAAAAGGTAATTAAATTTACAAGAACTTTGGTCTGATAACCGCATTTCTATAGAACCCATATTTTTGGAGATATAGGGCGATTCGCGTTTTCCAAAATGGCGGATTTCGCCAGGGGATGGCGTCCCGAAAATCAGGACTTAAGCTTTTCTAATACCCTTCTTTCAGATTTGAAAAATTCATCCGTCCTATATTTCGTTCCACGAAGATGTCTATCTTTCTTGTACTATTAGTATTTCTTCAGGATAAATTTTCTGGTTTTCGCTTCTCCATTTGTAGCCTTGTGTGGAAATATTCTGCTTGGATAATTTAAAAATCAGAAAAGAGCTTTATTTACTATTACTACTTTTTCGGCGGTTTTATTTAAGTGACCTAGGGACTAGGCTGTTGGGTTTTTAGTATATTTGGTTCAAGTCTGTTTCGGCAAAACATTTGGAACCAAAATCCCAAATCGGCTATGACTCCTTTCTCCTTATCTTCTTCTACCCTTTTCATTCAAAAACAAAAAAAAAATGTCTCCAAATCTTTTGTCATTGAAGAGTTCTTTTCATTTTTTTATTTTCAACTTTTTTCATCTTAGCATTGAAAAAAAAATCAATTTTTTTTTTTGAATAACAATACGTGTCCTCTAAGAATCCATAAAAAGAAAAAAACCGCAAAACCTTGTCCATCTACATCCACCACCGCCACCGCCACCAACTCTCCAAAATTGTCGCTGTGCAGAAAATTCATCTGTATCCTCCCGCACATTTGAATTCATAACAACTTTCAACAAAACATTCAGCAGCATCACTGAAATTGATGATACTGCCACTGTTCCAGCTGTGGCCAATGCCGCCGCCACCGCCGCCACCGCCGCTGCTCAAAAAACAGCACCAAACCAACTACTAACTACATACTATACCATAAGCTATTCACAATAATAATAGCGCAACCACCACCAACTCTCCACTCTGTTGGCCAGTGTCCAGAGAATAGAGGACGTGATTCCGACACGGATGTGCGGACGGACTTTATGAAATAATGCTGCTGCATTCGTCCAACCGTGCACGATTGCACACAGCTCTAGCTGAGTTGATGTTTAGAACGAAACAACACCAACAACGAACGAAAAAATAAAAACCAAAAAAAAAAAAAATCTGAGAATAAAAATGTTTAACAGAAAAAAAAAGACGAATCCCCAAACCGTTTGTCAATTGACAAACACGCCTTAACTCACCAAGCTCTCCAGCTCTCCAGTACACTTCAATACTCGTACTATCCAGTTAGTTGTACCTTTCACTACATTGGGCATTTCAGTTATTTCCTACTGTGCTGTGCAGTTTCCGTCCAGAAAAAAAAAAAAAAACGAAAGAATAGTCGGCACTCAAACCACACAATGTACAATGGGGCAGAGCGGCTTTCGTTGTATATAGCTCTGTTGTCATGGTTGGGTCTTCTTCATATAGAAGCTCTTCGAAGAAGATTTACAGAGCCATTCTAGTGACAGATGGAAATTGCCAATTCGATTGAATTGTTGCCTACGAAAAATTATCTGTGCAGTTTGCAGTTTTAAAAATGGACAAAATGCGGAATAGAACAAAAAAAAAAAAATAAGCCACTACCGCCAATTCTATTGCGGAATATAGAAGCTATTTCCATCAAATAAACAACAACAAAAAAAGGCAACAAAATTTAAATTGACTGCATGTTGTCAGTGATGACAATTTTAGGGGAGGCATTTTTTTCACAGTGAGCCTGAACAAGTTTAAGGTTGACCTAAAATGACGACAAAAACTAAAGATGAGGCTTTGTTCCTGAAGGCCTCAGCAATAATAATCCGTTCTTATCAAAATCGGATTAGCTTCCTTTTTCGAGATACCCCCCGTAAACGTGTTTTTTTCGAAAATAATTCATAATCAACGCTAGGCTCGAGTACGATAACTTAGGCGCCGAGAATTGAAAACGGTTTTTAGTAGAGGTGTTTAATACAATCATTTTTTGTTATGGGAGGGAGGGTCTATGTCCCCCCCTTTAGGCGGGAGGGGCAATTTTCTAAAAAATCATACAAAAAATTATTAAAAAACAATGGCAACACTTACAGTTATCAATAATACCTTTTTCAAAAGCTAGAATTGTACACTTAATTATAGTTTTTAAATCAAATTATTTTAATTAGTTGTTTCCGAAATAATCGATTTCAAAGTCAACAATTGTGAAAAAAAGTTTAAAAAAAAACATTGAAAACTATTTTTGTCAAGACTTTGGATTTCATTACGGGATTAATTGATAATGTAAAGTACCTCAATAAATTCCTTATCAAATACTGAAAACCATATGTTTCTATGCCTTCTAGTTTTTGAGAAAATTGAAAAATAGGAAAACTACTTTCTTTATAAGATTTTTATTTTCTTGGCTATTTTGCTTTGCCACTATCAAAAATCAAAAATTAAAAAGTACTGTGCTTAATCTACCTCGGTTCCACGAATGGGTTTTATTTCCATTAAAAATTGGATCTTAAAAATAAAATTTCTTGGTACCAGTGTGGTACCAGAACGCTCATTAGTGAGCCTGATAAGAAAAGTAGTTTTCCTATTTTTCAATTTTCTCAAAAACTAGAAGGCATAGAAACATATGGTTTTCAGTATTTGATAAGGAATTTATTGAGGTACTTTACATTATCAATTAATCCCGTAATGAAATCCAAAGTCTTGACAAAAATAGTTTTCAATGTTTTTTTTTAAACTTTTTTTCACAATTGTTGACTTTGAAATCGATTATTTCGGAAACAACTAATTAAAATAATTTGATTTAAAAACTATAATTAAGTGTACAATTCTAGCTTTTGAAAAAGGTATTATTGATAACTGTAAGTGTTGCCATTGTTTTTTAATAATTTTTTGTATGATTTTTTAGAAAATTGCCCCTCCCGCCTAAAGGGGGGGACATAGACCCTCCCTCCCATAACAAAAAATGATTGTATTAAACACCTCTACTAAAAACCGTTTTCAATTCTCGGCGCCTAAGTTATCGTACTCGAGCCTAGCGTTGATTATGAATTATTTTCGAAAAAAACACGTTTAGGGGGGTATCTCGAAAAAGGAAGCTAATCCGATTTTGGTAAGAACGGATTATTATTGCTGAGGCCTTCAGGACCAAAGCCTCATCTTTAGTTTTTGTCGTCATTTTAGGTCAACCTTAAACTTGTTCAGGCTCACTGTGTTTTGTTGCCCTTCTATCAGAAAAGGAAACGGTTTATATTTTTTTAAGTTGTAAGCTGGTTGGAATTTTTGGCTTCTTTGTGTTGGCTTTTTGGATGGGAAAAATTGGCTTAAATTAAGTGGAAAATGCTTTAGTCAGTTGCAAGGCATGAAATTAATTTGTTTTTTTTTTTTTTTCTGACAAAAATTAGGATTTCAAGATAGGCAAAATTAAGGGTGTCTAAAATATTTTGATATGTTAAGGATTTCCTTGAATACTGCCCACAATGAATAAATCTCCCTAACTCGATTTACTTGTCTGCCTAAATTTTCGTTCAGAAAATGACGTTGACTAAAATATTTAGTTCCTAATGTTTTCTAAAGGTACCCATTCAAATAGCTTCAGCTACGTACAAAGGCTTTACTCACAGGAAAATTGAGTGGGAGAAAGGTGCTATCAGTGAGACATTCCATTTTTCTCGTATCTGAAAGCAAGCACATCAGTAACGCTATTTTGGGTCAAAACACTTATTTCCCCGATCTGCGTCTTTTAAGTTTGTTCCGATTGAATTAAAGTTGTACATTTTCCTACATCGGAAAATATCACACAAAATCAGGTGGAAGTAGTTTTTGGAGTGCTAGGAAAAGAGTGTACCTATAACACAAAAAAATGAGATTAATGGATAGAACTTTTTTTACATATGTGTATTATATTTATATGTTCTTTCATAAAAAAATATCATGTACTTAGAATTCCTTCTCGTTTTTTGTAATTTTATATTTTTCTGAAAAATGACAAAAAAGTTAACAGTGAGACATTTTTAAAAAGCAAACAGTGAGACATAGATTTTTAAAAAATCTATCATTTTAACATGGTTTCAATATGATTTGGTGGCGTTTTTTCTTTCATTTTTTTTCGGCTTTTTTGTAACTTAAAAAAATAAATTGCACGACTGGGGTCGCACGTACTTGCTCTTAGAGTTAAAGTTGCTTAAATTTTTAAGACTTTTTTATGTATAGAAATTTGGAAAAAAAATAAAATTCGTTTTAAAAAAAAAATAAAATAAAATCTGAAATTAAATTGCCCTCCAAAACAAGTATGCAGTTTTGATTGATATATTAACATGCATTTTTAGAAAAAAAATTTTCAAAATCGTTAGAGCCGTTTTTTAAAAAACTAATTTTTTATAAAAAAATAAAATTGGTATGCCATTTTGTAGAAATCACTAATCAACATCTAAAAACAAAATTTCAAAAAAATTCAATGTCCGGTTTTCGAAAATTTGATTTTTCAAAAAAAAAATTTCAAATTTTTTTAAAAACCCAAAAATTATTTTTTTCAAAATTTTATTTTTGGCTTATATTTAAATTATACAAGTGCTTCTTCACAAAAAGTTTCGTTGAAATCGAATAAGCAGTTTCCGAAATAATCGGATTTGAAAAAAAAAACAGGTTCAATGGCAGGTACGGTTAATAATGATTTTCAAAAAAGTTATTTTTCATTAGAAGATAGACCTTGTCTTAAAACTAACATTTGAATTTTTTAAACAAAATCGTTGAAGCCGTTTTTGAGATATTTCAATTTTACTAAAATCGGTATATGACAAGTACCGTTATTTTTTGTCCAAAAAAATTAATTCCAAAAACCCTTCTGGAGAGTCGCCAAATAACGCTTCAGACTAAGTTTGACATTAATCGGTCCATTCGTTTAGGCTGTAGCTCCTTATACAGAAAGACAGACTGACAAACTGACAGACTGACAGACTGACAAACTGACAGACTGACAGACTGACAGACTGACAGACTGACAGACTGACAGACAGACAGACAGACAGACAGACAGACAGACAGACAGACGGACTTCCGGGACCCACTTTTTTGGCATTGTCTACCATCGTAATGTCATTTAAAAATGTTATCTCAACTTTTTTTTTTGTACGAATGCATAACTTGATATATAATACCTATATCGCAAGTAAAAATGGGTTAAAGTAACATAAATTAATTAATTATATACTTGTAACTTAATTATTTGACGTTTTTGTTAATTTGTTTCGGTTTAATCTGTTGAAGCCTGGTACGCAGCTCGCGCTAAATTTTAGCTCCCATACAAATTATCGAAAAATTTTAGCCGAGCTAAAATGGATCACATACAAATTATCGATAACTTGTATGGGAGTTTTATCTCGGCTAAAATTTAGCTCGATCTGCGAATCTCACTGTTCATCATAGCCTGTCTCACTGGTCGCACCCCTTGCAAACAGTGAGACGTTTTGACTTTTTTTTACATTTTAGTCTAATGTGATGTTCTCATTCATTCTTTAACTACAACTTTTTCTGCAACATTACGATAAAATATGTCTTAAACCATGCATGTCAAACTTGCGGCCCGCGGGTCGAATGCGGCCCACCGCCCACAATGAGGAACTTTGCGGCCCTCAACACTTTTGATAATTTTGAGCTTAAAGCCTGGTACACAGATCCGAGACAAGTTTTTCTGTTCAACGCACGTTCACCTCTTTTTTTTTTAATGAACAAATTAATATGGAATGTACCCGAAAACAAAATTATAAAAATACCTATAAGATTTCGTGAACTAGGAAGCAAATGTTCTGATTTAACCCAACGGTAGGTTAAATCATGAATGCCCTAGGATGGCACTCTTTGTTTTTCACACAACCTTCCGCTGCAAGCAGATATTTTTATCATTAAGAGAAATAAGATCCAGCCTAACTTACACCTTGATCTGGTGAAAAAATTGGAAGTAAAGAAGAGATTGTAGGTATCAGGAAGAAAACCTTAATGTTACAATTGAAGCGTTTGGATGAAGAAGGGGGTAAGTGACATTTTTTCGATTTTCGGTTTTTTCTGAAAAATAAGGATGCCTTGCGAAAACTTAAATTTCCGTCTAATCTACGTCACGCTACGATTAGTATTTTCTAATTTAGCGCTTTCATTTTTGGTATAAAGGGGTTACTTACAACTAAAAATCGTATAATATGAGTGGAAGAATGGGGTAACAGCACTTAACTCCTTTTTGGGTGAAATAAAAAAACAAAGACTTTTTCGTCCGAGAAAAAAATCGCATAATATGAGTGGAAGAATGGGGTAACAGCACTTAACTCCTTTTTGGGTGAAAAAAAAAATTAAAGGAACAAATGATGTTCATACCAAGGGAACACCACTGGTTTTATGAAAAAGCTTTATCGGAACCATGCGAACAGAAAACAACTATTCAAAATAAAAAGAAAAAAAATGAATTTTGTTACTTAACCCCTTTGTATTCTTAAAAATTCAAAATACTTATATCTAAGCTTTTTGTGCAAGAAAGAGTTAACTGCTCTTTTTCTGAAAAAAATTGTTTTTTTAAATATACCGAGCTACTGTTTTGAAATAAAAGTAACATTGCTAAAAAGCTATTATTTTTCTTGTTTTATTAGTTTATTCAATTTTATTAAGATTGGAATACGAAAAAAGTTCTCAACAAAAAACTTTAAGTCCTTATATCTCGAAATGTTGCAAATGTCACTTACCCCCTTCTTCATCCAAACGCTTCAATTATTCTTCATATTTTTATGAATCTGTTTTATAAAAGTTTGGTTAAGCTAGCTTGGAAACATTCTAAGATTTACCAATTTAAAAGAAAGTCTTACTGTTGGCACCTTTCCCCTACTTACGCTGCCGAAAAAAATCATTAGATTGACGCAGCGTCACCGCACTTGTGTATGGTTCCTGTAGAATCAAAAGGCATACAAAAAACTTCATGTTAGCACCTGGATTTAAGCCCAAAGCATTTTTACCATTGGTAAAAAAATTTATAAATTCAGTGCAAAACATTTTACTGTCAAGCTCTAGGGTCGAATTACGGCATACGTTCGTAAACGAATCGTTGCTATGTGTCCCTATCGTTAATAATAATTTCCGAAAAAAAAATATATATTTTGTCATAAGGTAGACCTTGCCAAAAAACTAATATCTGATTTTTTTTTTTTAACAAAATCGTTGGAGCCGTTTTCGAGAAATTAAACTTTTCGGAAATTTTTATATGACAGGTACCGTTATTTTTGGTCCAAAAAAATTTGGAATTAATCGGTCCATCAGTACAGACAGATAGACTGACAAACAGACAGACGGACTACCGGGATCCAATTTTGTTGGCATTCTCTATCATCGTAATATCATGGAAAATTGTTATCTCTACTTTTTTTTGTACGAATGCATAGCTTAATATAAAAATGTTATGTTGTTTTGTATATTCTTTTGTTTTTTATCGGTCACTTACCCTAAACATCCAAAAAGTATCGACTTTAGTAGCTTTTTGAGTAACGACTGCAAGTGGTTGAAAGGAATTCGACATAAGATTGTTCTTTTTCGATTAAAAACAAATATTTTTTGAAACGATACCTGCCATAGAAGCGTTATTTTGGTTTTTGAATTTATTGCAAGGGATTAAGTCGATTTAAGGAAAATTTTTATGGGAAAGCGTTATAGTAACATAATATGTATTAAAATTTTCCGAAAAAACATATTTTTGGATTTAAAAAAAATCAGTAGGTACCTACACCAACGCTTTTAATTTTTTTTTGTTTGTTTGTTATAATTCATACATCTAAAGGTAGGAACCACGCCTCTTGAGTATTTTATAAACGTTTGCTTTTCATTAGATACCAAAGCTTAAAAATTCTACAATATTAAGAAGTAGTTCTATTTTATTTGATAATAATCACCAGGGAACTGATTTGTCCTAACTTTGCCTTTTTTAATTGCGTTATCGTATGAAAGTATAGACTTTATACAAACAAGATTCATGTCTTCCTGATTTCAAGTACATGCTTTTATTTTTGCCTTGTTTTGCCTTTTTTAACCATTACTGCCTATTTTTTTTTTTTTTTGTCTATTTATGCCTATTTTTGCTAATTTTGTTTGTTTTAATGTCTTTTTTAAGTAAGTTGTTTATTTTTTTTATATCGCAAACAAATCTTGAACATAAATTGTCACAAACAGCATGAAATTTCGTTCACTTCAGTTGAGATTATTTAACATTAAAATATTACCGTAACATAATCTTAAGAAAACAAGAAAATAGAGAAGGTACCTACCTACTTTTCTTTTCTCAATGAAATTTTTTATTATTTTCATGCTTTTCTTGGATTTTTGTTCGACTCTAATTTTCGAAGGCTCGTAAAAATAGTTGAACTATCAACAATTACTGGCGAATTCTAGGAAATATTTTAAGTGAATAACTTCAACAGTTTCAAATCGGATCCACTCGTTTCTGCTTAAGTAGAGAGAGGTTTCAGCTCATTTAATACGCTTTTTAGATATAATCGCAGGAGGCTGTTAGCTGAAAACATTGAAAAGGTATTAGTAGTCCAATGCTTTTATAATTAAATATCAAGCTATTTTTCTTTGCCTTTTTTTTATTTGTCTTTATTTGTCTTTTTTTTTAATTTTTTAGGTAACAAAAATCCTTTCCCTTTCTACAATATAAAAGTGGTCTGTACCTTTGACCGCACTTAACAATCCTGTGCTGAATTAGTTTTGCCCATATACCCTCAACATATTAAGTAAAAAAAAAAATAAAACAAACCATACAAACGGACAGTTTTCTGCAATTTACTCAAAATTTTGAAAATATACAGGAAAAAACTGATTCAGCCTGTAAAAAAACATAAGGAGTGCTAAGTACCTACGACCAATTTTTTTTTTTTTTTACTGGGCAAATATCATATCAATAATATTTTTGGATTGGTTGAAATTAAATAAATTCATATTACTCTAATGTTCCAATTTTCATTTTTTAAAAAGATTTAATTTTTTTAACAACAAAATATTTATTTATTGTCTTTATAGATAATGTACATAAAATAAGAAATACAAGTTTAGTGCAACTCATTTTTTGAAAATAGTGTTAGATATAGAAACACTTGACCAATAAACTTTTTCTGGTAAACAATCCAAAGTATTCCATTTGTCAATGTCAATATTATACTCTTCAACATTGCGTCCATCGCAAATTATAATTTTATTCCCAAGGACTTTTGTGGTTAGGTAGTCGATACCTCTTGATAATGATGCCATTTCATACCAAGAATTATTACATAAATCGTATCGTTTAACAGTTTTCACCCATTTGCCGTTTTCAAGCCCACCAATAACATACAAAAACCTTTCAATTGCAGCAAATCCAAAATAATAGAGTGAAGATTTCGTAACAGCTTTGGAAGTCCATTTGTTGAAGGAGACATCATAAGATTGCAAAAAACCATTCTCAAAATCGAGAATGTATAATATCCCATTGTGGGCAGTTATTCTGCTTCCTATACTTGGTTGAGACATTGGTTGTATATCATTCCATTTGCATGTGGAGAAATTATATATTTCCATAGATGGGACACATTTGTTATTCCAACCAAAAACACATAAATATCCATTTAAATCTACTAACTGACAATAATGTCGAGGTGTTTTCATTGACGGAAAATCAACCCATTTCATTGTGTCCATGTCTAAACATTCCACTCTTTTTGTGCCAACAAATCCGTCGATAAATCCTCCAACTACAAGCAGTTTATTATCAATCAAAATAGTTGAAGAATCTTCACCTGTCGACGGTAAGGATTTTTTCATCTCAATGGACCATGAACTTTCTTTGGAATTAAAAGTTTGAATACAAATTTCACTCTCATTTCTGACTCCTATTATTGCAAGCTTTTCAGTTTTCTTCCTTGGAATCAAATCGCAATTCGGTTGATCATTTGAACGACTTTCGGGCGACAAATGCCATTGCAGCCAACTGCAAATCAGTTCGTAGTCTTCCACAGTTTTACAAACTGATTTTCTATTTTCCACAATAAACTTTGGTGAAAGAACCCGAAAACGAACCATTGACAAAAGCTCAAAGGTTGCTTCTGTCCGGTTTAATTTGTCATAATTTATCCAAGCTACCATTGACAAAAAGACGACCTCTTCGAAATCACCATGAGGATTGTCATTAAATAATAAATTCTTTAATTCATCTTTATTCAATAACAGAAATTCTTCTTTCTTTGAAATTTCTTCAAAATGTGTATAAATACATTCAAGCGACTTAACTTTGAGTGTCGACAGGCTCAATTCATTTGCTAATCGAAGGTATCCCAACGAATTGCTTGAATTTATGTTTTTTTCAATAAATTCACAACAACCTTCAATCAATGTTTTTATTTTTAAAAACGACACGGTTCTCAAGAGTCCATCGATATTTTCAAGACTCAATTCAATCGAACCCGTGTACATAAAATCTAATATCAATTTCAGAGAAGATGCTTCGATCTCTTTGAGTTGGATTATATTTGCCTGCAAAGTTGCTTGAACGCCACGAAACTTTTCTAAGAAATACTCACTAAATGCACACAAGACTACTCTGTGAGCTTGGATATTAATGCAATCACTTCCAGCAATCAGCACCGTGTCGAATAATTCGTTTTTTTTATAGAAACTTAAGAGTTTTTCAGAAACAATTGCAGCTTGTTTGTCGCATTTGAAGATCATTTTGTTTTGTGGTGGATTTGACGATGCCATTCTTATTATCTGAAATCAAATTAGGTTACTTTTTTAAAACATTTAAATGAAAAGAGATTTATATATTTACTTGTGGTTTTTATATTTTTGTTTATTTTTTATTATTTTTACGAACGAAATGAAAATGGAAGCTCTTCAAGGAATAAACAAAACAATGCAAATGAAAAAAAAAATAACTGTTTGTGTTTTGTTTACGCAGCAAAATAAAATCTTTCAAACGAATCAGCGCTGTTTTATTAACTAGTGGCTAATTTGAGAAATAAAAGCAGATAATGACTTAAGGGAGCACACACACCATAGTCAATTATGGCAGGCTTAAAGCTTAACTACATTAAGTGTGTTTTTTTTTGTTTCTCTAGCCTAGTACGCAGATCGTGAAAAAGTTTTCTTTTCTCGGGACAAATTTTGTCTAGAATATTTTTCCAAGCAGTGCGCAGTTCACGCGCAAAAATTAAATATTTGGAGCCGCTGTAAAGAAAAAGTCTCCACTTAATTTTGCGTGGACAAATAATGTTCGAAGCAGAATAATCTGCCGGCAAAAATTGTGACAAGCAAAAAAAAAAATAAAACAAAATTAAGGTGGACTCTTAAATAAAATACTTGGAAAGTGAAGACAAAGCAAATACAAGTCAGAATCAAAAACAAAAAAATTAATTTAATTTCAAACAAGAAAAAAACTATATTAATAGAAATTACCATTGACCTCCCAACTAACAATTTCGATTTTATAACGATGGTGAGAAGCTTCTCGTCATGACTAATTTCACACCTAAAAGACTCATATAACCCTGTTTATCATCAAAAAGGCCCCCTTTTTTCAATCCTATCAAACTTATGAAAAGTGCAATGAAATACTCCTGTAAAGTTTCTCATCAGTAGCCGAAAGTGGTATTCGATCCTATAGGTGTGGGAAGAAGTACACTGTAAGACTACTGTAAAGTTTGTCATCAACAAACGAAAGTGGTGAAGGAGAAATAAAAAGTGAGGGAGGATATAAAAGGAGGGGAAATAAAAGGAGGAGAAATAAAAAGAAATTAAATTGTGTTGCGTTTATATTGATTTTTATTTAAGTATTAACTTATTTTTATAAACCAAGTTTATCTGAGGAGCTAGGTTGATACTAATAGTATAAAAGAGAAATACTTTAAACTTTACACCAATTTTAACTGTTTTTATATTTTATTTTAAACTATTTAACACAAAAAATAATCACAATAAAGCCTTATACTATGTTTCCACCTACGCTAAATCCGAGATTTAGCTAAGTAGATTTAGAATAAATCTCGAGATTTATTTTAAATCTACTTCGCTAAATCTCAGATTTGGGTTCAGCTACCCTAAATCTAAGATTTTCACCTACTTTCAATCCAAGATTTAAGCCCAGTACGCAGATCGCGCTAAACTAAATTTTATCTCGACAATTTTTATCTCTACACGCGTTAGCTAAAAGCCAAGATAAATTTAAATTTAAAAATAACGGCTGAATCACAGTTTCATTTACTTATACCAGCTTACATTCAATATTACATTACATATTTTTTTTACCTGCAGAATACCTTTTTTACGTTCTCATTTTGTTTTATTCCTCTTCTTTTATATATTCCAAGGTTTTTTTTGCCTCTTATTCCTTGCAGCAACAACAACAACCACTAAAATGTCAAAATTTATCTGTGAAAAAATGCGCTGAGCATTATTTCGCGAGCTAAATTGAGTGGAGACTTTTTGCAAAAGTAGTAGATGAGAATTCGAATTTAGCGCGTGAACTGCGTACTACCTGGCTAAAAATCCTCTCTAAAATTTATCTTTGGAGGAAATTTGTATGAAAGATAAATTTTAGCGCGATCTGCGTACTAGGCTTTAGAATAAAACTCGAGATTTTTGCTAAATCTACTAAGCTAAATCTCGGATTTAGGGTAGGTGGAAACGTAGTATTAACTACATTGGCTCAAAAAGTGAAAAAGTACAAAAGTGAAAATTTTCAAACGCATTTTTGTATAGTTTTTCGGGCTGGAAAATTAAAACTAATGATACAAAAAGCTTATTTTTCGGTCTAACAAACAATCCCTATACTCTTTTTTCACAAAAAAATTGCGCCAGTCAGAAAAAAAATAATTTCACTTTTGTACTTTTTCCAAAAGTGGTGTATGTAGTTAAGCCTTAAGGCACTTGAGAATTTTTAAGTGTGAATAAAAATCAAACACTTTCCAACTAACATTATTATATTATGACACTGTAAGCACCTCCCAACATCATTATAGTGTGACACTAAACAGAAGTCCAGCGAAGCTTTATACAATGCTTACAGAGAATTTTTCATCGCACCTATAATCCCACTATAAGATACTCCTAAGAAATTTCTTAGGAGTATAAATATCAGCGTTTACTGATAATTTTTTACCGTGGGTAGTATACCAGTTTTATAGGTGCGAATAGCCCTTAGGGCTCGAAACCCGAAAGCAAAAATGTTAGTTGGGGCTGCTGAAGCAAAACGAAAAAAAAAATTGAATTCTCCAAAGTCAACAGTGAATTGTTAACGAAAAAATACCATCGGGTATTATATAGCAAAGTAAAAATAATAAAAATAAAAATAAAAACATACAAGATAAAACATCAGAAAATAAGTTTTAAAGCAAAAACAAAACAAATTTAATTTCGTTCAAGAAAATTTCGTTTCGCGTTCAGCTGCGTACTATGCTTTAGCAAAAGCGGAGAAAATGAGGCATGAAAATGTCTCATAGAAAAAATAAATGAAATTTTGTTTGACATATGGTTGCATTGAAATTGTAATATTTCGAGATATAGACGCAAAAATGCACTCTTCAGATAATGCTCTTAAATGAATTCTGATAAAATTGATTAAAAAAAAAAATTTTTAAATTCATAATGGCTTTTTGTTTTTTCTAAAATTTTTTTTTTTTAATCCGTCATGGATGCCATGACCATACAAATGGTTTTTGTTTTTTAGGTATTTTGTGAATTTTTGTTGAAATAAAAAAAAAACAAAAGGCTATATTTTTGAAAGACAGCAGCTGCCAAAAGTGTCTGTTCAGTGGTGCAGATCGGGAAAAACAAATTTTATCTCTACAATTTTAATCTCTACAAAACATTTTTTTATCCCACGAAAAATTTTGAACTTGGAGAAAACAAGAAAATTTTATCAATTTACAAAATTTTTTTCTTCTTTCATATTAAATTTTTTTTTTATTTGATTCTGAGATTTTTGTTATTTCGTCTTCACTTTCCAAGTATTTTATTAAATTTTGTTTGATTTATTTTCAATTTTGTTTTAATTTTTTTTTTTTGCTTTGTCACAATTTTTGCCGGCAGATTATTCTGCTTCGAACATTATTTGTCCACGCAAAATTAAGTGGAGACTTTTTCCTTACAGCGGCTCCAAATATTTAAATTTTGCGCGTGAACTGCGCACTGCTTGGAAAAATATTCTAGACAAAATTTGTCCCGAGAAAAGAAAACTTTTTCACGATCTGCGTACTAGGCTAGAGAAACAAAAAAAAAACACACCTAATGTAGTTAAGCCTTAAGCCTGCCATAATTGACTATGGTGTGTGTGCTCCCTTAAGTCATTATCTGCTTTTATTTCTCAAATCAGCCACTAGTTAATAAAACAGCGCTGATTCGTTTGAAAGATTTTATTTTGCTGCGTAAACAAAACACAAACAGTTATTTTTCTTTGCATTTGCATTGTTTTGTTTATTCCTTGAAGAGCTTCCATTTTCATTTCGTTCGTAAAAATAATAAAAAATAAACAAAAAGATAAAAACCACAAGTAAATATATAAATCTCTTTTTATTTAAATGTTTTAAAAAAGTAACCTAATTTGATTTCAGATAATAAGAATGGCATCGTCAAATCCACCACAAAACAAAATGATCTTCAAATGCGACAAACAAGCTGCAATTGTTTCTGAAAAACTCTTAAGTTTCTATAAAAAAAACGAATTATTCGACACGGTGCTGATTGCTGGAAGTGATTGCATTAATATCCAAGCTCACAGAGTAGTCTTGTGTGCATTTAGTGAGTATTTCTTAGAAAAGTTTCGTGGCGTTCAAGCAACTTTGCAGGCAAATATAATCCAACTCAAAGAGATCGAAGCATCTTCTCTGAAATTGATATTAGATTTTATGTACACGGGTTCGATTGAATTGAGTCTTGAAAATATCGATGGACTCTTGAGAACCGTGTCGTTTTTAAAAATAAAAACATTGATTGAAGGTTGTTGTCAGTTAATTGAACAAAACATAAATTCTAGCAATTCGTTGGGATACTTTCGATTAGCAAATGAATTGAGCCTGTCGACACTCAAAGTTAAGTCGCTTGAATGTATTTATACACATTTTGAAGAAATTTCAAAGCAAAAAGAATTTCTGATACTGAATAAAGAGGAATTAAAAGATTTACTATTTAATGACAATCGTCATAGTGATTTCGAAGAGGTCGTCTTTTTGTCCATGGTTTCATGGATAAATTATGACAAATTAAACCGGACAGAAGCAACCTTTGAGCTTCTGTCGATGGTTCGTTTTCGGGTTCTTTCACCCAAGTTTATTGTGGAAAATAGAAAATCAGTTTGTAAAACTGTGGAAGACTACGAATTGATTTGCAGTTGGCTGCAATGGCATTTGTCGCCCGAAACACGTTCAAATGATCAATCGAATTGCTCTTTGATTCCAAAGAAGAAGACTGCGAAGCTAGCAATAATTGCAGTAAAGAATTGCAGTGAAATTTGTATTCAAACTTATAATTCCAAAGAAAATTCATGGTCCATCGAAATGAAAAAATCGTTTCTGTCTGAACAACGATTATCTTCAACGATAATAATTGATAATAAACTGTTTGTAGTTGGAGGAAGGATCGACGGATTTGATTCCACAAACAAAGTTGAATGTTTAGACATGGAGACAATGAAATGGGTTGATTTTCCGTCAATGAAAACACCTCGATTTGAATGTCAGTTAGTAGATTTAAATGGATATTTATGTGTTTTTGGTTGGAACGACTTTAATGTGCCATTTATGGAAATATATAATTTTTCCACATGCAAATGGAATGATATGAAACCAATGTCTCAAATAAGTATGGAAAGCAGAATAACTGCCCACAATGGGATATTATACCTTCTTGATTTTGAAAATGGCTTTTTGCAATCTTATGATGTCTCCTCCAACAAATGGACTTCCAAAGCTGTTACGAAATCTTCACTCTATTATTTTGGATTTGCTGCAATTGAAAGGTTTTTGTATGTTATTGGTGGGCTTGAAAACTGCGAATGGGTGAAAACTGTTAAACGATACGATTTATCTAATGATTCTTGGTGTGAAATGGCATCTTTATCAAGAAGTCTCGAATTCCCAACCACAAAAGTTCTTGGAAATAAAATTATGATTTGTGATGGATGTAATGTTGATGAGTATAATATTGACATTGACAAATGGAATTATTTGGATTGTTTACCAGTAGAAGTTGAATCCTCAAGTGTTTCTATATCTAACAATATTTTCAAATAAAGAATTGTATTAAACTTGAATTTCTTATTTTATGTCTATGAATAATATAAAGACAGTAAATAAATATTTTGTTTTTGAAAAAAATGGTGTATTTTTTTTAAGAATGGAAAAGTTGACCTGAATGTACTTATTTGATTTCAGCCCAGCCAAATCTATGCACAGTGTGTCGTCCCCTTATGATAAATCATTTTTTTTTTGTTAGAAATTAATATTTTTGCTATTTAAATATAATTTAGAAGAAAACATATTTATCTTAGAAAATAACCCCGGTTATGTATTCAAAATAATCTCCGAATAACATGAGTAGGGGAGAGTGGGGCACATTTGAACACTTTTAGCTTTCGAAGCTGCTAGAACGAAATATGTTCGATTTCTTGATCTGTAAAGTTTACTAACATTGAACAGTAACATTGAACTTCGATTTCAAAGAACATTTGGTTAGTTAAACAAATTATTTATATTGAATTTTGATGTTTCGAAGATATAGGCTCTTATGTTCAAAAGTGCCCCATGTATGGGGCAGTTTTGAACATGGAAGGGGCACTTTTGAACAGCAGTATTAGTTTCGTTTTAATGAATAAATAATACTTAACTTTTTATTAGTTTTTTAATAACAACATACAAAAACTCCAAATTGATTATTATATCATATCCAATTAACCAACAAATAATAAAAACTCAGAAATAATAGCATTAAAATGTATACTATAGTTATCAGTTTATCACATTTATAAGTCCAAAAAAAATAAAACAAAAACCAAGAAAAATTCATTTAAAATATATCTTAGAAAAATGGTATTCATACCATATATGCTTCTCAGAGTAAAATAGATTTATTTTGCGATCTAAATCGCATTTAGATTTAAATATTAAATCTAAATGTTAACAAAGCGGATGTTCTTCATGTACCAGGAGCATTAATTGGTGTAGGTAGCTTGACTTTAATTTCGAGTTCTCATCGAGAAAATTCTAGCAAAACTTGAAGAATTCAGGCATTTTTTCAAATCTTCAATTATGTTGTACATATTCCCATTTTTTCTTTAATTTTGGCCACAAATGCTAGTTTCATTATTTTTTTTTTATAAGAACATTACGATTTATTAAATAAAACACATTCAAGTGTCCATAAAATGTCTGATACAAACTGCTCGGGGCGGTTTTGAACATGTTCAAAAGTGCCCCAACTGTGTCAACGACATAAAATGTTGAATAAATATTTAACATTAATATATTCATCCAAAAATTCACCGTCAACTAGTTTAAAATTCACTAACCATTAACAAAAATTGTATTGCGTTTTGAAATCAGGTACCAATTTTTTTTAAACTCTTACAACTAAAAAACTGAAATAATGCAAAACCACTATAAAAATCACCTTCCACCTATAAACCTGAAAGTCAGCCGAGATAACGATGGAAAGTCATTGACATTTATGGATATCGTGTTGACGGGTTCAAATACTTCTAAAAAAGATTGATATACTAAAATTTTATATGCAGTGTTCAAATGTGCCCCGTGTTCAAAACTGCCCCACTCTCCCCTACTTCAAATTTCTAATAAATAACACCAATAGTTTTTAATTGACAGTTAATGTTGAAAGTTGAACTTTTTTTGAAAATAAGCAAATTTGTGTAAAAACTACGAAATTCAGAAAAAAAAATAGTTTTTGTTAGTAAACCCTACGGGGTTTTATTTTTGGATTTTAGGAAAGTGCCTCAAAATTAATATTAGATAGTTTTTTGCTTGAATTTTTGCATTTTTATATAAAAATAAATTATTTAAACTTTTTTTTACTCCCAAAATATCGAAATAACTAAGTAAATAATGACTTTATTGAATTTTTAAAAAATACGTGTTTTATTAAAGATAAAGGCCAATCGATTGACTTATTAATTTTTAAATTTACGACCTTGGGTTACAAAAAGCTAATGCAAATAAAAAAAACAAAACTGGGTTTCCCAGCAAAAAAGTGTGATTCAGTTTTTTTTGTTATTCTTAGGAACTTTAATATTTATTAGAATGAAGTCTTTAGTATTTGACTAAAAACTACTAGGTCATTAACTAATGGTATAATTATGTCCATAATATTGCAAAATTTTATACAAAATCAATTAAAAAACGTAAACATTTTTTTTTCAAAATTTCATCTTTAAAACTTAATTTCTCAAAAACTATTTGGTGAAACAACTTAAGTCAAAAAATTAAATACAGAATAGATTACTAGCTTTAATATAGCACAGAATTGTACGTGCATTTTTTGATTTTTTATATTTTTTTTCTTCGGGCTAATCCAGGAGTAAGAGGGTTAGCACTTAAGTGGCTTTTACTGTAACAAAAAAATGAAAATTTTTCCTTCCGAATAACTTTTTGGTCATTTGGTACCTATTTGATGTGGGAAATGTGCCTAAATATTTTTGGCCAGGTTTTAGACCACTGTGGGTCGTTAAAATTTTCTGCTTGTTAGTCAGTCGTATGGTACTTCACTTTATTTCTAACTTTTATTGCTGTTTTTTTTTGCCAATCCGTCCCTTGTGCCCCCCCCCCCCAGAAAAAAATCCTGGATCCGCCCCTTTAAGGAAATGTCAATATGTATTACAGGTTATGAAAAAAATTAAAAAGTATTTCATTTTCGAAGAACTTTTTTCAATAGAAGTTTTGAAATAAAGTTTAGCTTATTTTTTTTTTTTTTAAGTTCAACATTTAAATATAAGGTTGAAAGTTAAATAGAAAAAGTTTATTTTTTCCTTCAACTTTCAATTTATATTTAAAACAAAAAGCCCGTCGTTAATTTTAAACGATTTTTCAGTAGTAAGATAAAAAATTGTTATCATATCTCTGTGCTGTGCAATGACTTATAAAATATTGTAAACTATGTAATTTTCTTTGACACAATAAAAAATATCTTTATCATAATGACGTAGATGCGCAGAACGAAACAAAATTTATAAAAAATGCGATTGCAATTGCATTGTCAATATTCATCATTTTGTTTCGTTCCTTTGTAGTGCTATCATTTCGTTCGTGAAAATAAATTCTTAAACAAAAAGATAAAACCAAGTAAATTGAATTTTCTTTCATGTAAATATTTAAAAAAAAGTAACATAATTTGATTTCAGAGAAATTAAATGGCTTCAATAAATCTACCACAAATCAAAATGATTTTCAAATGCGACAAACAAGCTGTAATTATTTCTGAGGAAGTTATAAATTTTTATAAAGAAAACGAATTATTCGACACGGTGCTAATTGCTGGAAATGATTGCGTTCATATAAAAGCCCATAGAGTAGTTTTGTGTGCATTTAGTAAGTATTTCTTGGAACAGCTTCGTGGTGTTCAAGCAACTTTGCAGGCAAATATAATCAAACTCAAAGAAATCGAAGCATCTAATTTGAAATTGATAATAGATTTCATGTACACGGGTTCGATTGAATTGACTCTCGAAAATATCGATGGGCTCTTGAGAACCGTGTCATTTTTAAAAATAAAAACATTGATTGAAGGTTGTTGTGAATTTATAGAAAAAAACATAAATTCAAGCAATTCATTGAGATATTTGCGATTAGCTTATGAATTAAGCCTAAGCACACTGAAAGCCAAATCGTTGGAATATATTTACACTGATTTCGAGAAAATTTCAAAGCAAAAAGAATTTCTGATGCTGAATAAAGAGGAATTAAAAGATTTATTATTTAATGACAATCCTCATGGTGATTTCGAAGAGGTCGTCTTTTTGTCAATGGTAGCTTGGATAAATTATGACAAATTAAATCGAACAGAAGTAACCTTTGAGCTTTTGTCAATGGTTCGTTTTTGGGTTCTTTCACCAAAGTTTATTGTGGAAAATAGAAAATCAGTTTGTAAAACTGTGGAAGACTACGAACTGATTTGCAGTTGGCTGCAATGGCATTTGTCGCCCGAAACACGTTCAAATGATCAAACGAATTGCTCTTTGATTCCAAGAAAGAAGACTGAAAAGCTTGCAATAATAGGAGTCAGAAATGAGAGTGAAATTTGTATTCAAACTTTTAATTCCAAAGAAAATTCATGGTACATCGAGATGAAAAAATCTTTACTGTCGAATAGACAATATTCTTCAACGATTTTGATTGATAATAAACTGCTTGTAGTTGGAGGATTGATCAATGGATTGGATTCCACAAACAAAGTTGAATGTTTAGACATGGACACAATGAAATGGGTTGATTTTCCGTCAATGAAAACACCTCGATTTTATTGTCAGTCAGTAGATTTAAATGGATATTTATGTGTTTTTGCTTGGAATATTAATGTGCCATTTATGGCAATATATAATTTTTCCACATGCAAATGGAATGATATACAACCAATGTCTCAACCAAGTATAGGAAGCAGAATAACTGCCCACAATGGGATATTATACCTTCTTGATTTTAAAAATGGCTTTTTGCAATCTTATGATGTCTCCTCCAACAAATGGACTTCCAAAGCTGTTACGAAATCTTCACTCTATTATTTTGGATTTGCTGCAATTGAAAGGTTTTTGTATGTTATTGGTGGGAAGGAAAACGGCGAATGGGTGAAAACTGTTAAACAATACGATTTATTTAATGATTCTTGGTGTGAAATGGCATCTTTATCAAGAAGTCTCGAATTCCCAACCACAAAAGTTCTTGGAAATAAAATTATGATTTGTGATGGATGTAATGTTGATGAGTATAATATTGACATTGACAAATGGAATACTTTGGGTTGTTTACCAGAAAAAGTTGATTGGAGAAGTGTTTCTATATCTAACACTGTTTTCAAATAATGAGTTGTTTTTATAATCGTGTGTATTGTATTTTATGTATACTTTTCATAAAGACAATAAATTAATGTTTTGTTTTTGAATAAAAACGGTGTATTTTTTTGAAAAAAGAATGGAAAAGTTGACTTGCATGTACTTATTTGATTTCAGCCAAGGCGATGTCTTGAATTTTATTCGAAATACCTATTCGGTGTCGTTGCGAATATTTAACTTCTATTATTGGAAAAGTAAATGATGCTTGAAAGCAGTCTTGGGTAAAGGGGACATAAGCAAGTAGGGTTAAACTAAAAAAAATATGTTCTTCAAAATTTTGGAAAGAGGTAATTTTACTTAAAGTAGTCCCTTAAAGTTTTGACTTATGAATTTCATTTGTACACTGCGAAAAACGTTCGGTAGGAAGTATATTGGTCAAAGAATATGTTTTAAGGGGTTATATCTAGTTGTAATTTTGAAAGAAATCAAATAATTTTTTTTGCATATTTGGAATGTACCTACATATAATTAACAAAATCTCATTTTGATACTGCATTTAGTTTCCGAGAAAATACGTATGTATTTGTGAAGACTTTTTAACTAAGTTAAGTACATGGTTCCCAAAATTTTTAAACACGTTTTTCTCGAATCTGTGTTTTCAAAGTCGGTGGGCAAAATTTCTCCGAAACGGCTGGAGTGATTGGCTTGAAATGTTTACACAATTCTCTCAGATACTTTTGTCAGGTAATGAATGAAGGAATTATGTTTTTGACAATAAACCTTTAAGTGTAAATTTTCGTTAAAAAAACGATTTTTTTCTTTGGGAAGTAGCTAAAAATCTAAATTACGATTATTCCTTCTTTTATTACCTGCATTCGACTATCCTGGAAATGAATCTTTTGGTTTTTTTTTTTAAATTTTAGGTGATTTGGATCAGAGATATCTTGCTCACCGCTAGACACCTTTTTTTGGAAGTCGTCTAGGAGATCTTCTACATAAATAACGGAACTCAATATTTTTTTTTAAATACACAGCGAATTCTTTTAATACATTAAATTTGCTATATGGATATGTATTCTTTATGTTTATATAATTAAATGCCCTTTTACAAAAAATCCACAAAAAAGAACGTTTTTTCGCACTTACAACTAGATATAACCCCTTAACACAAACAAATGATTCGTTTCATACAAACGCATTATGTCTTTTTGTTTTATTTTTTATTTTTTGTGCAAACGAAGCCGAAAAATTGTCCTTAAAACGAAAAAGTCGTTTTGTTAATTTTTTTGTTCTCTCAGTGTTTCGAGAAATCTTAAGGTTTTTGAGTAATTAAAGTTTTAATTTCAATAAATATAGTTTAAAATTGTACAAAATTATTAAAAGCCGTTTCTAATTCAAGATTTTTCAGTTTTTGCATTTTCTGAGAACATAGGGTTGCTAGTAGCCGGCCCCTTAAGGATTTCTTTTCATAAAATAAAGCACAGAAACGTCAAATATCAACATTCTCGAATAATTCTTGAGGTTTAATGTAGATTATTTATTTCTTTTTCGATACAGAAGTTAATAAATTGTTCCCAAAAAATGTTTATTTAAGTTCTTGTAAAAAGTAGTCCGATTTTCCTAAATCCGGCCTTTGTTTCCTATTTTCGGCCACTAGTAGGTTTCGGCAGAAAAATTATAAAGAATTTTTGGAATCACTAGTTATAACGATTTTTCTGAAAGGTGGCCGGCTAGCTACTGGAGACGGCCGAAATTAGGCAACCCCTTTAGTATAGTAATTTATATTTTTTTTTAAACCATCAGAAAGTAGAGATTTTGAATTAAAAGCTGATATTTGACACGAGAATTTTCGATATTTAAGTTTGAATCAAATTTCGTAGAAAAAATTGATTATTTAAATTTTTTTACATGCATTTTAAGGTTATATGAAAAAAATTTTTATTCATTTTTTTTTCATTTCCAATTTAAATCCTGATAGTACAATCACAATTCAGAGGTATTTAAAGGAATAAATATAATAAATAAATAAACATGAGCTATCTCTATGTTCTTTAACTTGTAAGTTACTGTGAATTTGATTTACAATAGCTCAGTAAAATTTTGCACTAGAAATAACAACAAAGGGTAAACAAAAGTTTTTTATTAGTTGGTTTACAGAGAAATTTTTCTTTCCAAACTTATACATTCAACAATAAGGATTAATAATAAATAAATAAAAGTAATCAATTGTTATTGTTAACATCATAACATGTTTACTCAGTAAAATATTGAGTACCAATAAAACACGGCTAATAATTAGAAACTGTTGCGAGGTGACAAACGACAATAATGAAAATAAACAATGATTCAATAAGTTAACAAATTCAATAAATATTTCATAGATAATTTAGCTGATATAAAAAGATATATGATAAGTAGGTACACTTCGCGTCACTTGAATAGAAACAACATTTTTTCTTTAGAAAAAAGCGATTGGCGCTTTGGTGAGGTAACTTAGTAGATTTTTGGTTTTGCATTTTCAAAGAGGAACTTTTAACAAACAATGTTGTAAAAACAAAAAACCCAAAACAGAAACCGTATGGCTTCTAGTTGCGTTTTTTCGCATTACCTCACAAAAAACAGTGTTTTTTTTTGCGTCACTTGAATAGAAACAAGCTCTTAAATTAGATAAAAATGATGAAAAATCATGGAAAACACTAATTATAGTAAAGCAATATTAAGCTTTGACATTATTTGCACATTATAACCAATTATGGGCTACGAGCTACCAATAGGCACCACAGAAAATGCATAAATAGCAGCTAACATTGGAAATGCACCTGCACTATGCAAAATCGAGAAAGATATTGGAAAATTTGCCAAATTTGGATGAGATAATTTTTAAAATATCGTAAACTAGTTATCAAATCAAAAAATAAGACAGGTGAGACCCAAGTCACGAGCAGAGAAAAAAATAACTTAAAAACTAGCTGCAATTTTCTTCACTTTGCCGCTAAAATCGGTCAAAAACGTGGTGTTAGTGCGATGGAAACGTGTTGGTTTGTTCCATCCTGGAAGTTATAAAAGGTGCACAACATTAAAAAAGCCTCAAAATGCAAAATAACAACATTTTAAGTTCTACTAAGATTACAAAAAAGTTAACTATTTTTTAGTTGCATTCGAACTGAAAAGTAGTGAGGTAAAGAGTGGTTTCTTAAAGGAAAACATACCAACTCAGATGGACCACGTTAATATTAGCCCTATTTCATTGGTTTATAAAAGAATAACCTTTATCGCATCGCCAATAAAGGGCACTTAAATGTGTTATAGTAATACGCTTTGTTTTTATGATGTGCAATAGCAAAATTGAAGCTTCACGCTTCAAAAACAGATGCTTACTTTTACAAAGAAATAATATTAGAAGCACTTGGCAAGTTTAGGAACGTGGAAGAACAACCGTCTTAGAGATAGCACAAGGATAGTTCAAGAAAAAACAACGCAATAAAAACAAAACAGATGCATTCCGGATAAAAACGAAAGTTTATTTCACTTATTCAATCCTTAAATTGTAGAAAATGTCATTTTCTTAATTTGTAAGAAGTTACCAAACACTTTTATCACTTTCTCCAATTAGGTCCACGATTGTGTACAGTAGAAGTGCATTTTCAATGTTAAATTCTATTTATGCATTTTCTGTGGTGCCTATTGGTAGCTCGTAGCCCATAATTGGTTATAATGTGCAAAAAATGTCAAAGCTTAATATTGCTTTACTATAATTAGTGTTTTCCATGATTTTTCATCATTTTTATTTAATTTAAGAGCTTGTTTCTATTCAAGTGACGCAAAAAAAACACTGTTTTTTGTGAGGTAATGCGAAAAAACGCAACTAGAAGCCATACGGTTTCTGTTTTGGGTTTTTTGTTTTTACAACATTGTTTGTTAAAAGTTCCTCTTTGAAAATGCAATACCAAAAATCTACTTAGTTACCTCACCAAAGCGCCAATCGCTATTTTCTAAAGAAAAAATGTTGTTTCTATTCAAGTGACGCGAAGTGTACATCACAAATTCTAAAAAAAAAAATTCAGAAAAAAATAACAGAAAAATGATAGATTCTTATTTTAAAATTATGATACAAAAAAGATTGATAACGAAAAAAAAAAAACAAAAATAATACAAAATTATTTAAATTATTTTTATTTTAAGTGGAGCGATTGAATATAATTCAATTCATAAGTTCAAGTGACCTCAACTTCAAAAAATTTTAAAGCGTTTCGCCCAGGTACGATGAGTGGGCTCATCAGTTAGATGAGCCAGGTACGACAGTGGGCTCATCTAACTGATGAGCCCACTCTCGAAGTCCACTGATGAAGTGTCTGAATTTAAACAAATTCCGTTAGAATATTAAAATTCACAGTATATTCTTGCTGTGAGTTTTATATTGTGTCGGTAAACATCGACCAAAATAAGGCGTCTTAGTAAGGGAACGACAGATCTAACTGATGAGCCCACTATCGTACCTGTGCGAAACACTTACCGGTTTTCGTTTTTTCCGGTTTTTTTCCTTTCATTTAAACCGACCGGTTTTAAACCGGGCCAGTAAACCGGTTTTTGGAAAAACCGGTTTTCGTTTTTTTTTTTGCTTGATTTATAAAAAAACAAAATTAAACCTAATTTGTCAACCAAAAAAAAAAAAAACATTTCGAAGAAAAACCCTGAGCAAAGCTTTTTTTTATTTTGATTTTATTATAAGGGCCAATTTATTGACTCTCCATTAAACTTAAATCGCCATTAAAAAGGGGAATTTCAAAATTTAAAACCAAATTCGTTTAATTCAGTCTCTTTTAAGGATTTTTTTGAAGTTTGGCATCATTAACTAATTGAGCATTAAATTTAAAAGTCGTTTTAGTTAAAACACCAAATTCGACCTTTTAAGAGGGATTTTTAGAGCAAACGAAGATTTTAAACAGGATTTCTATTTATTCACTCTCCAAATGTCAAATGTCAAATGTCATTTCATTTATTATTTTATTAAACAAAGTTTCAGTGTAAGTTAACAATTAAAAATGAATAAAACATGCATGAATATGGAAAAATGGGATGGTGAAAATGTGTTCAATCAATTTCATAAGACCAACGTTTGGTAATTGGTAATTTTGGTTTACAGAAAAATTCGTTTTTGTGTTTTTTTTTAGTTCAACGGCATGTACTTTATAGGAATGAATTGCTTCAGGTTTTGGTCACTACTGGCATTTCTCTCTCGCCAGACATGAATATATTTATAGGCTTGCCAGAAATTTTTGAATCTATGGGTATGAGGGTTAAATGGACAACACTTTATTTGAGATTTTTAATAGACACAAAATTCAAACAAATTAATTTATTTCTTATCCACTTCACAGAGCGCAGAAGAGCACAGAGAATATCTTCACGACTAGTGAAACTAATCAAGGTTGAGATGCTGCGTAATCCTAATTGTAACACCTTCTGTTACGGGTCATCATTTTTGTGTTTTTATATTGTTTATTAGACTGGGCCAAAAAAATAAAATATTTTTTTTTTTGAAAGTTACTTCGAAAATTTTGTTCAGGATGATGAAAAAAAAATTTGGTGAAAATTTGAGCCGTTAAAAAAAATTTTAAGAGGTCTATCATCGGTGTTTTTTATTTTTATACATGATACGATGTTTTACAACAGAACTGCTAGACGATCAAAGTAAAAAAAATTTCTGTTCATTTTTTCTTATATAAAATTAAGAATTAAATTTCCTATAAGAATCTGTCGAGGTTTTATTTTTCTATTCACTTATTTGCTCATCACATAATTCCAAAGTGAAACAGGCAAATTGAAAAAACACTTCGATTTTAAAAGCTTAATTACTCGAATACGGCTCGTCTGACGAAAATTTTCAATTGGATCTTTTTTGTAGGAAATTTAATTTTATATAAGAAAAAATGAACAGAAATTTTTTTTACTTTGATCGTCTAGCAGTTCTGTTGTAAAACATCGTATCATGTATAAAAATAAAAAACACCGATGATAGACCTCCTAAAATTTTTTTTAACTGCTCAAATTTTCACCAAATTTTTTTTTCATCATCCTGAACAAGATTTTCGAAGTAACTTTCAAAAAAAAAAATATTTTATTTTTTTGGCCCAGTCTATTGTTTATCCTTCAAATTTAAATATATTTTATTTGACAAAAATGTATTTTTTGACAGTTAAATTTTTCAAAAAATAACCCTGCCATATTTTTAATGGAGTTTTAAATTTAAAGTTTCCATTAAAAGTAAAGACTTTAACTAAAGCAGAGTGAATGGGTGTTTTCATAAACGTCGGAAATCTGCGTCAGTCCAATCGTCTTTCTGCTTTGCTGCATTAATGAACACACCAATTCTGCAGAATGTTTGCAGGCCTGCGTTGGTACAATTTTCAGCAGTCACTGAGTGTTCATAAACGTCAGAAAAAAAAAAAAATATAAAAAAATTACCGCAGAATGAGTTTTGTTTAAGCAAAAAATATTTCTTTTGCAGTTCCCGAAAATATTGTTTTTAATAACACGAAAAATTTGTAAGCCGTGTTACATTAGGGTGGCTAAAAAAAAAATACTTTCTTCTAAAAAAAAAAAAATTAAAAAAACACTGAGTAGTTCACATTTAAAACAAATTATCTATGGAAAAAATATTTTTAATTAGGGTGTTCAAGAAAGTTTTTTTATGCGTTTGAAAAAAAAAAATGATTTTTAGTGCACAGAAAGTTTGTTAAGTGCGTTTTTGCTATAGTAATATTAAATTCATGCTGAATTAATTAAATTGAATTTGGTTGAATTCCAAGCGTGAATGTTAAATATACCATTTTTCTGAGCCCCCTAATTCGAAAATACCTACCCCAATTTTACATTATATTTCATAAACCATGTTTTACAAACTTTTTCTGCAGTGAAAAATTATTTTTTTTGTAATTACCTAATTAAAAAAAAAAAATTTTAACCACCCTAATGGAAATTTTTTTTTTCTTCGATAATTTGGTCAAAACAATATCCACGTTGATTTTTTTGGAATTCTTCAAGCAACTGTAGAAGATAACTTTTCTTAGGGCCACCCTAATACGAAAAAAATTAATATAAACTCATTGCCTCAAAAAACACAATTTTGAAATTTTCTGTGTCATTAAAATTTAAATTTTTCGAAAAATGAAAAAAGAAACATTTTTTGCACCACCCTAATTAATATGTTTGCTTTTCATTTTTTTTAACAATATTTACATTTATTAACAAAAAAAAAAGAGTCAAATAAATTTCTTCTTGAGTTCTGCAGAAATAAAATTTTGGCTGCGCAATCTGCCCGATGTTGACGACATACTGACGTTTATGAACAGCAGAACTGCAGTTGGACTAAGTTAGTCCGATCGCAGATCTGAGTTTATGAACACGACTAACGCAGGCCTAAGTTAGGCAGACGTTTATGAAAACACCCAATTAAATGAATTTTTAATGCTGGAAACTTAAAGACGTCAATAGATTAACAAAGCTTTTAACTAAAACGACAAATTTCAAAATTTAATGGAGGCTCAATAAATTGGCCCTAAGAGTTCTTAACTCACTCTTAATAGGAGTTTTGAGGAATTTGTTAAGCTGAATATGAATGAAAATTTATAATTATATGGTAAGTTGAGAGAGGGAATGAATGTTTTGAGGGTTTTCACTTTTTTGTCTCGTCGGATCTTTTTTATGTTGGACGTTTTTTTCAGCCGGTTTTTTTTCGGTTTTTCGGTTTATTTGTAAAAACCGGTTTAAACCGCGAGGACAAAAAAACCAAAAAAAAAAAACGGTTGACCGAAGCAAAAAAACCGAAACCGGTTTAAAACGGCCGGTTTTTCCCATCCCTACTTATAAATTCAAAAAAGAATGGATCTGATGGCTTCTTGGCAGTCTTATCACACTGTTTCTTTTTACTTTCTGCTGGCAGGGTATAGGACTTTTTAAGAAATTGTTCGAGAAGCGATCGGAAAAGGACCAGGCAATCTCTTGCAATTGTAGATTGTAGTCTTCCAAGGTCCTCCTTACTCCTTGTATAATACGTATTGGCACATCCGAACATTGGCTATGCCCAAAGAGTGGTTAGAGTCAATGTTGACTCCTCGGAGCTTTCAGACGTAATACTGGAAGAATGTCTTATCAATATCATAGCTTGGGATTTGCTCATAGGATTTGCTCATAGGATTTTTTCAAGGAACTCGTTTATAAACTGTTATTGGTGGTCCAAAGTACCTACATAAATGTATTCTCAAAGCACCACAAAGTTTTTTTTTTTTACAAATCTAAATAAGCATTTGCTCTTTGATTAGCCTCCCTTAAAAATGCGACAAGATCAATCAAAATTGCAATTTCGCAAGTTAAAAAAAAAACTGCAGTTTCGATGAGTCTTTTCGGCTCTTTATAATAGCTCACCTGCATTGTTTAATAAAAAAAAGCCTCTTTATCGTGTTCGTGCCGTTTTTGTTTCTTTCAGTTTTCATTCAAAACACATTCAATGGGAAAACTAATGCTTAACCTACCTCTCTCCTTTATAGTCTCCTCCTTCTTATTTTCCACATGATTAACGTTGCACGTTCCACCAAAAGAAAAGAAATACCAGATTGCAGATCTGCAATACAATAGAGCTAAGTCATTTTTCTCAAACCGTGCCACAACACCAGGTGCCAAAAAAAAAAGCAACAACCTTACCGAACCCGAACTTTGAAGCCAGACACACGTCTAACAAAAATCGGGACTCAAAATGTAAGGTATATAGGTAGGTTTATTTGTCTCTTTTAGGAGTTGCTGACGCTTTATGAAATCGAGAAAAAGAAGTTTGTATAGAAGTTTGAAGTACCTGCATCTCGACTCGAGACATCGTTTCCACATTATTTTCGCGCAACTTTGTTTAGTTTTTTTTTTGCACGATATCACCAGAGCCAACACCATATGCATCCAATTGCAACCTACTACTTCAAACATTCAATTCGATTGGCAAGACAATAAATTATAAAAGAGTGTTAGAGCTTTTTGAGAGAGCTATAGTTGCAAGAAGGTTTAGGTACCTTACAATAATCAAACTTATATGCGCGTTCTGTTGAAATCATATAGATTTTCGGGGGACTCTCTGCAAAAAATGATGGTGGTGGTCGGAAACGTGACGAAACCTACGTGTGAGAGTGTTCAACAATGAAGATTTTTGTCGAAAAAAAACGTGACATTCATTTCTTCACTCGTTTTAGATCAAATTGTACCGATGCGATGATGGTAAAATATGTATAATGATGGTAGAGGCTTGAATCAAGATGAACTTTGACGGAGTCCTGGATTATTAAGAACCTTTCACTTTGGTGAGAGAAGAGTGTGGGAATAATTTTGATTAATTTGCTCTTTTATTGAAGAAAAATAAGTCCACCTTTCATTTAAAGGTGTCGAAAAGTTTGGTGAGAGAAATTTTATAGAGGTTGTGTAAGATCATTTAGGCTGTTACAAGGTTGACCAATGATTATAGGGATAAAGTTACATTTTGGAATGATTTTTGTGATAAGGCATAAGGGGAACCCGCAGGTAAATTGAAATTTTGTGAAAACGTTGAATTTGGGATAGAAAGCAAGAATAAAGAGTTTTTATAAAAAAAATTACGTTAAAGGGTGTTTTTTTTCGATGAGACAGTAAAATCTGTAATTGGTCCCAAAAAGCTAATGATTCATTTTATTTTTGGTTTTGATGACAAATTAAACGTTAAGGTTAACTTAAGTTCTTAGACGTTATACACGAATTATTGACTTTTTGGGACCAATTACACCTAAAAAAAACACCCTTTCACATGAAAAAAATGTATAGATTTCTTTTATTCGTAGTCCCCATGAGAAAGAGAACATATTTATTGAATTTCGTGAGGGTACCTTTTATACCATTGATTTTATTGGACTTATCGCGGATTTTCCCTATTTTCAAAAAAAAAACACCCTTTAACCTAAAATATTTGTATAGACTTTTTTTGTCCTTGGTGTCTGTTATAAATGAAACATTTTTACCAATTTTCATTGGTGTAACAATTTTTTCCCAGTTTTTGTGATACTAATTCCAAATTTCATCATTTCTTAGAAAAAAAAAAAAAAATACCCTTTCACTCAAGATCATTTTGTACTTTTTATAGATTCTTATACCAACCAAAACTTTTTCACCAAGTTTTAAAAATTCATAAAATTTAAGTTACCTAGCTGTTATGATACCTTTCTTACACACAACATGACGAAAACCACTTTCTTGATCTTCTTCATCCTCGTAATGTTGGTTTTGATTAAAACCTCGAATTTTTGTTTTCGACACGAAACCAATACTTACCCTTTAGAGCAAGTAAAAAGCATTTTTCTGTAGGGCAATGATAAGTGCGATGAACTATGACGCCAGGGGTCTGGGTACTTATCCCAGCCTTATCGACCTAACAAGATTTTGTCAGGGGTTCTGCTTCTTTTTAGACAAGGGTTACCCTTGGATAATTTTCGAAAATCTAAAAAAAAATATTTTTTTTTTTACCTGAACGCATAGCCCTGTTCATTGTGATCTCATATCTGTAACCCAAAACTTGTTTCAGGACTTTGATCTGAAAATATCTGCTTCCGATCCTTTTGATGTCTCACTCAACGTTAGCCTCTGTGTCTGAATTATTTTTCTAAAAAATATATTCAGTTTTTTTTGGCAAGAAAAAAAAAGGAAAATAAGTTTATTAAAAAACAAGCTTTTGTCCAAGTTGGTTGCATTCCCGACAAACAATATAACTTCTATAAAGCTTTACAGATGCTAATATTGCTTCTGTTAAGCATTATAAAAGCAAAATTGCTAGAAGGGTTGAAAAGTTTGCAAACTGACAAACAATTTATTATGGCCCAACTAATATTTTAGCTTCGATAAAGGTATTACCAAAGCTACATTTTAGCTTATGTTAAACTTTAGTAAGGTTATTGGGCATGGAAAAAGGAGAAAGTTATACAAGTTAGACCCTGTATAACAATGTATACTTATAAGATATATAAGAAGTTTAAACGAAGCTTTACCGAAGCTCTACCGAAGTTTTAAGATTTGATAGATAGTTTCGCAAGAGCTTGTATAGCTCTTTAATACAAGTCTTATCGAAATTATAGAAAAAGAAAAAAAAAGAATTTTCTTTTTCAATTGGTTTTGATTTGATTTTTATCCTGAATTTGTTTACCTCAACCAGGAATTATGTCTACTTGGTGGTAGTCCACCACTCTACCCACTCGGACATCCTATAGTATATTTATTAATAAAATCCAAAACTTTAACATTTGAAAAAATCGCCGAGCTAGATTATTCAAAATCAAAAATACAAAACTACTTAGTATTCGTAGTTTCTGTAAAGCTTCTATAAATTCTTTAACCAAGCTTATCTGAAAAAGAAGCTTTCTTCGGGTAAGTTTCTTTAAAAGCATTTAAATAACAACTATTTAGAAGTTGTTAAACAAGTTTGAACTTCTATAAGCAATTCTTAAGCAAGCTCAATACAAGCTGTGTAGTACTTACGATATTTCAATTTACAGAAGCTGTTGTGTTAGTTGGTTGAACATATGAAATATTCTTCAAAATATTGCTACGAATTTTTAAGATAGTCAATCAATCAATATAAAAACCTAACAAAACATCTTCATACTTTGGTTTCGAATAGATTGAACCTCCATCACGTCGGTCGTATAGAGCCAATTTATCGGATGTATGATTTCGGAATCCCTTTTTTTGCCTCAAAACATGAAAGTTTCTCTTCCACACTCCAGAGTCCAAATGTGGGTACTTTACCAAAAGTGTCAAACCATAATTAAATGACAAAATAAATAAATATCATTTAATTCCTTATTCGAATTATGCAAGCATTTATAACGATATAAAAAAAAATTCAGTTAAATCACCAACGATTATACTACTGCCGACCGAGATAATAATAACTAAATGAAATGACTGAAATGGAAATTCCCAGGTATCTCGCCATACGCACAACGCACTTCTGCTCCATATAATCCCAACCACTCCAAATTGCAGATGTCATTTTTATATAGGTACGTATTGTACGTGCAGCAAGAACTGGCTCAACAACGACAACAACAACATACCAACATCATTACCATCGTCATTCGCCACCATCATCTCCTACTACTTCACCTCATAAAGTCGAATATTTTAATTTTATGCCACAAAAATAAAGTGGAATCGATCGAATGCCACAGATATCGCGTATTTCCGATTCCGATTCACGTCCACTATTCTCTGGCAAGCATCTGAACACGTTTTTATCTGTCAAGTGAAAACGTTATGAATACACTCTCTGTTTTCAAGTTGTGTCAGAGTGACGTTCATTAAACGCGTGAACTGTCAAGCCAGGTCTTTGCATATTATACATGCATGCAAGCACGCAGTATGTGTTTTTTTAGTACGCGCTCGTACCATCGTCATTGCTTTGCATTTATGTGTATTGGAGGAGCGACAGCATTATCCTTGTCATAAAATTAAATGATAATTACTTATGCGGCACGTATATTTTGCAGGCTCTAAATGAGCAACATAGTTTACCTACACACACACACACTATAGGCCAATAATGTCCCGCCAAATCCAAAAGTCATATTGTAAATGACGTTTAAGAATATAAATATCATCTGAATCTTAATCGGTAAACGTCAATTTGATGTGACAGCTGAAGTGATGCCAACAATTGGTAATTTTATACTCTGTCTGAAAAGGACATTCTTGTAAGAGGAAGAATAGTGTAAAGTGTAAACTATGAAAGTAAATTATCAGGAAAATTGTCTTATAATGATGAATATTAATTAGGAAAGGCAGCAAAGAGTGTTAACAGTCGTTGTCGTTTAAAATTGCAATTGAACGTTTACACTCTTCGCGTTGCGTCGTCGTCGTTGTTCGTTGCATAAAAAATGTTTTGCTGTTGATTTTAACATTTAATATTAATTTTCAATCACCTGTCGTAAAGTTGCAGCAGGATGCAAATTCACATTAAAACTGGCAACTGATGGTAAGAGTTAAAGAGTTTTAATTGAATGTTGTAGTTTGGCTGGTTTGATGCGCCTTTGATATTTTGTTTGTTTATTGTAAGTGATTGGTTGTTAATTAGGAAAATAGTGTGTTGACTTGTTTCTTTTATGGTGTCGTTTGTTTTTTCTTTTATCGACAACAAATTGAGCAATAAAAGTTGCTCTGTTACTGTTAGAAGGTTTTTAGGTGCTCGTAGGTAAGTTTAAATGTACACTAGTAGTTTGTTTAGAAAATGGCGCCCAATGCGAAACCTTAAAGTACAATACTATCGAATTAAGCTTGCAAAAAAAACCATAAAATAGAAAAACATAGTCGTAGAGTCTTGTCACTTTAGGGCTTGTTGGTTCCGAAATAGTAAATCATCATATTCATCATATTTAACCTACTCCTGACATCTATCACTTAATTTTATTAGCAAGTTTGAAATTCTAGAAAAAACTTACTTGGGTAATGTGTGATACTTATTGAGGCAACCTGTGAAGAACTGTGATACTTGCTAGGACAATCTGTGATACTTACCGGGTTAACTCCTGTGTCTACCCAGGGTAATCTGCTACAATTATAGGAGGAACCAATGATACCTTCCAGGGCAAACTGTGATACTAACCGAGGTGACCTGTGGTACCCACCCTGGAAATCTCTAATACTAACAGTACAACCTGTGATATTAACCTGTAGGTACATTCCAGACTTAACTGAGTAACCTGTAAAACTTACAATCTGTGATAAATCCCACAGAGATTTGTGATACCTACTATTGTGACCCATGATACTAACCCAATAAATCCTGTGCATACTTTCCAGGGCAACCTGTAATACTATCCTGGGTGACCCTTCATACCCACATGGGCAATCTATGATACTATCAAGCAATCTGTGATACTATTAGTGCAACCTGGGGTACTAGTTTGTGCATACTTACCGGGCAACTTGTGATACTTAGCAGGGAAATCTGTGATACAAACCGGGTTAAAATGTGATACTTACCGGTGCAACCTATAAAAATTAAGAGAGTAATCTGTGATACTTATTGGGCCAACCTGTGATATCACTACCCGATATACTAAGCGAGTAACCCATCATTCTTACCAAGAAAAATTTGTTATCTACTCAGGGTAATCTGCCATAATTTATTAACATAACTTACTACGCCAAAATAAAAAAAACAATGAAAGAACTTGTGATACAGGACATATTATATTTACTAACCGGCAAAACCCGTGATATTTAATGGTGCAACCCGTTTTAATAACCACAGTAAACTGCTTCTAACCGGGAAAACCCATGATACTTAATAGGGCAATTTGTGATACTTATCTGGCAACTTGTGATACCTGTAAGCGCGATTCGTGATACTAACCAAGCAAGATGTGGTACTAACCTGGACATCCCGTGCATACTTACCAGGCCAACTTCCGTAAAACTTATCGAAAAAAAACCCGTACTAAAATCTGTGATACTAAGCGTGGTAACACGTGATACCTACTAGTGCTAGCTAAAACAATTACGAGGGTAATCTGTGATACTGACCGGAAGAAACCATGATACTTACCAAAGCAACTTGTTATATTTACTGCGTAACTCGTGATTCTTTCGAATGTAACTTGTGATATTTATCGGGTAACTCGTTATACTTACCTCCTTTTAACTCCTTAGGAGAGGGAGAACAAAACGACAAAACTTCAATCAATTATTGGTTTTGAATATCTGGATCTAGTTAACTTGATTCTGAAGATTAAATACCTATAAAAGTTCAAACGTTTATTATTACTACGGTCAAGAATAAATTAAAAATTTAAATTTAAAGTTGTAGGTGTATTTAAAAGATTTTCTTTCCTAAAATCTTTAAGTGATAAATTTTAAAATATTCAAAATATTTATCAATAAAGAATTTTTAATAATCTTAGCCCTCTTTTTTTTTCTATTAACTACTTACAATAGGTATTTAGATTCACTATTTTTAATACACAAAGGCCACACATCATGAAAAAATGGGTATAGGCTAGAGCTTTGAGGTCGCCATGACCCATAAAATTGAAAAAAATAAAAAAAATAATAATAATAATAATAAAATTCAACCAATTATACAAATGCAAAGCTTGAATTATGGCTTTTTAGTTTAATTCAATAACACTCACCAAAGGTGTTAAATTTTTCAAGTTATTAAAATTGTGAGTCTCAGTTAAGCCTCAATTTGCATCTTAATCGATCATTTTTTAAATTTTTAACACAAATAATTTCCATTATTAAAAAAAAACATACATAATATTCAATAAATTTTCGGTTAAAGTTTTTTTTTGTATTGAAAAGTTTTCAAAATTCAATTAAGTTAATTGTTTTTCTTTTTTACTTTTACAATGTATTGTATTGAGATCTATTTAAAAGTTTTTGAAAGATTTTTTGTAATAAATCACATTCAAAGAAAAATAAAGATTTTATGCTACCCACGTTTTACTTAATAAAAATTAACATAAATATTTTAATATTTTTTTAATCTAATACTAATCCATATCCTTATGTTTTTCTTTTTCTTTTCAGGTAAGATACACAATATTTTTGGATTAATGGATGGATATGTAAAAAAAATAAACATAAATCATAATGTTTTGAGGATTGAAGAGGGCATGATGGTCGAAAATGATTTACTACATGTACAAATTTATAAAAAAAAAATATTTAGGTATAACTAATAAACCGAAAGCATTTCGTCGCCCGAGAGTTGTTTTGTCGTAAACGCCAAAATGCACTTTTTTAAACTGGATATGTAGTAATAGGTTTTAGAACGTTCTCTTTTCATTTCTGTTATCAGATTTGTCCTATCGTTTACGGTTACTGAGATAGTTAGTGTGCATTTTGTCGTATATCCACAAAATAAGCATTGGATTAGCGTTGGTTTGTCGTAAGCGACAACTTTTGGCGTTTACGACAAAAATTCTATGTATTTTTCAGCTTTTTTTTCTTCAGTATTGGTTTGTCGTACGTCGTACAAAACCGATAGGTAGAAAATTTCGAAAGAAATTTTAAAATTGTTTTTTCTTACATGTATGTAAAAGTAGGTATATATCCGAAATAGAATATAAACAGATATAATATACCTACTAGAAAAGTATTTATTGAAAATAAGGACTTCATGTGCTATAGGGACAACGACTTTAAAAACTATGGGCTGCATTAAGCTCTGCGCTACTTGAGGTTTTGCTTTATTCCTAGAGGTGCAAGGAAGAAAAAAGTGCATTTCAGAGACATCTCAAATGTTGTGTTTAATTAATGGTTCTTGTCGTTTGTTCCTGCAGCAAGTATCTTGACCTCATCCTCGGTTGCAAGAACCGATCTGACACAATATGGAAGTGGGTGTGGCTCATAAATGTGTACACTTGTTGATCTTCTATCAAAAACACAAGATCAACAAGTCGACAAGTCTCAAAAGAAGTGAAAAAAGGTTGCGGTTTTATTGTTTTATTTTTGTACACTTATTGATCTTGTCGCTTCGTTCACGAGCGCTGTCTTCAACGAAGTGAAGTGAAAAAATTTCGCTGTTTTATTGTTTTATTGCTCTTGTATCGATCACACAAGATCAACAAGTCGCCTCTTTGTTCACGCGCGCTGTCGTGAACGAAGCGAAAAAGGGTTGCTGTGAGTTTTGTTATTGCACCCGCTCGCAAAAACACCTGCTGGTCGAAAATTATTTTTTTAAGGCGCCATTGTTCTTCGCGAAAAAAAGGTCGCTGTTTTATTGTTTTATTGCTGTACACTTCTCACTTATTGATCTTGTATCGAGCACAAAAGAACAACAAGTCGACCGTCGGTCGCGGGCGGCGCTTGGTTCAAGAGCGCTGTCTTGAAGTGAAAAAAAGTCGCGGTTTTATTGTTTTATTTGTTGTTTCTTTCATGTTTCATAGTCATAGAATGGCTTTTAGTTTTTGTTAAATTTTTTTTTGTTTTATTTTTTTTTCATGTTTATGGTCATATTTATTGTTTTATTCTTTGTTTTTAATCTATTTATTTTACTACTATGTAATAAGAAACTATTTTTTAAATGTTTAATTAATAAATAAAAACGAACTGTGAAAATTGAAAATTTACTTTTTTATTTATGTCTTGGTATTGGAATGTCGTACGTGCGCCTACTTTGTCGTACGTGTATGGGATGGAAAAAAAGTTGATTTTGGTGGCGTTTACGACAAACTGATTTTGGGTAAAAACCCCGATAATTTGAAAGCCAAATTAGATGTGACAATTTTGACAACATAAATATAAAGAAGATATCGCACAAAATATTCTATTAAAAATTGAAAAAAATCTATCGGCCAGTTTTTTTTTTATAGAAGCTCAAACCTTAAAATGCGATTTCCCAAAATTCCAAAATTGGCGTATACGACAAAACAATTCTCAGGCGACGATTTGTATGTCCAATTTCCATCAATAAAATTGAAGAAGAATAAATTCCAGAAGTTATTCATGTTAAGTGGTGACTACGGTGAGTAATGATGGAGGAATATACTTGTGTATTGATTTATAGGCAATATGTTTCAAAAATGTAAATCTTGCTTTTGAAATAGAACACATTTTTTTAAAAATTATTTACGAACATTCATTGATTTTGGCAACGCAGAAAACGATAATTTTTTTTGAAATCGATGTTATGATAAAAAATATTATACAAATATTATATTAATTGAATGTTAGGGTGGGTCAAGCTTACATCAAGCTTCTACTAAAAAAAAAATCAGTTTTTTATTAATTGACTTTTTAGCAAATTTCTTTGCATATTCTTGTAGGAAATTGAACGCTCTACAAAACAGGCCTTATACACTTTTTTCGTTTATCTTAGCGTTTAATAGATATTTGAGGTTCAAAAATCGAGAAAATCTTTAAAAATTAGTTTTTTGTTCTTAGTTTTGTAACAAATTGAAAAATTATAATAATCAAACGCGCATGACATATTATTGTAGGAAACAGATTGCTCCACAAAAAAGGTCTTATTAACTTTTTTCATTAATCTAACCATTCTAAAGATATTCGAGGTCAAAGTTAAAAAAAATTATAAAAACATTTTTTACTTTTAAAAATTTTCCAGTTCACTGAAAATTTATTATTTTCAAGTTAGCAAGATGTATTCTTGTAGGAGCTTTAACGTTCTACAAAAATTCCTTTGCATCAAATTAATTGCTTTAACCGTTTAGAAGATATTGGTATCCAAATCACAATACATACGGGTCATAAAAAAACTATTGAAATCAGTGGGCATTGGTTTGGATACCAATATCTTCTAAACGGTTAAAGTAATCAATTTGATGCAAAGGATTTTTTTGTAGAACGTTTAAGTAAGCTCCTACAAGAACACATCTTGCTAATTTGAAAATAATAAATTTTCAGTGAACTGGAAAAAAAATTTTCTCGATTTTTGGACCTCAAATATCTATTAAACGGTAAGATAAACGAAAAAAGTGTATAAGGCGTTTTTTGTAGAGCGTTCAATTTCTTCCAAGAATATGCAAAGAAATTTGCTAAAAAGTCAATTAATAAAAAAATGATTTTTTTTTTAGTAGAAGCTTGATGTAAAAATGGAAAATTACGAAGCGGAGGACCTTCCCATTAATATAAAGAGTTCATATTTGGTGTGTATATTCTAGAGGTGTCTAGCAATCGATTTTTCGGAGTACCAAATAAAAAAAATTAATTTCGATTTTTTTTGACCCACCCTATTAAATATAGAAGTGACATCGGGAAAAAGTGTAGGTATTCGATAGCCAAAAAGTCCCTGGAAAAGCAATTTTTGGCTACAAAGTAAAATTATGATAAAAAATTCTATTTTTATTTTGTTTATTCTTATTACTCGTAGAGTTGGTTTTTTGTTAGTTTATATTTGCTAATTTTTTTTAATAAGCAGAATCTACGAAACTGAAGAATATTTTTTAAAGTGTTGGATTCTTACCGACAAGAAGACAAACATTATTTGTCAATTATTGAGGTCAAAATTTTTATTTAAATTCATAATTATTAGGGGGTATTGACATCTAGCCCAAAGTTGTAATTTACATTATTTACTCGTTAGCTTTATGCACTGTGGCGTATACGTGCTGTTTTGTACCGTTTATGCAAGAGTAGGGGAGGGGAAGATGGTTTATCAAGGTAGACATATTTTTTAAGGTGTTTTTAAATGGAATGAGACGAACACTCTTTCAACAGAGTCTATAATCCTTTTTATAAAAATATTTTTGGAGTAGAGGTGAGCGGGATTTTCAGTAACAGGAAAAAGAAGAAATAGTTAAAAAAAAAGTGTTCCTCTTAGAATTAAAAATTGCGTGCGTATTTTTTTTAGAATTATTAGTCCATCTTTTGCAGTTGCAAATGAGACGATAGTAAAGAAGGTTCTTATGGAGCTGCCAAAACATATACATAGCACTATTTTTACCTCTTTTTTTTTGTATTTTTTGTCTGGTCATGCCACCTAGTCATTTTTTATTTCAACTTCAAGTTTCAGAAAAATCAGAAATCACTTTTTTAAGTTTTTGAAGTGAAAACTTCTTTAGTATAGTAGTGATTTGAAACAAGATGAAACGAAAACGCGACACGACTTCAACTTGCTATAACTTTTTTGTTTTAATAAATAGATGATTTGTACTGTAGATAGGTAATTAAATAAATTATAATTGTACAAAGTTTCAATTAATTTCAAATTCAACACATAACGGTACGTGCTCTACAAGTTACACAATCTTTAATTGAAAAAATTGAAAAATACCAGCCACCAGTGTAGGAAGTACCGTAATCTCAGTTTTAAATTTCGAGATGGTTGACTTGAAAAAATTCTTACTTTTTTGTAGGCATGGTAGAAACATGATTGAAAAGTCAAATAAAAGGTGAAATAATAAGCTTTCAGATGATTTAAAATTTATTATTTTTTAATTTATAAGGTTGTCATATAAAAGATATGGATTTAAAGGCGATAGAATAAAAAAAGGTAAATTTTTTCGATTTTTATTTTATGCAAGAAAAATAATTTTTAAGGTTTCACTTCTACCACGTGTGAATTGCACACATGATTTTTTTTCTTTTTCCATTAATTGAGGCTTTTGAATACATTATTTTTGATATAAACCTCAATCTTGTAGTTCAAACTGTTTTTGAAATATTCAAGATTTTGTTTTAAAAAGATAGTACAAAAGTGAGCTTTCAAAATCCAAAAAAATGCTAAATTCAAAAATTTTTTTTTGCACAAATTTTAAGTAACATAGACTAAGACGAAATCCAAAAACATCGATTTTCTAGCTCGTTTAGTATTTTTGTTATTCAATATTCCGCTAAAATAAGACTCAATTTCATATGTAACGGTCAAAATGTTCAAAAAAGTTGAATTTTTTAATTTTTTTCTTCTTATAAATTGTAGCTTTGCAAAACAAAATTTGTTGCGCAAAAATTAATTTTGTAGCTCCTCTCAGTCATTTTCTATTACAATTTGAAGTTTAAAAAGTGCACTTCTTTTAGTCTTAATTTGTCCAATATTGTATTTTTTCGAACTGAATATATTATGAATAATAGGATTGAGTTGTTTTGTTCTTGGAAATTATGCTCTTTTCTGGTATAGTCTCCAAATTAAACGGAATTTACTTTTTCTGAACAATTCAATAGTATTATTTTGAACCTATTTTAACATCTAATATTTAAAACTCTAAAGGGCCCAACCCATAGAATCCGTTGCGTCCGTTGCGTCGAAGTTTTTGACTGACAGCTCGATAAAATACACACGTTCTTATGGGAAGTCCGTCTCCGTCCGATCCGTCGCTTATGGGTCGCTTCCCATAAGAACGTGTGTATTTTATTTTAAAACTTCGACGCAACGGACGCAACGGATTCTATGGGTTGGGCCCTTAACAGACTTTGTGAATTCCTCGCAAGAGACAGTACCACTCACAAAAAGATTTAAGATGGTGTAGACTTGTGTGAAAGTGAATCTAGCGATTTTAATTTTTAGACTATTTTTATAAAAAACTTAATTTCGTTGAAATTCCCTGGTTTAATGTTCCCTTAATTATAACTTATATTGAAATTTTCTTCTATTCAAGTCCTCAGCCTTAATTGTTATAATCGTTAATCTCCCCATCCACTATAAGAGAAAATTTCCTATTAAGTCTCTTCTCGTCTAAAATGAATGATAAAATATAAAATTCAAATTCCACAAGGTTTTGGTTATCAAACATTGGGAAAACACTGAAAAAGATGTGACACCATTTCCGATTGTGATTTCCCAAAAGTTCCACACACATATAAATGAGAAATGAATGCCATTAATTTAAATCAATTGTTCCTGCCGCAGCACGCACGCATATATTATATAATGGAAACAAAACTTGATCTCTTCTCAGTCCTCGTGTGTCGTTCAAATCTTCAATGGCTTAGGGATACTAAATAAATAAAACAAAACAAACAAAAAACACACAAACATAGTATGACACTAATGAAACCATAAAAAAGAAGAAAACAGAAAGAACGTACGCTTCTTCTCCCAGATACTGATGCTGGCTGATGATGATGATGATGGTTGATGGGAAACTCCTCCATTTTTTGATTAATTCATTCATATCCCTGGCCCGATTGTTTTGCCTTTGGTTTGCCGACAAAACAGCGATTCCTCTTTTAGCTTGAAATCTCATAGACTGAAAAGGAGGGTCTGTGTATATCTTTTATAGGCCTAACGCCTTCGATATTTAGATAGAAAAATACATCAGTTTGCACTTGCAACAAATCAAACCACATGCCACATGAACAATTAAAACTGATTAAAAGTTTTTTTTTGTTTGCTCTTATTTTGGAAATAAAAGTTAAATCCCGCCACACGCCTTTCCTCGAAGTGCGTCGTCGTTTTTTGTTTTTTTTTTGAATTTCCTTTCAAGATGGCGAACTCTCGCGCCCTTTTTAACTTTTATGTTTGCCATCCACAAATTATATACTTAAATCACTTGGCTTTTTGTGAGATTCGCCTTTTTTTTTCTGATCCAATTAAAGTTTATAGAATCAGCATGGAGTGTTGTGTACCTAGGCGACAAATAGTGCCGCAATATGGCATTTGGGATTAAAAGTAAGGTCGCAAATCCCAGTAGAGAAGACGCCAGTAACCAGCGCAGCACAGCGGTTGGTCGAATGGACAAAGTTAAGCCGAAAACGACCAAAAACCCACTCATCTTTCATAATCTAATATAAAATCAAGAACGTTTAAGTTGGTCTCTAGTGTAGGATGGCATACGTTTCGTCAGCTAAAAAGCCACCCAAGGAGTATTTAGAAGGAGTAACCAGGCTATCCCAGTGTGAATATAGTCTTTCGCATAATGGAACACACCCACCCTTCTTCTTCTTAACGATTATGATTATTATGATGATGCTGGTGATCCATGTTTTTTTGTTACATCTTTCGAAATAGTAGTAGTTCTTATAGTGCGTCGGTCGTCGACGCTTGATGATATTAAAAAAAAAAAGTAAAAAGTGTGCGTGCACAAGTTCGCTGATTTATGACTTTTGAAATTGTCAGTGATGGCGGCAACATCTACAGTAGTTAAGCTCAAGTGATAGTAACAAGGCTCTTAATAGCATTTAAGAGTGCGTAGCGAGTACACTTTGGCAACTTCGATTGAGTAAAAAAGTTTGAAATTTTTTTTCTACGGAATTTGCTTATGGTTTTGATAGATGATGGGTTGCATGACAATAAGCAATTTTTGGGCATAGTTTGATGTAAGTAGACCTGGAATAGAATAGCTAAACTTGAAGTTTTCCTAGGAGCGTTACCTATCCTCCATTTTGAAAAAAGAGATACATTTGGTTTTTTGACAATAACTCGGCTCTCCGGCAAGATACGAACATGTTTAAAAATGTTATGCTTTTTTGTATATAGCTTTTTTATGTCCCATATTTTATGTATATACATTTTTGGAATTTTTAATTTTTTTTTAAATTTTCATATCTTGTCAACATAAGGAAGATGAAAACTTTAACCCAAATATTAACTCAATGGACACACGGCCTAAGTAGGCTAGATTTCAGAGTTCAGATACATGGAAAATATAAAGTATTAAGACGCAATTAGTATAAGAAATATTTTTATTATTGATTTCGTTCACCTCATTAAATTTTAGGACTTTTTCGGCTATGTTGGTACTCCCAAATGCTAATTTTTTTTCAAAACTGCCTGGTTCGATTATCCAAGGTTGCCCAGGATAGCCCAACTTTTATTTTTACTATCCCCGAGTAAAAAAAGAAATTGAATTTTTAAAGAAAAAAAAAATATAAAAAATCTTGACCGCTGCACCACCGCCATTTGGCGGAAAATATCCGTGCACCACCGCCACACCACGTTTGCACCACGTCCGCACCATTTCATTTTGTATGAAAAATTCGCTGCACCATGTCACATAATTTTGCATTATTGAAAAATAAAAAATATAAAAAAATATCGACGAGAAGATTCGAAGCCAAGTATCCAAAGCACTTTCAGTTAGAAGTCCTACGCCTTAAACACTCAACTACCAAGTTATGTTTGTACGAACTGGCAATTTGTGTCTTAAGTCAAAATAACTTTAAAGACAACTTAAATAAATGTATAAGTACGAGAATAGAATTTTTGATCATGATCCAGACGTGGTGCGGCGGTGGTGCACCAGCGGTTTTGAAATTTTTAAAATGGTGCGGACGTAGTGCAGCGGTGATGCGTCGGAATTCCATTTTTACTCGGTTTCTCCCCTTAGATTAAAAATTATGGAGTATTTTTTTTTATTAACCACAAAAAAATACGCATACACCACAGTGACCTTTTCAATTTATAATTTAGAAAAAGTGAATCCACTGGTGTGGGCACTGTGCCTAAAATTTTATTTTTTTACTTAGAATTCTTATTTCATTGAATGTAGTCCGTATACCATTCCTTTTAAGTAACAGTGGATTTGTTTTATATCACCCTAAAAACCAGAAAATACAAAAAATATTTTTTCAAGTGTAAATCATTAATTTTTTTTTGGTTTGCCATATGATCACGTAATTTTTTCAAACTTTTTTCAAAAGTAACAATAAATAAAAAATGGTTTGTGACGTGATTTCTTTTTCAGTACACGAATATTACCTTCTTTCTCAATAATCCATGGTAATTCCAACAAACTCCATCACTCTTTTTCGTTAGCCCGCCTTTAGTTAAAAAATTATGACAAAAAACCATTTTTTAGAAATTACCATCCTCTCAAAAATCTAAATTTGGTTTTTTTTTCAGTGTAATTTTCTTTTTTACACCTTTTCTCAATTAACCGTGGTAATTTTTTTTACTGAGACCACCCTTAATTCAAAGTTTATGACAAAAAAACTGTTTTCAAATTACCAACCTCTAAAAAATCTAAATTTGTTTTTTTTTTTTTTAGTGTAAGAATTGTTCTTTTTAATTTTTACACTTTTTTTCAATTAACCACGTTGGAATTACCGTGCAAAGCCTTTATAGCTCTACATCACATATCTGTAATCTGCGAACTTCCATTTATCTTGTATTCGGAGATTCCTGGAAATACTGCATGCACAAAAAAAAAATTATGTAAATGATCTTCTGTCGCTCAAAAAACATCCAACAATTAGTCAATCCCTCATTATCGCTCCCATCTTCCTAGACAAATTCCTTTGCACTCCATTTAAACAGGCATAGCAAAAGAGCAATCATCCGTGGCAATTCTAAGTGACACATGCAAAATTGCAAGAATTCTTCTTTCCGCTCAATGTTCTTGGTGATCTTATTTCTTACCCACTACACTAAACTACGATCGGTCGTTGCGTAGACGTTTCCCCTCGCTCCTGTCACTATTAAACTTCCATAACCATTTGATATCTGTGACCTGGCATCAGGGATTATAGGAGCGTCACATTCCCCTGGCAACCTTCATATTATACCGATGCGATGGTCTGATTGATTGAAATGTTCATGGTGCAGGGCAGAAGCTATTTCTCACTTTATGTGACATCGTTAATATGAATGGATGAGCGATTTTCATCTGTGACGCCAGTGTCAAGTCATTGCTTCCTCTCTCTTTCTCTTTATTCTATTAGATGATAGTGATCGCTCTTTTGATATGGCAAAGGTGCATGCGCAAAACAAATCCACCATCACCTCCAGTCAGTGTTGCCGTTATGCGACTTTAGTCGCATTTTGACCCCTTTTTTTGCCCCATGCGACCATGAGACGACCTTTTGAAAAAGTGGTTATTTTGACCCTTTTTTAAAAATCTTGCGACTTTTTTGACCCCAACTCATCTCTAGAAAAAATGTGTGAAAAAAAAATCTATTTCCATTGAAATAATATTGTTTCAATTCCAGAATTCAACTCGACTTTTTAATTCTGCATGAAAATCTTGCAATTCCTTCTAAGTTGTGAATCGTGAATGTATTACACTGGTTTACAAGGGTTTTGTTGCCGAAACAAAAATACACTTCTCTGAAGGTTTTTGGTGTGCTGAACTCGAATCCGAAGTCAGAAAGAACTAATCAGCTCCCGTTTTTGAGATATTACCGTTAGAAAATGCAAAAATACGTTTTTTTTGAATTCTTCGCACCTTCTTCTTTTGTGTAAAGAAAATTGTTTGAGCATATTTAGTAACGGTTTCTATAAGAACTGTTTTCCATCTTTCGACACCTGTTTAAATCTTTTCAATATTTTTTATATTGCCCGAGATATCTCAAACTGAAGTAAGTGGGTTTGGCTTCATATATCATATAGAAGATAATGACGTTATAAAATTTATAAAAATACCAATCAACTTAGGATATCTCGGGCAGTAAAAAAGATATCGGAAAGATTTAAACAGATTTTAAAAGGCTGTATATAGTACTTATGAAAACCGTTACTAAATATGCTCAAAAAATTTTCCTTATATAAAAGAATAAGGTCCGAAGTACTGCAATTTCTAACGGTAATATTTCAAAAACGGGATTAATTTTTTTAATGTTTAATTTTTTTTGACTTCAGATTCGAGTTCATCACACCGAAAACCTTCAGAAAAGTATATTTTTGTTTCGGTAACAAAAAAAAGTTTAATTTTGTTAACCAGTGTTATGTAAGTAATTTCACCACTCTCCACTCTGTATCCGTTTAACAAAACTCTGCAATTATGTCTGTGTTTGTATGTGTTCGACTGAGGTGAAAATTTCTCCGTTATTTTACTGTTTCATTTGCTGTTGCTAGGGATGAAGGGCCCGACCCATAGAATCCGTTGCGTCCGTTGCGTCGAAGTTTTAAAATAAAATACACACGTTCTTATGGGAAACGACCCATAAGCGACGGATCGGACGGAGACGGACTTCCCATAAGAACGTGTGTATTTTATCGAGCTGTCAGTCAAAAACTTCGTTAATCGTTTTCTTTTAAGGCATGTGCACATGTTCTGTTACTGGATATAGATGTTGAAAAACATTTATCGCCAGTGATAAAGTTAAAGAACAGGGACCCGTTAGTGATAAAAAATTTTCAAAAATAAAAAAAAACTCTTGCAGAGCATACATTTTTTACAGACGTTTTGTATGGGAGCTGAAATTTAGCTCGATCTGGGTACAAGGCTTAAATCAATGTTAAGTTGTTTGAAAAATAGTGAAAACATATTTCAGATTAAATATCTAGCCGCGGGTAAATTTTTAACATTTATATGGATGTGAATACAAATTTATCTTTGGTGAAATTTATACATATGTCAGAATTGGGATTAATTTTACGAGGCTAAAATTTTTTTTTAATCCAAAACAAAAGAATTAATGCTGTTACAAACACTTATAAATCTTAACAATTTACTCCGGAAACACGTTCTTCTGTGAATTTCATTTTTGATAATCTACCATTCACTAACAATTTATATTAGGCGTGTTTTTTTTTCTTTATCTATATAGATTTTGAACAAAAAAACGACATCGATATATTTGAAATCAAAACAATTTACGTGTTAAAAGCAGCAGATTTTTGAAAAATCCAGATAATTATCCAGTTTTAACTTTAGGGGGGTTCACATTGACCAACTTACCGGACAGACCGGTTGTCATTTGGCCTGATGGCCGAATTATATTTTTCGTTCACACTCATCAGACAATTTTCATCAAAACCCATTTTTCAGCTTATTTTTAATATATCTTTACACTATTCTGTTCTCAAATTAGAGAGAATGGACTATCACTGTCTGCCGGACAGACATGTCGTTTAATAGACTAACATGTCCGTCCGACCACCAAAAAATCAAATTTTTTTGAAAACCATCCGGCAAATCGGACAGGCTGTCGGATGGGTGTTCACATTATCAAAACAGCATCAGATCAGACCAAATGGCGGCTGGTCTGTCCGGTAAGTTAGTCAATGTGAACCCCCCTTTTCTCTCGATAAAAACAGCAGTGCCAAGGTACTTTATTTGTTGTGTTATAGGTACTTTATACAGAAATATATAAAAATATTAACAACAAAAAAAGCGGAGAAAATGGGGTTTGAAAACGCTCTCATCGAAAAAATAAGCGAAATTTTGTTTGACATGATTGCATTGAAATGGCAATATTTCGAGATATACGCAATGCTCTTTTCATATAAAAGTCTTAAATGGATTCTGATTATCTTATCATAAATATATACATAAAATTACCAAAGTTTTTTTCGAAAAATTAGAAATAAAAATAAAAAAGTTTCCACGTTCGATTTTTAAAAAATCGAAAAAAAATTCATTATGGCTACCTTCAAACGCTTATAACACAAGAACGGCGCAACTAATGTTAATGGTCATGGTCTTAACCCTAGAATGCATATATACATATTTGTATACTTATTTCAATCTTTTGTTAAAATAGGACATACATTTTAGTATAAGTTAAATAAGAGACATTAGTTCACATATTAAGTATTGAAAAGGTTAAATACATTTTTGTTTTGTTTTATTTGATTTTTTTTTTAAGTTTTAAAAATAGATTTTATTAAATAATTAATTTTTTGGGTTTCATATATTTCCGATTAATTTTTTTCATAGGTAAGTATACATATATGTAATATGTAAATTATTATAATACAAATGTAAATATTCCACTAGTATTAAATGAAAATATTTTTTTTTTAAGTTGTTATGTTTCAATAAATAAATAAAAAAACTTGAATTGATATTTTCGATTTCAATTTATATGGATTTGGTTTGATTTTGATTCATACACAAAAAAATTTGGAAATGCGACTATTTTTTTCTCGTGACCCCTTTTTTTGCTTTTTTTGCGACCAGCCTAAATTTCCCAGCGGCAACACTGCCTCCAGTCATATTGAATAAGAATGTGTCATCTGACTCCACCTTCTCTGTGGTTCATCATTTCATAGAAAAAAAAAAAAAACAGTGATCGTTCTTCGAGGAAATGAGTGAACAAACATATGGAATTCCTCCACTTCCAGAAAAGTTTTTTGCGCTACTATTTCGAATCGGATATGATGGATGAGCAAAGGCGATCTTTCTACTCGAACCGCATCCATCCATCTAGGTGCTTCTTCATCTGTCTGACAGTTAACATCCATCCGCAGGCAGATAGTGATCTTCGAATGGAATGGATGGTCATGGAAGAAGACCTCATCTAGATCGGTGGGGATGAAACAGATGCCATGTCATGCGGTGGTAAATACGAGAATGGAGGTAACCATGACAAGGAAATTATATCACGATTCTCTAGTCCATTCCATTCCATCACTCCCGTCGGTCGTCGTTGTTGTTGATCCAATTCCCATGGCAGAGATGCACCGCTGGTGTTTTCGTTTCACCGCTCAACCGCACTCCATCGCGCAACGCCACCGATTTTCTGCCGTTGATGTTTTAATTTATCTCTCCATGATATCTTCTGTCCTGCCTGGCTGATCGTCTCATCTCCTATAGGTACTCCCAGCCTCAACTCGACTGTGTATTTCGTTTAGGAAAAAGAGGGAATCACGGAATGACATTTTGCTGGGGCATTTTGGAACTAGGTGCTCTTAATCTTGAGGATGTCATCATTTCACTTAAAATTGATTTGAGGCATTTAATCTAAATGCTCCTCCAGGCAGTCAGACGAGGGATTTTTGCTACTTTTTTTCTGGGATCTGGGAACACATGCTGAGGACCAAGGCCATTATTTACCTTCAGCAATTTGTAATTGTCAAAAATGATGATCCTCGAGTTGGCAGTTCGACTTGTGAAGGTACACATACATCGTGATCGTGATATTAATGGTTTCCGATAGACTTCCATGCATTTTCATAGAAATATGTCAGAAGCGTTTCCTTTATTTAGATAGTTTCGGAAATTGGTTATAATTAAATTTTACTTCAGAAGATATACAAGTTTAATTTTATGGATGGGACGAATAACACTGTGCAAGTCGAAATTCTTGACAGGCGTGCGAATAACTGTTTCGCCATATTTTGGACCCGAGAAATCCATTGGCATCATTAGTTTTTCGATTTATCGCACGGTTGTCCAAAATGACTTATCTCGTTGCAAAAATCATAACTTTTGAACGGATTGAGTTAGCGGTACAATTTTTTTTTTTTATTTGAAGGACATTTCTAGGGCTGTTATACCAATGAATTTCAATAAAATTATTTCACAGGGTGTTTCGGAATCATCGGCCAAAAACAGATTTTCTTTAAAAAAAAAGTTTAAATTAAAATTGGTATGCCATTTTGTAGAAATCACTAATCCACATTTAAAAACAAAATTTCAAAAAAATACAACGTCACGTTTTCGAAAATTTTATTTTTCAAAAAAAAATTTCAAAATTTTTTTAAAAATCCAAAAATTATTTTTTTTGAAATTTTATTTTTGGCTTATATTTGAGTTATATAAGTGCTTCTTCACAAAAAGTTTCGTTGAAATCGAATAAGCCGTTTTGGAGAATATCGGATTTGAAAAAAAACGGTTTTATGGCAGGTACCGTAAAAAATCCATTCGGTTCCATTCATTAAGCCGAATAGGGTATGTGTACCAATCAATTGTTGATTCAAAATAAAAATATTTAGCTGCGCATGCTTGCGCACTGCCGAGATTTTGTACTTTGAAAAAAAATGAAGGCAGAAGGAACAGATTTTCTTTAAAAAAAATGTTTAAATTAAAATTGGTATGCCATTTTGTAGAAATCACTAATCCACATCTAAAAACAAAATTTCAAAAAAATACAATGTCCCGTTTTCGAAAATTTTATTTTTCAAAAAAAAATTTCAAAATTTTTTTAAAAATCCAAAAATTATTTTTTTTGAAATTTTATTTTTGGCTTATATTTGAGTTATATAAGTGCTTCTTCAAAAAAAGTTTCGTTGAAATCGAATAAGCCGTTTCGGAGAATATCGGATTTAAAAAAAACCGTTCTATGGCAGGTACCGTTAATAATGATTTTCCAAAAAAATTTTTTTCATTAGAAGATAGACCTTGTTTTCAAACTTACATTTGAATTTTTTAAACAAAATCGTTGGAGCCGTTTTTGAGCAATTACAGCTTTACTGAAATTGGTGTATGACAAGTACCGTTATTTTTGGCCCAAAAAAATTAATTCCAAAAACACCTCTGGAGGGTCTCCAAAAAATGCTACATACCAAATTTGAAGTCAATCGGTCCATCCGTTTAGGATGTAGATCCTTATACAGACAGAAAGACAGACGGACTTCCGGGACCAACTTTTTTGGCATTCTCTATAATCGTAATATCATGGAAAAGTGTAATCTGAACTTTTTTTAGATGTGAATTAGTGATTTCTACAAAATGGCATACCAATTTTAATTTAAATATTTTTTTTTTAAGAAAATCGGTTTTCGGCCGATGATTCCTAAACACCCTGTAAAACAATTTTCTTGAAATTCATTGGTGTAACAGCCCTGGAAATTTCCTTCAAATTAAAAAAAAAACTGTACCGCTACCTCAATCCGTTCAAAAGTTATGATTTTTGCAACGAGATAAGTCATTTTGGACAACAGTGTATCGGTACGACTTCGAACAAAATTTTTTTTGAAAGTTTTTTCAATTATTTTGAGAATTTTCCACTGTTTTTAGTTATTTTTCAATCAAAAACATTGTTTATATTGCTAATAATTCTGCTCAAACGTTATTTGCCACCAGTAGAAAGACATTGTAAACAATTTTGAACAATTTATTTGAAAGTTTAGTGATTTTTTTTGGAAAAATTAAAAAAAAATCGAAATTTTTTACATTGTTATCGTTTTTTCGCTGTTTTTGTTCTCTTTTGCACAAATACATAGCATGTTTTCCATTAAAAATTAATTTAACTGTTAATTTAGCGTTGGTTAAACTTTGACATACTATCGATAGCATCGATAACAAAAAAATATCGAGTATATCGATACTTCATAAAACTATCGATAGTTTCAATACTTCCAAATTATTTTACCACAAGGCTACCGATATTATCGATAGCTTTGAAATTAATTAAACACAATTTGAACTACAAGTTAAGTTTTCGTTTGACATTGGATGTAAACAACGAATTAACATAGTGTTTGGTAGATATCTATAATTTCCATTGTCGATTGTATCGATAGTTTTAAGAAAAAAATATCGGTAGCCTTGTGGTATAATAATTTGGAAGTATTGAAACTATCGATAGTTTTGTGAAGTATCGATATTCTCGATATTTTTTTGTTATCGATGCTATCGATAGTATGTCAAAGTTTAACCAACACTAAATTAACAGTTAAATTAATTTTTAATGGAAAACATGCTATGTATTTGTGCAAAAGAGAACAAAAACAGCGAAAAAAACGATAACAATGTAAAAAATTCCGATTTTTTTAAAAAAAATTTCAAAAAAAATCAGTAAACTTTCAAATAAATTGTTCAAAATTGTTTACAATGTATCAAATAACGTTTTAGCAGAATTATTAGCAATATAAACATTGTTTTTGATTGAAAAATGACTAAAAACAGTGGAAAAATATCAAAATAATTGAAAAAAACTTTAAAAAAAATTTTTGTTCGAAGTCGTACCGATAAATCGAAAAACTAATGATGCCAATGGATTTCTCGGGTCCGAAATAGGGCGAAACAGTTAATCGCGCGCCTGTCTCAAAAATTTTTTTCAAAAAACTTGCACAGTGTAATTATCGTGAAGAAGTGATCGATAATGTTTTTTTTTTATAATGAAACAGTAAACTAGTGTTTTGATGGTTTGATGTGATTAATGAATAATTGATTCTGTTAATAAAATTTATTCCTGGAGATATTTCCTTGCAGGAGGCTTTATTTGAAATATAGGTACAAAACATTTAGAACAATCAATCTGAATTTGACATTTACAAAATTTAGGGAAGATTCAATGTCAGAAATGTCACGGATGGTATTAATTGCATAAAACTGTCTGAAAAAATAGTATTGTTTTCTGAAGAATTAATAGCGTAAAGTCGGACTAAGTCCTAAAACTTGATGACGAACTCATTGCGGCGTTTTTTGTTAACTTTGTAAAATATGATAAAACAAAATTTCTCTTTATTTAAAAAAAAAAAAAATTGAGATTATAAACATTAAAATCCGTTGTGTAATTTTTCAGTTGCAAGCATTGATATGCAACTATATCCATTAATACTTTTTTTATTAGCTTAACAAGAATTTCTCTTAAGTGTAACCATTTTTAGATCAATAATAATAGCGTTTTCACTTGTTCCGGAATATTCAGGTGTAGTTTCGAGAAGTGCTAAAATCGTTCCTTCGGCATAGATAAAATTCTTGATAATAATCTTGATTTCAAAACCTAGGCCACCTCAAATTTAAAGATAGTTTAGTCTCAGTGCTTTTTTCTTTACCATGCTTAAAAAATTTCAGATTACACTGGTCGGCAAAAAAACAAAAAAAAGTCGGGAGCAAGAACTCTGTAAGGTGATTTTAATTAATTTGAGTGTGCTGAGTTCAAAACTGTTTACAGATTTATTCCAACACGTCTAGTTTTTGAGCTATGCTCATCACTATTTTCGCTATAAACTCCCAAAAACTAATTTTGAATGAAATGTTTTTTGACGTTTGATCTAAAATATGTTTACATTTTTCCGTAATATATTGCTTTTTTTTATCCAAATCAAGAGTCGAAAACTGTAATTTACTTCAAATCTGCTTCAAAAAACCTTTACCACCAGGATTTTGAAATATCACACACTTCTATATCAAATATCTTTTAGAAAAAAATAATTTAAAAAAAATAACATAATCTAAAAGGATAAAATATGGCTTTTGGAGATTGCATAAGTAGTTTTGCAAAAAAAAAATTAACGGCGATTAAATTCAACGCCAAAAGTACCAAAAAAACGCGTTTTTGACCTGTTAATATTCAAATATTTCGAAAACGTGGCGTGCAGTGAAATTTTGACTTTGGATTCGGAATCAGCACACAAAAATCCTTTAGAAAAGTATGGTTTAGTTCAAGCTCTTTTTTCGTTGCCGACCAGTGTTATTTGTAATAGACCAGGGTCGATAATTTTTGGGACCAAAAAAATCATAGTAGAATGAAACCCAATGGAAGAGGAGGTAAATATGATGATAAAAATGAAAGGAAAAATAAATTACGGGCGAGCCGAGTTCGGGAAGTGGGTGGGTTGAGTTTTTAATGGTAAAAAATGGTATATCCCGATTTTCGGCAAAACTAAAAGTCTTATGTTAAAAAGTTGTTTGGCAAAGTTGTAGGTAATAAAAAGATCTACAACTTTTGCATAGACAGTTTATTTCACATAACCTCCAAATTTATGTGAAAAATTCAAAAAACCGAGTTTTTGGTTTTTTTATTTTTATCTTTTTCAAAAAATAAAATTTTTCTACGAAATTTGGTGAAAATGTACCTTATTTTGTCCCAAATACAATGTAATTTATTAGACACAATATATTTATTTTTTTTTTTACGTTATTTTGACTTAATATCAAAAAAACACCCTAATTTTCAATCGAAAATTCACGTGTCAAAATATCAGCTTGTTTCAAAAAGTCGGTGGGCATTTCGTTTCTTAAAATGTCTACTTTCTGATGGTGTAAGAAAAATTTTACATAAGTATACTATAGTACATGTTCTCGTAAAATGCAAAAAATGAAAAAAGCTTGAATTCGAAATTTTTTTTATCATTGTTTACAATTTTGGCCTATTTATTAAAATTTACACTTAAATTACTCAAAAACCGTAAGATTTCATGTTTTATTGATAAATCTTGTTGAAAGGGTGATTTTTGATGGGTTGAGTTATGTGTGAGAAAAATATCGTAACAGCTGGCATAAATTTTTATTAATTTTTTAAACTTGGTGAAAAAATCTCGTTTCTTATAAAAGCTTAGAATCTAAAAAGTCTTGAAAATTATCTTGAGTGAAAAGGTGTTTTTTTTTTTTTAAGAAAAAATGATGAAATTCGTACCACTAAATCTGGGACAAAAATGGACGAAAATTGGTACAAATGTTTAATTTATAACAAAAACCAAGAATCTAAGCAGTCTATACAAATATTATAGGTGAAAGGGTGTTTTTTTTTTTTTTGAGAAACCAGGGAAAGCCGCGATAAGTCCAATAAAACCAACCTTATAAAAGGTACCCTTACAAAATTTATTATGTCGTTCCCACGGGAATTACGAATAAAATTAGTATATATGAACATTTTTCAATGATATTTGTAAAAACTTTGAATTTGGGATAAAAGTAAGAATAAAGAGTTTTATAAAAACAATTTAAATGAAAGGGTGTTTTTTTTTTCTCGAAGAGACATTTACATCTGTAATCGGTCTTAAAAAGCCAAAAGTCTAACTTTCAACTTCAAGGTAATTTTCAAAAGCAGTTTATGATAGCTTACTAATTCAGGTAAAATAAAAAAAATAATGATGTGGATTTTTTTATTTTTAATTTTTAAACTAGGACTTTTAACCGGTTTTTGAGGGTAAATGCTCCTTAGTACGGCTGGCAGAGGCCCAAAAGTACCCTTGAACCCAACTTTTGAGGGGTCTTACGTAAGGATACGCCGCAAAAAAATTGTCCAGATACTCTATTGTACAGGACTTCCCTTGGTTCTTTATTAGCTGAGTTTGGTTTTGCTTCTTGTTCTGCTTCGCTCTCTACATTATTTCCACTAAGCAACTGCTGAAAATGTTGACTAAATACTTATGATCTTAGAATTTTCTTTGCATTGGTAGGGTCTTTTTATGAATTAACTTTTCACAGCACATCAACTTTTTCACCATCCAAAGTATTCTTATTCTCAGATGGCTCAGAATAAGAAAATCCTAAGATCAACTAAAAAACGCTCCCAAGGTCTAAAGTAAATACCATATAGCAAAAAGCTGAATACTAGAAACCCTACCTCCAGTTTCTATGTTTATTAAAGTTTACGCTTGGTCGATTTCATTCACTTCGAAAATTGTTATTTATACACAAATCACCACCCAAATAATGGCTAAAAAGTGTCCTTGTACCGTTTTTTTTTTATTAGTCGATAAATCAAAGTAAAAGAAAAAAAAATTATATAAACATTCTTCAGTTAAACATTCCAGTTAAGACCATAAGTCCTCTAACGGAAGTCCTTATGGTAATAAATTATTTTTTTAAACAGTCCATACACACCACTTCTACCACCACCAACCAACAGGAACTCATATTTCATAAGAAAAAAAAACAAAGGTCCTTTGCATGTGAACGACCAATACAAAATATTTCCTAAAATCACTTTGGCGTTATGCAGATTCATTTAAAACTTGCGTGTGTATGCAATTCAGCTGCTGAAAAGTGTTTTACTGGCTTGACTAGACTGAAGAAAAAAAAAAGCTATGCTTATGTTTGGCATCATTGTTGCTGGTTGTTGACACGTGTGCATTGCCAGCCAGCAGGCGTTGCGTGTGCCGTGTGCGCGATGTGCGTGCATCTTTCAAAACGGCCGCGACCAGCGCGCGCGGTACAACAGCAATGGGCAACAATATTTCAACTGCAAATGGAAATGTTTATGGGACACAAACAAAAACAGAAGAGGGTGGGAGGATTCGCACTTATTACGAGCGATTTACGACGCACAATTCACACTGGTTGCATGCAACAACAATATTCTTCAATCAATTCAATGCAGCTATATAGAAGTGCTAAACCGGGCCGGCCCTAGCCCAGCCCTTCAGATCAAATTAGACGTGAAACATTGTTGAATATGTTTTTACAGAGTTAGCGGTGGCTGGTCTGGTGGGTTGAAGTTGGAAAAGGTTAAGTAAACACAAACATCCCAGAGGGCGCTGCTCTAACGATGCAAAATTCAAACACAGAGAATAACTCTGACACTCTGGGTTATGACTTCTTTTTTTTTTTTTTTTATTGTAATTGTAAAATGGTCCCCGGACCCGGAACAAGGGGGAATATGAAAAATAATGAAATCGGTAAATCTCTCTCTCCTCATCGGGTTTGTTTACATTTTTCCTTCCACACGCTGGCTGTGGATTAGATTTTTGCAGGCGGCTATAACTAAATGAAGCACCTCTGTAACCCCCGTATGTAATTAAACTAAAAAAAAAGGCGATGGGAGAAACACGGGCACGGGCCCAGCCAAACCGTTCGTTCATCCGTAAGTTAAGTGGCTGATTTTTTACACCATCATCCCTTTTATTATGAGAGTGCGGGAAGCGGGAAACACCAAGGGTTTAATAACGTAATAATTTATTGCTTTGTCTGTTTGTTCCTCTTCACATCTTTACCCAGCTAGATGCACATTTTCCTTAGCTCCAGTGTACCGGTTGAAAGTAATGAAATGATATTTCGTATGAACGTTCATAGAATGTTATGTATGTAGCCTGTAGGGTAGCCAACCCTTATTCAATGTGTGAGTGTTGGTGCAGCATCCTTGTTTAAACGAACATAGTTTATAGAAAAAAAAATGTATAGGGTTCGGGTAGTTGGGACGACGCAAGGGGAAATACGCTTGATTGAGTGCAGTTAGTGCCGCAAGGAGCTTGTGCAACACTTTCGATTTTATTTGTGTTTATTTTTAGATTTTTATGTGATTTCATAATATTTTTTTTTTGTGATTGTTCATTTTTTTTTTTCGTTGTGTGCATTTTTTTTCCCGAGTGCGAGAAAAACTATGTTGCGGTGTAGCATTCTTCCTGTCTGACAGTGTAAATATAGTTAAGCGGTGAAAGTTATATTATACACACCCTTAAAAGAGTTTTTGCTTGTTGGCATGAGAAAGTTTTTATTATTTTTTTTTTGTATTTTTTTGTTTGAATGATGATGGTGATGACTTGAATGCACCATTTATCTTTTGAACCTTGATTTACTTAATGGAGATAGATAAATGGGCCATGAGATCGTTTGGAATAAAGTGTTATTATATTACATAGCAAACAAATACAAAAAAAAAAAAAAACAAAGGACTTAAAAATCCTTGTGGGATTACAAAATAAAATGGAATTAAAAGTGATAGAGAAATTGGAATTGATGGGATTATTAGTTTAAATTGAGTTTTGGTTGAGTTTTTTTTTTTTTGTTTTTAATCGTTTTTTTTTTTTGTATTAAGGAACAAAACGTTGGATAACAGAGTCAGTGCCAAACAAAAGGGATTTAACTTTAGTCATAAAATTCAAATACAATCTGTCTGGAACCAGTATAGTTAATGATCGGAAACCCAGAAATTTTATATTTTGTTCAAATTGATAGAGACACATTGTTATTTTAAAATAGCTAATTCTAAATGAATTTTAAATTAAAGAAACACTCCAAAGAAGGAGTGTTCCTAACCAAGACACTTCCAACAAATGACGGTAGCGGAATAATTCTTTTTTTTTTTAATCAATTTTAAGGGGTAATAACACCTTGTAAACCATGAAATCGAGCGTCATTTTCATCAGCGTATAAAACAAAGAAGAAATATTATTTTCTTTTGGTGTTTGTTTAGTTTAATTAAGTATATTAATAGGTAACAGAATAGGCTAATGTTAAATTTTTTAATGGTGTGAAATTTTTTAAATGGCGGTGTAGTTCAGGATGATAGTAAAATCCTGTGCTCCCATCGGGCGACCAACTAACTCCTACAGTTTTTAACCGATTGGGCTGAAATTTTGTGTGCAGCTTCAAAATACTATTTTCTAGTGAAGTACGTAGGATTTTTTTGAAATATTAATTTTTAAAGAAATGGCATTAGTTTTAAAAAATTATTTCATTTCAAAAAACAAAATTCGTTGAAAAAAAGACCATAAAATCGTACTTCACTAGAGAATAGTATTTTGAAGCTGCACACAAAATTTCAGCCCAATCGGTTAAAAACTGTAGGAGTTAGTTGGTCGCCCGATGGGAGCACAGGATTTTACTATCATCCTGAACTACACCGCCATTTAAAAAATTTCACACCATTAAAAAATTTAACATTAGCCTATTCTGTTACCTATTAATATACTTATAGACCGAGAGCCGGCAGCATATTTTGGCAGTTTTGATATAACCGAAATTCGAGTGTGCACATATCTAGATATGCACCACAGTATGTCAACGGAACAAGTCTGGCAGTGATCTTTTTCAGCTTTCCCTTGCCAGACGCATCCAAAGTGCAGCAAAAAATCTATTTTTGGCGTTTTGGTATAACCGAATAAATGATACACCAAAAAATCATAAAAAATCCCCTGATTTCGAATCTGTGGGTACCGCAAGTTTCTTTTTCAGCTTTCCCCCCGCCAGACCGCTTTAAAGCATTTTTAAGTGCATTTTTCTAATAAAAAACCTAATTACTTATTTTCTGTTAGGTATAACCGTATGATGGTAACAAATTAAAATTCTATGTCTATTCCAGGTCTAGAAAATATAATTTTAAGCCAGCTATTTTTCAGCCTTCCCTCTGCCAGACGCATCCAAAGTGCAGTCAAAAATCAACTTTTGGCGTTTTGCTAGGTATTACCCCAATAAATGATACACCAAAAAATCATAAAAAATCCCCTGATTTCAAAAATGTGGGTACCAGAAGTTTTTTTTTAGCTTTCGCCCCGCCAGACCGCTTTGAAGCATTTTGAAATGCATTTTTCTAATAAAAAACCTAATAGCTTATTTTCTGTTGGGTATAACCGTATGATGGTAACAAATTAAAATTCTATGTCTATTCCTGGTTTAGAAAATATAAGTTTAAGCCAGATATTTTTCAGCCTTCCCTCTGCCAGACGCCCTTAAAGGTTTCCCAAACAGGTTTTTCCATAGAAAAAACACCTAGTTTCTGTTTTTTTTCTTATAAAATTGAAATAATATTTTTTTGTTTAGAGTAACCATATGATGGCCAAATATTAACTTTCTCTGTCTTTTCCTGATTTAGAAAATGTAAGTTTAAGCCAGTTTTGTTTTAGCCTACCCTCTGCCAGACGCCCTAAGAGGTATCTCAATAGTACGGGAAAGTTAGATTTTACTATATGGGGCATGGGGGTCTGGCAAAAAATCCGAAATGCATTTTGACTTCAGGGCTCGAAAGGCATAAAGACACGAGTAGTAAACCAAATTTTGTTCAATCGCACTAAGAGTCATTTGGCCGCCATTTTTTTTTAATACAAATTTTAGTTTTTCACATAACTCGCGTATTTTTGAAACTACAGAAAAAACAATGTATGACAAACTTGAAATAATTTAATTTTCTGCAATATATGTTAAATAACATTTTTCGATTATCCCTTTGGTTTAAAAGTTAGGGTGTTTTTTTTTTTAAACACGTCAAAAAGTTATTTTCTTATTTTTGTCATATATCTCTTTTACTTGAGCGTTTTTTTTTTTTTAATTTGTTCGTTGTAAAAGTTGTAGATCTTTTAATTACCTTCATTTGTTACAATATTGGTTTTTCGATTTGACAGACCGTTTTCGATCTGTAGGCAAAAAACTTCAAAAAATTGCAATTTTTTGTATAGGGACAAACAAAATGATTCTTGGTGCGGTTGTACAAAATGTGGTTTTAGACTCTTTCGATCCCTGGGTTTATGCTCTTTTAATCCCTGAAACAAAATGCATTTCGGATTTTTTCCCAGACCCCCATGCCCCATATAGCAAAATCTAACTTTCCCGTACTATTGAGATACCTTTTAGGGCGTCTGGCAGAGGGTAGGCTGAAACAAAACTGGCTTAAACTTACATTTTCTAAATCAGGAAAAGACAGAGAAAGTTAATATTTGGCCATCATATGGTTACTCTAAACAAAAAAATATTATTTCAATTTTATAAGAAAAAAACAGAAACTAGGTGTTTTTTCTATGGAAAAACCTGTTTGGGAAACCTTTAAGGGCGTCTGGCAGAGGGAAGGCTGAAAAATATCTGGCTTAAACTTATATTTTCTAAACCAGGAATTGACATAGAATTTTAATTTGTTACCATCATACGGTTATACCCAACAGAAAATAAGCTATTAGGTTTTTTATTAGAAAAATGCATTTCAAAATGCTTCAAAGCGGTCTGGCGGGGCGAAAGCTAAAAAAAAACTTCTGGTACCCACATTTTTGAAATCAGGGGATTTTTTATGATTTTTTGGTGTATCATTTATTGGGGTAATACCTAGCAAAACGCCAAAAGTTGATTTTTGACTGCACTTTGGATGCGTCTGGCAGAGGGAAGGCTGAAAAATAGCTGGCTTAAAATTATATTTTCTAGACCTGGAATAGACATAGAATTTTAATTTGTTACCATCATACGGTTATACCTAACAGAAAATAAGTAATTAGGTTTTTTATTAGAAAAATGCACTTAAAAATGCTTTAAAGCGGTCTGGCGGGGGGAAAGCTGAAAAAGAAACTTGCGGTACCCAAAGATTCGAAATCAGGGGATTTTTTATGATTTTTTGGTGTATCATTTATTCGGTTATACCAAAACGCCAAAAATAGATTTTTTGCTGCACTTTGGATGCGTCTGGCAAGGGAAAGCTGAAAAAGATCACTGCCAGACTTGTTCCGTTGACATACTGTGGTGCATATCTAGATATGTGCACACTCGAATTTCGGTTATATCAAAACTGCCAAAATATGCTGCCGGCTCTTAGACTATTAATTAAACTAAACAAACACCAAAAGAAAATAATATTTCTTCTTTGTTTTATACGCTGATGAAAATGACGCTCGATTTCATGGTTTACAAGGTGTTATTACCCCTTAAAGGTATCCTTAAAGAATTTCCACATTTGAGCACCATTGAATAATTATCACTAAATAAAAACTGCATTTTGCATGGAACCATTTTATAATTGATTTTTTGACAATCTTCAAGTTTTTCGGAGTGAAGTTTTTCCGAAATGAACTGTGGCTTTGCTTTGTGACGCATTTTTTTTTTTTTCTTTTTTGATAAATCTGTGGGTTTACTGATTGACAAGGTCAATTTTATTGATGACTTTCGTGTGAAAATTCGACTAAAACGAATTTTTAACAAAGATCTCACTTCTCAAATACATTTTTATTTTTTTGGCAATGTTCTAGTTCAATAAATTCGTCCGATCAAATTTGTGAATTTTGTATAATAGTATTAAGGACTAGATTAGTTAACTCTCTTACATTTTTTGAAACAACTACCTATCATCAATGGTAAACCGATTATACACGGCTCTTCTAATATTCGTTCGAATTTGAAAACGGAAACGAAAATTGAATCCGTACGGATTGAAAACTGTTATTTTGATTTCCATTTGAATTTTATGTTGATGAATATTGTTTTCCGGTAAGAAATTTGCCAACCGGATTCAAAACTGCAAAAAAGTTGTCGGATTGTAGATCCATTCGTTTTTCGAAACACCTAGGTATATGAATCCGCAAAATTTGTTCGTATACGGAATTCGGAGCTGCTAAAATTCGAAAACGGAAGAATATAGAATTCGAATGGAAACCAGAAATTTTAGAAAGGCAAATTAAATATTTAAGCAAGCTTAGGTTGCTTTCAAAATAAAAAACCAATTTAAAAAAAATCTAATAAATATTACTGAATGTATTTTATTTTGTAAGCCGCTGATAAACACCCGAAAGCTGACGAAATCAGAGCCTAAGAAATACTAAACAAGTAATGTAAAACACTTCGTCCAAACTAATATTGCAGTTCGAAATTTCCCAAATGTCTACCAAAATGTCTTAACCAAGCATAATTTTTTTAAATATTTTCTTTAATGCCAAAAATAGTTTTTTTTTTTTTAATTTATTAATTTTTTAATCAGTAATAATCCTTATCATGTGCAAGTGTTATGCAAACTGAATTGAGTTTTTTGTAAGAAAATTGTATCCCCCTCGTAAATTTCGAATGGATGGTTTTAATTTAAACTAAAGCAAACGAATCACATAGTGTTTTTATTTAGTAATTCTTAGAACTCTGAAGACCTTTTCGATTCTAAATGCGAACAGAACAAATTTTAATATTTGTAAATTATTAAACTAACACATTTTTTATGGAGACTTTTCACGAGTCGATTTTTGCCGTGCGGCGAAGCTTTTCGATTCGTGTGAACGTAAGTCGCAGGTGACTAAAGTGATAATCCCCATAGAAAAATAATAGTCGACCCACAGCTAAAATCGACTCGTGAAAAGTGGGCATTACTATCAAAAATTTTGTAAAAAAAAATTTCGGCATTCGACAATGTATAAATAGTGCTACAATTTTGACCAAAAAAAATACTGTTTTTGGTGTTTTTTACAATTGGAGGAGCCACCCTTCATTTTTTTAATAGATGAGATTCTATTGAATCGGTCAGGTGATTAAATTTCATAGAAAATGTGTTTTCGGGCTTCTGAAAAGAAAAGTTGCAGAAAACAGTCCAAAATTAAGTAAGTAATAGTAATAAACTAAATATGTATTATGTATTAATAAGCTCAAAACTAAAATTAAATCATGTTTAAAAAGTGTGCCCTGCAGAATGAAGATGCTTATTGCAGCAAAAGGGAAAAATAAAAAAAATCCGCTTTTGTATATTATTTTAACCTAAATGTGTATATTTTTTACTTTTTTTAGTCAATCCGTATAAACATAATTAATCCGTATATAAGCTATTTCGATAAAAACTTTCAAAATTAAGCAATACAAACCAAAAAGATATATTTTTTTGCATGTTAGTGCATTTAGTCGCTTTCTCAGACCTCTTTTCCGAAAATGGTTAATGTTAATAAAAAATAATATGATAATTATATGTAAATAATTTTATGACAAACAATTTTTACAATAACGTCTTTTAATCTCCCAGCAATAATTCGCCAGAAAATTGCGAAAAACTAATTTACGTGACCTTTTGACTTCTATAACTTTTTTAAGGGGCACATTTTCATTACAACGCCGTTGTAAAGCTGTATACCAAAATTCAGCTTACTAGGATTTTCCGCAGATTGGGGCTTCAAATGTATAAAATGAAATTTTTGTAAATATTTTCTCAATCGGTCAACACATAGAATTTCATTTCATGAGAGAAAGGCTCCTTACTTTAAATTAATATATTCACATCGTTTTGAGCAAAAATAAACATTTACCTACATAGGTGCCTTAAAAGTATGAGAATCAACAAGAACGAACATTATTTATGTTTTTAACTGAAAGCTGAATCATGAAACTATGCTTTTAATTATAATTGATGTTTCTTTGCTTGACTTTCTTTAAAAATTAATTCAAAGGCACGCATAACCATAGTTTAGATTTTATTTGAAGGAGGGGGAAGCAAAGGGGTAGTGTTTAGCTCAGGAAAACAAACATTTTTTTTTAGAAATCAGCAAATAAACTATAAATATATTAAACTATAATTGCAGTCGATTTTTTAATTCCGCTGAAAATAAACCTACTTCAGATCTGTCCTCAGAAAAAAAACCTGCATTTTTCAGGAAAACAATTTGTAATTTATGCAAAAAGTTTAATGTTTTTAATTGTTCATTCTAACGTTTGCATGGCGGCCTTCTCTTAACGGGCCCCTTAAAGGGGGAAACAATTTTAGCAGGCGAAGACTTACTAAGGGATACGTTTTAGGAATTTCGTTTAAAAAATAAAACAAAGTTTTTACAAGTAGTGGCCTGTTTTTATTGAATTATAATTTACATTGAAAAATATATGAATTGCAATAAGAAATACTCCCACTGATATCACTAAATTCATTAGTGTCAACATTATATTCAGTGATCTGCCGATCTCTAAGAAACATAATTTTATTTTTAATAATTGTGACCATTTTAACTGTTGATCGATTTTTTGGTAATTTAGCTACTTCAGACCAGGAATTCTTCGACAAATCAAAACGCTTAACTGAGGTTCTCTTAAAATAACAATCATAGTTCTTTTCATTGTAGTCTCCACCAATAACTATAAAGTACAACAAGTTATCAACACCAGTAATACAAAAATCCCTCACATCATCATCAATTGGTTGTTCCTTTGAGGTCCATTTATCGGTAGAAATATCATAACATTGCATGCAGCCATAGCGAAAGTCGAAAATATACAAAACACCATTATGGACCGTTATTTTATTACTCGACTTAGGTTTTTGCAGGGGCTCAAGGTAATTCCACTTTTGTGTTGTAGTATTGAAAATCTCCACAGATTCAGTAAAATTTGTTTTGTCAGATTTTTTGAAACCGCCGAAAACACATAAATTTCCATTCAAGTTTGCCAATTGGCTTTCGCATCTGGCAATTCTCATTTTTGGTAGATCGGTCCATTGAAAAGTTTTCAAGTCAATGCATCGAACGGTATTTGTTGTTTCACCATCGATAACGCCACCAACTATAAATAGTTTTTCATCAATCACAATCAAAGAATGTTGGTTTAAATTTTTAGAGAAAGGATTTGGCCATGATCTTTTTTTGATAGACCACTTCTTCAATTCTTCATTATAAATTTCGAGCTCAATTTCCATGCTACCGTTTAAGTATACAGCTGCAATTTTATCAATATTTTGGCTTTCCTCAGTGTTGATTGTATCTCCATTTTCGTTCAAATTTATTTCTGTTTTCGGCTTAGGAGTTACAGAACTTAAGGTTGAAGTGAGTTGTAGCTCCTCATTTGTTCTCGACTCGGGTGACAAATGGTAACGAAGCCAATCAAGAATCAAATGACTATTATCTTCAACTGAATTTTTATTTTCGATGATAAACTTGGCTGTAAGAAATTGATAGCGAACCATTGAAAGCAATTCCAGTTGAAAATGTTTTCGATTAATTTTGTCATATTCAATCCATGCCACTAAATTTAAGAACACTATTTCCTCCAAGTTTTGATACGTATTGCTCTTGAATAGCAATTCCTTGAGTTCAATCACATCAAGAAGTAAAAACTCATTTTCCCTAGTAACTTTCTCAAAGTTTTTGTAAAAAAACTTCAAAAATTTCTCTCGAACTTCGGATAAATTAAATTTCTTGCTCAATTTCAACCAACGCAAGCAATTTTCAGTATTTAAATTTTTTTCAAGAAATCCACAACATCCATCGATTAGATTTTTCATCTTTAGAAATACTGCACTTTGCAAAATGGACTCAATCTTTTCGAGACTAAGTTCAATCGATCCGGAATACATAAAGTCAATAATCAATTTGAGTAATGAGGTTGGAATTTCTTTGATTTCTATAGTTTTCGAAATTGCTGGATTATTACGAAATATTTCCAAAAAGTAATCACTTGAAGCTGTTAGGACAATTTTATGAGCTTGAATTTTGATGGAATTATTGTCAGCTTTAAGATCAATATCGAAGAATTCTTTGTCTTTGTAGAATTTTTGTAATTTTCCAGAAATATTGGTGGCATGTTGATTGTCTTTGAAAATTTGTTTTTCACTTGTTGATAGAGAAGAATTTGCACCCGACATTGTTTTTGAACTAACGAAGAAAATTGTAATTTTAATTAAAATCAAGGAAAATATCTCCACTTTCGTTTTGTAAAAATTATTATAAGAAACAAACTAAGTAGCTACACTACCAAAAATTAGAAACGACTATTCGATTTTGTAGTACAAAATGTTATGCTCTGTAAATTTTCAACCACTTTCACATAACAACTTCTTGAGACTACCTTCGCAGGTACATTTCTCTCAGGTACCTAACTATTTTGTGCTAATTACTAATATAAGATTAGCGACATCCCTTAATTATACATGTCATTCATTATCAAGATCCAAAAATAAAATGCAATTCTTGTGAAATTTAGAGAGTTTCCTACTTGACAAGAGTATTTTGCTTCCTCTGCCCATAATTGATTTTTGTTTTTTACAATTCTTTCACTACAAATTTCGCTACAAATTATAATTAACAGTTCCAAGTTTTATAAAAACTCAATTTGTTGAAAAATGAAAAATTTTTGTATTGTGTGACACTGGTTTATTGTTTTAAAAACTTGCCCTTATATTGCAATTTCCAAAAAAAGTATAAAAGTTACCAATTTGAAGTTAGATCGAAACATATTACAATTTTAAATTCAACAAAATAAAGGTTTTCAGAGCTAAATTAATGGAATTTATTGTTTTGGACCAAAAATAATGGTTGTTGAACCGATTTTCTTAAAGTTGAATCTTCTCGAAAACAGCTTCAACGATTTTGTTAAAAAAAATTCAATTGTTAGTTTTAACAGAAGGTATGTATATCTTTTCGTGATATTTTTTCGAAAATCATTATTAACGGTATCTGCCAAAGAATCGTTTTTTTTTTAATCCAATTTTCTCCGAAACTGCTTATTTGATTTCAACGAAATTTTGTATAGGTACAAAAGCATGTATATAATTTTAATATAAGACAAAAATAAGATTTTTAAAAAATCAAATTTTGGAAATTGATTTTTTTTTAAAATTTGGATGTAGGTGTTGATTAATAAATAGTTAAAAAATGGCATACCAACGGAATTTCTAAAATTTTAGGGTGTTCTTTCATTTTTTGGGACCTTAATTTCATTTTGTTTATGTTCTAACTTCGAACAAAAAAAAAGAGGTATCTTCGAAAGAAAAACTCTGGTGATAAATCGATGAACTAAAAACAGCCGTTAACAGAAAGTAACGACTTTTTGATAAAAAATAGAGTTTTATAAATTGTGTTATTTTGCAATAATAAGTAGCTTTTTGATTAATTTTTTTTTGTTGGATCAATTAAAGAAGGTATTTTGTCATTTGGGGGAAATTATATTGCATTTTTCATATAACTACACATTTAAAAATGCATTAGAAAATGAGCAATTTTGATGTTTTTCATGAAATGATTATTCAAAAATAGGGCCAAAACTGAAAAATCCGCTTAGACCATATTCTAATTTTATTCATCACCTTTAAATGGACATATAAATCATATATGTTTTCCACTTCAGTTTCTCACAAATTATGCAAGAAAAAAGTTATTTTGGACTATTTTGCAAAAACTGTTACTGAAATATTAATATAAGATATGAACAAAATGAACAAATTAAAAATGTGGCTAGATCATATTTTAGATTATCTAAATGTCAATCTTTCATTAGAAAATTAGTTTTTTTGCAATAAGGGTTCCGTGGTCCCCACAAACTGCGCACAAATTTTCCAAATTTCTCTTTTTTCTCAAAATTGTGCCCGTAGGCCCCTTAGGGTTTTATTTCATTCATTTTTTGGACATAAATGAAATAATTTCATTCTCTTGGGGTCTTATTTCCTGTAGTCTAATTTCACGGAGCCCCATTTGACAGTTTTTAAATTTTTAATGGAGGCTTTAAATATAGTGGACAGTGAATAAATTGGGCCTTAATCATTTTTCTTGACATATATTTATAATTTCATTAATTTAAATTTATTTTCTTAAATAAACGATTCAAAACGATTTTATTATTTCAACAGATTAACTCGTAGTTTTTAAACATACTTTCAAGAGATAGTTGACATTGAACAAACCAAACAATCCCACTTTTGTTTTATGCATTTAGTTTTGAAGAAAGAATTCCATATCGTTTCTCTCAATTTTTATAGCTTTGATATACATAAAATAAATCATTAATTAATTAATAGCTGCTTTCTGAAATTAATTAATTAGTTGAGTAGGTAAAGCTCAAAAAATTGCAATATTAAGGAACCCGGCCGAACAGCTCTGATTTTGATGATCTTTTTTTTCAAACGTCGGTAATTTCAAATACTTTAAAATAGATTAAAAATTGCCGCAGTTGCCGTTTTGATTTTTTAAATTTAATTGAAGATTTTTGAGAACAAAAAAAATTTTATTTCAAAAATGTTACTTAAATTTAATAAATTAACTAATGCCAAAATATTATCTAGGCAATGGAAGGAAAACAACTATATGGGAGTGAAGGACAATCTTCCATAGTTTAGGCGATAAATGAAATTTTCTCACAAATTGATTTCAAACACAAAATAAAAATATTTGAACACAACGGCAACACCTACAATATTTAAATATATATTTTTGAAAAGCTAGAAGCGTATTCATATTTTTAAAATTAAAGTTAAGGAAATTGAGGAAAGGGCTTTTGAAAAAATGGATTTTTGAAGTTAAACAAAATTTAACATGTCCTTTTTAAAACTTTTTCGTTATATAAAATGCATTTATTTTTAAAATTTGTTTGGCCACATTTATTATGTGGTGAAATTATAAAAGGAAATGCCAATATGTATTACAGTTTATGAAAAAAATTAAAAAATATTTCATTTTCGAAGAACTTTTTTTAATAGAAGTTTTAAAGAAAAAAATTAATTTTTTTTTTAAGTTCAACATTTAAATATAAAGTTACTTTTTCTTCATTCAATAGCCCTTATTGAATAGCAAAAGTTAAAGTTCTTATTTGCCAAAGTCTTTGAGAAAATCAATTATTTCAATGCAAAAATTCAGTTTTTATCAAAAAATCCAATGAAATTGAAGTAATTTTGATTTTTTTTTTTACTGTAATAAATATTACCTTTTCCTCTTTGGAATTCATCTGATCATTTTATGGCCAACATTTTTTTAAATAAATTCATATTTTAGTACGAAAAAGTTTGAAAAAAAATTCATTTAAAAATTTTCAATAACGTTTTTTTTTCCAAAATTCTGAGTTGAGGACCATTCTTTCAACAACTCTTGATTTAATTTAGTGGATTTATATCTTACAAATAGAATTGAGATTCTGGCTTTTTAAAAACGTGTATGCAAATATTGTAGGTGTTGCCGTTGTGTACACAATATTTTTTTTGTCTTGGAAGTCAGTTTGTGTGAAAATTGCATTTATCGTTTAAACGATGGAAGATTGTCCCTTACTCGCATATATTGTTTTTCCTTTAATTACCTAAAGAATCTTGTGGTTTCATTTATTTTATGAAATTTAAGAAAAAAATGGTTCTGTTGTTGAAAAAAAAGATCATTAAAATCAGAGCTGTTCGGCCGAGTTCCCCAATAATTTGCTTTATTTACTCCACTAAATATTGAGAAATTTTTTTTTATCAAATAAAAAGAAAAGTAAATAACGCAGAACATAAGAACAAAAACAATCTATCTCGGAATATCATCTCAATGGCGCCTATAAAAAAAAAAAATTGTTAGTCCTTACTCCTTTAGCTCTAACCTGAATAACCTTTGATAAATTGAATTAATTTTGTCAGAGATAGAGGTTAAGTTCAACAGAAAGGTCAACAATTTTTTTTCTTCTCTTTTTGCAATTTTTCAATTTTTTTTTAACAAAGAACAATAAAGAAATAAATAATTTAAACATTAATAAAATTAAAAAAAAAAAAAACATAGTCACTTCCACTCCATTACAATTTGCAATTTTGCACAAAAATTTTCTCAGCTCAACGCCAAATGAATATTAAATTTATGTAAATATCGAATACATCTTTTTTTATAACAATTACTCAACTTAAGTTGTATAAAATAAAAAAACTATCTTACAGACACAAAACTCATTAGCTTGCATAATGCCAAGAGAAAATTTATATTTATTTATTTTAAGAAGAAAAATAAGCAAATTTAAAGAATAAATCAAAATAAATCACTTAACTCTCAAGATGACAGGGTTTCATTTTTTTTTTGCGACATCACAATATGTTGATGGCGGCGGCGGCGAACGCTAACGTCCGTTCGACCGTTCGGGAAAAAAAACATTGTTCGATGCGTTGATGTTGTCTGCTGCATATTATTAGACTTGCGGATTTCCTTAAGTAAACATTTAAACATCCAGGAACATTCAAAGATCGTTGTTGTAGCTCAAGAACAGACAAAGACTTGTGATATGCATAATTTTATGTTCTCCCCCCTTCTTTCCCTTCCCTCAACTCGACGCGAGTTTTTGAAAGTTTCTTTATTTTTAGTGTAATTTTGTATCCTCCACTACACCACTGGTTTCCCAGACCAATGTTCTTCCGTGGGAGCTATACAAAGTAACCTACACCTTTCGCGAGTGGACTGGAAATTACACCCTTAAGCTGTTTTGAGACAGCCCCAGACCCGACCAGGCCACCCAGAAATCAAAATAAGATATCTTCTTTAAGCCGTCCTCCAATCATATAATTCGTATAGTCGTCGAGTCGAGTATACTGCTTATGGACTCGTCCAGTTTAGCTGTCATATTGTTGGTATAATTTATTCCCACCAACCATCATGTTGATGTCAGTCAAGTCACCAAAAAATAAACAAATGGAAACATGAGTAAGACAGCGCCTGACTTACCTTGTTAACGATGAAGTGCATAAATTTGCTTTCAATTTTTTTTTATAAGACCTGTCCTGTTGTGACGTTTACCCAGGGGATATAAGAGTTCATATAATAGCTCCCGCCTCCATTATGTGGGCCCGTTTTCAATTTTGAATATAATATTTTTATGCTAATTTAGACGGTGATTTGGCCATTATATTTCTCTGACAATTGTTTGGTGCGTGGCGTGTCGTTTGGTGGCGCTAGGCTCTTCGAGACATATCGAAACCAATCATAAGACTGATTGAGGAAATCCATCACAAAAAAAAAGAATACTTGAAGACGGTTTATGGCTATCTTTGGCTGGATTAGGCCTCCATTGCTGTCGATCATGATGAAGCTCCTCAAAGGTTTTTTTTTTCCTTTTGGGTTACTTTTTTAGTGATTTTTTTTTACTTTGTGCAAAATGCGGGCAGTTTGGTGCCTAAGTGGATATAAAGAGTCTTGTTAAATTATAATAAAAAAAGATAGACAAAAGAATATGGTGCGGGTGTGGCCACTTGAAACCCCCATCAATCATGTCACTCATATGTTTTCCCACTTTGACGCTTTTAACGTTAAGTTGAATTTCACAAGTTGTATCTGCTGGAAATATGGAAATATCAAAAAATTGGCGCCCAACGTGGGTTTATTTGGTGAAGATATCTGAAACATATTTGTAGAAAGTTACTTTACTGCTTTTGGGGTGTGTAGAAACTTTTCAAGCAAACCCCTCACTCGTTAAAATATTTGGATTTTCTAGCTTTAATGGCGCCCAACGAAGATCACTTTACTTTAGACTCGAGAAATTTTGCATGACATTCGTTGGAGAATTTGTATTTTCCTTATTTTCTAGAGCAGCGCTTAAGATGGAATACATTGTTGCCAACATTGTTGCTGGTCATTTCCTTCGTTAATTTATTACAAAAAATTGGCGCCCAATGTGAGACATATTATCATTTATTTTTTAGTCGCTTTTGGGTCTTCGGATTTAAACGAAATGAATGGCTTTCTTGGTCGGAATTGAGCTAGTAGAAACGGTTTTTAATTGGCGCCCAACCCTGACTCTTTTATTGTTGATTTTTTGTATGCTTTACACCTTGCATTTTTGGCTGTCTTAACACTTGACTCAATGAAGGGATTTACTTTCCTAATTTTGGAGCTTTTCCCTATCGTTGGGATATGCTATCAAAAATCTTAAAAAAATCTTGAGGAGTTTCTTGTTTTTCATCTCAGACAGCGCGTTTTTGGCGCACATATCGCGGGGAATATTGATAATTTTGTTTTTCATTAGTCTGAGAATCGAATGAAACTGGCGCCCAATGTGGAGGATTGTTGTTATTTTGATTAAAATTTAATGTATTTAGGTTTGGTTTTCGATTGAATGATATAATTTGGTGGTTCTTCTGGCGCCCAACGTGAACCAAAAAATTGTTGTTCCTTTTTGTTTTGAGATTATGAGAATTTTGTAAGGGTTGAAAACCTTCTTGAAATATTTTTGGTTTTCATTTCTCTGCGTGAACTGGCGCCCAATGTGGACATTGGTATTGTAAGATACTTCATAGAATTATTACTTGAACTTTTAAACTGTCTTCAAAGTGTGTAGGAAAATTTCTTAGATACAGATGTATTATGGAGTCTCAGTTATGATTAGTTTTATTTTCCACGTGCCTGGCGCCCAACGCGGAACGCATTATTTAAGATAGATATAACGAGTTCCATATCGTCTTTTGGATATGTTCTGCAATTCTTGGCTTATTGTAGGATTTTGTCTTTTCTGTCAAGTTAATTAGCTGTCTTCGGTTTATGTACTGACCATACTGCTAGCACTTAAACTTATGGGGACTGGCTCCCAACACGGAGTCTATTTTTTTTTGGTAATTTTGCTAGAGTACGTCTTTCAAAGCAGCTTAAACATTTTCTTGGCGCTACTTCAAGCAATACTTCCCGACCTAAGGTTTATTGAAGGATTTTACTTTTTTAGCATTCGCGCCAAAAGTGATGCTTATTATTGGCGCCGAACTAGTAGTCTATTTTTGCTGCTTTCTTGAATTTTACTGGCGCCCAACGCGTGGTCTATTTTTCCTGATACTTTTTGCTCCAGTACGTCCTTCCAAACAACCTAAACACTTTTTTGAGTTTACTGGCGTTCTTTTAGGACTGATTAAAGGATTTTACTTACGTACAAAGTGGTACTTACTAAGGTTATAATTCTTTTCATGCTATTGAAATTCCTCAAAGAAATACATTGAATTTGAAACACCATTGAATCGGGAAAAATCTACAGTAAGAGTTGTAATTAAGACTGGCGCCCAACGTGGGGTCTATTTTTGCAAGTGTTTTTGTTAAAGTACTTTCCTCAAAGCTAATGGCGTTACTTTCGAGCATTACTTCCCGAACTTATGCCCATTGAAGGATTTTACTTTTTTAACATTGGCGCCCAACGTGGTCTTCATTAAAAAAAAATTAACTACAGTTCTTTTGGTGAAATTCACCTAATCTTTCCTATTTCTGCATCGATTTGTCAATTTTTGATTGAAGATTTAGCCGAGAAGTCGATTGATGTGTCGGCGGCGGTTGGTCTATATGGCGGTAAAGTCTTCTCTTCTTGGTCAAAACACACAATTGATGAATGGATATCTGTATGAATGATGGCCACCCTGTACCGTTTTTTTTCTCTTATTTTTCTTCCTCTCTTCACGGTTTTTTTTCCATTTTTTTAATGATTTCAAAGTGGAATGAATGATGAATCGTTTTCTATGTTGGTTGGATCGTTGTCTGTTGTTAAACTCTATACAAAGATCATATCGTCCTTTAATTGAAAGCCAAAGAAGAGTTAAGGACCAACTTTCTAGATGCAGGTTCTGACACTTTCGTGTCACCCCCGGGAACTCTTCTCTGAGAGATAGATTGAACCTAAACCTACTTTGAATTGTATAATTGATTCCGCTTGAGAAACTTAACGCCTCGCCTTGCCCTGTCGGCTTGAATGACTGCCTGCCTGCTCTGCTAACCAAAGAAGGTGAAAAGTAGGAGTGCGTATAGGGCGTTTTGTATAGGTATACAATATCTGCTGGGTGTTGAGTGCTGCTGCTGCCTGCCTGCTTGGATGCTTGAAGCAATGTTTTAGGTTTCGTTGCAGGAAATTTGCATGGAAATCGGTTGATATCCTGATGCCATCATCTCCTTGTCGTTGTCATGTCGTCTCGTTTATAGTTGTTGTTGTTTTCTCTATCACTCCCTCTCTCTCTCTCTCTTTGCTTCTCTACAACCTATTATATTATAGCCTTTGATGACTTGGGTGTTGATTGTGTATTTGAATTGGAAAATTCGACGAAAATCTGACAGAAGAGTGTGTATACATGCGGACGACCGACGACTGAAGACGTGGTGGAATGATGACAATCATGACAATGCTGATGATGGGGCTATATGATGACAATGATGATGCCCATGATGATGATGGTGATGGGTGACGTTTGTGGAGCAAATAGTGTTTGAATTGGTGGGGGGCAACAATGCCGCCACCGATTAGATGAATAATGATGACTCCGAATAGTCAATGTGGATGGGGGAAAACACCGATATGATAATGTGATGTGATAAATAGATAAAAGTGAAAGAAAAATAAAAAAAAAAAACAACAAACACTTTTTTAGCATTTAAATCGACGCATTTTGAGACTCTCATAATGAGATAAGTTTTTTTGATGATGAAGACTAAACTTGGCACACCCCTAATGGGACCTTTGATCACGTGCGGCTTAGTAGTAGGCACATGGTAAATGGCATTCCAATAGATAATAATTAGAGAAGTCAAGCCTTCAAGTTGGCAAAGGTATTAAAAAAAAAAATGTATCGAGATTAACTTTTATAGCAAATTGATATCTTTTTTAGTAATCGGGGATTAAAAGGAATAGATTTTATAGAAAATCAATAGGTCATTGAATACCAAAAATCTCTTGAAATGTATTTAAAAAAAAAATCCCCGCGTTGGGCGCCAGTCCCCACAATTTTAAGTGTGAGCAATAAGGCCAGCAAATAAACGCAAAACAGTGAATTAACTAAAAATAATCCACAATTATGTGTTCCACGTAAGATAAATGAAGAATTACTTTATATAAAAGAAAACATTTCTCTGCGCGGTATCAAAGGAACTAACAATGATAACCTCCGTGTTTGGCAAAAATAACAAAACCCTCCAATAAGTTTGAGGCTTTCAAGGAATTGCAGAACATACCTAAAAGACGAAAAGTATCTATCTAGCTATCCACAATAATATGCCCCACGTTGGGCGCCAGGCAAACTTTAGGGCTCTAAAGATAGTATCAATTTGTATGGGATTCTGATTAAAAGTACCAAAATCAAAAGGCAGAATTATGTCGGTAATACTACATTATTTATTCCAAAAGAAGGGCAACAACGGGGGGGGGGGGGGGGGGGGGGGAGCGGTATCAGGTTAGAAAATTCTAAAGTGGCCATCATCCAGCTTCAGTGATTGTTTGGTGGGGAGTGTTGCATGACGGTGTTAAAAACGTAAATTTTTGTGAGCAGGGAGCAATTACAGGTTTTACTGTCTCTTCGAAAATTTTTTTTATAAAAAGTCTGCTCTTGTTTTCTATCCCAAATTCAATGTTTTTACCAAGTTTCATTAAGGTGATCCATCATTTTTGTTTTCACTGAAAATACACCCTTTTAACTATATCGCGGATTATTCCTATATCATAAAAAAAAACACTCTTTCACCTAAAATATTTTTAAAGACTGTTTGGGTTCTTGGTTTCTGTTATAAATAAAACATTTTCACCAATTTTTATTGGTGTAACAATTTTTTCCCAGTTTTTGTGGTACTAATTCCGAATTTCATCATTTCCTAAAAAAAACACCCTTTTACTCAAGATAATTTTTAACACTTTATAGATCCTTAATTCTTATACCAACCAAAACTTTTTCACCAAGTTTTAAGAATAAATAAAATTCAAGTCAGCTGTTATGATACCTTTCTCACACATAATTCAACCCATCAAAAAAACACCCTTTCACCAAAAATATTTTAAAGACCTTTATGAATCCTTTGTTCCTGCTTTTTATATAAAACCTTCATCCCGATTTTCTTCAGTGTAGCATTTTTTTTCACATGGGTTTCGGTTATATTTTACCTGTTGAGTTCAAAAACAAGCACCCTTCTTTTTAATCGGCAATAACTTTTCTTAGAGCAATCATATTGACTTTATTTTTATGTCATTAGATTCAGCATCAAAAAAATACCTTAAAAACATGTGTCATATGATGATATTTTTTCACAAACAATTTTGTTCGCTATATTGTTGAGCGGAAAAACACTATTCCACCCAACTTTTTTTATAGACTTTTTTGTCCTTGGTTCTTATCCCAAAAGCAAACCTTTTGCCAAGTAACAGTTTTTTTTTTTAAGTGAAAACTTCTTTAGTATCGTAGTGATTTGAAACAAGATGAAACGAAAACGCGACACGAACATTCAACTTGTTATAACTTTTTTGTTTAATTAGATAGATGAATGAAATTTGTACTGTAGATAGGTAATTAAATAAATAATAATTATACAAAGTTTCAATTAATTTCATATTCAAAATTCTAAGATAACGGTAAAAAGATGTTCTTTTCCTACACACGTTATATCTTTTTATTTAGTGCACACACAAATTTAACTTTAATACGCATGCTGATAACATAACCTTTTATTTGATATATCACACATAACGATCCGTGCTTTACAAGTTACACAATCTTAAATTGAAAAAATTGAAAAATACCTCAAAACACCTGTGAAGATCTGTTGCCAATGACCAGCCACCAGTGTGAGAAGTACCGTAATCTCTGTTTTAAATTTCGAGATGGTTGACTTTAAAAAATTCTAACTTCTCTTGTAGGCATCTTTGAAATGAGATTGATACGTCATATAAAAGGTGAAACAATAAGCTTTCAGATGGTATAAAATTTTTTATAGGTTGTTAGGAAAAAAATGCATTTAATAGCGTGAGAAGATAAAATTACGTGTTTTTCGCTTTTTTTGATGAAAATGATTGTTTTCAGTAAATTATTTTTATACTTTTTGTGCATTATACAAATTTAAGAATGGGCTTATTCTTCAGAAAATTTTATAAGGTTTAATTTTTTTAAGTGAAAACTTTTTTAGTATCGTAGTGATTTGAAACAAGATGAAACGAAAAAGCGGCAGGAAAAATCAATTGATTATAACTTTTTTGTTTTAATAGATAGATGAATGAAATTTTTACTGTAGATAGGTAATTAAATAAACTATGTATTATTGTGCAAGATTCTATTTAATTTAATATTCTAAATCCTGAGATAACGGTAAAAAGATGTTCTTTTTCTAAACACGTTATATGGGCACATGACAATATTATTTAAGTTTAATACGAAATTAATCATGTTAATTGGGCTGGGCAATGCTTCAACTCGGAAATTGATTTGGAAGATCTGGCTCAAGAAGCTTGGGAATTTTGTGGCCTTAAGGATTTGATCTCCTTTCTCCTCCTTAAGGCCAAAAAAAAGACTATATCCTCTTCTCAACGATCAACTCCATTGTTCAGCACACTCAGAGATCATGAAAAAAGGAGATACGGGCCATCATCTTATATGCTCAACTCATATTTACTTTTTCGTATTTCCAAAACACAATCCCATCTCCTTAAACCGAAAAAAAAGGAATTTTCCAATAAATATAAAATACAATTTATCGGATGGTTGAAAATTTCCATTTTTCATTTGCATCTTCTGAGTATAGAATTTTTCAAAAAAAAATCAATACCTACTCGTACCAAGTATAAAATAGTTCAAACTTCAAAGTAACATATTGACAAAACACCCGAACGGAACTAAATCGAATCGAATCGAATCTTTTGTACAAAAAAAGATACAAATTATAGCAAACATCATCTGTCCAAATATTTATTTTAACAGCAATCAAAACAAACACAAAAAACAAGAAGGAAGGAAAAAAAACCTTTAAGAAGTTCAACTTGAAAGGCGCCTATTCAAGTGGAAAATGTTGAAGGTGACACAAAAATGTTTCAAGTGCGTAAAAAAAATAAATAGACCTCCCAATGAGTTTTTTTTTTCGGTGGAGGATACAAATGCTGAAGAATTTTGTGCCCTCTGGCGTAACAATGCGGCACGTCAAAGGCGACACTCTTTCGCGGGACGAAACTACCTACCGCTACACAATGAAATATGTGCGTTTTACCCAATTTGACATTCGTCTGTGCAGATTGTTTGTCAATGCCAAAGGAAGCATATTATGGTTCCTTAATTTAGACTGCAACATGCTTATTGCTTTCAAATCAGGACGTGCCACATGGGTTTTTTTGCATGACGCAGAAAGAAATGGATGACAATTTGAGACAACACTTAAGCACAATGTCCTTGTCTGTCCATTTCCTCATGATGAAGAAAATAAGAACGTGGATAAGGGGAAAGTGTTTTTATTTTGCGGATTCAACAACACAACCAGCATCTGGAATTTCATATAAATTTCTTAATTTAGGATCCATATCGAAGAGTTTTTTTTTCCTTTGCCCACTCCAAAAATCTCCCATATTTCCACTAAATTGGGATCGGTTGCCATTTTCCATTAGAAGCGAAGAGTGTTAGTGTTGGCCAAATGGCGGCAAACAATACAACACAAGTTTGAAAAATATACGTTTTTTTTTGCTTCTATATAAGGATAAAGAATGGCATTTTCCAAGCTATGTGTTAGTTTGTAATGGGTCCTTCCCGAAGTGGCAAAACAAAAAAGAGGGAGGAGTTGTCCGGAAGTCATTTGGCATGGGATATTGAATTTCATCACGTACCGTAACGAGTTTGCTATTCCTATTAAGCGAGTGTTGTGTGCTGCTGTTTGGGTGTTGTGTTGGTGTCGTGGAGCGCTGTAGACCGCTCTAAGTTAAGATGGTATCGTTGTTGTAGGGAAGTTTATTAATTAAGTAATAACACCTAAAATAGGACACCACCAGGCCAGTATCAAGTCAAAACGAAAAAGGAAGGACGGAAGAAAAGTAAGCATAGCAGCACACAACTTTTTTTTTTTTGGGGGATTTTACTAAAACGAACGGAAGTAAAGTTATGGAAGAATGTTTTTCAAGGTTCTTTGGGTGGTGCAAAAAAAGTGTGTGCGTGGCTCGGCAGAAAAGTCAAGTCACACGAAGTAAAATTTGATAAACGGTTTGAGGCAGGACAAAATAGAGAAAAGGTAGCACACCAGAAAACTTTTTAGGCCGAATGCTAGAAAGAAAGGTCTCGTTTATAAACGTGCCAGGATATCATAGGCGGTTTATAAGTGGTGAACTTTATATTTTTCCATTTTCATTTTCATTTTTGTTTTGTTTTTTTTTTTTTCCTTAAGCTTATGAATATTAAGTTTTGCCAAAAAGAGAGTGAAGGAGTTTGAGTGAGGTATTAGAGATATTTATTACAAATGGAATTAAACGTTTTAACTAAAAATAGAAGGGTGAAGTTTTTTTTTTGTTTTTCTTCTTAGGGGCTATAGGAGGAATTTAGCTTATGGGAATATAAATATCATAGAATCACGAAGCCAAAGGTGTTAGAATTGAATTTCAAAGGCATTCAAAGTGAATGGTTATGAGTGATAAATTTAAGCAATATAATTTTTTTCTGTTGGAATTATTTGGCAGAAAGAAGTGATAGTTATAGAGCTTATAGGAATTAATGTGCTTTATGGATTGTTTTTCATTGATTATTGTTGAATTATATATAACTTATACTAAATTAAATAGAATTTGAGATGCGATTTATTGCTTTGACTTGTCGGGAATTTAAATGGAGTGTCCTGTGTCATTACTTACTTTTTACATACTTATGGTAACTACCACCTTAAGGTAGCAAAAACCCGGGAAACCGAAGAAGTTATGAATAAAAGAGTTATGCGCGACAGAGTTACGCGCGTCAAAGTTACTCAAAACCGAAGTTACGAAAAGCCGAAGCTATGAAAGACCGAAGTTATGAAAGACCGAAGTTACGAAAAACCGAAGTTATGAAAAACCAGAGTTATGAAAAACAAAACTATGAAACATGGTTTTCCGGTTGGCAGCCATTGAGATGAAGGATATACGTGAGGAACGTACCAAAAAGCGTATATATTGAATCAAGGCAAGAAAAAAATTGTATGGGATGGGGGTGCCTATTCCCCTCCGTTGTGGGGGGATTTTCTAAAAAAATTACTTAATTTGGAAAAACATTTTTTTAAATCATAGCTTTGGTGTTCATAACTTCGGTTTTTCGTAAACTTCGGTTTTGCGTAACTTTGACGCGCGTAACTTTGTCGCGCATAACTCTGGTATTCATAACTCCGTAACCATTTCCAAAAACATGCCTTTTTTCTAAAAGGTAAGTTGTACGGAAATGAATTTTTTTTTAATCCATTTATATGAAGGATATCAATATGAAGGTTTTTTTTCAAATGAAAACATATGGTAGATCTTTGACAAAGTGGTTATTATAGTTACATTTTTTATAGGACATTTTTTTTTTACAATTTACAATATGCCATTGGAAAAGTTAATAAAAAAATAAAAAATAAGGTGTCTTAAACGAGGGCATTGCGTTTTGAAGTATGAATTTTTGAAAAACACTTATTTTTTAGAAGTATTTTTGTATTGTTTTTTGGTATTTAAGAATTTTTCTGAGTGTCTCAAACTAATAGGACGTATATATAGGTATAATACTATGTGCAAAAAATTGAATTTTTAAAATGATTTTTGACCAAATAACGGGAAAAAACAAATTTTTTCGCCCACATCTTTTGGCCGTTTTTAACCACTTTTTGTTTTTATATTTTTACGAACTTCCAAAAAGGAGGATGTATTCAATTCATCCGTTTTTTTTTTGTTTTTGATGACTTTTGAATGCCATTTTTTAGAAAATATGTTAGCGGAGCTACCCAAAAAATTTGAAGTCATTCCGAAAACTCTAAATAGACTTAAATTCAAATTTTGTAAAGCACTTTACTCCCCAACTACTCTGTTGTTTCTCTACTCTTTTGTCTCTCCTGTAAAATTTTGATTTTGGGAGTTACGAGGTTTCAATATGAGGCCAACGATATCACATATAACGGTTCAAGGTACACAGTCCATCTTTAAGGTGATGGAAGAAAAAAATTTGTTTATTTGTTTTTTTTTTTTTTTTTTTATGGAAATTGATTGAATTTCAACTCTTTTTGTAGATGTGGTACAGACATGATTGAGGTGAATATGTTAAGCTGAAATTACTAGCTTTTACATTATATAAAATTTATTATAGATTGTTATATAAGAAAATGGATTTAAAGATGATGGAAGCAGAGCCGGATTAACCATGTCATGGGCCCCTAGGCAAAATAATTCTTGGGCCCTTTTCCGATGCTTTTTCAATATCATAAGCTATTTTTAAGTTAGGTTAGAAATTTGTGCAGGTAACTTACTAGAGACTAATCGGATATAATCTGGTGTCCTATCATGTCATTTTATAAATGTAAACTAAAAGTTTTGAAATAACTATTATAAATATTGCAGTGATATCTCAACAAAAAAATTTTAGCAACTTGAGGTTCACAGATAATTTTAATTAACGATAAGTTATAAGAAAATGTCTTAGATTCAAAACGTATAAGTAGGTATACCTATGCCGACTTTTCACGAGTCGATTTTAGCCACATGATATGTCTCACGTTTAAAGTCGACTCTAGTATGGGGATTGTCACTTTAGTCGCGTACGGCTTACGTTCACTAGGGCTGCCAGATAAAATTTAATTGATGTCGGGACAATAGGTCTTAAAAGTCGGGACAAATCGGGACACCAAAAAATTACTTGAAATCGAAAATTATTAAAAACAGATAAACAGAATCACGTGTGTGATTGCAATATTTTCCTTGACTTATTTCCTTCATTTTTGTGGATTTCACGCAAAAATATGAATTGTTCAAAATTTCGTTTTTTGAAAACTAAACTTAGTCCCAATTTATTTACTCTCCATTAAATTCAAAGTCACCATATAAAATGGAAAGTTTTAATATTCGTATGCGATTTGAAAAATTTTTATTTTTTCATGGTGTCTTTAAACTTAATGGATAGTCAATACATTGGGCCTTATCCATAAAAAATCATCAAAAAAAATGTCAATTGATGTATCTTTTAATAAATGTAGGCAAAAATCTCAAATTTCCATAAAATTTAACGTCGCCTTTTAAAAAAAGAAGTTTTAAAAATTCTATGCGATTTGCCAGTTTTTTTTATTTGAAAGTTAATAAATTGAAGCTAAAAGCTTTTTTGCTTAAAATTTTTATTTTTTTTTCCCAAAGTTTTTGAAGGAAATCGGAATGTCGGGACAAAATCGGGACAGTTTGTAAATCGGGGCAGATATCGGGACAGGGTCCAAATGTCGGGACTGTCCCCTTGAAATCGGGATGTCTGGCAGCCCTAACGTTCACTCGACTCGACTGACGCCGAAAAGCTTCGCCGCACGGCGAAAATCGACTCGTTATAAGTCGGCATTACGGTTTCATTATAAAACTGGAAAGAGAAATCATATGAAAAAGTTTCAATTTTGATTTTATTATTATAGCCAAGGAAAATTACTCAAAATATGGGCATGAAATCACATTTTTCAAAATTTTTTCCATGGAATGTGTTTTGCTGGTTGTCCTTATCATAAAAATTAATTTGTTTGGCTGACAGGAGGTCGGGAGCAGCCGCCATCTTGGAAAAGAGATTGGCATCGTTTTTATTGAATAGCTCCATTGTTGTTCAAATAAACAAAAAATGACAAATGTAAGATTTATTAAATATAAAATTATCCTAAAAAATGATATACAAACCAATTAGGTACGTGAGTTGATTAAATAAAATTTTATAATTTTCATACTACCCCAACAAACTTCGTCAGATATATGAAAAAATTCCATTTTGCTCCTACCTTGCGAGACAAACCCGCACTCTGACCAACTATAAAATTTTATTTAATTAACTCACGGAATTGGTTTTTATATTATTTTTTAGATAATTTTACTGTTAATAAATCTTACCTTTGTCAATTTTTGTTAAAATTAACAACAATAAAGCTATTCAATATAAACGATACCAATTTCTTTTCCAAAATCTTCGTGTAGAAGCAGACGTTAGAAATCATCAAACTTCTGTAGATTCTTAAGCTACAATACAAGTTGGGAACGTTTATTGGACAATTTTATCTAATATTATTTTGAGTAACTTTTCTGCATGCACAATCTCAGATTTTTCTGACATATTCACTGATTGCAACATGAAGAGCTTGAATGGCACCATCTCTAGCTAAACTCTGGTTCGATGTCGTTGGAATAATATTCGAATAGACCAGTAGGTAATAATAATGTTTTTTTTTAAAAGAGATTTACAGTTTTAATATTAATGGTGAAGCACATGGGAAGAAGTAGTTTTTTTTTAATTTGTTGTATAAATATGATGAATTTTGATTTTAAATGTTGTAAAAAGAACGTTTGGTATTTAAACGTGGTATATTTTGAGCTGACTGTTTTCCCATTTTCTGGGTTGATTTTCCATTTTTCCCTAATCAAAAATATCGAAAAAATACAAATGTAACGCTGTTTTTTATTGAAATTTTTTTTGTTTCGTAGTCAGGGCGAGGGGCCCCTAGCTGAAGTGGGGCCCCTAGGCAGCTGCCTAGTTTGCCTTGAGGCTAATCCGGCACTGGATGGAAGAAAAAAATTAGATTTTTTAAGTTTTTTTTTTAAGAAAAAAAGGTAATTTTTGTTTTGCTTTGTTTGTAGAATACGATTGGCTTCGAAACGTTATAATTTTTTTTTTACAAAAAACCTATTGACAAAAATAAAGCCAGTGTAATTACACTGGTCAACAAAATTGAACTTTTTTTCCACAAAAACCAAGATATACTTTTCTAGAGGTTTTTGATGTGCTGAACTCGAATCTGAAATCATAAAATTTTGCCTCCGTTTTTGAAATATTACCGTTATAAAATGCTAAAAAACGTCATTTTGGCTGTTTTCGAGGTTCTTGCCGTTTACAATGAATAGTAAAATAATAAAATTAAAGTAGAATTCCTGCTAGAATTCTTGTGATTCACCAAATTTGAAGGAAGCGAATTATTCGTTCGATGGAATGAAGACTCAACAAAAATATCTCCGAACAGTTTTTGAAATACATTTATAATATTTTTTTGAGTTTTTCCAATGAGTTAGTAAAACGTCCAACATTGATTCTTAAACACACAGCAAATTAAAGTATTAAAATAAATTCAGCAAGTCTCTAATTCCACACGCACAGCATCCGGCATGCGACTCCATAAACAACATCGTTTTAAACTTTTTTCCTGTTGTTGTTGTTGTTGTTAGTCTTTTAATGACGCTTACCGCACCATTTGACACCCAGTTTTACTATACAGCTGGACATCTAAGTAGTCACACTACTACTCAACGGCGGCGGCGGCAGGACAGGTCTATCTCAAATCCCCAGCTCCCAGTTCCAATACAAATCCCCAGAGGAACACGTTTGTTGTTTGTCGAGCGAGACTCTTGGACAACCGCCACTCTCGATTGGGATTATACCACATTCAACTCTTTGCCTGATAGACAGCTCCTCTTGCAGTGCAGCCAGTCCCAGCCAGCACTGTCAAGACTATTTCTTCGTCTCTTTATACTGACGGACATCGTGCGTATAGAGAACTAAACGAATAGTGTTTCATGTCACCCTAATGTGGAACACATGTTATATAGAGAAATCTGCTAATTGGACATACAATCTTGATCCAAAGGAGCTTGTTGGAATAACAAATTTAAAAAAAAATCTCTAAAGCCACGTGCGAGAAAACCCGTCCAGTCACACAGTGATTTTGTATGCAATCCTTGTGTTCGTTCACGAAATTACCGCACACATAGTGCACTACTCTCCCAAAAATACTCCAACATGCAACTTGGCTTATAACCACCATTATGCGCGATTTTGACATGCAATATGAGCTGGTTGCAGATAAGATATATATATATAAATTTTTTTTGCTAGAATCTAAAGTGCAACACTTTAAAATTGTTGTCGTATGCAGCATGGAACTTACCTATAGTAAATGTATGATACTAGAAGTGGCACTCTTGGGCAGGTCGTGCACCTTGAATGCCTTTCACCGAAAGAGGTAAAATGTTTTTGTAGAAAGATGTCGAATGCGGTAACGGGGAGAAGATGTTAGTCGACTTTGGTTTTGGTCTCACGAGTGTGTCTCTGGAAACAAGGTTTCCGTGAACCAGGTCGGATTCGTGTTGGAATTTCTTCAATATGAGGGAGAATTTATATATTTTTTTTTTTTTGTTCCTTCGTTGGTAGGTTAGGTGGGTGGATAGATGACATGTTGGTTTATATTTTTTAACAACCTTTCAGCTTGAGTTGGAGTGAGAGAGAAAAAAAAGAGAGAGAGGAAAAAAAAACACCCACTCAAAAAACTTTAAATGGGATTCAGGGATTTAAACGACATATTGGTGTTAAGCTGGGTAAAGGATTTGTAAAATTTCTAATTTTTGGGGGATAATGTCGTATCTTTAAAGTAGTGGCTAACATTTAATAAACGTATCCTTAAACAAAAAGTTGTTTGATAAAAATCTACCCAAGATTATTTTTAATTTTTGTTTTGGGTCATACGAATTCATGAGAATCAACAAGAACAAACATTTGAATGTACTCAACTTTACCAAAAAAAAGTGCTGCAAGAATTTAAAAAAATTATGTCAAAAAGGCTTCAAGCTTGGTTCTAAACTATTTACTCTTTCCACTTTCTCAGCAATTTGAGACGCTGTATTTTTAGCTTTTCTGCTGTCTTTCCTAGTTAGGTTTTTTTTAAGTATTGGCGCCCAACGTGGTGCTTACTATTTCCATTGATATAATTCATAGAAATTCCACAAGGAAATACAATAATTTTGTAAACTGATTGAATATTGAGTTGTAACTAAGACTGGCGCCCAACGCGAGGTCTATTTTTGCTGCCTTTTTTGCTCTAGTACGCAACTTTAATGGTATTTTCAACAAATAGAACCAACATATAGGAGTTACTTCAAACAAGAATGTCTAAAAAATTAAAATTAAACTCGTCCAATTTGTATGTAAGAGAATGAAATCTTGTCTGTACGTGACAGTGAATTTTCAAGATTTATTTATTGTTCATTATTTTTTAATTCTCCAAGAAAATTTTGAATTCATCTAATTTTTTTTTTTTTTTGTTTCTTTCCAGGTAAGTCGAGACATAAGAAGAATTTAAGAGCCTACAAAGAAATATTTACTTAGAAAATATATTCTAAATTTCTTTCTAAATGGTAAGAATGCATTTTATTCTAAAAATTATTTTTGTTTCCTAACTTTTCACCGCTTATTAATACAAATTTTTAAAGGTCACCGATTGGTATCGCATCATAATGGATCTTGGCCTCAATCCTTAGTTGGTTGAGGTTATTTTCTAATTGAGCACGCAACCTAAACTTTCCACACAAAAATTTTAAGTTAAGACCTCTTCTTAGTGGTTCCAGACCACTGGAAGTTATCTAATGTTGAAATAGTTTGTTGGTTATTTAGTTTTTTTTTTTGAAAGATAAAAACAATTTAAGTTAAGACCCTTTCTAAATGGTCCCGAAAAAACAATACAAGTCAAGATCTTTTAAAACTGTTAGAATCTTAGAAATGCGACAAAAATCCAGGTTACATAAAGATGGGATCAAAAAGTGAAAAATTGAAAAAATTACTCGACAGAAGATAAAACCCCTGGAACCTTCAATTTTTTTTTTCAAATTAAGACCCTTTAAAACAGGGCTCTGGAAATTAGTATTAACAGTCTAAAACACTGTCATTATTATTTATTTCACACTGATAAATGAAGCTTCAAATATAAATGCATGCTGATAAAAGGATTCCTTCATTATAAGCCTGTTCTAGTTGAGACCCCCTATGATGAGTTCTAAAAGTGTATATTTAACACCGTAAAAGCTGTCTGCAGCAGAAAAAAATGTATACACTTGAAGATGATCACTGTTGAAAGCCCTTATGAATACCGGACTTCATTAAAATTTTTTTTGACAATTTAAGTTAAGACCCTGAAATTCTGGTGCGTAAAAGTCTAGGATCTAGTCTAGTGCCGATAAAAGGCAATTTAATCCAAGAGCTTTTAACATTGGATAAGAAGTTCTTGTTGGGACCCCTATACCTAGATGAGGTCGAAAAAATGTATTTAATATATAATGTGTCAACATTTACGAAATTGAAGATTTTTACTTCTGAAAGTCTTTGTGATTCAAAAATCTTTTTGTTTATAATTTATTTGAGTTGGGACCCCAAAACCATTTTTACGGGAAAGTTTGGAATCTAGTATGTGAAAATTTAATTTAAGACCTTTGACAACTGTAAATGAAGTTTAAAAGAAAAAACATACTGATTTGTTCCTTATGAAGCAATTTAGATTAAGACCCCCTCAAACCTAGTAGAGGTCAATTGACACCCAGGATACCAACAAGAAAGTACCTGGCAATTATTTGTTGATTTTTTTCAAAGTCAGCCAAATACCAAAAGAGGTTTTTTAAAATCTTTACATGCTTCTCCTTTTTTCAATATGAAACTTTTTTAAAGAGAGAATTGATCATATCTCAGTCCTCTGGAAATAACTTGAGTTTATTTTTATTTTTATGCCAAAAAAATGCCCAGAAATTTATTAATCAGTATCTCTCAAAAAAAAAAAAAAAACAAAATTCGCAGCAAGACAAACACGGTTGCTCGCAGCATGTGAGCCTTAAGTTACATGACACATGTGCGATCTGCGATACCATAAACATCTCTAAACATAAAACACTAAAAACCCCCGCAGATATTTTGATATTGGAGATAAAATTAACAAAAAAAAGTTTTTTTTTTCCACGAAATATAAAAAAAACCAATTCATCCAATACTTCATCATTATTGCAATTTTATACAAATCGTAATCAGTTTTTTTTTTTTTTTTTTTGGTTCAAACCATTACCATAAGGTTATTTGTTTTTCTCGGAACATTTAGTCGAAGAATCTTGATTTGGGATATGCAACGCAAGTTGTTGCACAAACGGGCAATGTGAAGAGGAATCAGTAAAATAAACAATAAACCTTTCATGGCACTTGGTAATTTTTCATAAAATCACCTGGTGGCTGGGTGCTGGTTCCCTATATGTATCCCCACCTGGTTTGTTATTCATTCGGCTTCAAGTAGGTACCTACATTTTATTTATTTTTCAATGCCAACTAAAAACCAACATCATTGAATTCCTTTTTTACCATGCAGAGCACCTTAATCACACAACACGTTGTCCCATCCATCCGTTCGTCTGTTTGTTCGTTCATCGGTCTTTACTTGGTGTTTCCCGGATTTACTTTCGGCTTGTGAAGTCCTCTTAACCATTTAGCAATAAAATTGTACAACTTAGGTTCCCGACTGTTTGTCTGGACTGACGACGGACCAACACAGCAACTTGGATTGGACACAAAAAAAAAAAAAACATAATGTAGGCTCGTTAACCATCTCGGCCAGCTTGCCACTCAAGTTGTTTTGACTCGTCGACCACTCCCTGATGTCCAAGATGAAGAAATGACTCCAACCAAAGGGGTTCTCTCTACTGTCCAATACATTGGACAGCGTGTGTTTTTCTTAAAACACACATCGCATTGGTTATCAATTATCACTGTTTCGTTGGAAGAAGAACACTGGCATGGCGGCCGGCATCTCCTGCTGTTCAAGTTCTTCCTTAGTCGATCGAACCTGTGGAACATAATTTAAAAAAAATTGATGGTGCAAAGTAGCAAATATGTGAGTTAAGAATAAGTCCCTTTGGTTAAAAGAGAGATATTTATCTCAAGAACGATACAAGGCGTGTCATGCTGAGATGATCGTTCGTTCATGTGTTGATACAGAGGGATGCAAAAAAACAGTGTCTGGTTACTGAGACAGGGTCACACAGATGTGTGTGTTTTTTTTTCATAATTTTTCATGTTGCAGTTAATTTGTGTTTGTATACATATTTTAGGTTAAAAACATTATTCAAGAATTATAGACTTTTATGATTTTTCTTTCATTTTTTTTCGATTTGAAAGCTGCAAGTTTACAATTCCATCAAAATTGAAGTAAGTCAACGATCGAAGTCAGGACCATTTCTCAGTAAGCTAATGACGCGAGATCAACCTTACCAAACTATGTACCCACGTTATCGTTTCATATTGATAACGGCAAGTTTGTACTCCTGATCTTTTTACCCTTGAAAAAATAGAACGGAGACTCCTAGGGGCTATTGTGTTGCTTGAAATAATTTTTTTTCTGTTGACTTTCTTGAAGATGCAGGTTATAGAATTATTTTTGAGGCCTTTTTAATTCGGATAACGGCTTCTGGCCTTGCAGGTCTTAGCGTACTTGAAGCAGCTAGACATAAAGTGAGCATAAAAATTAAGAGATATATGCATAAAATGAAGATGATGCAGCAATAAATAAGTGCAGTCAACGCAAACTCAATGATTTAAAAAATCTTTAACATAAACTTAGCGAAACATTTAAGCTTTAAGGTTACTTAGAAGTCGAAAAACGGCTGGATTTGGTGGCAAACAAAATCAGAAAAATGTGACTTGGTTCACTTCAGCTCTTAGCCCTTCAAATACTTATATCAGACCTTGCTTAAAATCTTGTAGAGTTGTTTATAATTACTCAAAAATGGTCTTCATTTTTCGGGTTCAAGTGTCGAAACGAAACATTTTTTAAATAGCGTTAACTGTAGAAAAATACACGAATTTTATCCCTTTTCAGGAAAAATTGAAGTTGGGAAAATTATCTATAAAGGACAATGGTAATTTTGGCCCTGAGTCCAATAACGATGAGTCATATGTCATTGAAAAGGTATTTTTGCGTACATCAATTGTTTGTATGGCGACAAACTTCAATTCGCTGTGTGAAAAAAGTTATAGACATAAATGTAGAGCTGGGTAAGAATAGGCAATATTCGGAGAAACGGCCTTAGACTTACTAAGCTCACGAGGTTACTGGTTCAAATTGGTGTCAAATGAAAGAAAAGTTGATAGAGAAAATGAAAAAATAGGGTTACCGCTTTTAAAATTGGAACTTCTAGATGGCAACCCTATTTTAAAAGAAAAAATGGCATTTAACATATCTTTGAAATATGATCAAATAAGAAAACTTTCGAAATGTCACACAAAAGCCTAAATAGTGAAAAAATCAATAAAATAATATTCGAAATGTAGGCCTACGAATTGGCAACCCTATTTAAATTAAAAACAAAAACAAAAAATACATAAAAAAATGTTTAAAGATAAAATTGATTGTTTTAGATTAGAAGGTTTTCAGCTTTGTTTTCAATAAAAACATCTACAATAGCAAGAAGTAGGTAATATTTTCGATATATTTATTTTCATATCCAACATTGCATCCTTTAATTTTTTGAGGACATGAAAATTGAAAGTGGACTTATATACGTGGCTTTCACGTGAACAAGTGAACACTTGGACAAATTAAATGTCACTTTTCCATTTGGTATTCTGAGTTCTGGCTCCTCGTATTTTGAACTTTATTTCTGGTTATATGCTAGGTAGTCAACGGCTTGTTTTTCACTTAAATTTTATTGGCACACAAAAGAACTAGTCAAACAAAAATATTTCGGGTTAAAATTTTCACTAGAAATTAAAGATATGACCATTGTGGCAACCGTGGGTGGATTGTGAGGAATCAAGAACCAAATCATTTAACAAATACTCGATTAAAAATGTAAATTAAATTTTTAAAAATAATTTAGTTAAGGGCAAAAAACGGTTTTTTGGACCTTAACCCATTGCAAAAAATTCTAGCTTCGTCAAATTGATTCTTTATGGAACAGTAAAAACTATATATGTTTCTATGCCTTCTAGGTTTTGAGAAAATTGAAAAATAATTTTATTAGATTTTTTCTTTTTTCAAATTATTAAAATGCACAGTCTGGTCAAAAATAGTAATAAAGAGGCCTCCGGACAAAATTTTGAGAAAAACGAGAAATTCGGAAAATTTCTGCACAGTTTGTGAGATCAACAGAACACTTATTGCAAAAAACTAATTTGCTAATGAAAAATTGACATTTAATCTAATACATGGTTTAGCCACATTTTTACTTTTTAAATTTAGATCATACCTTATATTAATATTTCAATAACAGTTTTTGCAAAATAGCCGAAAACAACTTTTTTCTTGTATAGTTTATGAGAAACTGAAGTGGAAAACACATATGATATATATGTCAATGTAAAGGTAATGAATAAAATTAGAACATGGTCTGAGCGGATTTTTCATTTTTGGCCCTATTTTTGAATAATCATTTCATGAAAAACATCAAAATTGCTCATTTTTAATTTTTTTTTGTCTTTTTTTAACTTTGAAATTGATTATTTCAAAAACAATAAGTTGAAATATATTAATTTAAAAATTAGAATTAAATGTACAATTCTGCCTTTCGGAAATGGTAGGTATCATTCATAACTGTAAGTGTTGCCGTTGTTTTTTAATAAATTTTTTATATTTATTTTTTTAGAAAATTACCCCTCCCTCCTAAAAAGGGGGAGATAGACCCCCCACCCATAATAAAAAATGATTGTATTGAACTCCTCTACAAAAAACCGTTATCAAATCCTGGCGCCCAAGTTATGGTACTACTTGGCAAAATAATTTTTTTCTAAGCCATTTTTGAACTGATTTTCATAAAAAATACCTCGTTTGATTTGGAAATAAATATTATTTAAGAATTTATTTTTAAAACAGCATGTTATTTTGGAAACATATACTTTAAATTGATGTTGAAGTTGGGGAAATGATGAAAAAAAATGGAATTTTTGAAATTTGACAGCTTATAAATTCTAGGTGGTTTATCCGAATCACATGTTTTATACATTTTTGAAAAGGTATAATTATCTTCTATCAGAAGCTTTTAAAAATTTGAAGAAGCTAGAATTTTTTCAATGGTCGAAAATGGTCCAAAAAACCGTTTTTTGCTCCTAATTCCAGATTTTGGAGGTGTTAGGGACTTTTTAATTACCGTTTCGTAATCAGTGCGATTAGCTCTACAAAACGTGATATAGGTCTCCGCTCGCGTATATTTTGAGTGTTACACAGTGTAATTAGGTAATTTTTTTGTTTATCATGGTACAGCTGTGGTTCCATCGTGGTTCATCTAACAAGTAACTTGCTCACTGTTACTTAGTAAAAATGTTGAATTTTATGTTGATAATTGCAGCGTATCTCTAGGCTTGTTGTGAAAAGTCAAGATCTACCGTGGATTGTAAGCGCCATCTTTCGGAAATTGATTGGGCTCAGTTCCTTAAGCCATCATGTCTCATTTTTATTTGACAAATGTGAGTCCTTCATCAAATCACTCCCTTTCTTCATTTCGTTTGTAACAAATATACATCGCACACCCTTCCATATTGTCATAAAGTTTCAATTTACCACAGACAGCTTGGCGACTTAACTCTTAAAAGGATTAATAAAAATAATGTTCGTAGGTATATATACACACTTCCTCCCAGTTATACTAAAAACTAAATGCATTTCTATTCAACCATTAACTCCTCTCAAAAAGTATCCAATTACATTTTAATCGAGTCACTTTTCTACCCAATGAATTTCTATTTTTCTCTCAGAGAAAAATCAACAAAAAAAAGACAACCGTTAGAAAAAGTAGAATATGGAATTGAAAAATACAAACTATCACCGCACACGCAATCCTTAATTGAATTAGAAGTTAAACAAGAAAAAGGAAGAAAAACAACAACAAGCACTTTTTGCTTTCTCATACCACAACAAACCACTACACAACATCACACATACACCATCATGACACATCGATTAATCATTTTGCAAATTGTTTGCCATCCTCATTTTTACACACACACATGTATTGACACTTGATACACAAGTGACTGACAGACAGAATTGGAAAAAAGGAGCAAAAAAAAGAAAAACAAAAAAAAAAACCCGTTCAGTCTTCTTAACGACAAATACTATTAAACCCCCTCTCTTCCCCTCTTCAAGACCCTGTCATATGTCTCTAGAAGACCCGTTTTCGGTTTATGGCTTTTCAATCTATATGTATACGACTAATGATTATAGGCTTACGCCATCCATACCTATACACGATATCTACTTCAGGAGCGGTGAGTGGTGTCAAGGAATCAATTAAACTACATTGTCCATCACCCAGAAAAGGGGGATAACGATGAAAACGACCACCGATGACAATGCAAGTTACAGAATACAAAAATCGAATTTCAACTTTCAGTGCCAATGCAAAAATGATACCCAACTCTCTTGTAGAATTCAAGAAGCCATACAATAAAGTGCTCTTACCAATTCCCCCCCCCCTCCCTCCCCCCTTTTTCCATGTGTCTATATAACGTGAGCTTCAACAGACATCATCATCATTTGCTTATCATAAATTAACCTTGCCAGCCAGTCAGGCGGCCATACAGGCAAACATACAACAGACAAGATACCGTCATCGAACTAAAATAAACGAATGACAACCATCAACTGTCATTTGAGCTTCTGTCAAAGTGTCAAATGACGTATGCTGAATGCAATCCTCTTAAGGAATTTCTTTGCTTTGTGGAAAATACTTGCAAATAAATCGATGAAGGGATTATAAGAAAAAAAATATTATTTATTGAACTCATCCAACAGGAAATTATTGGAATTTTAATCATAAATGTCACTAAGGCCCTCTATAAATTTTAAAAATTCAGAATACTTCATTTTGACACTTCTTGTTCTTCCTTAAAAAAAAGTTATTGTCAAAATTGAAAGGGAAAATATATAAGGAATTCCATTTCTAAATGACTCCCGATTGTCATCGACAGCAGCGCCCTCTATAACTTGGAAACTAGATCCTCATCAAAAGGGAGTGTGAGAAAACTAATATCACTCCCCACTAAATGACATCAGGCAAGGAAAGCAAGTGAAAATCAACTTTTTTTTTATCACCATCACGAGCGCCCTCTATGCCGCGAAAGTATTTCTATTTGAAATTCATTCGCACTAATTGCAATGAACTAAAGAACCCTTTTGCATGTTCTTGTGTATACACATACTTCCGGGAAATAAATGTTTGCCATTAAGGTTTAACTGTTTCTGTATGCTGAAACTCCTCATCGTCGTCGTCCTGAGGTCGTGCTAATGAGGAAACATTACTGCAGTGTGCAAAGCCAGTGTTGTCTCACCTTGGTGATATAGTGTACCTATGTTGACATCGAATTGCCGGTTTTATAAGGACACCAGGATATTCTACTCATGGAAAAAAAAAAAAAAAACAACAACTAGGATGCAAAATGGTTAAATTATGCACATAACACCTTTTTACTTGGCTTAAACACTATCCCCCTCCTCCCCTACCCACCACATATTAACTATGTAAGGTAACTTCTTTGGTTTCTTGGTTTTTCCTTCTTTTAGATCAAAAACGAGCTATATTTGGGACATAAAACACGCTAAATAGTTGTCAACGCGAGCATCATTAAGATAAGGAATCCACCTTCATCCCATTCATATCCCTTTTGTAACCGTGTACACAAGGAAAAGAGAAATTCAACCAGCAGCAGCTGAAGAAAAACTTATGTGTGGTAATTTTGTGAGAATATATGAGTCTAGAAAAGGTTGACCAGGTAGACGTAGGACGAACATTAATTACAATGAATATATGATGAGTGTTTTGGGTACATTTAACATTTGTTTGTTTGTGTGTTTATGGTAGGGCCCCCAGGAGTTTTTTTCTTTTTTGCGTTTAGGACAATATAATAACTTTTTCATTTGGTAATAAAATCTGGGTTTAATGAAGTCATTTTGGCCAGATGAATGGGTGTAATGGAATGTCTTTGGTTTAATTAAATTAATTTTTAATTTTACTACAGGCGACGACAAGTGGGTAGAAGAGTGATTGATGATTATGACGTTTTGGGGTATTTAACTTTTTGCCAGGAAGAAAATATGGTGTTGGTAAGTCGTTGCGTTGCGTTGGTTTGGTTGTTTGGGTAATGAATCTTTATAAAAGTCAAACAATAAGAAGAAACATAAATTAATTAAAACTTAAAAAATTAAACTGAAATTATATAGGGAAAAGAACAATAAGGTAGCGAAATCTGCTAAGTAACAAAATCTAATTAGTGTTGTTGACAATCTTAAAGAAACTTTTCAACAGAACGATTTGTACCCAAAAGCAACGGTTACAGAGAAAATCAAAAGACGTTCGATGCAATCGACACATCAAAATTCAGCTTTCTAAATGAAATGAAGAATATTATCTTTGGAAGCTTTCGAAAGAAGGTATTGGGTGAGGGTAAAATCCTTAACCTCAATCGATGCTACTTACAGCAACAAAGTGGTTGCTAGATTTTTCTGAGACCCAACTCATTAGTTCTTTGTGGTAAGGCAAGGTTATTACTGTCCTTCTTCCAAGGCATTTGAATAAGCTCGAGACTTTATATGACAATTGTTTGTAAAATAACCTCAGCTAAAATTTTGTAAAACATAATTTTTGTTTAAAATCTACTGTTTTTAAAATCAAAAATGTTTTTTTGTATGTTGTGAAACTTCAGGACTTTTCATACATTGTAAACCAACCTAACACCAAGTAGACCAGTGCCAATAATTTTTGAAAATAAAAAAATTATTAGCAGCATATGGGTGGTTGGAAAATTTAGGATAAATGGTGTATGAAAGGGGAAAAATAAATTGCCCACAAACAAATTGGGGGAAAGGGGGTGGGTGGGCGAAAAAGTGGGGTGGGTGTCAAAAATCGTGGTTTTTTACGATTTCTGTCAAAAGTAGACCTCCTATCGAAAAAAATTAAAAGCAAAAGTTGTAGATCGTAAAAGTGTCTACAACTTTTACTTTAACCATTTTTTTATATAGCCTCAAATTATTGAAAAAAATGCAAAAATACAATTTTTTTATTTTTATCTTTTACAAAAATTGTAAGATTTTAACAAAACTTTGTCAAAAATTACTTTGTTATATTTTCTATGTATTTAAAATTTTTTTGAGAAAATATTTAATTTTTGGATTTTTGACGAAGTTAATTTGAAAAAATAGCCTATTTTTCTAACAAAAAAGTTACCGAAAAATTTTTTGATTTTTGAAAAGTTTGGAATGCAATTATTTATAAAAACCTATTATTTAATATTGTGTGGAAAAATTATACTTTTGTTTTATAAAATGTTGAAAAAAAATTGAAAAAAACAAAAAAATGATTTTTAAGATTTTAAGATAATATTGGCGAGAAATAATTTTCCATAGTAACTAAATTATAATTTTCTAATGCCCTTTAACGTTCTCAATTTAAATCTAGCATTAGAATAGCTCTAACGTGAAAAGTTTTTGAGATATTGAATTTTGGACGTCCAAAACACTATTATTGTGGTAATATCTCAAAAAACGTGATGTGATAGAATTTTTTCGACTTCGGATTCAAGCTCAGCGCACAAAAAACCATTAGAAAAATATATTTCGATTTCTATAAAAAAAAACTTTTTGACTAGTGAAATCGAACAGGGCAGAAAAAATAGAATGCCTTTATAGGAGTGTTATAAGTGTAAAATATCTTTTGACGTGATAACGTCTTATAAATCGATGAACCATGGCAGCCACAACAGAAAAGTGACGCCATTTTCTCCCGTTCCACTCTCGCACTTTCGCAGTGCGCGCAAAAATTTCAATTAAAAATTAAAAATAAACTATTAAAGATATAAAAATCTTCTATAGCTTATTTGAAAGTATAACCTAAAGCTTAATCCAATTGAAGAATTTTTCAAAATTCCGTCATTTAATAGGGTAAACAGGGGTAAAACGTAAAGATGAAATTTGGGCTAAAATCTAAACCCGAAGTCGTAGAGAATTGATTTTTTTGCTATAGATAGATGAGACTAATTTAAGAATAACTGCATCTAAGAAAAAAATTCTAAACAAATTTTAAACTAAGCAATAACGTTTTGTTTGAACGTTGTAAACGTGTTGGGGCTATGGCAAAATGATGATTTTTGGTAGAAAACATTTGTTTTGCCTATCCAAAAGGTGCCAGGTGAAAGATGAGAGAAAAAACAATTAGGCGTCTAATACGGATTGTTTTTCCAACACTCTGCGTTTTTAGGGGTATTTCTGGGTAGTTTTTGAATTTGAGCGTTCAAAAAATCTCAAACTTATAGGACATGTAGGTTTTGGCCTTATGCATATATGTGCAAAAAATTGGTATCGTTTAGTGAGTTTTGACTGAATAACGGAAGAAACAAGTTTTTAAAACACACGTTTTTTGACCGTTTTTAACTGATTTTCATCGTTTCTAATTTTTATCTTTTTTTCTTTAATTGATACAGCAATAAAGTATAAAGAGTAATGATAGACCATGACCACGACTAAATGTGTGTGAAGTTTCAATCATTTTCGTTAACACAATTTTGAGATAACGGTAAAATAAAATTTTAGAATTCAACAGGTTATAACTTTTGACCAATAGCAGATAGAAATTTTATTAAACTTTTATGAGCATCCTGATACAATTACCTTGCATTTGGTATATCACACATAACGGTGGACTAACTACAAGCTACACAATGTTAAATCAAGAAACTTGCGTAAAGACTCAAAACACTAGTGGAGATCTGTTGCCCTCCCAAACAGCCACCAGTGTGGAAAGTACCGTAATCTCAGTCTGGAAATTCGACATGGTTGACTTTAAAAAATTCTAACTTCTCTTGTAGGCATCTTTGAAATAAGATTGATACGTCATATGAAAGGTGAAATAATAGGTTGTCAAACAAAAAAATTGATTCCATAGCCTGAGAACATAAAAAATGCTTTTCTTAATGGATTTTGATCGAGTAGATGTCTCATAAACCTGATCGATATATATATTCTGAGCTAAGACAATAAGCTTTCAGATGGTATAAATTTTTTTATAGGTAGATGGGAAAAAAAATTTAATTAATGACATGAAAACATGTGATATACCGTTTTTTCTGCAAACACTGCGTTTGAGGCGTGATCATTCGTTAAAAATCTCGTCTCATTAAAATTCTTTATTATTCTCAAAGCAAACAAAGTTTTCAAAGACTTCAATCCACTATCAAGCCATATCCTTTGAGTTGAGCCTACATGTATGCAAAGTTGATAAAAAACACTAGAAATTCACTTGGAGTGTTGATAATGAATCAAAAGGATCCACACTTCGTTTGCAGAGTTGCTTTGACTTATTCTTTAACTTGACAATCATAAAGATGACAAACAAAAAAAAAGAACTCTCAAGCCCAAATAAGCTGTATGACAATTAGAAAATCCATTTGACTTTGTTCCTTGTTATAAACCAAAGTCTTTCTTGGCAAAGCAATTAATTTTTACCAAAAAAAAAAAATATCAATGTTGTCTGATGCAAAAGAAACCACAAACAAATTGAAAAAAAAAAAAAAAAAAACTAACAGAAAAAAACCTGGATGCTATTATCTTTGTTCTTCCCTATTGCCCAGTCTGCATCCTGGTCCTGGATGGTCACGGGTTTCAATTAAAATACTACCACACACATCAAAGCTACATGTCAATTCCATTCATTTTTATTTCTTTCAAAATCCCAATGGTTCCCAACAAAGGAACTTGCCTTGTTTTTTTTCTCCTTTCGTTTAAATTTTTTTCTTTTTTATTTGACATTCATTGGCAGTGATGAGCGAGATGAACACTAAATAAAGACGTCCATTTCTTGCAATTGGAAGGACAATTTTTTTCGAACATAAAAAAAGCTTTATAGGACCATTCCGACATACTTATAGGAATCATAAAAGTAACATTTGTCTGGGATCTCCTACATGCATCGTCTGTCAAAGTCGTCATCGTCATCATCTTCATCCATATCTTGTTGGTTGGAGCTGCTCTATCGTTGATACTTGGTAGAAACTCTGTTTGCTACTTCATCATTGTCAGCAAATTTTATAATCCAAGGGATGTGCGATGACGAAATTTATGACATTATATCCATGAATAGTTAAAAAGGACGAAACGAAAAAAAAAAAAAAAATAAAGTTATTATATCCCCGATAGTTCGTTAAACCATAAGCCTAGCACGCCTGATGGATTTTGCATATAGCAATTCATTGCTACTGCTGCCAGCCAGGATTGTGCCATTGCTCTGCAAACCACTAACCAAACCAACCAACACCAGAGACCAAAACGAGGGTTGAATAGAAATTGCTCTTGACTACTATATGAAAGACTGAATAGGAGGCAAACTCTATTTTCAGCTAAAAATCGAACAGAAAATTGAATAAAATTCGGAGGCGTACAAGGATATGGGCGGTTGTGATGGAAATGGGGGGCCAGGATTCGACAAAAAACAAAAAAAATGAAAGACAAAAAAAAGTATCACACAAAAGCTAAACTGAAAGGGTTCACAAGGATATCTCCGAGTTAGTTTCTTTGTTCTTCCGTACACTTCCGGGCTACTCAGTACCAAACTTCCTGTGTGTGTTGGATGTGGCAGTAGGAAATTGAATATTTCTCTCAATTTTACTTCTTTTCTTCTTCACTTCAAACTGACTGTTTTGGGGGGCCTTGCTGTGCGTGGTGCGTGTGGAGTTCTTTATGAGTATTTACGATTTTTTTTTTCTGGGGAGGGGAAGTTGGATATGTCAAGTAATTTGAAGCAATCCTTGTGCTGCTGCTGAGCTGTATATTGGCTTTTATCCTTTTTTTTCTGAAAATGTATATGCATTTGGCAAATTGGGGAGACTGCTATCTCCCCAGCAAAAAAAAAAAGGGGTTTCAATTACAATTTATCTATTTTTATTTTTTTTGCGTTTCTATATGGGGGGTGCAATCTGTAAAAAAATGGGTAGATATACCATTGACCTACATATTAGAATAGTTTGGATTGTATGTATATTTCACTTTGGGACAATTTATCTTAATGTTTTTCCGACTGCGATATCTATATTTGAATTTAAGGATGATCTGGTAAAAAGGGGTTGTGGGTAATGGCTTCTTTTTTTTACTTTGGCAGACATATTGGTCAAATTTGGTTTTTTTTTTTGGGAGAGGGGACAGGGTTATTGACTGTAAGTTATGGGTTTTCTTTGTTGTTTTCTATGTTTTTGCTGACCCATACGATCTGGCTAGTCAGCAATATAAAAAGGTTCACGAACTATAACTATGGAGTCGAGGAAAATAAAAATCATGGAGCTTAAAATAGAGCAAAACTTAATAACAATTTATTGATGACCAATCTATTAAGGGAAATTTTTTCTTCTGTGTCTTAACTTTGTTTGTTATGGTTCCTGTTCGATAACCTTAAGTTGATTTCTTAACCGACATAGGAACTGATCTTTTATTTCCGGTCTACAGCTGGAACTAATAATTCGTTTTAGTGTCTTCTATGATCTTTTTCCCCGTGACTCTGCCGTGACTCTTTTATGCCGGGCCCCATTCAATCTCTTTAACTACATATACCCTTACCATTTTTATCCGGCCACGCTTATAGTCTTCATTAGCGTTTTTATTAAAGTTACTATGAACATCGCAAAAAACATAGAATAAAATCTTCTATATTCACGGTTTTTTTTTGGAAGTGTAGACCCCATTCAGCGGTTTTTTTTCTACATAACACTGCAATTTTCATGAGTTTTTTTTACTATAAGTGATATAAACATAGCAAAAAACAAAGAATTACATTTTCTACACTAACGATTTTCGTAGTTTGTCTATATAACATTGCAATTTTTCTTCGGTCAAGCTTTAAGCCTCCATTAACGTTTTTATTACAGATGAAATTAACATCGCAAAAACATAGAATTGCATTTTCTACACTAAAGATTTTTGTTATGTGTGTGTACCTAGAACTCTATCGTTATGAAATAGCTTTTGTATATTATATTATTCCCGAAAATGAGGGCCTTTGGGGCCTGCCGTACAAGCATTGCTTAAAGTTGCTTCAGTTTGGCGTCAACAGTTTTGCTGACACACAGTTTTGAGTTTTGACATTGACGGCGTTTTGACAGAGCGAAGATAATGTTTTGTAGTGACGTCAGAGTATCAATTCGTTGACCAATATCGTTAACCGTGTAATCCTAGCTTAAGACATTTATCCAAGTTGCGAAGACAGGTTACGGTTAGTCTGTATCCCTAAAGTTAAAACAAGATTGTATAAATGGTTGATGTATGGTCTAAAGACTTAAGAAAAGGCATATAAAATCTACTGTAAGAAGGACTGGAGCTCTCAGGTCTTGCCCAACGGATTCCTTTTGTATTCTTGGGCCCAATTCCGCAGGAGTGAATTCCTTTGTGTACACGAAAAAACGTGTAAATTGCCTTAGAAACAAGGCAGAGAAAAACTCACACAGAAAAACTCACTCTTGCGGAATTGGGCCCCTACTGTATATCCCATCGCTCGATCTTCCTAACCAGTAGGTACCTGACGTACTCCAGTGCCTTATGGGTTCTTGGTTAGGGGCAACCAGCTATTGGAATGCGGTTACAGTTATACAAATATCCTGGACGCAAGTGGTTAGTGCCATGAACTACCACTCCAGAGGTCTGGGTTCGAAACACTCTGGTCGCAGTGTTTCGCCATGTTGTTTCTTGGACGCATAAGATGTACAGGTACACTCATCTTCTCTTAATCATTCCTTCCAATTCACAGCTTCTACCATTCATACTTCTAAAGTCTCGAGACTCCTGAATTACTTTGCGAACCCCTGGAATTCGTATAGCTCTGACCCGATCATTTCCAATCGGTCCAGTAGCAGTTCCTTGCATAGCAGCCCGACTGCTTGGCGACTTTATTCTGATCGTATTAGCAAGCACTTCCATAATGCTCACAATTTGTTATTTGATCATCTTTTACTATTCGGGTGATTTTTAGTCGCCTAACCCAAAGAACTGCATTAACGATTTATGGAAAGCTCCTAGGTCAGATGGACATATGTTTTTTTGCGCCATTTGATTATACAGGAATCATACACAAGTGCGTTGAGGCTGCGTCAAACTTCTGGTCTTGCGGTGGCGCTGCGATCACGAGGCGGGAAAAAGACTCGCAAACACCACCGCAGCGTCACCGCAAGACCAGAAGATTGATGTAAAGTCACCGAACTTGTGAATGATACCTGTAGAAAAAAATGGCGTCAAAAACGCATATATGCCCGGGCCTTACATGTTATTGTGTATCGCTAAAATCAGTTGACTGGATTTTTTTTTTCTTTTTTCTATTTACAAGAATTATTTTGTATACACATTTGTCAACGTCAGATTTAACAATGTAATTCAATGTTAATGGGATGTTAATACTCGCACAGTGTCAAACTGGATTATATAACTAACTTAACAGTGAAAATTGAAAAATCCCACACACATTTTTCCTCTGTAAAACTTAAGTACGTATGTTTTCTAAGAAAATATTATCATAAAACCATAAGTTTCAAAGCAAACAGAAGCAGTTTTAACACCAAGTTAAAACAGTTTTCACATAATACGAGTTGGAAGGTACTTCTTCTACCTACACCTTCCTACCAAAAATAAAATAAAAAGTGCCTCTCTTTTTTCTTATACCGGGAACTACACTTAATTTATATTCAATTTGAAAGAAAAAAAGAAGAAAACAAAAACAAACAAAAAAAAGAAAGAAGATACAAAATTCGTTACACTCTTACGACGACCTCCTTAAGTTTACATACCATCAGTAGCTCCTGAAGTTCTGCTTCTATTGAATTCTGCAGAAAGAAGATGCTATACCCCCATTATCCATGGTCATGTCATCCTTTTTTTTTTTTCCTTGAAAATTTATTCATTAGCAAACAAATTTTCCGAAAATGTAAACAGAAAACATATAGAAGACTCTTTAGTAAAGACTCTCGTCCCCTATATGTTTGTTGGTTGTATCTTACTAGAAAACTGAAGAACGCGCGCGAAACTAAGATGCATCCATGATTCATCCTGCTATCCTGCTGTATCATATTCAATATGTGTTTCTATATGTACGAGAAGTATCTTTCGGATGTGAACATCTTATTAGACATCATTACGTTTGAATTAATTTGAAATTCATCATCAGGAGTGTCTTCGAGAGATTATATAGTATAGAGCTGTATATTCAGCTGTACAGTTCTTGGTTAATGGCTGGTTGTTACTATTAAAAGCGAATCTCCGGCGACACGACACGAAGATGATTGAAGATGAAAGTCAACATACTCGATAGAGATACTGGTCTCGTATCTAAACTAACTCTTTATAGTGATGATGTTGTGTAGTTGTATTGGTAAGAGTATCTATAGAGTGACTTTAGTTGTCCTTCACTTAAATCCAGTATAGTGGCCAGGAATACATATATACAACTCAACTAATTGCATATCGAGGGAATATCCTTTCAAATTTTGGAGAATTTCTTAAGATTCAAAGTTTTGTTTTGTAAATTTTATCTTCACTTGGTGAGTTATGAAGATGTTATGCTTTGAGAAAAAAAAGGTCGCTAATCTGAAAAATTGAAAAAATTTCGCTTTTTTGTCGAAAAAGTCGACATTTGAAATAAAAAAGTCGCTAAACTGTTTTCATATGTTTTAACATAGAAAAATAAACGCAAGTTGTCTGAAAACAAAGTTTTAATTAATACGAAAAAAAATAACAAAATTAGAAACTAAAAAAAAAAAAAACAGTCTTCATGTTAGGAACTTAAATTTAGTTGGAGGTATGAAACATTCAATTTGAACAAGAATAAAATATTAAATAAAAAAAGGCTTTTAAGCTTGCCAATATATTTTTTCCCTTTCCAATTCCATTTTTTGGTTGGCTATTTTTTCATTGTATGTGTCTATGTATTCTTGTTTGATTTGACATCTGAATATGAATATATGGAAGCAGTGCAAAAGAACACATCTACCTACTGACATGCAATGTAATGGACTTTGAGTTTGAATTGAAGATGTGGGTCTGGAAATGGATGAGTTTATGGGCAGGCGTTTTTCTCTTTTAACTCAGAAAAAGGCTTTGAACAGAGCCAGAAATTCTGAGCACACTCTGAATAGCCTCTGAGCGCTCAAAATTATTTTTAAAACAAATCTGAACATTTGTCTTTTTACTTGTAATTTTCTTTTACAGAAACAAGAAATAAAATTTAAAACTTAAATTAAAATGAAAAATAAGACCGACTACTGCACTCTTGCGCCATTATTTTATTTGTTTGATTTTTTTTTTCAATTTCACTTCCTAAATGCTTGTGTTCAGCATTCAACTCAATCTGCTCAGTTATTTTATTATGAGTCCATCGATCGCGCTCTGAACAAGCTCAGAATACGTTCAGATTGAAAAAATAAACACAAAGAAGTCCCTATTATGAAATTAGTGAAAAAGTAGCTTTGAATAAAAAGTCGTCTCTTGGTCGCTAAAGCTTCAAAAAAGTCGCTAATAGCGACTAAAGTCGCTTAGCGGTATGAAACACTCGATTCCTACACTTCAATATAGACTTGGTGGTCTCCAGATCAACAAACTCTTTCAACCAAATTGATCATGGTGAAACTGGCACCAGCACCAGACTATCTTCCAGTATCTGGGATGCCCGAAGATTCTGAGCATCAGTCGCATAAATTTGGATCACTTATTTGTAGATAATGGCTTGATATAGTTGATAAAATCTTACCTAACCCTTCTAAAAAGTGATACTACCAAAAATACAAGTCCGAAATACAGGCCTGCCTTGATAAAAATGAAAACATAGGCAAGGAGTACTTTTGTCGCAAGTTCTGCTGATTTTGAGGATCGGCAAAAATCAAACATACCTACAGAAAAAGACTTTTTTGAGGAACCGAAGAAAACCTTTTTACCATATACGGTACAGTGTTTTGTACATGAGATTGTGCAAAGTGCTAGAAATGTATTGTTATATGTCATTGGCTTCTTAGCTTTCAAATTATTTTGCTTTTAGAAATGAGCGGGTTCATAGTTTTCATAACTTGCCTTGAAATAGAATCTGTTCCTTTTAACAGTGTGCCCATTCCCCTACTACTTACGTCTTCGTTTAGTAGAAGGTAGATACAATGGGTTCCTTATCTGTTCTGGTAAGATTTTCTTCGTTGTATAAACGACAAGTGGAAAAACTTCTTGTTGGTGCTGTCGAAAGCTTTTTCAAAGTGGATTAATAGCCAGTATAATGGTGATAGGATTTTCAACGCACTACACACTTACAAGTTATGAAATCTGATCACCTTAATTGCACCGGCACACAAAAAAAAAAAGTGTCATGTACCAAGAACCAGACCTATCTTTCTATATGTTTTTTGGGCACGCTGAATCCGAATTTGAAGTCCGTTTGGCCCCATCACCCTCCAGTTTTGAGCTGTGAGTGCATTTTGTTTGAATTTTTATGACTTTTTTGGAGTTTTTTGCATTTTTTCTCAAAACTGAAGGGTGACCGGACAAAACGGACTTGAAATTCGAATTCAGCGTGCCCAAAAACATATAGAAAGATAGGTCTGCTTCCTGGTACATGAAACTTTTTTTTTTGTGTGCCGGGGATGACAGCGACATGTCGCGACAGCGCTGAATCCGAATTTCAAGTCCGTTTTACCCGGTCACCCTCCAGTTTTGAGAAAAGTGTAAAAAAGACCCCAAAAAAGTCAAAAAACGTCCTTTTTTTGAGTTTTTTGCATATTACTCAAAACTGGAGGGTGACAGGGCCAAACGGACTTGAAATTCGGATTCAGCGGGTCCAAAAACATATAGAAAGATAGGTCTGGTTCCTGGTACATAACACTTTTTTTTTTTGTGTGCCGGTGTTGTTAATCCCCATTTTTTCTCAATTTTTTCAATCATTGAATTAACTTAAATTTCAATTACACATAAAGAAACTGTAAACTTCATAAGAGAGAGAGCTCTTATCAAGTCTCAATGATTAAAATCAAAAACTAAAAGCGATATTTGATTCCGTTGACTTGACTTTTGAATAACTGATGGCTGTGGTTTGAAGATTGTGGTTCGGATATCGATATCGATATAGTTATTAGACACTCAAAAATCTGTATGGCGGTAGTTCTGTGGAGTTCCAATTTATCTCGGATGTGATCGTTAGGGTACCAGCATCAAGTCTGTGTTTCAGGTGTTCTTTTATGCGTTTTTCGAGAAGAATGAATGCTGTTATGATGTATTCTTGGCATGTATGAATTTATTACCTACTTTGCTTGAAAACGTGATTTAAAAAAACCAAAGTTACGTGCTGCTACCTGCTCAGCTATTGAACTGGCCCTCAACCGAACTTAAAATGTATAGTATACAGGGTGTCCCGGAATGAGATAAGAACATTTTGAGGGATGATTCTTGGGAATTTTCTAAAAAAAAAATGTTCTACAGTAATTCTCTATTTGCAAAGTTGATACCCTTTAGCGATGATTTAAGAAAACGCTTACTTTGGTATGCCTTTACTCATGATAATGTTAATAACTCCGTTAATACTTATCATAGAAACTTCATTAATATCTTGATTTTTAGAAAAAATGCCATTCTTTGTAACTGCATTTAAAAATTCGTTATTATCTCTTTTTATTGCTCAGATATTAATTTTTAAAAGGGAATAATTTTTTTCTTACACATGATAATTTTTGACTTTGGGGCCGATTTTCTTCGATAAATGTATAATAAACATAGTGTTGTATACATTTATTCTAATGAAAAAAACAATAATAAACTTTCTATCCTAAGCTTTAATTATTTCTCTTTCACTGATCCTTCCCCTCGTCAGAAAGCAAAACATTGGTTCAACTATATACGGCGCCAACTATTCTTTCAGCAGCTGATTTAAATATATTTTTAACAGCATTTTAGTGCTCATTCTGAGAAAAAGCTGGTCCCACTGTTGTATACCAGGTTACGGGATCCTTAAGGCCCATTTCACGCAGCCACAAAAAAAAAGTTCTGACCTGGGGTTGTGACTAGGTTTTTCATATAGTTTTTGGGTCGTTAAAACGTTTTTTTTTTTCTCTCTGATCTGGATGTGCGAATATGTTAATCATATAGTTTTTGGATCGCTGAATCCAGATTCGAAATCAATTTCGCCCTATCATGTCAGGTTTCTGAGATATCCTCAAAAAATGTCAGATAAGAACTTTTTTTTTTGAGTTTAAACATTGTTTTGATGATATTTCAAAGACCTGACGTGATACGGCAAAATAGACTACGGATTCGGTTTTAGCGACCCAAAAACTATATGAAAAACCTAGTCACAACTGATACCTGTTTAAGTTAGGAGTAGACTAATTTCAGACATTCCTGAGCGCTTCCAAGTGTTTCACGAGTTGGTCGCTCATACTTTTCCAATCGCACTTGACTAAATTCCAAGATAATTCGTAGGCATTAACACGAATAATTTCTCGGGGACCACTGCAAGGCGGTAATTGACAATTCGTAGCCTGGGGACCTTCCAAATCATCAGTTACTAGCAATGAGCTGTATCAGAATTCTAAAAAGTTCTCCGAATTTAATGAAAGACTTGAGTGCAGGGTCATCGGGTAAAATCTTAAAATTCAAACTACATGATCTAACCTCAGCTTCAAAGACCAAAGCTAATTGGTCTCGAAAGCTAAATCAGATATAATGGTAATTGAAAGTAACCCTGTTACAAACAGCTTAAAACTTTGAAATCCGAAGTTTGTCCAGCATTAAAACTGGACCATAGTTTCCAAAGTCAAAGTTCTTCAAATTCCACCACATCTACACTACTTGAAGAAATTCTTATCGCACTATAGTTTTGTATCAAACGATAGCGCTTCATATGGTTAGAAAGTCCCAAATTCATCAACGTCACCATCATCGTGGTTAAGATAGATTAAGATGGTTACAGAAACAAAAATGGAATATATTGTTGTTGTTGTTGATCCTTGTCCTTCTTCCTGTGATGATACTAAAATGTTGACGCAGGTTCTTCATTGTTCTTTTGAGTCCGCAAGACCAACTTAACCACCAACAAAATCTATAAACCCAAAACTTGAACATCTGAGAACATATTCATTAAAATCGAACGACAAGAGAGGGATAGACGGGGAAAGATTGAAGAAAAGAGAAACCGAATGGAAGACAATAATTCGAAGGTGGTGCAGAAGAGTTGACCTATGATGACTTACTGGATAGAATCTTCTCCTTTTCCAACAAGAACAACATATAACAGAGGCCTAATAAGAAAAACAAACAAGGATAACAATTTTGAAAGGCATAGTATACTTTAGAAATACCAAAGCATCTTGATACTCGAATGGCAAATATCTATGGATTTCTGGCAGAAGGATGGTTGAAGAACGATGAGAATTAATGCTCTTGGCCGTGTCTTCATCAAGTTCATAATCAGCACGAACAACACAGGAGCAAGCTGCTGCTGGCTGCTACTTCTCCTGATGATAATGATGCTTCCTTCGTAGCATCGTCATCGTCATTGAAGAACATTACCAGTAATCATGCGAAACAAAATTGCTTAAGCAAAGTCAAGAAGATGCCTTGAAGAAGCAGCGTATACACCGCATTATACACACAACACTGATGAAAATTGAAGTGAATGAAGCCTCTCTTATAAATTCTGCCAAGAACCGCACTCTCTCAAATCAAAAGGGTTTCACGTGCGTCGTCGTCTTCATCGAAGGCTAAGGCTAAGAATAGGTATATATAAACCCAAATAGCATACCTTAAAGGAAGACAGATACGATGTGAACAAAATTTCGATCTGTGTGTTCAGATTGTGAGAGGATATCTGATTAGTAATTTGCATCAATGATGAGTCTTCGATGGGTTTTCGATTGGCTTTTTGGCCAGAGATGGAAGATGGCGAAGAGGTTTCCTTCAAGATAATGATGCTATATCTTGATAATAAGAGCGTACCTATATAAGATGAGGATGCTGCTAAAGCAAACAGAAATTACCGGGCAGATTCAATCGCATTGACCCTCTCTTTTGTGTGTGTTTGTTATAGAAATTTATGCAAACTCCTTTCTCCTTATAAATTTGCTCAACTCAACACAACGCAATGTGGAAATAATATTGATTTTGATAATAATCATAATATAATAAGAGGGTACGCGAGTCATAAACAAATTAACGCTGGTCATGATTAATGGCTTGAGATGAGATATGAGTCTTTTTTTCTTTTATAAACTATTTTGTTGTATAGAGGATTTTTCATTTACTGTTGTTCGATTTCGATGTTGAAATTGAAGCTTCATGGTTTGAAGATTATCAGATTGAAAATGATGAAGACATCATGATGAATGAATGTACAATGGAGTTTCTTGGGCGTACAGGTAATATAATTGGATTTCTTGTATTTTTATTGGCAGGTTTTTTGGGCAAACCTTTGATATTGATTGGGTTTGCACAACACAATTACTATATAGTGACTTAAGACTTCAAAGCTTTTGAAGGTTGCAATGTTGTTATGGGTTGAGGTATTAAACGCTTAAATGTACGCGACAGTGAAAGAATTTACTTTACGAAATGAACAATGGGGTCAAGAATTCCAGGGAACTAGAATATGACTTATTGAGAGCTAAGGTCTTTTAAGGTAAAGGCTGCTACCTCTAAGAGTCGTGCCCGGCCACGGAGTAGGAAGTAGTTATTTAACGATACCAAAGAAAAAGGGTACCTTAAAGTAAGATGATGCCCCCTTTAAATTTCACCATCCTAAAACAATCGGATTTCCGCTTAAAATAAGTGGAATCTCTTTAAATTCTGTGATATACAAGGTGAGTCGCGTCAAAGCGTGAAATGGAAAAATGGAGTTTTCAGGTGTTATCAATTAAAAATGTTGACCAATTCGGGGTTACTCTAATACTGTATCACTTTGTTGTATCCTTATTCAAGTAATAATGTTGGAAAAAATAGACGATAGGTTAATGCTTCATAGAAGTTCAACCACGTAGGTAAACACAAAAATAAAGAGGTTTCTTGGAAAAAAGTAGTTTTTCGAAAATGAGAAGATATTTTTAGATCCGGTTTTCTGTTTTTGTTCAAAAACAAATAAGAGCATTGAATTTTAAATTAAAAAATTAAATAAGTATTTAATTACATAAAATTTTGAAAAAAATTAGTTTGAAATTTTTTTTCCAATTTTTTTTTCTTAAATTTTGATTTTGAAAATTAATTTTTCAAAAACTTAGCCATTACTCGTATGTAAAATTTTTGTAAAAGACACAAGTTTTGGATTTACAAAAAAGGTAAAGGTTCTTTTAGGTGTAACCGTTGATTTTTAATAATTTTTTTTTACCAAATTAAGTCAATTTTTTAAATTGCATCTCCACCCCCTCCAAACTGGGGGGGGGCTTAATAGACCCTCCATCCCATAAGATTTTTTTCTTGTTTCTACGCTCTAGCTTTTTGGCACTGAATCACATATTGATACATGATTTTAAGGTATGTTTTTTTTGCTGATGCCAAAAAAAACCAAAATCAGCGCTATCTGACATCTTAAAAAAAAAAAAATTGACTCTTTTATGTGTCAACCCGTATTATTAACCGTCTGTAGGCACACCTCTTTTTTGTGAATTTGGTTTATACTTTTTCATGTCGCTAGAACTTTTTTCGGTCTCACTATTTTATAGAGAATCATATATGAAATTGATGTAGAATATTCCGAGGAATTCGAATATTGTATTCACAATTAAAAAAAAATGTATTGTCACCCTTATAAAGACACTTTTTTGTGACCACTTTTAATTTTTGTCCTGCCAAATTCCCACCCGTGTGCTGACAGAGGGTTAAAACAGTTGCAAAGTTCCAAGGTTACTACAATCAATCAAAACAATGCAATGAAAAAACAATGGTATTTTTTGAGAAAGGGGAAAATTTAAGGATATGCAGATGCAATAAAAAACATATATGCATTCCCTACTAACAATTTTGCTTCTATTATGCTTTACAGAAGCAAGAATTGCATCTGTAAAGCTTTATAGAACCAAATAAGTTTGTCGGGTTAGGGTGGGTCAAAAAAATCGAAATTCGTTTTTTCGATTTTGTACTCCGAAAAATCGAATCCTCAAATATCTACTAAACGGTTAGATAATTGAAACAAAGTGTATAAGGGCTTTTTTGTAGAGCGTTCAATTTTCTACAAGAATATGTAAAGAAATTTGCTAAAAAGTCAATTAATAAAAAAATAATTTTTTTTTATTAGAAGCTTGTAAAAATGGAAAATTGCGAAGCGGAGGACCTTCCCATTAATATAAAGAGCTCATAGTTGGTGTGTATATTCTAGAGGTGTCTAGCAATCGATTTTTCGGAGTACAAAAACGAATTTCGATTTTGTTGACCCACCCATTTTTCCCATTTTTTTAACAGCATTAGGCTATCGTTATTGAGAGTATGCCTATTTCAAGTGCAAAATGTGTCGCAGAATGGGACCTAGGACTTGCCTGAATTCTGGAACTGCAACAACTACAAAAGCATCAGTATTCTTAAAAAGAATGAAATCGAAATTATTTTCCCCCTTCGAATTGTTTCCTATACAAATAATTTTTGAACCAATCTTGATTTTCCACATGATCCACGGCCAAGCGCAAGAATGGGTATCATATGCCCCCTCTTATACCCAATTGCGGGCGCTATATAGCATATCCTCCACAGAGCTGTTGATATTAATAGTGATGTGCAACAAATTGACTGCATGCCTTGGTCTCGAAGCACCACACTATAGCGTGTTGTATGCAATGCACGCTAAAGAAGCGATTGTCTGACAGCTGTCAAAACAACTTATTCACAACACTGCATCGCTGCTGTGCCAATAGCGATAAATATATAAATGTTCGAAAAACGCGAATAGTCTCAGAGGGCCTGAGAGTGTACAATTCTGTGGTTAACATTGCAAATGAATGAAGCAAAGCAAATAAAAACAAAAAAAAAAGCTGCGAAAATGAATAAAGAAACGAAAAAAAAGCCAAACGTACGACAACGACGTTGTCGCATTCATGTCGTGTGTTCCCGGACCAAGAAAAAGATTCGCTGCGCTTGGTGACAATGTCAATGAATAAATCTCAAGAAATCGCCGAGTGAATTATGTTCGAAGTGTCGTAAATGTTCGAAATGATTTCCATTCCCTGAAATGAGGAATTTAATTAGGGGCACCCAACAACATCTAGCAGGAGCAGCAAAAACGTAGAATTCCTTTTTTTTTTCTTCATCAAATAGAAAGGATATATCTTGGAAGAAGTGCTTTTTTGCTATTTCTTCTAATATTTCTTTTTTTCTTTCTTTTTTTTGGTACTTTGTGAATTTCTGTGTAGTTAATTAGATTTCTTGTTCAATGATGACCTTGTGCTATATGAGTCGGAGACAATTAATTAAGGTTCATTTGAGCGAAGCAGCTAGAAGGCATTATAGGCAAAAGCAGAAAAAGAAGAAATGACAACTTGCTGCTGGGTGCTGGTGCTGCTGTCGCAATTAAATAAGAAATGTTTCAGCGACACTCTTTGACAGTTTCTAGAAATTATTATGATTAATTGCTAAAATTTGGGGAGCGAATTAAATGAAGAAGTTTTTTTTTCATCTGTCTTCTTCTTTTTGTTTCCTTTTCTTCTATCATCAAAAACATGGAAATAATTTGGGGTAGGAATGGCACTTAATTTTAATGCAATGTGTAGTCAGTGTAATGACTTAAAAGAAAGTCAATAATTGAATGTTGACAGATCTAAATATACAGTTTTTTTTTTTTTTTTTTTGAGGGATTAGATGAGATGTTTTGAGTTTGAAATTAATTTTTAAAGTTTTTGAACTTACTTAAGTTGAAAAAAATAGTGGTTGCATGTAAAGTCGGTTTACGGACGATAATTTTACGTGATGACGTCATAAGAAAACAGGATGTGTGCTTTTGTAAAAAAAATGATCTACAAATTATTTATTTGTCAACTTTCTTGTTAAAAATTTATAAGATATGTAATAAATCTTATAGTAAAGTACTTAAAAAAAAGGAATAACTTTTTGAATACAATAAAATTTACAAGAAAAAGCAAAAATATTGACTTAAATAATACCATTTAAAAGCTTAATATGTCTTCTAAAAATGAAACCGTACTTAATTTATTACAATTATGTGCAAAAATTATAACAATAATTTTTTTTTAAAACAATACAAAAAAGTGAAAAAATTTCTTCCATCACCCAAAACTACATTTTTTTATCTAAGAACTTAAAAAAAAATACTGTAAAAGTTACAGCCTTTAATATTAATATTAAGTACTGCCGCATCTTAAATTTCTATTTCCCGTATGATTTACATGGGAAAGATTGCTTTTTTGAGTTTGGAATTTCATAACTTTTTAATGGTTCATCAATAAGGCTGGACTTAATTATTTTCTTATATAAAATTGAACGCTCTACAAAAAAGCTCTTGATAATTTTTTTGATAAACCGCTCTGTTTCAAAGTTATTCAACTTTAAAATGTAATGTAATTTTTTCTTAATTTTTTTCAATTTTTGATGAAATTATTATTAAGTTTTTCAAAAAATTTGGCAAACTTTTAGAATTTTTTGTAGGTATTCTATGTTGTTTTTTGGTTTCAAAATTTTTTTTAATTAACTGTCAAACTCCTAATACTATTAAATTAGAATTTTTCAATAAATTCGAATTATTCATTTTTCCAACTAAAAATTATTTTTATTAAATTTTCGCGTCGGTTTTTTCAAAATTGTATAAATGCATACAAGAAAATGATTAAATCCAGCCTTATTAATGAACCATTAAAAAGTTATAAAATTCCAAGCTCAAAATTTGAGATGGATGCTGAGATGGTTCATCGATTTATAAGATGAATGAAAATGAAAACTTGTAATTTTTTCTGAGTTCCGTAGCCGTCAAAGAAGAAAATTCCTTTACCTTCTTCTTCTCATTATATGATAAGTTTCCCTAAATCCTTGATTTGAAAAAAAAATTCAAAAATCTTTTGATTCTGTTAATTTGGGTACAAGAATATTAGAAATTTAAATATGTTACCAATTAGTAAAAAATTAAATAAATGTCTATGTCTGAAACCCAATAATGTTTATTTGTATTGTGATTGAAATTTATTTTTTTTTTTCAAATCGTGAGAGCGTTTAAGCGATAAGTGTTTTCAATTACTATTTGTGTGGGATATGGCAGACTCGTATCCACTTGACCATGTCAAATCACACACATAATAGGTTCGACGTAGGAAAAAAAAAGGAACAAAATCTTAAAGTGATTCTATTTTTAAAAAGGTAATGCCCGTACCATTCATATAATATAGAAATGGATGCCTTCATCATTTGGACAGATGGAGATGGACAGGCCTTAAAGGTTTCTAGATCATTTTTTTTCGTTTTTGCTTTTTTGTTTTTTTTTTTTTTAATGAGAAAATTTCTTTAGTATCGTAGTGATTTGAAACACGATGAAACGAAAAAGCGACAGGAAACATCAATTGATCATAATAGATAGATGATAGATGAATGAAATTTATACTGAAGATACGTAATAGAATAAACTATAATTTTACAAAACTTTAAAAAATTTCATTTTCAAAAATCTGAGAAAAGATATTGTTTTTTTTTAAACACGTTATATCTTTTGATTTAGAGCACATAATATAAGAATTTGATTTAACTTTAATAAGCATGCTGATATTTAAACCTTTCATTTGATATATCACACCCAACGGTACATGCTCTACAAGTTACACAATCTTAAATTGAAAAACTTGAAAAATACCTCAAAACACCGTAATCTCAGTTTGAAATTTCGGCATGGTTGGCTTTAACAAATTCTTACTTTTTTTGTAGGCATCGTAGAAATATGATTGAACCGTCATATAAAAGGTGAACAAATAAGCTTTCAGATGATATAAAATTTATTACAGGTTGTCATAAAAAAAATGGATTTAATGGTGTAAGAAGAAAAAAAAAAGATTTATTTTTTTTATTTGCATCAATATCAGCAAGAATAGTTTGAGAATTATTCCGAATGTTGAAACATGTCAAATGTATCAACTTGAAGATATCTATCGCTGTAAAATAGTTACTTGCTGCTAAAACTGTTTACACAATAGTTTAATTATTGCAGTAGGGTGTTTCTCTCGTGTTTTTGAGTTTTATGTTCATCTGTTCTATTAGAACTTCTATATTTATTATAATAATTTAACATATGAAGTATCGTTGGAAACATCTTACTGTCCCTCTGTTTATACGCTACGTGGAGTCTCATTAAACAAATAAATACGCCCTCTGGAGGCAAAATTTATAAACTATTTTTCTGTTCGTAAAGTTGAATAGCACAAAACACTCTAAAAACAATCATGATCTCAGTTTCTGGTTCTTATGACATCAGCAATTCCAGAATTATCATATTGAAAGTTATTGTCTCTGCCATTTATATTATAAAATGACAAGTATTTTGTCCTTGAATTGACAACCTAATCTCAGTCATTTAGACAACACTATCACCACAACAACTACTTCTGGCAAAAGACTGACTGCATTGCTTTTGGTGGTTCTGCTGTGTCGCCTCATGACACTCAAGTGGAATGTCATTAATTTAATGAATCTGCCAAATAATAAAATTGAACAATTTATTTGGCGTGTTGCTTCAAATCGATTTTCAATTTGTTGCAATCAATTTTCATTCGCTTTAGTGTGTGCAAAAATATTGAAGCCTCTCTTTTCGTCGTCGTTCAAGAAGAAAGACTCGACTTCCTTATGAAAACATACTCCTTGGATATGAGTGTCCATATGATAAATATCTGCACTTTGATATTAATGTGACTGATACTTGGTTTGTGTACATTGAATGTAGCAAAAGTTTTCCGCAGCGAGTAGGTAACTCCAACGACCAACGAGATGTCAGCAGCTTCAGAGGAAATAGGAAAATACTTATTGCAAGAAGCAGGTCTCAAGTCTAGGTATCCTGCGACAACTCCAGACATCATCGATCATTACCTTACCTTGCGTATGGAGATGGTTGGCCTGAGGTACGGGATGAGCAAGACGAATAGAGGAGCCCGGGCCACAACCAACTGAAGACCTTTTCTATATACAACTACACGATGCCAGCGAGTTAAGTAATAAATAATGGATCTCTTAACGGTGTGAACGTATTTTGCCATTTTCTGTTTAATGTATCTCTCGCTTTCTATGAAAAATTAAAACAAAAAAATTTAATTTATGCACATAAGTGGCGCAGAGTGGCATAAGAGTGGTATGCGAAGAAGATGAATCTGGAAGTAGCTAGCTGCCTTGTGTTATCGTCGTCAAGTCAGTTTTTTTCCTTACTACAGCAGCCCCTGGGGTGTACCTTAAACTAGTATTTCTATATCATTGTAGTGTATATACAAGGTAAACTTGCGGAACTAGCGTTGATATTCGCGAGAGCGTTAATTTATCTAAAAGTCTTCAAAAGAGAGAAGACGCGAGAATGTTATGGTGCACTATAAAGTATAAGGAGCAGTGATGTATCCTTGTCGCTTGTCTTTTATCCACTTCCATACGCACTAAAATGTTAATGTATAATGTGTACACATACCATATAGTCATTAATCAGAAGATGGATAATGATTACGCGCCACCAAGAGACCCATAAAGTATATCTTTTAACGTTTATTTTAAAGTTTTAGGGATATGAAGCTTATTTTAGGAGGGAATGATTTTAGGAAACTGGGAATGACTTTAAGCAGCTTGTTTGACAGTGAACAGAATTGTGTCTTTGCTATGATAGATTTAACTGACGAAAATATAATCAATTTAAGAAAAATAAGTTCACAAATTGTTAATTTTCAACAGATTTTAATTCATAAAGGGACATGAACTATTTCGATATGCTCGATTTGATCGCAACGTACTTGCTCTTATGGTAAAAGTAGCTCTTACCTTTAAGCTTTCTATGAAAATAATCATTTTTATCAAACAAACAAAACCGACTTCCATGGGTTATGGTTTTTCTCATAGTTCCTAAAGCCAGAATTGAACGAAAGTGAAACTAAAAAAAAAAACACATTGCAGGCACTAGCTTTCCACTACAAAAAGAATTATCAAAATTGGTTCACTCAGTCCAAAGTTATGAGGTAACAAACACAAAAAAAACATATAGCTGAATTGAATACCTTCTCCTTTTTGGAAGTCGCTCAAAAATTAGGGAAAATTATAATTTAATTAAATAAAAGAATTTCACCAGTAATGTAAAAAATATATAAAATCTTTAAATTAATAAAAAATCGTTTAAAATGATTTTGATCACAAACAAAGTATACCATTTGAGTCATTTTTTTTAAAATAATTTTTTTATATGCGAAATTTTCTAACATTTTTCAAAAAAAAAGTTGGTAGTTATACCATTTTGAAGAAATAACACTGGTCAGCAAGGTTTTAGCCACAACAACCAAAATATACTTTTCTAGAAGTTTTTGAAGTGCTGAACTCGAATCTGAAGTCAGAAAATTGTGACTGGCCTCCGTTTTTTAAATATTACCGTTAGAAAATGTCAAAAAAACGTCATTTTGGCTGCTTTCGAGGTAATGTTTTTATGTGGGGTAATTCATTATGAATAAATTTGTAACGGAGGCTATAAGAACTGGGGTCGAATTACGGCATACGTTCGTTAACGAATGGTTGCTATGTGTCCCTATCGTTTTCTAATAATTAAATAGAGACAGAAATAGTCAAAACGTTAACGTATGATCGTAATCGTATGCCGTAATTCGACCCCTGGTTTTGTTCTTTCAAAAAATGTTTAAATCCTTCCGATATCTCTTTTACTGCCCGAGATATTTAAAAATTTTAAATTTTGTTGACCAGTGTAATTAATTAACACTTAAAAACGAAATTTTCAAATATTTCACTGAACAGTTTTCAAAAAATGTATTTAAAAAAAAAAAATTGATATATTTTTTAAAAATCTAAAAATGTGTTTTTTATTTTTAAAGTTTTCTAAATTTTTCGTATTAGAATTACGTAAACGCTTTTGCATAAATATTTTCCTTGAAATCGTCGTGTGCGAGATATTCAGAAACTAAAAATAGCATTCTATGGCAAGGTACCGTAAATAACGGTTCAAAAAATCTATTTGTTGCACAAAAAAATTTTAATCGAAATCGTTAGAGCCGTTTTTGAAAAAACATCTTAAAAAACATCAACATCTTTTTTGTCGTATTATATGAACGTCTGAAGACTTTCGTTAAGAGCCTGATAGGCCTGTATCAGTGTGGATTTAGACCAAGAAACTCCACTATTGTGTAAATATGTATTCAAATTAGGTACAGCAGATTTCGGAAAAAAAAAAATCAGAGGAACATAAAATCGCTACCCAGAACCTATTTATCGATTTCATAATACGCGTTTTTTTTTTACGACAGTATCTACCCGGCTTCCAGAAATAACGCCAAACAATATAACGGCAGAATTTTTTTTTTGGAAAAATACCAACAAAAACTTTTGGCTTTTTTTTAGGCAAAAAGTGAAAAAGTTTTCTACGAATATTTCCAGAATTTCTGGAAATATCAAAAAATGTTCTGGTGCACTTTTTCATTAAAAAAAATTAATTTAAAAAAAAATCTGGCGTTTTTTCCTTTTTTTTTGAGAAAGAGACAGAAAAAAATCTTGCCACTTTTTTTAAGCCAAACAATTGTTTCAAGTGTAAGGTGAAACTAGTAGAAGCTGTTTCAGAATACAGCTGGCTGGAAAAGTTTGTTTTGGTTAAGGCCCAAATCCATAACACGTTTTAGCTATCAGTTTCAGTTTGCAATTACTCAAGTGGAATACAAAGAGGAACATTTTTTAAAACACAATAAGTCTGCCAATCGTTTTCAAAAATTCCAGCTTCAAAATATCGCTTTACTTCGCTTCCAATAACAAGATTACTAAATAATAATCTTAAATTACACATAAAAATGTACTCTCTTGTCTTTTATCCTTTTGTAAGATCTCAATGATTCGATTTCCAGTTTTCTTTTCTTCAAATAAAACCCAATAATTTCTTATCGCTTCTTTAACCTTTAATCTACATTTAAACTCCAACCATGTTCATCATTTATCAATTCAAAGATATCCTTATAAAACACATTTCCCGGTAGATCAATGCTGTAGGTAAAAATGCGCCAGGTACATCACGAAACAAGATAAATATCGTTTTCCTTTTTCAAATTTGAAATACGATTTTGTTCTTTTTTCTTTTTTTGAAGGAGACAAAAAATATAATCATTGATAAATCTCTCATCCCATTTATCAGAGAGATTATCCTTTTACGTCTTCATTCATCTGAATTCATATGAAAATCTCCTATTACCTGATCCTTTTTTTCTGTCATTTCATTTGATAATTTTATTAAAACCACACAAAAGAAAATGTACACAATACACAACAAATCCGAGAGGGGTTAAAGGCAAAAGATTACATTTCATGTCGTTGAATTAATAGAAGATGAACAAAAAAAAAGAATAACTAATAAATGACCAATATTTTGAGAACACGGATGAGGACTCTATCAAGGATATCAGTCAATGTGGTCCATATTGATCCGGTAACTTGCTGGGATTCTTATTCATTGAACAAAATAATCCGTGTCCTTTTTTTTTCGTTTAACTAATTACTCAAATGGAACTATATAAAACGGAGACATTGAAGAAAAATGCAATAATCTGTAACAGAACAGGAATTCTTCGTCACAAGCTCATATATCATCTATGGAGTATTTAGCTAAGCAATTTGCCTTCATCATCATGTTGAACCATATTTGAATGTGTAATTTGAGTCCTTCCATCAGAAAAAATAGACAAAACATAAAAAAAAAGAGAAAAACCATCAAAATTACATTGGTTTTGATGATGTGTTCATAGAATCATGACCCACAAAGACTGAGTAACATTTTTTAAATTCTTTCAGCAATTTTTGAATCTGCATTTTTGTATCTTTTTTTCAGTAGTTGTTTGTTTCTTTTGGTGTAATTCTACACCAAAAAAAAAAAAACATTTTCACATCTGGTTCGGTTGGAGTTAAAATGAAGAAACATATTCCTAGAGATTTTTTTTTGGTTTTTTGCTTGTTTTCCTTTAAAAAGATGCACAAAACGTAGCCAGTTCCAAGTATGGAATAAGTGCTGTCGGAAATGGTATTCTTGGAAAATCTTTATGGTGTAGACTGTAGAGTACTATACTAAAGTACTCTTCTTTGCTTAGTACAATTTGCAAGAATCGCTTTTTACTTGCGATATAGGTACTATATATCAAGTTATGCATTCGTACAAAAAAAAAAAGTTGAGATAACATTTTTCCATGACATTACGATGGTAGACAATGCCAAAAAAGTGGGTCCCGGAAGTCCGTCTGTCTGTCTGTCTGTCTGTATAAGGAGCTACAGCCTAAACGGATGGACCGATTAATGTCAAACTTGGTATGTAGCGTTATTTGGCGACTCTCCAGAGGGGTTTTTGGAATTAATTTTTTTGGACCAAAAATAACGGTACTTGTCATATACCGATTTTAGTAAAATTGAAATATCTCGAAAACGGCTCCAACGATTTTGTTTAAAAAATTCAAATGTTAGTTTTAAGCTAAGGTCTATATTTCAATGAAAAAAAAATTTTTCGAAAATCATTATTAATGGTACCTGACATAGAACCGTTTTTTTCAAATTCGAATATCTCCGAAATTTCTTATTCGATTTCAACGAAACTTTTTGTGAAGAAGCATTTATATAATTTAAATATAAACCCAAAATAAAATTTCCAAAAAAATAATTTTTGGATTTTTAAAAAAATTTTGAAATTTTTTTTTTGAAAAATCAAATTTTCGAAAACGGGACATTGAATTTATTTGAAATTTTGTTTTTAGATGTTGATTAGTGATTTCTACAAAATGGCATTACAATTTTATTTTAAAACTTTTTTTCCAAAAAATTATTTATAAAAAATTGTTTTTTTAAAAAACGGCTCTAACGATTTTGAAATTTTTTTTTCTAAAAATGCACGTTAATATATTAATCAAAACTGCATACTTGTTTTGGAGGGCATTTTATTTTATTTTTTTTTAAAACCAATTTTATTTTTTTTTTCCAAATTCTATATAAAAAGTCTTAAAAATTTAAGCAACTTTAACTCCAAGAGCAAGTTCGTGCGACCCATTTTATTTTGAACGTTTTTAGCTACTACTCACTTCTAGACAACAATTCAAATGGTGGCATATAACCAATTCTAATGTTGACACTAAAAAGCCTGAGTGAAAATGCAATTTTGAAAGTAGTTTTCCTATTTTTTCAATTTTCCCAAAATCTAGTATTGAAATCCACAGTCTTGACAAAAATAGTATTAAATGTTTTTTTTTTATAAACTTATTTTTCACATAATGTTCAATTTGAAAACGATTATTTCCAAAACAATTGATTGAAATAACTTGATTTACATAAAAGTTAAAATTAAGTGTAGAATTCTAGCTTTTGAAAAGGTATTATTGATTGGTAAGTGTTGCCGTTGTTTTTTAATATTTTTTTTATAATTAAAAGTATAATTTACGTTTACGGGGATATCTCGAAAAAAAAATCATCTAATCCTATTTTGGTAAAAACGTGTTATTATTGCTAAGACTTTCAGGAGCAAAGTCTTATTTCTAGTTTTTGTCGTAATTTTATATAAACCTTAAACTTGTTCACGATCACTGTGAAGCGGTTCTGTGGTCATAATTCAATTTTCTTATTTAGACGAGGCCATTGTAACAGCCTTCTTAAAGGCTCAGGTTTGCCACCGATTTAGGAAAATAAAGATTGCTGAACAATGGATTAAATATTTGTACAAATGGCCCTTAAAATAACAGAAAATTACACCGCACACTACGAGTGGCTGAGATTTGACGGTGGTTTGTTTTGCCCCAGTTGATCGTTGAACATTTTTTACAAACTTGCTCTCAAATATCCACTATCCTTAACCGTATTGCCATTGTTTTCAAATCCCTTATCTTCTTATCTAGATAATGTTTTATTTCGTATTTTAAGTCTCTTTGATTGTTACTCAATTATTTTTTTTTCTATTGTCAACTTAAGAATACTTTAAAAATCTTTAACAAAATGCTCCAGCCTTCTCATTGATCCCTTCCCACAGCTCCAAGTTCCACTAAACCATTTTTCAATATTTTTCTCTCTCTTTGCGTTGACCTCTTTCATTAATTTCAACTTAGAATCCAATTAACAACAAACTTAACTGCACAATGATCATAATTCATAATTTTATACAGCACCATTACAGTTAAAAAAAAAACTAAAACTGAAAACCCATAAGGCTCGTTAATAAATTGATTAATGGATTTAAAAAAAAAAAGTAATAAAAAAACGAAAAAAATTCTTTTCTTTATTTCCATTTTTTAGTACTAAATAAAAATTTTGTCGTTGTGTGTTTTTTTTTTCAACGAAAAGAATGTATTTATTGTCATTTAATTGATTTAGTCTGCGACAGTCTTGACTTTTGAGAGAGTTATGAATGTGTCAGATGCACAGTAGAAGTGGCACCACCATCATTTTGTTTTTTTTTCCCATCACATTTTGAAGTTAATTATTATAATTATAATTTTCATTTTTTTTTTAAATTGTTGGCGCACTAACAAGAACACTTCACTTAAATAATGTTCGTAAGGCTTAAATAAGGGATCCGTAAAAAAAAATATGGAACGAGATTTGAATAAATAAATAAGTGAAATCGAAAAGCCAACCATTAACTTAAATACATATGCATAATTCCACTCTGAACTATGTGTCCATTTAATTGACTCCCAAATATGTTTGTAAAAATATCAATTAAAAAAAAATTGCAATTTAAATAATGCTTATTTCATAAAAAAAAATTTTAATTGCAACTGAAAAATATTTGCATTGAAAATAAAATTTTTACTGCAGATAACAATATTTGCATTAAAAAAATGTCTGCATTGAAAAAAAAAATTCAATGCAAAATGTGTGCATTAAAAAATTTTTTTTTGATATTCGTCGAATTTCTTAGAATTTTGATTATGCATTAAAATTTATGGTCAAATAGTTAAAATTGTAAGAAATTAGACGAATATAAAAAAAAATACTTAATGCACACATTTTGCAATGAATTTCGTTTTCAATGTAGACATTTTTTTATTTGCAATAATTTTTTTTTCTAATGCAAATATTTTTTAGCTGCAATAATATATTTCTTTTTAATGCCAAATATTTTTTTGTTATGGAAAACAAATGCATTAAAAAAATTGAAAATTGCATTTTCACGATTACTTTCAATTGGACGATAAATTTGCCCTTGTTTTTTTTTTTGTGATGGTCTTAAAGAAGTCAGTTCAATCTTGCGGACGTTGATCTACAGTCCCCATTTCAGGTACCTTCTTATTATTACTAAAATTTTCTAGAGCAAATGCTTTTTTTTATTAGAAGTTTTAAAAAAAAATCCTCTAAAACGCTATAATTATGTAAAAATAAAATAAAAATATTTGCGTTAAGATGGTAACATACATAAAAGTTACGTATACACCACAGTGACTTTCTTAGTTTCCATTTGATCATTTACCAACTGAAAATTATACAATTGTAAAGTAAAAATTTTGATTTTTTTTTAATTTTAAAAGAAAATATATTATTTTGTAGGAATTGTTATAAAAAAATAGTTTTTTCAATATTTCCTAAACGTAGGGTGAACATTCGATGATTTTTGGTATTTATATAGAACTCAAGTTGGACAAACGATTCCAATTGGTTTTATTCAATTGCAATTGATCTTAGACGATTTGTATGTGTGTATGTGTGGGTCGCACGTACTTGCTGTTATTGTTAAAGTTGCTTAGAATGTTAAAGCTTTCAATTAAACTCAACAAAAATTTTTTGGAAATATTTTTTGAAAATTGTTGAAGTCGTTTTAAAAAAAAAAAAAATAAATAAATCGATAAATTTTTCAAAAGAAAAAAAAATTTCTTATGTCACTTTTAGAAAGTATTATTCAACATATTCAAACAAAATTTCAAGGAAATTCATTGATCCGTTTTGAAAACATTAATTTTTTTTTAAACTAGAAATGTTTTTTAAAATTCCAAAATTGTCTTTTTTGAATATTTTTCTTAATTTTTAAATTAAATCTATTAAAACGTTTTTGGAAAAAATTGCGTTAAAATTTACGAGGCAGTCAGAATTCAAGAAAACGGTTCTATGGTACATATTTACCATTAATTACGGTTCAAAAATTATTTTTTCTATATCAAAAGTAGGGCCTTATATGCCAGAGTACATGTTGTTTTTAATCAAAATCGTTAGAGCCATTTTTGAGAAAAACAACTTTTTCATTTTGGTTATATCACAAGTATCGTAAGCTTTGTAGATACCTAAAATTAAAATTTCAATTTGGCTTTAGAATCTAGGTTTATAAATCTAGTTTTGATATCTTGAATTCTTCTTTGAAGCTAGAAAGTCCTTTAAAAACAATAAACCATAAAATAAGATCAAGTTCATACGACTCCATCAGTGTACATTTCAAATGCTCTGTTTTTTCTTTTATTGTTTTTTTTTTTTAATTTTTACTCTCATGGGGGGTAACTATAGTGTCAGTGTCCAACGAAATAAAAAAATCTAAAAAAACATTTAGATAAAAAGATAAAAATAAAAAAAAAATATTGAAAAATAACCGGGCGCGATGGTTAATTGCATTAGATGGCGACGATGATGATGGAGATACTATGCTAACCCAAACTCTCGCATATAGGATCGACATGGCCGGCGGCGGCAAATCATAAAATATATGACTGCACACACATCGACACATGTGGCACAGCGCGGCACCGCCCAACGTGTGTGGCTTTAACGTATATATACGATTATGAATAATTGGAAAATATGACTCTGACAGGTTATAAGCTATTAGAATGCTCAAGTCAAGATACGAAAAAAAAAAAAATATTTCGATAAAAAGAAAAAAAAAAGGTACATTATCACCTGATGCGCGCCGCACCAATACCGGCCGCCCTATGTCATTAAACTTAAAGCGTTTCATTTATTTGTTTGTCTGTTTTTTTTTTTTTGGTGGGGATTTACTTTTTTTTTGACAAAATTGACATTCATGAGCATCGAGATTTATTCAATTTTAATTTTTTTTTAATTTACTGCTAGAAAATCATATATTTTATGTTTATTTTTTTTTTTTTAATTTTTAAGAACACACAGCAGGAATATTGCCTCAATACATAAATAAATTTCAATTATAATTCTTCTTTTTTTCTGGTAAATATTTGTTGTTTGTAGAATATTTTATTTTATTTGGATGACACCAGGGAGAGAGAGAGAAAACCAAAATTTACATGTATTCTATTCAAGTCACGAATTAAATTTATGCAAATTAGATATACATTCGAACTAATTAATGGAAATTTCCCTATTTTGCAAAATGGTTTCTAATCGGACAACCGATAAAGTCTGATGACACTATGCGTATTATACATGGGAGGTTTGTGTGAGGAGGCGTTGAAATTATATCGACAGCATAGGCAATATAATTTTCACTTAACAATAAACAGGATTAATTTAGATGGAAACATAAATATTTAACGGCAATAATCTATACTAGGCACCTACACGTATTTTATGACTATTATAGGCATTTGGTCTTAGTTCAGAGGAAAACAAGACTAAAACATAAATAGAGAATTTTTATGTATAGGTTGGAAAAGCTTAGAAATTCAGGAAGAAATTTCCAACTTGGTTGTTAAAGTTATTTAAAAGCATTGAAATAACGGCTCAAAGAGAACGATGAAGTGCAACTAATAGCAAAACCGAGATCATATAGGAGACAAATTCAATTTCAATTTCACAAAGCCGTTTTGAAAGAAGGAAACATCGATTTTACCCATCAATTAACAATTTTGCTTCTATTAGACTTTACAGAAGCATTTAAAGCATCTGTAAAGCCTTATAGAAGCAAAGTTCATTGCGAGAAGACTAAAAATTTTTGATCATGGTGGTGTGGCAGAACTACAATTTAACTCTGGAAGCATGGTGTGAATTTTAAAAATACAAAGTCAAATTTTGCCTTTTTAGCCAGGGTTGTTAAAAATCATTTTTTTTTTAATGCATTTGTTTTATAGGTATTATAAATTAAAAAAATTAAAATATTTATTGCAAATAAAAAAAAATTTGCGTTAAAAAAAATTGTTATAGTCAAAATTGTAAGAAATTCGACCAATATAAAAAAAATATTTATGGCACACATTTTGCATTGTTTTTTTTTTCAATGTAAAAAAATTTTTATTTGCAATAAAGTTTTTTTTTTTAATGCAAAATATTTTTATTTGCAATAAAAATTTTATATTCAATACTAGTATTTTTCAGCTGCAATAACATTTTATTTTTAATGCAAATTTTTTGTATTTGCCAGAAATATTTTTAAAATATTTTTTTTTATACAAGCCTGGTACTTACCTACGAATACATAAGCCATTTTTCCTATCTATAACCTTAGCCTAGTCATTAGTTAAGACTCTTTACCGTTAGAAAATTAATATTAAGTTTCATTGAAATAATTGTAGTCTGCAGATCAAGGTGTAAAAGAGCTTAATTGTCTTTCTTTTGCACAGCAGTGGTCCAAGATTGGAGCCCTAGGACAGCCCAAAACCTTTTTAATTTTTTTCCTTACAAATAACACGGTGTAACACTCAAAATATACGCGGGCGGAGACATATCGCGTTTTGTAGAGCTAGTCGCACTGATTACGAAACGCTATTTAAAAAGTCCTCAACACCCCCAAAATCAGGAGTTAGGGGCAAAAAACGGTTTTTTTTTATCTACACCCATTGAAAAAAATCTAGCTTCGTCAAATTTTTACCCATTTTTGATTTGACAGTTTCTGATAGGAGATAAATATACCTTTTTAACAATGTATAAAACATGTAACTCCGTTAAACCACCTAGAATTTATAAGCTGTCAGAGTTCAAAAATCCCATTTTTTCCTACATTTACCCAACTTCGACATCAAATTAAAGTACCTATATATTTTCAGAACAACATGCTGTTTTAAAAATATATTCTAAAATAATATGTATTTCCAAATCAAACGAGGTGTTTGACTAAACCCCTGGGCCTAGAAAAATGGTTTATACCTTTTTAAAAACGTTGTTTAATGTAGACAAGAACTTCATCAATTTTGATTGGAGTTTATATCTAAAAAAATGGCCTCATACCTATTTCAAATGATAAAAAACTTTAAGCCTCTTAGGGCGCCATCTAGTGTCAAAATAAAAATCTGAAAAAATTAGAGGATTTTTTTTTTATTATTTAGAAACAGGGATCGAATTACGGCATACGTTCGTTAACGAATGGTTGTTATGTGTCCCTATCGTTTTCTAATAATTAAATAGAGACAGAAATAGTCAAAACTTTAACGTATGATCGTAATCGTGTGCCGTAATTCGACCCAGGTTTTCCACTTAGGAACTTGGTTCCCGAAAAAAACAGCGTTCTTTAAGACAGCGTTCTTTTTTTTTAATATTTTGGATTTCCATTTGGAAAAATGTCTTATGTTCACATACTCTTACATAGTTAAAAAAAAAATCATGTGTGCAATTCACACGTGGTTGAAGTGAAACCTTAAAAATAATTTTTCTTGCAATAAAAAAATCGAAAAAATATAATTTTTTTTATTCCATCACTTTTTTATATGACGACCTACAATAAATTTTATACGATCTGAAAGCTCAAAATATTTATATCGACCATGTCTATACAACATCTACAAAAAGAGCTAGAATTTTTTTAACCCAATTAGTTTTCATAAAAAAAGCAAAACAATCTCTTTTCTCTTCTAACGCCATTAGATCCATTTTTTAAATGACAACCTATAATAAATTTCACATCATTATTATTTCACCTTTTACATGACGCTTCAATTCAATTTCTACAATGCCTACAAAAAAAGTAAGATTTTTTTAAATCCAACCATGTCGATATTTCAAACTGAGATAACGGTACTTCCTACGCTGGTGGCTGGTCATCGGCAACAGATCTCCACAAGTGTTTTGAGGTTTTTTTCAATTTAAGATTGTGTAACTTTTGGAGCATGTACCGTTATGTGTCATACATCAAATAAAAGGTTATGTTATCAGCATGCGTATTAAAGTTAAATCAAATTTGTATGTGCACTAGATCAAAAGATATAACGTTTATAGAAAAAGAACATCTTTTTAACTTTATCTCAGAATTTTGAATATGAAATTAATTGAAATTTTATACAATTATAATTTATTTAATTACCTATCTACAGGTACAAATTTCATTCATCTATCTATTAAAACAAAAAAGTTATAACAAGTCGAATGTTCGTGTCGCGTTTTCGTTTCATCTTGTTTCAAATCACTACGATACTAAAGAAGTTTTCTCTTCAAAAACTCGAAGATTTAATTTAGGTAAAAGGGTAAATGTTAGTTACTCCAGGCTATAGTTGTAAAAAGAAGAACTGCGAATAATAAAAAGTTCCTTCGGCATTGGAAGGAAACAGCCTCTTGATATGCAAAGTGGGATGCAAAATTTTTAAAACATCTTCTTGAACAGGTTTTCTTAAGGTTTTGCATTTTTTCTTTGTTCCTAATTCATCCATTCGATAGTATTAGAAATGCATTCTTATTCTATTGTTCCTAAACCCTTTTTTTCGATCCTTTCTTTAATTCGTTTCCTGTCAAAAAAATAAAGGAATGCTAATTATCAACTCAATTTTCTTAAAAAACACCTTAACTCTAAACCTAACTTCTAAAGGTATTAAAACAAAAGAAAAAAAAACGACCTCTCCTTTTTGAGTGTCATTTCAAATCCATAAATCACATATACCTACCATTTTTGTAAAGGCGGTGAACCATCCAAAACACAAACCTTTTCATTTCGAATGTTAGTAATAATTGAACTTGAAATGATCAACAAGTTCTCTTATATTCTGATGCACACAAGAACACCAAAATACAACAACAAATTCTTCCATTTTACACGTTGAACATCGAAAATACACACATAATTCTTCTCTCCAAGCTTAAAAACCCCAGAAAATATGTGTGTTATGTGTGTTCATATGGGTATCTACGAATTAAGGATCAAAATTATGGTGTCAAAACGAGCGACTCCAAAAATCAAAATGCATAACAATGCAAGGAAAAAGAGGAGAAGAAAAACTACAAAACCCAGGAGCAAGGACTAGAATTTACTGCAAAAGTCGATTTCGATCTTCTGAATACCATTCGAACCATTTTTCTGTACTAATTCTTCAATATTTGTCAATGCTATATAGATTCTAATAATATTTGAATTATTTGCTCCATGTACCTACGTACACCCTATATCTGCATTCCATAGTTATCTGAAGGATCTGCATTGTGTGCCACAGAATAGAATACATAAAGAGACATAACACTGGGTCTTGGGTTGTATTATATCGAGAGGTATTTTTTTGTTGTTGTTGTTGGAGTTCGATTATTATTTTGTTCAACAAAGAATAGGGAAATTTTTGCATTTCTAAAGGAGTCAGAGATGGAGCTTGAACAATCCAAAGATTGTTCACCTTACATACTCATTTATGAACGTAGGTATATGGAAAAAGCATGGAGAAGAGTTCCACTTCTGGTTCTGTGAACTGTTTGAGGATGGAACGATGGTAGATGGAGGAATCGAAGCTAAAGCAAGGCCTGGGGATTATGCAAATTGCGTACGTTACAATGGGGGGTATTTTCCATGAGAATTTCCCCCCAATCACAATCCTCACACAAGCAACCTACAAAGCTGCCAACCAGTAGCTCTGGAAAATGGCAATGAGCCTCTTATGAAGTTGAAGATTTTCGTGTTTGCAAAAATAAAAGGGACTTGTTCCATGGGAGGGTTTGGGTAAGGAGACCCTTTTCTCCTTTTTTTTCTTGAAAAGACTTTGTATATGTGTTTTTTTTTCGTATGTTCTCTTTGATTGGATCGCTAGCAAGGTGCCGTGTTTACTGTGTTTTTACCCAAAGCAAAAGTCTTTTGTTTGCGTTCCGATTTTTTCTTGTGTTTGGATGCATTCTAGATGGTCCTGTATTTTTTTTTCTTCATCTTCTTCTTCATCGTCTTCATTTGAATTCATGTCTCTTCTTCCGTAGATTTAATACATACCTTTACTAACAGCATCGCACCAATATTGTTCTTTGTCATTTTATGGTGTGAAGACGAATGTGATTGGATTGTGTTGTTTGGGGACATCAAACACATCAGGAAAACTGGATGACAAGAACGACACGAGGACGACCGACGACGATGCAATGGTAATGGTTTGGAGAATAAGGGACTCAGGGGTACCTATCTAAAAACCCTTCTTGTAGACTTTTTTTTTTTTTGTTGATAAGAAGGAGCATGTGTAATTCAAGAACGTGTTGGAAATTGAATTCAGAATTCCATGAAGCAGAGATTTGGGTTGCCTCTCGTCGTCGTTGCTCGTTCGTTCTGAAGAGTTTTGCTGTTAGTTTGAATACCTATCAACTATACCTTTGTGTAGAGTCTAGTGTAGAAGATGATGCAAACAGAAGCATCATATCGGGAAAGGTGCGCGGTATGTAAATGAGGATATTCTAAATGCGTGTTCGAGTAGGTGGAATGCAATTTAGATTCTTAAGAATTATATGAGGTGTGCTTGAAGCTTGAGTAGTTTTTTTTTTTTTTTTTTTTCATTTGTGTAGAAGAGAGTTTGACAGAGGAAATTATACGAAACTGATTAAATGCGATTAAAAAATAAAAATAAATAAAATAATGAGGAATTTATTGGTGTGTGATGTGTTTGTTTTTTATGTAATTCGTTTAATTAAAGAATTAAATAGAGAATCCTTGGGTTTGTGTGAAAGAAATTTCCTTTTATTGTGTTTTTTTTTGTGTTTAAATTACTAGTTCTAATTCTAAGAAAGAAAAAAATGTATTCTAAAGTAATGAATTCAATTCAATTCAATTCAATTCAATTCAATTCAATTCAATTCAATTCAATTCAATTCAATTCAATTCAATTCAATTCAATTCAATTCAATTCAATTCAATTCAATTCAATTCAATTCAATTCAATTCAATTCAATTCAATTCAATTCAATTCAATTCAATTCAATTCAATTCAATTCAATTCAATTCAATTCAATTCAATTCAATTCAATTCAATTCAATTCAATTCAATTCAATTCAATTCAATTCAATTCAATTCAATTCAATTCAATTCAATTCAATTCAATTCAATTCAATTCAATTCAATTCAATTCAATTCAATTCAATTCAATTCAATTCAATTCAATTCAATTCAATTCAATTCAATTCAATTCAATTCAATTCAATTCAATTCAATTCAATTCAATTCAATTCAATTCAATTCAATTCAATTCAATTCAATTCAATTCAATTCAATTCAATTCAATTCAATTCAATTCAATTCAATTCAATTCAATTCAATTCAATTCAATTCAATTCAATTCAATTCAATTCAATTCAATTCAATTCAATTCAATTCAATTCAATTCAATTCAATTCAATTCAATTCAATTCAATTACGAATTGAACAATCAAATTGAAATGTCATTCACTTTTTTTTATTTTGTTTTTTGTGTTTTTTGTGTTTAAATTACTTGTGTTTAAATAAATAGTTCTATCTTGAAAATAATTTATATTATACATATTTTAATTTGTATTAACATAAAGAAATCAAATTGACCAAAAAAGCCCTATTAAACTACTTAAATTACAACTTGCATTTATTAACCTCATGAGTCATGAGTCATGATTAACAGCGCATGTATATTGTATAACATTTTAAAGAATATATAATATGATAAATTGATATCGTATCGTAAACAAGAAATATTAATAATTTTTCACTTAAACTTTCATCAATTATATCTACATAAAGGTATGCCATGTAATCTAAAAGATAAGAAAAAATTAAAAAAAAAAAGAAGTAAATAAAATGCACGACTGGGTCGCACGTACTTGCTCTTATGATTAAATTTTTTTTTATTTTTTTTAATTCAAAAATTCATATTTTTTCAAATTTTTTCTGAATTTTTAATTTCAGATTATTAAAATGCTTTAAAACTGCCTTTGTACAAACATTTTATTTGAAATCGGTCAAGTCGAAAATCAAAAATTAAGAAAGACAAAATTAAATGTTAAAAATTAAAGTTTTAAAATTAGATATTTTTAAAGAATGTCATATAAATAAAATCAAATCTTGTTTTTATAATTGATAAAACACCCTTTTACTAATTTTTAAAAAATGTCAATATTAGGGAACCCAGCCGAATAGCTCTGATTTTGATGATTTTTTTTTTCAAACGTTGATTATTAAAAATACTTTAAAGTCTATAGATTAAAAATTGCCGGTGTTGCCGTTTGGATTTCTTTAATTAAAAAAAAAAATTTTATTTTCTTAAATTTCATAAATTTAATAATGCCAAAAGATTGTCTAGGAGGTAATTAAAAGAAAACAACTACATAATATCGGAGTAATGGACAATCTTCCATCGTTAAGGCGATAAATGCAATTTCCTCACAAATTGACTTCAAACACCAAAAAAAAAATATTTACACAAAACGGCAACAACTAAAATATTTAAATATACATTTTTACAAATCTAGAACTTTTATTCATATTTGTAAAATTAAAATTAATTAAATTGAGGAAAGTGTTTTTGAAAAAAAAAAAATGGGAATTAAACTCAGATTTTTGAAAAATTAAATTTATTGAAAAAAAGTTTTAACATTTCTTTTTTAAAACTTTATCGTAATATAAAATGCATTTATTTTTCAATTTTTATTTGGCAACATTTATAATTATTTGAAATTATAAAAGGAAATGCCAATATCTATTACAGTTTATGGAAAAAAATTAAAAAGTATTTCATTTTCGAAGAACTTTTTTCAATAGAAGTTTTGAAAAAAAAGTTTAACTTATTTTTTTTTAAGTTCAACATTTAAATATAAGGTTGAAAGTTAAATAAAAAAAGTTTATTTTTTCCTTCAACTTTCTTTCAATTTAAGTTTAAAACAAAAAGCCCGTCAGTAATTTTAAACGATTTTTCAGTAGTAAGATAAAAAATTGTTATCATATCTCTGTGCTGTGTAATGACTTATAAAATATTGTAAACTATGTAATTTTCTTTGACACGATAAAAAATATCTTTATCATAATGCGCAGAACGAAACAAAATTTATAAAAAAAAAAAAAAAATGCGATTGCAATTGCATTGTCAATTCACATCATTTTGTTTCGTTCCTTTGAAGTGCTAGCATTTTCGTTCGTGAAAATAAATTCTTAAACAAAAAGATAAAACCAAGTTAATTAAATTTTCTTTCATGTAAATATTTAAAAAAAAGTAACATAATTTGATTTCAGAGAAATAAAATGGCTTCAATAAATCCACCACAAAACAAAATGATCTTCAAATGCAATAAACAAGCTGCAATTGTTTCTGAAGAAGTTCTAAATTTTTATAAAGAAAACGAACTACTATTCGACACGGTCCTAATTGCTGGAAGTGATTACGTTAATATAAAAGCTCATAGCGTAGTCTTGTGTGCATTTAGTGAGTATTTCTTGGAACAATTTCGGGGCGTTCAAAATACCTTGCAGGCAAATGTACTGCAACTCGAAGAAATCGAGGCATCTAATTTGAAATTGATAATAGATTTCATGTACACGGGTTCGATTGAATTGAGTCTCACAAATATCGATAAAGTCCTGAGAAGTGTGTTGTTTTTGAAAATTAAAACATTGATTGAAGGTTGTTGTGAATTTATTGAAAAAAATATAAATTCCAGCAATTCAGTGAGATATCTGCGATTAGCTTATGAATTAAGCCTAAACACACTGAAAGCCAAATCGTTGGAATGTATTTACACTGATTTCGAAAAAATTTCAAAGCAAAAAGAATTTCTGATGCTGAATAAAGAGGAATTAAAGGATTTATTATTTAATGACAATCCTCATGGTGATTTCGAAGAGGTCGTCTTTTTGTCAATGGTAGCTTGGATAAATTATGACAAATTAAATCGGACAGAACTAACATTTGAACTTTTGTCAATGGTTCGTTTTCGGATTCTTTCACCCAAGTTTATTGTGGAAAATAGAAAATCAGTTTGTAAAACTGTGGAAGACTACGAATTGATTTGCAGTTGGCTGCAATGGCATTTGTCGCCCGAAACACGTTCAAATGATCAACCGAATTGCTCTTTGATTCCAAGGAAGAAGACTGAAAAGCTTGCAGTAATTGGAGTTAATAATGATGAAGAAATTTGTATTCAAACTTTTGATTCCAAAGAAAATTCATGGTCCATCGAGATGAAAAAACCTTTACTGTTGAAACGACTATATTCTTCAATGATTTTGATTGATAATAAACTGTTTGTAGTTGGAGGATTGATCGACGGATTTAATATCATAAACAGTGTGGAATGTTTAGACATGAACACAATGAAATGGGTTGATTTTCCGTCAATGAAAACACCTCGATTTCTGTGTCAGGCAGTAGATTTAAGTGGATATTTATGTGTTTTTGGTTTGAGTAAGAAATGTGTGCCATTTATGGAAATATATAATTTTTCCACATGCAAATGGAATGATATAAAACCAATGTCTGAACCAAGTTCAAAAAGTGAAATAACTAGTCACAATGGGATATTATACATTCTTGATTTTGAAAATGGATTCTTGCAATCTTATAACGTCTCTTCAAATAAATGGACTTCCAAAGCTGTTACGAAATCTGAACTCTGTTATTTTGCATTTGTTGCAATTGAAAGGTTTTTGTATGTTATTGGTGGGCTTGAAAAGGGCGAATGGGTAAAAACTGTTAAACGATACGATTTATGTAATGATTCTTGGTGTGAAATGGCATCTTTATCAAGATGTCACAAAAGCCATACCGCAAAAGTTTTTGGAAATAAAATTATAATTTGCGATGGACGCAATGTTGAAGAATATAATATTGACATTGACAAATGGAATACTTTGGGTTGTTTATCAGTACCAATGAAATTTAGGTGCATATCTAACTACGAGTATGTTTTCAAATAATGAGTTGTATATTGAACTTGTTTTACTTAAATTATTTAAAAATATTGTCCATAAAAACAATAAATATAACTGGTTTGCAAGGAAATCCATCTTTTAATAAAACTATACTTTTTTTTAAGAAGAATTTTTGTGTGCTCATTCCGAATCCGAATTCAAAATTGACCTAGTACGTCACGTTTTTTTTTAGATATTCCCGTTAGAAAATCTCGAAAACCCATATTTTTGTGCTGTTTTTGAAACAATATTTTGGCGTAATGTAAACTTTTTCAACTAAACTTGTCACAGTTTATAAAAGAACTTATTTTTGACGTAATAACGTCTTATAAATCGATGAACCATGGCAGCCACCACAAAAAAGTGACGCCATTTTCTAACGTTACACTCTCGCACTTCAGCAGTTTTTTTTTCCAACACTCTGCGTTTCGAAATATGAATTTTTGAAAAACACCTTGTTTTTAGGGGTATTTTTGGGTAATTTTTGATTTTTAGCTTTTTTTCGGAGCATTCAAAAAATCTCAAACTTATAGGACATGTAGGTTTTGGCCTTATGCATACATGTGCAAAAACTTGGAATCGTTTAGTGAGTTTTGACTGAATAACGCAAGAAACAAGTTTAAAAAAAACACGTTTTTTGACCGTTTTTAACCGATTTTTATCGTTTTTTCTTTAATAGATACAGGAATAAAGTATATGGAATAATGATAGACCATGACTACAACTATATGTGTGCGAAATTTCAATCATTTTCGTAAGCACAATTTTGTGATAACGGTAAAATAAAATTTTAGAATTCAACAGATTATAACTTTTGATCAAGAGCAGATGAGCATCCTGATACAATTACCTTTCATTTGGTATATCACACATAACGGTAGACTCACTACAAGCTACACAATGTTAAATCAAGAAACTTGCGAAAAACCTCAAAACAAGAGTGGAGATCTGTTGATCATGAACAACCACCAGTGTGGGAAGTACCGTAATCTCAGTCTGGAAATTCGACATGGTTGACTTTAAAAAATTCTAACTTCTCTTGTAGGCATCTTTGAAATGAGATTGATACGTCATATGAAAGGTGAAATAATAAGCTTTCAAATGGTATATATTTTTTATAGGTTGTCAAATAAAAAAATTGCTTCCATAGCGTGAGAACATAAAAATAAATGTTTTTTTGCTTTTTTTAATGAAATTTGATTGAGTTCAAAAAATTTTAGCTCTTTTTGTAGATGTCTCATAGACCTGATCAATATATATATTTTGAGCTAAGACAATAAGCTTTCAGATCCTATAATTTTTTATTGGTTGTTATTGAAAAAAATGGAATTAATGACATCAGAAAATAAAAATTCATGTTTTTTTTTGCTTTTTTTGATGAAAATGATTGTTTTCAATAAATTATTTTTATACTTTTGCGCTTTTTAAAAATTTAAAAATGGTTTTATTCTTAAGAAGAAATACTTGGCTTTTAAATTGCATAATTTTTTTTTTGTAAGCTTTTAAAATAAAAAAATTAATATAATGAGAAAATAAAAAAAGGTATTTTTTTTAGCTTTTTCTGGTAAATTATGATTGTTTGAAAAAAGCAAACGCTTCAATTGACTCATTTTAAACAAAATCACACAACCTGTTTTCTGACGACGTTATCACGTAAAATCATCGTCCGTAAACCGGCTTTACAGACAACCTCTTTTTAAAAGAATTTTTGTGTGCTCATTCCGAATCCGAATTCAAAATTGACCTAGTACGTCACGTTTTTTAGATATTCCCGTTAGAAAAACTTCAAAAACCCATTTTTGTTTACTGTTTTCGAAACAATATTTTAGCGTTTTGTAAACTTTTTCAACTAAACTTGTCACAGTTTATAAAAGAACTTATTTTTTTCTTCCAAATTCAGTTTCAATCTTCTCAATATATCTTTTCTTATCCGAAATATCTAAATTTAAGTAAGTTAAATAGGTTTGGCATATATCTTACCATAAGGCAAATGATCATTAAAAATTCATATTTTTTTCTCTCTAAAACAAAGGTATTAATACAGTAAAATAAGGAGAAAAAAGGGGTAAATCTCGGAATGAATGTTAGTAGAAATTTTTTTTGCTCAATATCTTAATTTTGCCATTCTATAACATATCTCAAAAGTCTAGAAAAATCTCATGTCCGCTTGTCGCGATTTCAAGGTCAAATCGCGAAATGGAGATTTTCAAAATTAGCAAAAATAGGCTATGGTATTATATACACATATGATACATGATTTCAAGGTATTTTTTAATGCTGATTCCAAAAAATCTAAAATCAAGACAATCTGACGTCTCTGGAAAAAGTTATAATGGATATGAAAACCTTCATGCAAAATATGATTCCGCTACCATTACTTTTAAGGCTTTTTCGGTAGTAAGTTTGCAACTGTTATAACAATATGAGTTGACAGATGAAAAATAGGTATAACTTTTCAGAGACGTCAGATTGCCTTGATTTTAGATTTTTTGGAATCAGCATTAAAAAATACCTTGAAATCATGTATCATATGTGTATATAATAATATAGCCTATTTTTGCTAATTTTGAAAATCTCCATTTCGCGATTTGACCTTGAAATCGCGACAAGCGGACATGAGATTTTTCTAGACTTTTGAGATATGTTATAGAATGGCAAAAGGAAGATATTGAGCAAAAAAAATTTCTACTAACATTCATTCCGAGGTTAAACCCTTATTTGACTGGATTAATACTTTCCTAAAAGATTTTAAAATGCCGATTTTGAATCCGAATTCAAAAAATTATTATCAGCTCCCGTTTTTGAGATATAGGAGGTTTTTTGACATTTTCTGAACAAAAACTTGATTCTGTGATTCTCTTACGTGTATATCTCAAAATCCTGACGTGCTAATTTTTTTTTTTTTTTGACTTCGGATTTGAACTCAGCACATCAAAAACCGTAAGAAAAGTATACTTTTGTTCTTATTAGAAAAATGGTAGGTATATAAAATTACAAAACACGTATAAATTTGTTTTGATATGTATTTTATTATAGTTTTCTTTACATATTTGACTTTTTAAATATAACGGGAGTTGAAATTTTACATTTTTTTTTTTTTGTTGATGTGGGATTTATTAAAAACTGCATGGTTTCAATATTTTTGCTGTTTTTGTCATTTAGTATTTTAAAATGTGTGTAAACTTTAATTAATAAATACCAATTTTGTGTCATATGATAGATCATGTTATGAGAAATATGTTCTCCAAATTTGAGTTCAATACGAATAATAGTTTTATTTGTGTATTAGGTAAACCGAATCTAAAAGGGTTATTTTCTACAAACTACTCATATTTTTTAATGTATGAATTTCTTTTAAACGACAAAGCAGATTTCAACCAAAATTTTTGGATTTTTAAAAAGTATTCAAAAATATTAAATTTTTTTTTTTGAAAAATCGATTTTTTGAAAACGGTTTAGTAAATTTTATCGAAATTTTTATTTTTATGTGTTGAATTATATTTTCTTAAAAATGGCATATACCAAATTTCATTTTGGAAAATTTTTATAGGGGAAGTGGGGGCAAGAGCGCCTATGAGGGCAAGACCGTTTTTGTACTATTTTGTATGAAAAAAAAGTAAAATTGGCAACACTTGCAATATAAAATAGGTGCCTTTTGGTATGATCGATCACGTCTGTAAGTTTTAGCAAGTTCAGTTGAGACGCCGAAGAGTTACGGTAAATTTTGTGATTTTTCATCAAATTGTGAAATCGTTCATGTGAAAAGTCAAAAAAAAAAATTGGGTGGAAGGGTGTTTTTTCGCTGACAAAGAAAAGGGGTGAAGGTCAAAGATATAATAGAAAAAAAAATTGATTTTGGAATATAATCAGACCACACATGTTTTGAAGGTATTTTTTGAGGCTGAATATAATGTCACTGTTACAGTTTTTACTGTAAAAGTTACACAACCTAAGATTGAAAAACTTGAAAAACAGCTGTCTAGATCTGTTGCCGATGACTAGCCACCAGTGCACTAGTGTAGAAAGTACCGTAATTTCATTTTGACATGGTTAGCTTTAAAAAATTCTTACTTTTTTATAGGCATGGTAGAAATATGATTGAAACGTCATAAAAAAGGTGAAATAATAGAAATAATAAGCTTTCAAATGATATAAAATTTGCTATAGGTTGTTATTTAAAAAATGGATTTAATGGTTTTAGAAGTGAAAAAAGATTGATTTTGTTGCTTTTCTTTGATGAAAACTGGTTTGGTTCAACAAATTTTAGCTCTTTTTGTAGATGTTGTATAAACATGGTCGATATTAATATTTTGAGCTGAAACAATAAGCTTTCAGATGATATAAAAAAAGTTAGATTTTTTCGATTTTTTTTTCAAGAAAAATGATTTTTTAAGGTTTCACTTCTGCCACGTGTGAATTGCACACATGATTTTTTTTTTTATAAGAATTATTTATTTTTTTTTTTAAATATACAAATAAAATAATAAATATTTAAATTTTTTAAATGGTCATTTGTTATAAGCCTTAAATAGTTACAGAATGACTTTCTTTTTATCTTTTCCCTTTTGTACAATGTATTTTTGCGTATGCTTTTCAAAAATTTATTATTTTGTAAATTATTGTAAAAAATAAAAAAAAAATTCTTTTTGCTCTTGAAAATTTTAAAATTATTAAAAAAAAAAGCAAAGCAATACTTTTTTAGATTTCATTTTCCAATTTAAAACTCAATCCTATCGTATAATATGAAATCTATATAAATTTATCTCCATTCAAGTAAAACAATAATTTTTTCCCGTTCAATGTCAATTGTTATAAATAGCCGGAGGAGATCCGCAAATATAATCTGTCACACAATTTATCTCAATTGGTCAGTATAAAGTATAAAAGTGGCAGCGGCGTCAACGATTTCGATGGCAGTGACTGCGGCGCCAGCCAATGCAATGCCTTCATGATGCAACAAAATCGAAAACCAAGATAAAGTCAATAAGATACTCATCGTTGAAAAACCATAAATTCATAACAACATTAATTTCTCAGTAAGAATTTTCCAATTCACTGATACTCTTCCTATTCCCCTCCCCCGCCCCTCCTTCAATGTTATCTGAATTATTCGAAAGGATTTCAAGCGATTTATTTCATTTGATGATGTGTGATGGCAACAAATATTCATGGAGCCTTCCCTATTAAATGTTTGCAAATTTATTTTTTTTTTCGTGTTTTTTTTTTTGGAAATTTTTCTTCATAACTTCAATGATTTGTGATGCATATTCCGAGTAGTCGAGGAGAATCAAAAAGGTTGAGTTGTATATATTTTTGTGTGGATCCACAAGTTGGATTTGAATCCGAAAGATATGAACACAAAAAAAAAAAAAAATTAAGCGTGTTTGACCATGTGGAAATGACCAAATGCAATATTTCAGCAAACACCATGTCAAAGGTTATATATCGGCTCTGATGATGGTTATGGTTATTCGACGTTAGGTTCATTCTCGTGGCAATCATATAGACACACACAACTCAGTTCAAACTGGTTAGAGAATTTATGATGAACGTTGGTGAATTCAACTGAAAAATTTAACAAAAAAAAAAAAAAAAAAAAAAATCCTAATTCTCGCTCTGTGTGTGTGAAAGGATTTTTTGTTTGTTTGTTTGTATTTTTGCATTTTCTAACGCTGAAAGGATGAAAATATTTCTTTTTTATTTTTTTTTGAATTTCTACCCAAACGCATGCATCAAATAAATTCAAATGAATCAAGTTTTTTTTTTTTTTTTTTTTTTTTGCGGTCCTCAACTCAACAATTTATATAAGAGCTATCTCTCGTCATGCAACGAAGTGATGGTAGCGACGAGGCTACCTATAGTTGATTTTTCAATTCGTTGATTAAACGCTTACGCTTCCGCCGCCACTGCCGCCAAACCAAACCGAATAACATTTGAATTGAATGATGGACCGAAACTGGAAATCCTCTAAAGCCAACTATCAAGCGTAACAATGATTTTTTTTTTTTATATTTTTGTTCTCAATTCAAAAGAATTTATTCAAAAACAATAAAAAAAAAAAACTTTTTTCACTGGTGTTATGACGGTTTTGAAATTATTAATTTTTTTCTTCTCACTATTCGACTGGTGATGATGATGATGATGGCGAATGCAAATAAAAAAAAAAAAAAAATATTCTATAGTTTATGATTTGGAGGAGGATTTTCATTTTGTGGCAAAAAAATCAAGTGCCTCCTATATGCCTATCTCTAATTTCAAGTTTGTGTGTACATGTATGAAACTTCAAAAGAAACAAATTGATTGCTTTTGACTTTTCACGCTATACAAAAAAAAAAAAAAAATTGTGTAGTTTTTAGAATTAATTTCACTTCAACAATTTAAACAAAAAAAAATAAGAGGAAAATAACATAATTTATTTATATAAATAAAAAATAACAGAAATATTTTGAAAAAAAAATAAATGTTATGAGCATTTATTTTGGATAATCTGATTTATTGAATAAAACTTGAATTTTTTTAAGTATTAATCGATTTTAATGGAATGTAAAAATACCAATCTATGTTTTGATATAAAAAAAAGGATACAAAAGTTTTTTTTTTTTAAAAGGTAATGGGTTTTATTTATTGACCTTAAACTTTATAGTTTCTACTTAAGAGATAGTTACTTGAAGTTAAAAAACTAACACAAAACAGTTGCCATTGGATAGGCATATATAATAATAAAAAAAAGATTTACACGTTCACTGGGGTGTATACGTGATATTTTTAGTTTGTGTTATTTTACTTGAGATACTTCTTCTTCTTTCTTTTATTCGACGGTGTTTTGATGTCGATGTCGAAAGGATCATAACCCTCTAACGTATCTACTTCACACTGGTGAACCAACGGTGGGTTTCGAATCTGAAGTCAGTTTTGTCTAAACATCTTTAAAATTTCGAGCAATTAGCAAAACCCCTTTTTTGGTTTTTGGAATTTAGTCACAATTCAGATTATCTTAAATTTATCATTAATTATCGTGTTCTCAACAGTTTTAATGAATAAGCTATTCAAAAGCTGCAGAAAGTGATTCAAAAGGGTTGGGGTCAAAATTCTTTTGTCAAAATTCTGCTTTCAAAATTCTGCTTTTTAAAATACTGTTTTTCAAAATTCTGCTTTTCAAAACCCTGCTTTTCATAATTCTGTTTTACAAAATTCTGCCAATAATTAATAAAGGGTTTGGAAAATGTTAAAAAGCGCGCGCTTTTAAACTGATTTAGAAATAACTTCGAAAACTGGTAAAAAGTTGCATTTTCGATTTTCTAACGAATAGAATTTTTCTGACTTACGATACGAGCTCAGCACACAGAAAACCTATAGGAAAGTATACCTTGATTTCTGTAACAAAAAAATAAAGTTTAATTTTGCTGAGCAGTGTTTTGAATTCAATTAGAAAATCTATAACCTACTGCAATTCTGAATAAAAGCTAGTTTCCGCCGATGTTTTTTGATCATATATTTATTTTAACCACTAGCCAACAACTTAAAGATGGACACAAAATTAAAATCAGATCACTTTTCAACGAAATATACGTCTAAATAACCAAACTAAAAATGCAATTTTGTAAGAATAGCTTAGATCATTACTCACAGCAAATTAAATCGAAATCGTTAACAATGCAAAAAAATGGAAAAATTTGTATGAGTGGTACAAGTTCTAGGTAAGATATTAAAAACAAAAACAACTTTGGAAATTACGAAAAAATCATCTATACCAAATTTTAAGAAAATCCGTCTACCCATTTATACTGCAGCTTTATATAGGTAGGTACAGACCAACGGACGTCATAACGAAACCTAAATTTTTTAACCCCTTAATCATCGTAATGTTAGTTTTGATTAAAACCTCGAAATTTTTTTTTGACAGGAAATTTTTTTTACACATAATTCTAGAAAAAATTAAAAAAAGTGTAAGGTAAAAAAAAAAATTGTCACACTCATGAAACTTGTCAAAAAGTTTGCTTTTGGCATAAGAACCAAGTACAAAAAAAGTCTATAAAAAAAAATTGGGTGGAAGGGTGTTTTGTCGCGGACAAGAGGGAGGGGGTGAAGGTAAAAAATATACTGAAAAAAATTGTTTGTCGAATATCATCATATGACACATGTTTTCAAGGTTATTTTTTGATGCTGAATCTAATGACATAAAAATAAAGTCAATACGATTGCTCTAAGAAAAGTTATTGCCAATTAAAAACAAGGGTGCTCTGTTTTTGACCTCAACAAGTAAAATATAACCGAAACCACTGTGAAAAACATGCTACACTGATGAATTTCGGGATGAAGGTTTTAAACTAAGCAGGGACAAGGGATTCCTAAAGTTCTTAAAATTATTTTTGGTGAAAGAGGGTGTTTTTTTTTTTATGGGTTGAGTTATGTGTGAAAAAGGTATCATAACTGCTGACTTAAATTTAATTAATTTTTAAAACTTGGTGAAAAAGTTTTGGTTAGTATATGAACTAAGAATCTATGAAGTGCAAAAAATTATCTTGAGTAAAAGGGTGTTTTTTTTAAGAAATAATGAAATTCGGAATTAGTACCACAAAAACTGGGAAAAAATTGTTACACCAATGAAAATTGGTAAAAATGTTTCATTTATAAGAGAAACCAAGAACCCAAAAAGTCTTTACAAAAATTTTAGGTTAAAGGGTGTTTTTTTTTAGAAATAGGGAAAATCCGCGATAAGTCCGATAAAATCAATGGTAAAAAAAGGTACCCTTATGAAATTCATAAGATATATTCTCTTTCCCATGGGAATTACGAAAAAAACAAAACTTTTTTTTCAAGTGACAGGGTGTTTTTTAGATTTAGAGAAAATATGGGTATATTTGAAAAAAATTTGTAATACACGCGTAATACTTGTGGTACCCTTTTAAAATTCAGCAATTATCTTACTTTTAATATTAGAAACAAAAATCTAAAGCGTCTATAAAAATATCATGGTTAAATGGGTGTTTTTTTGAGTGAAAAAAAAAATGATGGGTCACCCTAATGAAATTTGGTAAAAACATTGAATTTGGGATAGAAAACAGGAATAAAGAGTTTTCATAAAAAAAATTTATGTGAAAGGGTGTTTTTTTAAATCTGTAAAATCTGTAATTGGTCCAAAAAAGCCAATGATTCGTGTAAAACGTCTAAAAACATACGTATAAGCGTTTAATTTGTCATCAAAACCAAAAATAAAATGAATCATTGGCTTTTTTGGACCAAAGTGACGTCACGATTGTTTTAAAAATAGTTTTCATTCTCATTGAGATTGGTAATTTTTTTCTCAAAAATATGTAGCACGTAGCAGGGCTGCCCGGCTAAGGTATTTTTGTTATGTGGCAAGTATTTTCCCTTGGTGATAAGTTGAATAATAATAAAAGACAATCACTAAAGAAAAATTAAAAAGTTTCATTATTTGAAGTCAGAAATTATCAAATTTTCAAGCTTTACTAAATACGGTCACTGTGGCGTATGTGGAACATTTTCTCAGTATAAATATTATATAAAAATACTAATATGGCAACACTGGTAACTAAAAAAAAAACCTATCGCCTTCTAATAATTCAACTTAAACCTTTTTTTTGGTTCTGCTTACAAGTTCCGAATGGTCTTTATCACAGAAAATGATGTATGCTTGAGTAATATGATATCAACATCATGAAAAGGAAGAGAGATTTTTATCCTCCTTAAAATAAAATATACTGCCTCCTTTGTTCAGTTTTTATTCTCCTGAATGGTGGATGGAGGTTCCGCGTCAGCCAAGTCACAGTATATGTATTTATTTAAAACTGTGGAAGTAGTTTTTCTTATGAATGCATGCATCTCGATCTCCATCCAGGCCAGGCAAGCTGGCACAGCTCACAAAAAGAAGGCACTTGTACGTTGTATCTTGTATCTTTTGGATATGTTTTTTTTTTCTTCTTTTTTATCGAATGTGAGGACGAAGATATTTTTTTTTATTTTTTTTTTGCGGATTATGAATGTTTGGCGCGAAATTTGACACGCTTACTTGTGCTCGTGTCAAAAGAGTTTATGGTTTAAAAACGTTGCCCATAAGGTGTAGACTGTAGAGGTATATTTTGTTTGTTTGTCTTATTTATTCATTCTCATTTGGTTGTGGCAAGCAGATACTTATTTTTGGATGAAATCCTCTTATGGGATATTAAATTTGAATGGAAATTTTTGTATGTATTTTGTATATTTCTTTGTTTAAAAATTGGGACATTGTTAATAATGGTTTTGTCTTTCATTTTTACTAATTGGTGGTTATATCTGAGATCGTATATGCATTGACAAAAGTTACAACAACAAAAGAGATATTTTAATCACGAATCACTGCTCAATGTGTCGGGATAGATGGACTACAGATATAGACGATGGCGTCATTGACAACAAAATATGTACGTGACTTTATGGAGTAGGACCAAAAAATATTCCAGAAGCTGTTGAATTCTACAGACATACAAAACAAACTAAGTAACTAAAGCAAAATATTAGGGAACCCGGCCGGACAGCTTCGATTTTGATGATCTTTTTTTTCATACGTCGCGACGTCGTATCAATCTCATTTCAAAGATGCCTTCAAGAGAAGTTAGAGTGTTTTTAAAGTCAACCACGTCGAATTTCCAGACTGAGATTACGGTACTTCCCACACTGGTGGCTGTTCGGGGGGCAACAGATCTCCACTGGTGTTTTGAGGTTTTTCGCAAGTTTCTTGATTTAACATTGTGTAGCTTGTAGTGAGTGTACAGTTATGTGTGATATACTAAATGAACGGTAATTGTATCAGCATACTCATAAAAGTTTAATTAAATTTCTATCTGCTCTTGGTCAAAAGTTAGAACCTGTTGAATCTAAAAAATCACGTTATCACGTCAAAAAAAAATAAAAATTACTTCAATTTCATTTGAATTTTTTGATAAAAACTGAATTTTTTTATTTTCTCTTAGACTTAGACAAATAAGACCTTTAAACTTTTGCTTTTCAACCTTCAACGATTAATGCTGTTCAATAAAGAAAAAATAACTTTTAAAAGTAGAACTTTGAAAAAAATAAAATAAGTTAAATTTTTTTTCAAAAACTTCTTTTAAAAAAGTTCTTGGAAAATGAAATACTTTTGAATTTTTTTCAATGATACATATTGACATTTTATTTTATGAATTTAAATAATAATTAATACGGTCAGAAGAATTTGAAAATTAAATTCATATTTTATTACGAAAAAGTTTTAAAAACGACATGTTAAAATTTGTTCAGTTATTTTTTTTTAAGTATTTAAAAGACAAACTTCTTATACTCATACGAGAATATTTTTATTAATAATGAACGTTTTTTTTAATAATTTTAACTATATGCCTGTGAGACCTAAGGTCTTTTAAATGCATACTGCACGGCACTAGTTAGAAGGAATAGAAAGATAGGAAAGAATTTTTTGTTGGTACAGTGATTATAAGCAAAATCTAAAATTATTTGAATAATTTTTGTCGTTAAATTTTAAACATAAAATTAAAAAAAAAAAACTTTTCTTAAAATAATTTAATTTTTTTTTTTCAAAATTCAGAATTTGAAAACCAGGACCAGTTTTACAAAAACACTTCATTCAATTTACTTAATTCTAATATTTCAAATAGGAATGAATTTCTAGCTTGTATGTTTAAATATTGTTGGTGTTGCCGTTGTGTTCAAATGTTTTTTTTTTTAACTAATTTGTGAGAAAATTGCATTTATTGTTAAAAAGATGGAAGATTGTCCTTCACTCCCATACATTTTAATTCCCCTTTGATTTCCTAGATAACACTGGCTTACAGCCAAAATAGACACTGAATCCCACTATTTTTTTCTTACGTACTTTGACCTCAGGAATTCACTTAAAAAAAACTCACTTAAAAAAAATTACGATGGATACGTTTTAGAGATATGATTTTTCAAAGTTTTTTGTCGTTTTTTTTTCAGCATACTTAGTATTCGGGCTATATCTTGAGTAATAAACAACTAATCTGAACAGAAAAACCGGTTCCTGAAAGCTGATCAAATAAGCAACAAACACTGGAATAACTTTTTTGGGTCACTCCAAAAGTTTATGTGCATTGTATCAAAACACTTAAAAAAATCGACTTTTTAAAGGAACTTTTTGCAAAAAAAGTGTTTCTTACTGACATAAAAAATCTAAATCTTGTGAATCCTCGTAGTTTTATATTTTTATGTGTAGTACACTTTCTGGCAAAGATAACAAGATAATTTTTTTCAAAATCTATGGATAATAACCTATCCATAGATTTTGAAAAAAAAGATATGATAGTGATTGTAACGATCAATATTTTCGACCTTTTTTGTGTTTTCGTCTATAACTTAAAAAGGAAGCCGAATATGAAAATTTTTATTGAGTAATTTTTTGTAGATAATTAAATTTTCTATCGATATGTATCCTTTAAATAAAAAATAAAATTAAAATATTGTAAAAACCTAATGAAAAACTATTCGAAAAAGAGAAAAACATGACATTTTTGGTGTTTTTACTCAATAGTCTATTTTTATCCTTTAAGCATTTATAGATATTGAAAATACTTTATCTTTCAACATAATGGTCACAAAAAATGAAAACGGCTAAAATTTTGCTAGTGTAATCTTTTGGTATTAATTAATTTTTGAAATTTAAGTAAAATTTTTGAAAACCAAATTTTTTTTTCATAAATACCTTCAATAAAATTTAATAAAAACAATACGGCAACAGCGGCAATTTTTAACCTATAGAGTTTAAAGTATTTTTAATTACCGACGCCGACGTATGAAAAAAAAATGATCATAAAAATGGGAGCTTTTCGGCCTTAATATTGCCATTTTTTTAGCTTTATAGTTACTCCACTAAATCATGTTACAGTTAAAAAAATAAAAAATTTATGATAATTCAAATTTTTGTTTTGGAGGCTGGATTAGAACTCAGAACTTTGTTCCACGGGCTACTACATCTGACTTAAAGTTAAAGGTTTCTCTAAAACTTCGGTTCCAAAGCAAAAAAAAACTCCCATTACAAATTTAAGTCAAAGCTTTAATCATCTAATCTTACTCTACTTTCTCACTGAAAGGAATTATTGTTTCAGGATTATTATTTCATTTTCTCCACTTGTTCTATAAGATTTCTTCACATAGCAGACCTATCATAGTGCTATTATTTACAAAATGCTCTTATGTGCCTTTTTTTTATAATATATAAATTTTCTTTTACTAAGCTCTTTTGATGCTATTTTTTTTTTATGATTTGTTATAGCCTTGATGGTCGCAGTTTAAAGCCCATCATAATATATGCAAGAGAAAGAGAGAATTATTATTATAGTACCTACCATCAAACCATATCCCAGCTGTGACTATGGTTTCTAACAGATAAAATATATAAATTTTTTTTGTTCATCTTCTTTATACATTTTATTAGTCATTCGTCAGAAGAGAATAAATCATCACTGATGGTCTTGTATTACAACAAAGGACACTTAAAGCGATTTTAGAATTGCAATTTTAAGCTATAAAACACAAAAAAAAGGAAAGAAAAAAAAACTCATTGTAAGGAAGAAAAGTCCTTTGCGTTTATTTTTCGTTGATGACGTTATGATGCTGAATGCTGCTTATACTTGCTTACCCATGCAGCCTTTCCCTTTCGCTTATATGGTATTTAAAGTGAGCTATATAAACTTTTTTTGGTAGACAATTTGAACAGAAAATTATGGCAACAATCTGGGTCGTATGGTTTTGTTTGGTTCGAAATTTTTAAGCTATCACAAAAAATTAAAGCAAGCAAGCAAGCAAGAAAGCAAGAAAGCAAGCAAGAAAGCAAGCAAGCAAGCAAACAAGCAAGCAAGCAAGCAAGCAAGCAAGCAAGCAAGCAAGCAAGCAAGCAAGCAAGCAAGCAAGCAAGCAAGCAAGCAAGCAAGCAAGCAAGCAAGCAAGCAAGCAAGCAAGCAAGCAAGCAAGCAAGCAAGCAAGCAAGCAAGCAAGCAAGCAGGCAAGCAAGCAAGCAAGCAAGCAAACAAGCAATCAAGCAATCAAGCAAGCAAGCAAGCAATAAAGCAAGCAAGCAAGCAAGGAAGCAAGCAAGCAAGCAAGCAAGCAAGCAAGCAAGCAGGCAAGCAAGCAGGCAAGCAAGCAAGCAAGCAGGCAAGCAAGCAAGCAAGCAAGCAAGCAATCAAGCAAGCAAGCAAGCAAGCAAAAGCAAGCAAGCCAAAGTAAGCAAGCTAGCAAGTGTGGGTTAAAATACTAAATTTTTTTTGTTTGCTAAATCTTAAGAAACCTTCAAACTTAGGAGTAAAATAAAGAAAAAATAACCTACAGAAGCTTTAACTTTATAGTTAGTCGTTATCAGTAAAAAAAAGAGATAAATTCATTAAATATCTTCAAAAAATTCCAGCGCGGTTATTTTTTTTTCCTTCGAAAAACATCCTTTTTTTTTAAGTCCTTTTTATTTTCTTGAACCTACAAAATATTTCTTCCTTTTTTTTTTTGAGGGTTATATCTTTTCATTTTTACCATCATTACCATCATAAAGTCAAACTCTTACTCTCGTATAAATTTTTTTGTCTTGTGTTGATTTTGAACAAACCATACTCGCCCCCTGCAGCGTTAGCCTGGTAAAACTCTCAGCAGGTGAGATGTGAGGAAAGATACTTATCAAAACCTCTGAAGATTTATGGGGACTCCTTTTTTTTTGTTTGGGAACATAAAAACTATAAAATATCAACAACAACAAAAACACATCAAACGAAGGAAAAAAAATATTTTTCAAAGGACCCACTGCCACTTGGCAGACCAAGTAAAGTAGTGCTTAGAGAGAGAGACCCGCCTTATGGCCAAAATTGATTATAATTTAAACACTAATCACAACCTGCAGATCTTGTCGCATTAATTATTGACAACAAAATGACATGTGGTCGTGGTGTGGTGTAGTGTTTTGTTGCATGTTTTGGTGGTTGTTGCAGTGGCACATACACAAACATATCTTTACCACGAAATAGAGTGTTTATCTTTAAATATTCAACAGTATAACATGGTTGTGTACATGTCAGTGAAAAGGACATGGATAAGGAATTCAAGAAAGACAAAACATGCGGTAGCATGGGAAAAGGATGTCAACTTCAAAATCAATTTGTAGACAAATTCCTTCTTAATGGGGACTCCTTTTTCAAATTTCCCATCAATATCTGTGAATTTGTTAAGTACTTCTGTGGTTTAATCTATAAATTTTCAACTTTTTTTCAAGGCCATGATAATGAATAAAGTTTCAAAATCAATATCGAAAAGTCACTAAATTATTCAACTTGACACAGAGACTAACTTCCACAAATCCTTCCTGATTTCTAAATCTTCTGGGATATCCTCTTTTTCTATATTTTTTTATTTTCGAAAAATGATTACTTGATGAGTGTTTTCTCATTCTTATAGGTTGACACCCTATATCTCCCATCAAGACATGCAAATTTTTCTTTCTCGGCAATTTTTCTCAGTCTCGTTCGACATCGTCCTTCGACGTCCAAGTCCATTATCTTAAGCTATATTCAATTATTTTATATTCACCGTGGTTTAAAAAGAAAATTTCTTCATATTTTTTTTTTTCTTCTTATTTTATTCCGGTGTCGGATGAAAAAAAAAATCGTGGTCGTTTAATTAGTAATCAACTGAGCAACCATCATCAGTGGCGATTCTTTGTCTTTTCGTCTTCTGTTTTAATTAATAAAGAAGTCACTATCTCAGGAGGTAAATATGGAAAAAACGGGTGTTTCAGATTTGTTCCTTCATTATTATTAGGAGTTAAAATGACTGTAAATGACTTGCTGGTAACAAATTAAGATAAAATTAAGTCTACTTGGGGTCTTTTTAGACAAAAATATGAAAACTATATTTTAAGGAGTGGGTATGAAATTCTTTTAGAGAAAGAAAATTTTTGTAAAAGTACTCAAAAACTTTTAGGACAATTTTTTCTGCTACTTTTTTCAAGACGGAATTTGAAAAAAAAAAAAAAATAAAGAAAAATTTATATTGTTTTTCAAATACTTTCTTTTTTTCGGGTAGAAATTAGCAAGTATGGGAAATTATTCTATAGCAGCGCTCTTTTTTGTGAGTGAAAAACTACACAGCTTCAGAGTACCCAAACAGGAGTTGGGTTCAAAAAGTTAAAAAAAAAAGTAAAAATATTCCACATTAAATTAAGCGGATTTCTGTACGGTTTTTTGATGATGACTTCCATCTTAAATCAAGGGGAAAAATCATCTTAATTTCTTGAATGGGAAAATTTAAAAGAAATCCACCTTAATTTAAGCAAGAGATTATCTAATTTTTATTTGGAAACATTTTAATAAAATAAAATATATATTACCTACAGTTTAAAAAACTAAAAATACGCTTTTATCAATCAAAAATGCGCTCTTCGCTTTTTGATCTAACCATTTCCATCAATAAGTCAGTTAAATTATTTTATAGTTTTTAGTGCGTCATAAAAACGTATTTTTAGTTTTTTTAAACTATATCAGCCTAATTTATAAACGTAGTATAGACAGTGCATAACACTATAATAAGCTAAACGAGTTTTAAGGTTGTTTAGACCCTGAATAAGAATATTTTTTTCTCAAATGTCATTTGAAAATCACATCAAAAAAAGGAGAGAAAACAGCAATTATTTGTATTTTGGCATTTGATTAATTTATAATGAATAATTTTTTTTTGTGTTTGTTACTTCATAACTTTAGATGGAGTGAACCAATTTTGAAAATTCTTTTTGTATTGGAAAGGTGGTGACTGCAGTGTCTCATTTAAATTCAGTTCAGTTGTGGCGATATGAGAAAAACCATAAAACCCAGTTTTGATCCATGGAGGTCGGTTTTGTTTTTTTTTTTGATGAAAATGATTATTCTTTTTGCGTCTGTTGTTTTTTTTTTTTACAAAGAAATTGGTTCATGTACGATGTACCTACATAGGTATATCTTTTTTATTGTTCTAATTTTTTTGGATTATAAATATTTTCATGTGAACAATTTGCTATCGAGTGAAACAAATAAGGAAATGTGTTTTTTTTTTTTTTGATATTTTTTTCCTTATAGGTATGACATCGAGAACTTTCGATCACTTTTTAATGTTTTTTTTTTTTTGGTTTTGTTTTGTTTTAATTTTTTGTTTATTTTCGGACCAGATGGAGTTATTTTATCGACAGATGGAGTTGTTTGTCGTAATTAAAAGTACTTATTTTCCAGTTTTAGTACTTATTTGGACACAAACCTGCCATAACTATAATGGAAAGGAAAATGTTTTATAAATTAAAATTTATGTAACGTTGCATAAAGGCTACATAAAACTTTATGCATTGTATAACTATGAAGTCGTTTAGAGCTGTTTAGTGAAATCTAATAAATAAGACTGTATATATTTTACACTTTACTTTTTAGTCTTATCATGATTGAAAGTAGGGGTGTTTCAACCGCCAATGCCCCTCCCCAGTGTCCGGACCACTAAAATATTGAATAGTGATATGAGCTACATATGTATAGAAAGTTTCATTTCGATACGATAATTGGAAGTAAGCTAAAATTGGTATGAGGTGTTTTGACCCCCATACCACTCCCCAGTGTCCGGACCTCTAAAATATTGTGTAGTCATTGTACCAAGTTTCAGTTCAATACGATAATTGAAAGTGGGTCAGAATTAAGTTCCAAGATTTTTTTACATTATTGTTAGTTAGTTATTTAGTTACAAGTGAAGCTAATAAAATAAAATGCACGACTGGAGTCGCACGTACTTGCTCTTGCAGTTCAAAGCACTTTTATGGTAGTTTACTTGTAGATTTTTAGAGCTGGCTCTATATAAATTTAAAAAAAAAATTATATTGGGGAAAAGCCGACATTTAGGGCAAAATTTTGTTAAATGAAAACAAAAATTTTCTTTTATTTGACTTTTTTGGAAAAAATAAAAATGCAGTTTTATTGCAATCGCGTCTGCGAAGTTCAATCAAAATCGTTTCAGCCGTTTTCGAGATATGTATTTGGTTTGAATTGGAAAATTTATATGGGAGGTACACTTTTTAAGCGAGATATATAAAAAAACAAAAAAAAAAAAACAACTTTCAAAATTTCATAAAAATCAGCTGTACCAAATTTGAAGAAAATCCGTCCACCCATTTAGGCTGTGGAAATGTGTACAGATGGACCCACAACCGCACAGACACGAGGACGGATTTGCGAGACCCACTTTTTCGAACTCCTCCATCTTCGTAATGTTGGTTTTGATTAAAACCTCAAATTTTTTTTGACACGAAACAAAGTAAAAAAGTGTTTAGCTCTATTCCATGGAAAACAAAGGAAAGAGATCAGCTTAGCTCTCTCCGATTGTCACTCACGCTCACGTTGGATCACTTAAATAGTGGCTTCTTTAGCAAAATTGATGGCTAATACTGTAAAATCTACAGATCTATCAGGTTAAATCAACGAGTTGTGCCTGAAAGATCTACGAGTTGCTCTTGTAAATTCAAAAAGATACATTAATTAAATCTACTTGTTGTCTAAGTGAAATTTAAAGGGTTTTGCTTGTAAAATTTTAGATGTCGGCCTGACAAAGACCCTTCCTGCTGGTAGAGGAAGACTTTCAAAGAGACGGTATAGGGTGCTGACCACAACTCCTTGAAATGTTTGGGTGAGCCTTTTCTTCCGTAAAGGATACTAATTTCATTTTCCGAGGAAACCAACCATACTAAAAGCAATTGTAATATGCTTCATGACAAGTCGATTGATTGATCCATTAAAATGTCTTTGTTAGCTGTGCCAAAAAGTCGAAAACACCCTGTCTGAAACTACCTTCTTATTGGATTTTGAAATTTACTGCTTTATTTGTAGTCCTTCAATCTTGCTTGTTTTCTTATAGGAAATAACTAACTTAATATAACTCAGTGTGGTGATGGTTTGCTTTCAGGTAAATTTTGCAATGAAAGGCAAGATTTTCATCTCGAGCAAATTTATCCTTTACCCTCTTAAGAAATTATACTCATCAAGGAAGCAGGTAGTTAATCAAAAATTGGTGCACTTCATCAATCTTGCAATCTTTTCTCTCTCTAAGTCTCTTATCTTTCTTCTAATCATATTTTCTGCACTTTCCAATTATACAAGATTTAATATAAAAAAAAAGAAAATCATAAAAATAATATTAAGTCTTTTAGAAAGTTAATTTTCTTTAAAAAAAAAAAATATTTATAATATTCTCAATTCTCATGGTATCTTATATTTTTTTTTATATTCTTTTCTTTCCAGGTAAGGAAGGCTAATTAGTACCGAAGAACAAAAAACAAATAAAAAGGGATGGCCAGGACACACTGTCCTTGCCTTAAAGGCATTTGTGGATAATTCATTCATTAATTCTGGTTAATTGTGAGTTGAGTTGAGTTTTGTTTCTTGTTGTTGTTTTGTTTTTTTTGTTTTTTTTTTTTTTCAACTTTTATGGGTATAACTTTTTATGTTAGTTTCCTATCTGAACAAGATAAAGATGCTAATTTGGATAAGAAGACGTGTTAGTGGAGGTGAAATATAAATACAAGAGATGGAGGTTTTTATTTTTTGATTTTTAATCGTTTGATGGGATTTGAAAACTTTTTGCAGCTGTCGGGCAAAATTAGGGTTTTTTGAAGGTATTCTTAATTATTTTGTCAGTCTTATTGAAGACACTATTGATTGTAAGTAGTCTTTGAAATCTTTATCTAAAGAAACTCCTTATAAACTGCAATTACTGGTCGCCATTCATTATCATAATAGGTCTTTTATTAAGCAGGCATAGTCAAACAAGCTGCCAGTAGCTCCAAATGTCATTTTCAAAGTTGGCATGTGTCATTTTTTTAGCTATCATAACTTCTCACAGCAATAAGCTATGTAAGAATAGTTTAAACATGTATTATTATATATTATCTTATCATAATAAGAAGATTTTCAATTAAGCACAAATGTACTTAATTTAAGAACTTTTGAATTTTCGGCTCTAACCCTCCGTTAAAGCTCGTCTCGAGGGCAAAACTGATGGGAACGGGTCGTTATTCTGTATTTCAAAATTCTGTATGAGCAAAATTCTGTACCTGAAGAAAAAATTCTGTATGAACATAATTCTGTATTCCATTATTCTGCTTTTCTATTATTCTGTATTTCAAAATTCTGTTAATCCAAAATTCTGTTTTTCAAAATTCTGCAAATCCATTATTCTGCTTTTAAAAATTCTGTAATTCTAAATCTCTACATTAAAACATGTCCCTCAAGTAAGCAGAGCAAGTAGGTACCCCAAAATTATATCAAGTGCTTTTTTTCTGTGATCGTCGAAAAAAAATTTTTTTTTTTGAAATTATCTTGAATAATTAACTGCTTTGAGTTAGGTACCCAATTTTCGAAAAAATTTTACATTAAAAAAAATATTTTCATTTTCCATACAAATTCATGTTCTACCAACTTGAATTGGTTTTTTTCTCAAAAAATTCCACTTTTTCGAAAAAATTGTATACATAAATAATTGAATGTTCGACTTATTTAAATTAAGCGCTTCATTTTCCGATAAGTTTTCCGAGATTTTCATGTTCTGCTGGCTTGAATTTAATTTTTCTCAAAAAATTCAATTTTTTTCGACAAAATTCGAATGGAGTTGTCATGCACTTTTTTTTTGTAAATTGTTCTTTCTTCGTTATTAAACATAAAACCATTGACACACAATTTATCCTTGCCTTTATTAGGTTTTAATAATTTAATATTTTCCATTTTTCTGAATTCATTTTATATCACGATTAACTCATAACACTCATAACAGAATTTTGGAATACAGAATTTTGAAATCCAGAATTTTGTGTTTACAGAATTTTAGAATACAGAATTTTGAATTTACAGAATTTTAAAATACAGAATTTTGAATTTACAGAATTTTAAAATACAGAATTTTGGAATACAGAATTTTGGAATCCGAATTTTGGCCCATACAGAATTTCGACCCTAACCCAAAACTGATTTTGTTCTCTTTGTGAAGTGAGAGCTCTATTCTTAACTGCGTTTTTTTCTTTTTTTTTTTTTGTTCTTATATTCCAAAGCCGATATCTTTTAACAAGTCTCGAAATTGGTTTTGAATTGAATTATGAGTTCATATTCAATAAGCCTATGTATTTTTTGAGATTTTCGAAATAATAACCAAACATTTCAAAAATTTCTTCCCAATGCTATGTTCGCCCCTGGTTTTATAATTGCTCAATAGGATTCAAATTGAGACTAAGCGCTGAACTTATAAAAGTTTTTACGACGAATCTGTCATCTCATTAATAGTCTTTTATTAGTACACTTTAGTTGCTCGAGAGAGTACTTTGGTTAACCAAAGTAGAAGCGATTGGCAAGAGTTTTTCTTACTTTAGGTTTCAGCGCTGATGTTGTTGTCTGTATTGAAAGCGGAACCTTGATAAACAAAGTCCTTAACTGCCTCGAAGTTATGGTAACGGTTTGTAGAATACGTCGGCATTCAGAGATCACATCAAAGTTATTGGAGAAGGAGAATAGTATGTTTTCCGCACAACTTAAACGTATTCTTTTGAAGCGAAGTTGTACTAAAAATTATTCTAGGTAAAAGTGAAAGCGGAGTAGACCACCGAATTGTGGTTCTTATAGCAATAGCACACCAAGGAATCACTCCTGATGTTATTAATAGTGATTGGAACTATAGAATGATTTGAACTATAGAATAGTTCATTCGAAAAAAAAAAACTATCGAATAAAAACTATTAGATAGAAAAAACTATCGAATGAAAAAACTTTCCGAATGAAAATAATAACTAAATGAATGAATGAATGATTAAAACTATCGAATAAATACTATCTATAGTTTGATAGTTTTTATTCGATAGTTCTCATCACTAGCTTATTAAGTAACACAATAGGTGTTTTTCTATTTTAGTTCAAAAGAAAGCTCTGAACAGATGCCCGATTCACAATATTGCGAGACGACGAGACGAGAGTGAGACGAGATTTTCCTTGACGATTTTAAAAATTTCCAAATAATGAAAATATATGAAATAATACACAATATTCCGATTCTCGTTGCGTTGAAATTCCGAAAATTTTGAAAAAGGACGCACGAGACGACGATTTTTCGAAAATGAAATTTTAATATTAAAATATTTTAGACAGCTTATATGGATAAAAGTTTTCATAATTTCTGAATTCGCGTTAGCATAGGTGATAAGGTGATTGCCTCGTAGTCTCACCGTCCGGAGTTCGATGCTCAAAAATACTGTTTATTTTTTGTATTTTTCTTTACTTTGTAGAATAAAAAGTCGCAGTATTGTGAATTTCCATACGATTTTAAAACGATTTTTTTTTTAATCGAAAACGTTCATTAAAAACGCAACGCTCTCGCCTCGTCGTCTCGCAATATTGTAAATCAGGCATGAAGAGAACGTGTTCTGAGAGCTATATTTTTGAACAGATTTGAAAACAAAATGTCACCAAATGATATTGGTCGATTAATAGCTGTCAAACCTTTTTCGACATGTATAAAAAAGTTGGCGTCGTCCATTTGAACTTGAAATTGCATGTTTAAATAATTAACCCTTTCGGTACCAGCGTTACTCTCATGTAACATATCTTTAAAAATTCGTAAAAAATATTCCATTAAATAATTTTTTAGGTTTCGATGGCTTAATTGAAAAATAATAATGCCTAGTACCTAGTTACTGGAATAGTACAAAAAGTTAGTCAAATATCATACTTTAATTTTTTTTTATCAAAAAGGGACTGAAATCCACATTTTGTTTTTGTTTTTTTTTTTGCAAAAAAAAAATTTTTTATATAATTTTGAAAAAAAGATGTTAAAAATGTTAATCCAGAAAGTGTTTTGTGTTTTAGCTTAGAAGAAGTAGCATACAATTATTGTTCTATAAAAAGTTATTTTCTCAGTTGTCCGACTTTTTTAGGTGGTCATAGGCAGTTACTTACATTAACTTACATTACATGTAACATGAGAATATCACATTAGTTTTGCTATTTTTTATTTTGGAACATAACTTTTTGCTATTCATATTTCTTTTACTCAGAATGTTCGATCGATTTTTTCACAGCTCACCAATTGGGCTTTGAACAAGCTCTGAACTATTCTTTAACAAAAAAGATGTAGTTGAAAACCTCTTACAGGCCTGACAGGTTATCTTGTCACAGAAAGGGGGAATTCAACTAACATCAAGACCTGGGAAGAATTTTGTACATTTTATATCAAAAGAACGACGAATTTCTTATCCGAGTTGTCGACTTAGTTAGTGATCATTGCTCACATTTAGCTGCTTGCCAGTTAAGAGTTTGGCCAAAAAAAAAAATTGACTGATATCGTTAACCGGGAAACTGATACATCAACTGCTGACAAAATTAATGAATAATCACGATAGAATCTTGATGGCAAGTATCTGCTGCCAGCTGATAAAGTTAAGTTTTTGTCAGCCATTCAGCAGCTTCCACAAGCTGCCTGGCCGTGACTAACGCCTTCATAATCCACCAAAGAAACCTAGAACCTGTCAAAACCAAAAAAAAAAAAAGGTAGAAATCAAATTCAGCGCAGGGAGACCACAAGCCCAAGAAACCAAACTTCCCCCAAAACTACATACAAAACCCATTTAAGGTGGCTCTAATATCGATGAAAATTTATTTTAGAAATCTTGGCTAATGCACCTAAAAATGACATAAAACCAACAAATTTTTTAATGAAATTCTCGTAAAACTGCTCCTGTTAAAAAAATTTAGTATTCATTTCCTTAAACAGAAAAAACTATTTATCCGGGTAACCCACATCGGTAGACATCACAAAAAAACTACACACAAATTCCCCACAGAATGGCACCTTCTGTTGCTTTTTAGCATCTAACAGTCTGGCTCGAACTGCACACTGCCGGAACTCCCTTTTCAAGTGAAACTATTTTAATACCCCAGAGAGAGACAAGAAAAAAGAGACCAACATTGTGGGTTAGCTCAGCAAAGCAAGTCAGTCGTCAGGAAGGTGTAACACATGGCTGCAGCAAAACTAATTAATTAAACAAAATTTGTACTCTTATCAGGAGTTTTAGATCACACGGTGCAGTTTTTTTTTATATTTTTTTTTTCTCCAAAGCGACAAGAATATTATGATAGCCTGAGGGAATGTGGGTTGGGCTTGGACATTCACACCATAGATATACTCCAAACAGCACCACAGCAGGGTTCATTTAGTGTTTGTATCGGTGCGGTTCTTAATTATTTCTTCCATATTTTGTCTAGGTCCTTTACTTATAGTTTTATCAGACTTACCGACACGTGTGTATTTAAAGTTAATGTCCCAGGTAGAGGAAGTGATAGTAAACAGGTGCAATGGCTCATGCTGTCGGAGTTGTCGCAAATAGATAAAACCGATGTCACAACAACTGTTTAGAAAATCGGTATGTGGTGTGGTTTGGTTTGGTTTGGTTTGAATGAGGTGTGGTATAGTATCCTTATCCAAGGATGTATGTTTTAAATATTCATCCTGGACTTGAACGTGTATACATAATGACAAAGATTTACGACACAACTGCAGCCACTAAATCTGTCCATGAGTTTGTAAATTGCTTTTTGCCAGGCAGTGTCAGTGTGTGTGTTGCTGTGTTGCATTTCCTTGGAGCATTTTCTATAAAGCCTGGTGGACATATATCCGAAATGTAGATTTTAGTTCTACTTGATGTAATGGTCCTTTTTAAGTATAATATCCTGCAATTGGGGAAGGAAATTGCAAATCATTCTTTATCGTTTTTTAGCGATATAAGCTGGAATACTGCAGATATGTGTACAGTGTATCTAATCTATGTGATAAATGTATGCTCTGTGAGTGGAAGATACTCTTCCAATTGGAGAAAGAGGCTACCCTATCTTCTTGCTAGTTCAGTAAATTACTTTAAATGGTGACAAATGTCGATTGGGTATAGTTTAGGAGGACGGGGATCGTCTTAGTTGTCGTCGCATTCATTGAGGTATAATGAATTGTTGGGGGACATTTTGTTACATTTGCAAGTATCTAGTGTTTGTATTTGTTTTAATTATTTGCATTGAATAGATATTAGGTAGAGATTGTGGAGAGAAGTATAATTTTAGCAAAAAGACTGTATTTTAGAAGAGTTATCGGAAGACACAACACCTATTTCTATGCTTGTAATCGAATTAGAAGAGAATTTATATATATTTACTCCTACAAATTGTCACAGCATTTACATGTATAAATATAAAATATTTCTTGTCTATAAATTATTTTAATTACAAAATTTGTATCTCTTCAATTGAAGGTAGACACAAAAGTCATTATAAATAATTTTTGTCTTGTTTTGTTGAATTTCAAAATATAGGAAGTAGGACAAGGGTGTCCGAAAGGAGGGAGGGAGCTACAAAATCGAATTTTTTGGATTTCGTCTTAGTCTAGGCTACTTCAAATTTGTACAAAAAAATTTTTTTGAATTTCGCATTTTTTTGGATTTTGAAAGGTTATTTTTGAGCTATGTTTTTAAAACAAAATCTTGAATATTTCAAAAACGGTTTGAGCTAAAAAATTGGGGTTTGTATCAAAAATAATGTATTCAAAAGCTACAATTAATGGCAAAAGAAAAAAATTTAAAAAAGTATTTTTTAAAGTTTCGTGCATTGGTACAGCGAACAGGAAGTGCACTTTTTAAACTTCAAATTGGAATAGAAAATGACTGAGAGGAGCTACAAAATTAATATTTGCGCAACAAGTTTTGTTTTGCAAAGCTACCATTTCTAGAAATAAAAAAATTTGAAAATTCAACTTTTTTGAAAATTTTTACAGTTACATATGAAATTGAGTCTTATTTTAGCGGAATATTGAATAACAAAAAAACGAAACGAGCTATAAAATCGAAGTTTTTAGATTTCGTTTTAGTCTACTTCAAATTTGTGCAAAAAATATTTTTGAATTTCGCATTTTTTTGAATCTTGAATATTTTAAAAACGGTTTGAGATACAAAATTGGGGTTTATACCAAAAATACTATTCAAAAGATTAAAAAATTGAATTTTTAAAAAAGTCTCCACTGGACTCATCAAACCGGAAGTGCACTTCTGAAATAAATAATGACTGGGTGGAGCTATTAATTTTTGCGCAACAAATTAGCATTTAATTAGCTACAATTTTAGGCATCAACAAAAGTATTAATTTTCCTACTTTCGTCCGCTAACTTAAGTCTTATTTTAGCGGAATTTTGAATAACAAAAAAACTGTCCAAGCTACAAAAACCAAGTTTATGTAATTGAAAAGCATTTAAAAAGCTACAAATTTGGAGGTGAAATAAGCTCATTTCTCCATCATTCCATCATTTCAGATTTTGTCCGCTAACTTCAGACTTATTTCAGAGGAAAATTCAATAATTCAAAAACTATGCCAGCTACAATTAATGAGATAAATTTTTTTTGATTCCGCCACAAAGTGTCCGCCAAAGTAAGGTACGTGGTGTAAACACCCTTACAAAATTTGTTGAAAAGAAACAATTTAAGATTTACCATCTAAAAGAGAACAACGGTAAGAAGAATTTCTATTATAAAAAGATTAGAATCCGTAAAAAAGTGTTTGCATTCTGTAACTCGTTTTTTACATTCAATTCGTGATTTTTCAATTTCATGTGCAATTGCGACTATGATTTTTAAATCACGGTGATTTTAAACTGTGATTTTTAACAGTGATTTCAATAAATTTTTAGAAAAATTAAAAAAGAAATAGGTACCATTTTTAACGCTCGTGTTTTTCAACATTCACGTTCCTTGGGATTTTTCATTCGAGATGGGCTAATGAAGCTATAACATAACATAGGTATAATATTATATTTTTTACTGCGGAAAACGTCAGTTTGTATGAGCGACTCTTGATTTTACAGAAAAAAACCCTCAAATCATCAGTTTTATCGATGCTACCCTTGATTTGAATACCAAGCACGTGGTTTAACTGACATGACTCTTGAAAACACTTGACTTTACTAAGCGACTCGTGATGTTTTTTTGCGCGCTAACCCGTGATTTTTCTGGAGGAAAACGTAGTTAAAAGATGATTTTAGCAAAAAAAAAAAAAAAAACATAATCTAAGCGCTCCAAGGCTGTTATGTAGAGATATGATTTAACAAAAGTGAGACGTGCCGGACCGAAAGTTTTTGGGCAGAGAAGTGATTTGATTTTACGGACGCAACATGTGATTTTATTCAAGATTGTGGTGATTTTAGGAACAAACATATAGTTTAACTGAGGTGACTCCTGATTTTACGGTAGACCATTATTTTTTTTTGGGAACCCACATCCCACAGAATCTGACGTTACTTTTGATTTTACCAATGAAATTGGGAGTAACCTGTGATAAACTGTATAATTCGTGATTTTGCCTCATTAAACTATTATTTTTGCTACAGAATTCTTGATTTTACTTGGGAATTCTGCAAACTAAACTGACGAAACTCTAAATTTTACTGGGCGCCCAGTGGCCCAGTGATTTCTTAATTTTTGCAAAACAGGACAGGAATTCACGCAAATGCATTCAAAAAGACTCTTAACCTGTGATTTTTTCTAAAAAAAAAAACATTTGCCTCACTTCTAACGTAAGCTTCGGACATTGAGATCTACTTTATGATTTATCTGTGTGAGAAAAATCAAATAAAAATAGAACGGGGGAAATGCTTTATTTGTGCGAACTATAAAGTAAAAAGTGAATACTCAATTCACGTTTAAGATAATCACAGGTAGAAGCTTCCCGATATGTGAATTTTTTTGGTAATCTCTTCAAAGCTCCATAGAATTGGGCTTCCAACAACATGATCATTTGCAGATTGGTGTAGCTGAGTATTAATTGAAATGTTACCAAAATTTGACCGAACCTTGCATTTTGGGTAGGACAAGATTTTTTTGTTTTGATCTGTAGGGGAGGTTAATGTGAATATACAATCCAGTTTTCGGGGTTGAAAGCCCCCCATTTGGCCGCCATCTTGGAAAAAGGGGTGTAATTTGTTTTTTATCGATATCTTGCGAACCATAAGTCCCACAAGAAAAATGTCTAAAGCGATTTTGTAGATAATTTATTTCTCTACAATTTTGATTAAGGTCCTTTTTTCTGTAAAATTGCAAATAAGAAAGTTATACTTGAAAATAGATGTACATTTTCAAGAAAAAAGGGCCGTAGCTTTTTTTCTACAATTTTTAATTTCTGGAAAACGGACTTTTTTGCATCCGGTTTTCTGTTTTTGTTTGAAAACACATTATAGCATTGAATTTTGAAAACTTAATTAGTACTTAATTATATAAAATTTTGAAAAAAATTAGTTCAAAATATCTTTGTCGTTAAATTTTTAAATTAAAAATTATATAAAAGAAAAGATTTTCGGCTTTACAAAAAAATATAACGCGTTAAAATGGGTGTAACCGTTGATTAAGTAATTTTTTTTTTTTTTCAAAAGTAAGACATTTTTTTTTAGAAAATTGCCCTCCTGACTAAACGATACGGAATGGACCCCCGTACTTTGATTTTTTTCTTGTTTCAACCCAACCTACATATCCTTTTGAATCAGTCTGTATTGAAGTAAAAAAAATAAAATAAACATATAAAAGTACGAAAATAAATTGTTACATTTTTTTTTGTAAAACCATTGCAGCAGCTTTATATAAACGAAATCTGCAAAATGAGCACATCAAATTGTTGGAAATTAAATGATCTTTAAAAACTGTCATGAGTATTTTTTCAATAAAAGTTGTAGAAAAAAAGATATGGCCCTTCAAAGAATTTTTTCTTGAAAATGTACATCTATTTTCAAGTATAACTTTCTTATTTGCAATTTTACAGAAAAAAGTACCTTAATCAAAATTGTAGAGATATAAATTATCTACAAAATCGCTTCAGACATTTTTCTTGTGGGACTTATGGTTCGCAAGATATCGATAAAAAACAAATTACACCCCTTTTTCCAAGATGGCGGCCAAATGGGGGGCTTTCAACCCCGAAAACTGGATTGTATACTCACATTAACCTCCCCTACAGATCAAAACAAAAAAATCTTGTCCTACACAAAATGCAAGGTTAATGTAACATTTCAATGGACTATATTGCTTTATCCGTGTTTGGTAGTAAAGTCTTTTGGATGCATGCTTCAACCGGATCTACGGAAGGGTTCGATGTGAAGTTTCTATCGATGTGAGCTGAAAAAGCCCTTGCTTTTTCCTATAATATTGCTTGTTCATTGTTGATATATATGACTTCCGGCATTGGTGACATCTGTCAATTAAATCGGTTGATGTTCTTAAAGGCTTAAGGTCCGGAATTTATTTACTGCAGTTTCTTCTGGAAATGTGTAACTATTGACTCAAAAGACAATCAAAGCATACAATTCACATGGAATAATCTTTCTCAATTCTTAAACCAAGAATGTCTGCAATTTCCAGAAACAATTTGATTAAAAATTTGGATCATAATAATTCGAAACCATTAAAATGCCTTCAAAATGTTTGCAAACAATAAAAATGTCATAAAAAACTTTATTTTATCTTCATTATCATCCATAGAAACACACATTGTTTTTAACCCTCTTTCACGAGCACCATATTCCAAAATATCTCGGAATTTTATATGCAACTTTTGCATTAATACCGAATTCAACTCTATTTAAACCCCTCAAATAAAAGAAACTCCTCTCACTCTTTTCACTATTTTTGAATATATCAACAAACTATACATTCATCTAAGCGGTTTTGATCGTAAATTAAAACTCGACTAGTACAAAATCTCGTTAATCGTTTAATATTTCTATCGACCATAAAATTTTTAAATAACACCGAATCCTTTCAGGAAACAAAGAAAAAGAACGAAAACCATTTTCCTAACGTTCGTTTGCGTTCATATATCTTATATAACAACAACAACCAAAAGCAAAAGATAAAATTTTCAAATTTCGTGTCTGTCCATAAATAAACTTGGTGCGGCGCGCGGCAGAAATTGCCAACATAGACTCGAGACTTGTGTATGAGAGAGCTGCTATATGGATATGGGGCCAATGCGGAGCCACTTGGATGCGTTGTCATAAATTTTCATTACACACACACACACACTCAAAACTAAAACATATATAACCTAGAAAGACAGAGAAGGCAAAAGAATCCTTTATCCAAAAATGGCCGAATACTTATGGCCCCGGTCATACGCTTGGATTGAAATGAAGTGTTAGATGAAAACTTTGTAGTAAAATCTCCGGAAAATTGTTCTCTCACATAAAACCGGGAAAAAGGGTGTCCTCTTTTCAACTCCACAAAGTCCTAAAATGTGTGCTCTTGCTATATGAAGTATGATGTAGGTATTTTAACGTGGGTGGCAGCAAATTATTGTGCATCATCATCTGTCCCATATTTTCCCTTTTGTCTCTTACTTTCCCGTGCCGGCACCGGTCGGTTGGTCGTGTCGTAGGAAAGACAGATTTTTAATGAGCTCATCTAGCGGTTTATTTTAATGACAGCGGGTAGCGGGTGTGACTTGAGGGAAAACGGAATAGACGACTCACACTTGAATTGTTGAAGAAGGAAAGACTTAATCGCATCATAAACGACCTGGACCATTTCAGTTATATATCAAACAACTTATGGATTCACAGTTTGACATTTTTGGGGATTGTTGGGTTATGTGAAGTTTTTATTTAGTTTTTGTTCAAAACTCTCAACTCTTGAGTTCGAAGACTTATTTTATTGCATTTAGAGAAGAGGGGACTGGTTTTTCTTCTTACTCAGAAAAAAAGGAAAACAAAATGTAACATATGTTTGGATTGTTTTTGATTAGTTGTTGCGGCAAAATCAAAACAACTGTCAAAAGGGACTGTCAATATGTGCGATGTAGTGATCGTCATGGTGCTATTGATTTAATAGTGTTTGGAAGAAAAAAGATGATAAAGAGTCTTAAAGGTGACAAAAAAAATTTTGATGTGATGAAACAAAAGGAAGGAATCTAGACAGGATGTAGAAGTTTTTTTTTTAAGACGTTCCAATTTTCTAACAAACTACATTTTTACATTCTTGGAGATAGGACTTGATTTGTGAAACTTTGTTTAGGTTAGGTTAAGGACTCAAGAAAAATTAATTGCTTTGCATGAAGAAATAAAATGCACGACTGGGTCGCGTGTTAAGACTTTTTTTTTAAACAGATTTGGTATAAATTTGAAAAAAAAGTTTTAAAATAAAATTGGTATGCCATTTCTTGGAAATTATTAATCAACACCTAAAACTAAAATTTCCAAAAAATTCAATGTCACGTTTTCGAAAATTTGATTTTTCAAAAAAAAAAAAATTTCAAAATTTTTTTTAAATCGAAAAATTATTTTTTTTCAAATTTTTTTTTTTTTGGATTTATATTTAGGCAATATAAATGTTCTTGCATGTTGTTAAAATTGAAATAGTAAATAGTAAAAAACAAAAGTACAAAAGTTAGTGTGAATAAAAATCACTCCTAAACACCGTTACTTGGGATAATTAATTGGGATAGGTTTGGGCAGTTGCAGAGGAAGTGTTTTATTGTCTCTCTTCTTTCTGTGTAACCTTACAAACTCGACAATAAGAATTAAACAGTAAACTGATTTTAGATGCGTGCTCACCTATCGGCCAGTTCCCTGAAATAATAGCTTTTACTCTGGAATATTTCTGAAATATTGTGAATAATACCATTGAAATTCTCTTGGTATTATGGTTGTCAAAAAAATTGGTATTTATCAAACTGTTTACCAATTGAAAATTCCAGAACAGAGGTTGAAACAATATCTAAAATATTACAATCAATAGAAAAATGATATCATCAACCTTAAAATAATGTATGTAAGCACTTTAAATATGTTGTCAGCAACTTTAAACTGCTTTTAGCAATCTTCTTAAAAATGTTGGAAATAATCTGAAATGTTGTCAGCAGCTTTAAAAAGTTGTCAGCAACTATACAATTTTGTTAGCAACTTATCTGATAAGTTACCATCAAACTGAAAATGATGACAGGAATCTACAAGTTTTGTCAGCAACCTAAAAACGTTGTCAGCAGTGTAAAATTTTGTCAGCTCTTGAATTCATTGAAAAAATGTAAAATTTTGGAGCCGACAACTGTGTTGCTGAATGGTTTTTGATCTCCTTAAGCTAGGAGTTTAAGTACTCGATTTTTTTTTCAAGTTTTTCTCGATCAAGTAAGCTGGTATTGTCATGTACACAGAAAAAAGTAGGTATAAATATAGACTGACATATTCTAGCCACAATAGCGGAGAATAGGTTTCGTATGGTAGGTTTCGCAGCATGTCCAAACTCCTGGAGAAAACCAATGCTACGAAATGTTAATTGGGCTCTGAGGTTAATCCATCGAACTCCGCATGTAGAACTTATAGGAAAAGCAGCTTAGAAGGAGAGTTATCTATTACCACAATTCTTCTATGAGACTCATTTGACATCTCATGAAGCATAAAATGAACCTACGTCTCAAAGTTTTTTGATTTTACTCTGGCCACCATGAGTTTATCCGCGTAATTTTGACAATCTATTCAATCTTCATTTACCTCAACATTAACTCTACATAACTCATAATAGAAGCAACAAAAATCATCATCAACATTCCTATCAATCATCCAGTTGAATATAAACGCAATTCCAAGTTAAAATGCAATTCCAACAAAAAAAGGTAAAAAAAAAGATAAATAGGATATGGACTCCTGGCCATGCGAAACCATTTCAAATCCACATACCTCATTGATTCTTTCATTAAAACCAACGCATTTCTCAACCATCTTCAGTCCATTCCATATCACAACCCAACCATGTCTGTTTTATAATTTAAACACACAAAAAAAAGCAAACTAAACTTTTTGATCCCCACCCGGGCGCCATGCAACATAAGGAGATGTAAAAAAAAATTCCCAAAAAAATTATGTAAACCGAATCCAACTCTATCCTGGGTTTTTGGTTCGCCTTTGCCGTGTGTCTAGGTATAACATCCTTACCAAGCCAATACGTGTGCATAAATCAATTTCCATCCCATCGACAGCTACAACACCGACAAGGACGTCGTTGTCGTCGTCAACTGTTGACAGTCAATCAGTCTCTTCCCTCTAGATCTTTCTCTTTTTTCGTTGTGTGTCATTTGGATTCTCCGGATGTTAAGGACGGACAAGAGGATGACTTAGGCTAAAGCAGACGTAAAAAAAAGAAGAAGAAAAAACGCAAACACATTTTCGTTTTCATTTCCCGTGTCGATCCAAAACGCAGGCGGTTCCCGCATCTACAATCCACATCCACACACTGCTCTAGGGGAGTATAACTCATTCCAGGACATCTCAAGGTGTTGCTGGCTGTCGTCGTTAACATATTAATCCCCATGAAATAGAGGTGGAGATAGAGATAAAGAGCGGGAATCTCTCAAATCCATCCCAACACTGTCTCTCCTTAATTTTAGGTATAACTCTCGAACTGTGTGTCGGTGGGATGGATGGGTTCCTTTGAGTGTGATGTGCTCCGTTATCCCTTGGGGACAAGATTCGACTGTTTGAAAGCAGAAGGCGGTTACGGATAAAGTGATTTTGTGGCATCTCTTGGGGGCGTTTACACCATTTGCGGTGTTTGATGATGAGGAAGTTTTGATCAAAACACGACTCCGGAGAAATGACTGTCTATTTGACTACGTCTGTAGGTCGCTTTTTGCTCTCTCTCTCTAAATCTGTCTGTCTGGCTATAATGAGTCTCGAATATTTACTAAGGGACCATCATGCACCAGATTTTAAACTGATGAGATTTTGTGGTACCTTCCGGTTTTATATATATAAATAAAAGGATTTATATAAGTGCAAAAGATGAGTGCGTCAAGTGAGTGTGTGTAGGAGAAGAGGTGTGATAAAAGTTTTCGAGTTAAAAGTCACAAGTGAACTCTTTCTCTCACAGTTCAGGTGGAAGTGATTTGAAAACTTAACGAAGATAAATGGTTGAATGTGAAAGTTATTAGTTGTCAAAAAGATTCTTAACGTCTCGAGATTGCTTTTAGCTTTTTCACAGTTTTTTTTTCCTTTTTTGAGAAAGTTGAATATTCTTTAATTTTAGAAACTTCTTGTTTTGTACACAAACTGGTTTTGTTAAAGTTATTTTTTTGAAAAATTTTAAAGAAAGTTTATAGAAGCTTAATAGAAGGGAATTTTGTTTGGTAACATTGAATTTGTTCTAAACGAAATTCTATCGAAGCTTTAACGAAACTCAATAGAAAGTTTATAGAAGCTTAATAGAAGACAGTTCTGTAAAATATATTAATTTTGCTCTAAACGAAGTTCTATCGAAGCCTTATCGAAACTCAATAGAAGTTTTAAATTCATTGTCTTCGGCCAAGTTCTTAGAAGATTTCTTGACAAATATTTTTAAAGCTATAAAATCTTACAGAATTTGCTAAAACTTTTTCTTAAATTAAAAAAAAAAGCTTCAAGTATCGATAAGAAAATTGTCTAACCTACATAAAACATAATACATGTATCTCAAAATATTGATTCATTTAAATCATTAAATTTAGAAAAATCTCTTGCCATTTAAAAAAAAGTCCTTCAACTCCTATCCTTCATCCTGGTCTTGCATATAACTATTTAAAAAAATTAATTCAAAATGTTAATTTTATGTTTGTGTATTCCGGGCATTAAGGTCGATTATATATTATCTTAATTGTTGAATGAAATCCTGGCCTAGATTATATATTATCTTTTAGTTAAATTGAGCATTAATATAGCAAATGAATGTATTACATATACACACAAACACACATAATACACATTATTTGTCTTTGCAGTAAAGTCCATTTATGAACATTAAGATTATAATTTGAGAGGTTGTGTTGCATTTGGATATTGTATTAGTGTTTTGTGAAATTTTAATTTAGGTACACACTAAGCACTAATTTATGTATGGTCTATGTATCATAAACAGGCTGTTTCTGAATAAGATAAGAGCATTTTAGGGGGTGGTATTCTTAAAAATAAATAAAATAAAATTCCAGCCTATCCCTAAGTATTCCATTCCACATTTCATTCCACATTTCAATCTATTTCATTCCACATTTCATATCATTCCATTTCATTCAATCCATTTCATTCCACATTTTATATCATTCCATTTCATTCATTCCATTTCATTCATTCCATTCCATTCCATTCCATTCCATTTCATTTCATTCATTCCATTTCATTCCACATTTCATTTCATTCCATTCCATTCCATTTCATTTCATTCCACATTTCATTTCATTCCACATTTCATTTCATTCCATTTTATTCCATTTCACTTCATTCCATTTCACTTCATTATATTTCATTACATTCCATTTCGATTCATTCCATTTCACTTCATTCTATTTCATTCCATTCCATTTCATTTCATTTCATTTCATTTCATTTCATTTCATTTCATTTCATTTCATTTCATTTCATTTCATTTCATTTCATTTCATTTCATTTCATTTCATTTCATTTCATTTCATTTCATTTCATTTCATTTCATTTCATTTCATTTCATTTCATTTCATTTCATTTCATTTCATTTCATTTCATTTCATTTCATTTCATTTCATTTCATTTCATTTCATTTCATTTCATTTCATTTCATTTCATTTCATTTCATTTCATTTCATTTCATTTCATTTCATTTCATTTCATTTCATTTCATTTCATTCCATTCCATTCCATTCCTCTGCACCAATAGAAAATCATTTCGTAGAATTATCAACTTAAAACTGCAACTGAAAATTCGCCGACTATAACATTTGATTTAATTTCAATGATGATCCTTAATGGGCCATTTGGTTGATCTGCATAAATATACATAAATATCTACATGAAACCACTTAAAGCCGCCCCAAAAGTGCACATTAACTTCTCCAACAACACAATATAATAATAATAATGGCAATGCACAGCACTGAGATAATGATTTTGTTGGGAAAAGACATTAACAATGATACAAGCTATACACATTTTGGCAGGAATTGGGAGGCATTTCCTGGAGAATTATAAAATTATTTACATATCCCTGAATAATGTATTTATAAAGTAAACTAAACTAAATCACTGATTAAAGTTAAAGGTTTACAAACTATTCTATATTCAAAAACAAACAAAAAAAAGAGTGTGTGTACACATGTACACGCGACTGAAGTTATACTTCTCATTCAGTATATGGAAATGAATTTGATATTTTTAATTTCTATTATTAAATTAATTAATCCACGGTCGGTGAGCTGAGCTGAGCTGTTGGGTGAGCTAAGGTAAAGTGAGCTGAGCTGAGCTGTGATGGGTGAGAGGATACATTGATTTTTATTTGGAAAGTATAATGAAATATGAAGATATTTTAAACTTTTATAAAACACCATAGCTTAAGATGTTTGGTTCTAGTTATAAATGGAATTATTTTAACACATGGATATTTTTATAAATAAAACAGATAATTTTTCGTGATCTTTTCTCTTGGTTTTTTTAATAGTAATGTATTTCTATTTTTTTAGTAAAATATTTCTTTTTTTATTTAAAAAAAAAACTCCGGTACAATCCGGTTTTTCGACTTTTTTTTTCAAAATTCCGAGAAAATCGCGTTTGAAAGTTGGGGTAAATTTTTTTTTTTGAAAAATCCCCGAATCTTTGAACGCTTCTGGAAACTAAACCGCTTGAGAGCAATTTTTGGGAGCGATGCCAAATGATAGCTTGTGTCATGGGCCTACGCTTTGCACATTTTCAGATTTTTAAAAAATCGCCTTCCATGTTAAACCGCCACATCATGCCTTTTTTTTCAGAATCGTGCCTATTTTTTTTTTTACTTTTAAGTTCTCCCGGTTTGAAAACGCGTTGACCTACAGGGATGAGAGTTGTACCCAAATGTAGGTTAGAGTCCCCGCTACCTTTTAGCATCAAAAATTTTATTTTCATTTTCTTCAAAATTCCGCGATATAGGCGTTGGAAGTTGGGGGCGCGAAAAAACATCTGGGAGCTGAACGCTTTGATCTAGAGACAGGGGAGTGGTGTCATATGAAAGCTTATATTCTCAGCTACCCGATAGTGGTAAAATCCGGTTTTTCGATTTTTATCAAAATTCCGAGAAAATCGCATTTGAAAGTTGGGATAAAATTTTTTTTCGAAAAATCCCCGAATCTTTGAATGCTCCTGGAAGCTAAACCGCTTGAGAGCAATTTTTGGGAGTGATGCCAAATGATAGCTTGTGTCATGGGCCTACGCTTTGCACATTTTCAGATTTTTAAAAAATCGCCTTCCATGTTAAACCGCCACATCATGCCTTTTTTTTCAGAATCGTGCCTATTTTTTTTTTTACTTTTAAGTTCTCCCGGTTTGAGAACGCGTTGACCTACAGGGATGAGAGTTGTACCCAAATGTAGGTTAGAGTCCCCGCTACCTTTTAGCATCAAAAATTTTATTTTCATTTTCTTCAAAATTCCGCGATATAGGCGTTGGAAGTTGGGGGCGCGAAAAAACATCTGGGAGCTGAACGCTTTGATCTAGAGACAGGGGAGTGGTGTCATATGAAAGCTTATATTCTCAGCTACCCGATAGTGGTAAAATCCGGTTTTTCGATTTTTTTCAAAATTCCGAGAAAATCGCATTTGAAAGTTGGGGTAAAATTTTTTTTCGAAAAATCCCCGAATCTTTGAATGCTCCTGGAAGCTAAACCGCTTGAGAGCAATTTTTGGGAGCGATGCCAAATGATAGCTTGTGTCATGGGCCTACGCTTTGCACATTTTCAGATTTTTAAAAAATCGCCTTCCATGTTAAACCGCCACATCATGCCTATTTTTTCAGAATCGTGCCTATTTTTTTTTTAACTTTTAAGTTCTCCCGGTTTGAGAACGCGTGGACCTACAGGGATGAGAGTTGTACCCAAATGTAGGTTAGAGTCCCCGCTACCTTTTGGCATCAAAAAATTTTTTTTCATTTTCTTCAAAATTCCGAGATATAGGCGTTGGAAGTTGGGGCGCTCACTTTCAGCTCCGCTCAAATGAGCTAAGCTATGGTACCTAGCTCAAATTTGAGCTGAGCTGAAATGTGAGCTTTTTGCAACCCTGGCAACTTGCCACATGGAAATTACCACATGCAACTTGCCACACGCAACTTGCCACATGAAACATGTAACTTGCAACGTGTTGTGTGTTTTATGTTTGCCGTACTGCGGCGTACTGCATTTTTAAATACTAAAGTACTGCCTACTCTAAAGGTGAAACGACAGCCCTGCTACCCAGGGTAATCGCGTCATAATCCCTTTGACATTCTTGTCAAAAAGTAAATTTTCATACTCACCCTCCCATAAGAAGTATAACTTCAAAAAGTGGTCGGAAATAAACAGTCAAAGTGCATTTTTAGTTCCTTCCGCCACCACCACACACGACCTCTATACTTAATTTGTGTCGCAATTTGTCGTATATAGTATAGATGGACGTGTGTGTAACACAAACATCTGCGGTACAAAACTCAATATCGAGTCGACTCGACTGCTGGCGCGAAATGACGATAATTTAATTTGGCGGAGGCGATAACGTGGTTCTTTTAAAAGCCGCTCTCGCTTTAGCTCCATAAAGAGAGCTATAAAATGGAACCATCTATACTCACAGACTGATGGTAGTTTGTGCAAAAAGCACATATTCGAGGCACATACCACTAAAATTTAATTACACACACCCCTTTTCATGGGAACAGAGTCATTCTGTATGAGTTTTGCTGGAGGCAAGTTCTATCACCCACAATAAATATTGTTGCCAACGATGATGATATTCTTACTTTAAAAAATCTTAAAACTTCTTTTAAATTTAAGAAGGAAATGTTAATTTTTCTCAAATTTAATAACTATTTCATACTAAGTTTAGTGTACAACCTCTTTGGGTGAGAGCGACTTGCTCTGAAATTTCTCATCGTCCTCCAAGTTTGAAAACTTAAGTTAATTTGACATTTTGTTATGGTATTTCAGTTTTATGTCGTTATGTCTTTCATACCGTCATAAAATGTTTAACGTTTTAGAATCTCCAATAGTGTCAGAATCATGTTTAATAATTCATTTGCAACATTTGTTTACGTTTTTGCTGATTAGAACACTTCTTCGACGAATAAAATTAATTTATTTTCTTATTTTCTCCCATTTATGGTTTTTTGACTTTATGTCGTTATTTGTTCCATAAAGTTTAAGAATGTTTAACGCTTTCTAGTTTTCAATAGTGTCAGAACCTTATTTAATAATAGTTCGGAATATTTCTTTATGATTTTGCTGAATAGAATACTTCTTCGAAGAATGAAATATTTTTCTTTTTCAGAATCTCCCATAGATTTGGTTGTTGGTTTCTCAGCTTTATGGCGTTGTGCTTCTTAAACATTCTAAACATGTTTGAGGTTTAAGGATCTCTATTAGTGTCAGAATCTTGTTTAATAATCATTTGTAACATTTGTTTACGTTTTTGCTGACTAGAACACTTCTTCGACGATTAAATTGCATTTGTTTGTCTACTTTCTCCCATTTTTGTTTCTATTTTAGCTTTATGTCGTTATGTTTCTAATAAATTCTTAGAATGTTTAACGTTTTACAATCGTTATTGGTGTCGGAACCTTATTTAATAATCGTTACTGATATTTCTGTCTGATTTTGCTGAATAGATGTATTTTTCGGAGAATGAATTATTTTTTCTTTTTCCACATATTCCAGAGATTAACTCGTCTCTCAAAGTCTGAAAGAGCCAAAATTCGCCTTTTTTTTGAGAGATTTCACCAGCTAAAGTCAATTAGAGACATGGTATTGGTTTTTCAGCTTTAGGTCGTTACGTTTTTTAAAACTCTAAAAATGTTTAACGTTTAAGAATCTCCACTAGTGTCAAAACCTTATTTAATAACCGTAGGCTGTATTTCTTTCCGTTTTTGCTGAAAAGAACACTTCTTCGATGAATAAAACTTATTTATTTTTTCGTTATTTGCCATTTAAGGGTTTTCAGCCTTATACCGTTATGTTTTTTAAATTGGTTTTTCATGTTTAACTTTAAAAAATCTCCATTAGTTCCAGAAACTAATTTAATAATCGTTGGCAACATTTCTATCACTTTTTGCTGAATGGAACACTTCTTCGACGAATAAAAGGATTTTTTTTTTTGTTATTTCTATAGCATCTCCCATGTATTTACTCGCTCGTATCTATACAAAATCGTTATTTGGTTATTCATGGACATGCTGGACCACTGGTAACTCTGTATGCTGTTGTACCATCAGCAGTAGCAGCACAAACTAGCGTCCAGCTGCTATATTTTGCTTTACTGTTCCTCCAACTGGAGAAATAAAACGGAATAATTACTGGCCGAACGGTTCGTTTAATTTCGATTTCCGCAGATGTGTCTTGCTCGCGCCTGTAACTCTGTAGCATATATACGAATTTGTATAGTAAGTATTGTGTACGTACGCGAGTAAATGTAAAAAAAAAAACGAAAATAGTTACATGTTGTACTACGACGCCACTGTGATTTACTCCCGCAACAATCCTTACACACGTAATAAAACTTGTTGTCGCGCCTCGATGGAGGCTATCTTGTTGCTCTATTATACAATATCGAAGGACCAAACACACATGGACAAATTTTACGAGCTGGACACACCGAACCAAAGGCATCCTCGGATTCTCGTGCTTATTCCATTTCAACTCTTCTCACCAGACTCTTGTAGAATGGCAATTTAGTATCTGATGGTGAGTGTAGACTTTACTTGCTTGCTTCTGAAAGTTGCTTTACAAAATTGTCATAGTGGCACCAACAAAATAAAAAAAAAGTATATACTCATACTCACTTTAGTGCAGCTGTGTTGCACATTATTTGCAAGCGAGCAAGACTTTATGTGGTGACATATGCGGAATAAAGGCAACCACCAATCGCGCTATACTATCAAAAAAGGATATGTGTGTGGTTTGGGAAGGATATTTATATACGATGGTTTTGCAGAGTTATTTCTCGCCTAGGAGAGATAATAAAGTTGGAATTTTTATAGGTTTTCTATTTTGGGGGCAACGTTGTTTTTTGTGCTTTTTTCTCATATAAAAGACCAAAAACTATGGTGGAAATAAATTTATAAAACAATTTAAATTTTTTGTTTTTATTTTGGTAATATGTACTCGTAAATTGTAATTTTTTTGTTTAAATTTAAAGTTATTTTTTTTAATATGGAAATTGGACTTGAGATCTGATAATTTCACAAATGCTCATAAGAGTTAAAGAAGAGGTCCTGTCAATGCAGGTTTTAGCAACAGTTTCGTTTTAATTTCTGAAGTTTTAGTTTATTTTTTTCTTCAGCAGTTATCTGCCTCCGAAACAAAAAAAAAATATTATTATATTTGGATGCAAATTACTCAGAAACCAAACCTCCTAGAAACTTTTGGTTTTCAGTTATGAATAGTGCTGACAGAGATCTTTCTTTTGATATCTCACTCGATGGATTTGGAGGAAATTTTTCAACATGCTTTTTTTTGGCTTGAATGCTTGAATTTTTTACGAAAATGTGAAAAAAATAAATTTGTCGTACCTAAATGCATGTTCACTGTGAACTCATATCTGTAAACCAAAACTTGTTTCGAGACTTTGGTCGGCAGATATCTGCCTCCGAATGAAAGAAAAACAGATTGTTTGCAAGATCGTTTCTTTTTGAATATCTTTAATACGGAAAATCTTCAAGTACTTCCGAAAATCGTTTACGAGTTTCCAATAACGAAGCGGCGCACAGTGGTGCCATTGGTCGTTTTTGGCGTCAAAATTCATTTGCAAGGCCATTTCTGGACGAAAAGTTATGGAATTCGGTACACTGAATGATAATAGTATGGAGAATAAGAAAAAGCTGCCAACTTTTATTTATTCAAAATGGCGGCTCCAAAATGGCGGAAAGAATGGGCGTTAAAATAGAATTTTCATTTTCAAAACAGTATATAGGTAAGCTAGAAATTGGGCTAAATTCATAACAAAAAGGTGTCAGATCTTAGATATAGGATTCATAGATTCAAATCGAACAGGGCCGAAAAAATCGAATGCCTTGTTCGATTACACTAGTCAAAAATTTTTTTTATAGAAATCAAAGTATATTTTTCTAATGGTTTTTTATTCGCTGAGCTCGAATCCAAAGTCAGAAAAATTCTATCAAATCACGTTTTTGACATATTACCATGCCAAAAATCAGAAAAATAGTCTTTTGGACGTTCAAAATTCAATATCTCAAAAACTTTGCCTGTAAGAGCTATTCTAGTGCTTGATTCAAATTAAAAAGGTCAATGACCATTAGAAAAGTATAATTTGGTTTCTATGGGAAATTATTTCTCGCCAATATTACTGTCACTTACGGAAAAATCAAACTTAAAAATCAATTTTTTGTCTTTTTCAATTTTTCTCAATATTTTCTAAAGCAAAAGTATAGTTCTTTTACAATCTTGTACAATCTTTTTAAAACGGTTTTAAGCTAAATAATTGCGTTCCAAAATTTTCAAAAGTCAAAAATTTTTTCGGTAACTTTTTTAATCCAAAAATACACTTTTTGCTCAAAAAACATTTTTAATAGATATAAAATATAACAAGTAATTTTTAACTAAGTTTTGTTAAAATCCAACTATTTTTGTAAAATATAAAAATAAAAAATCAAAAAATTATATTTTTGCATTTTTTTTTCAATATTTTTGAGGTTATAGAAAAAAATTGTTTGAGTAAAAGCTTTAGACTTTTATACTACCTACAACTTTTGTATTTGACTTTTTTCGATAGCACGTCTAATTTTGACATAAATCGTAAAAATCATAATTTTTGACACCTACATACCTACCCCACTTTTTCGCCCACCCACCCCCTTTCTCCCAATTTTTTCGTGGTCAATTTATTTTTCCCCTTTCATATACCATTTATCCTAAATTTTCCCACCACCCTTATGCTGCTAATAATTTGTTCAACTTTTGCCCTCTGAAAACCGGATTGGCACTGGTCTAAAACGCGAAGCGGAAAAAAATTTCTCCACGGGAGAATCAATTTTGAGGTGGCTCTTTTCCTTAAACCTCACCCATTTTTGAAAATTTTCATTTCATCAAAACACACTATTCCAACTAAAGCTTTAAGAAAATACAAACCAAAAGAAAATAATATTGAAAAAAAATCTCAACAGCAATTTGTTGACTGTCCAACTGCAGTCCTTATCGTTTCCTGAGATTTATTTTTTTTTAACTGTGCGAGTAATACTTTTCCCGCACAAAGTTCAAACCGATTGGTCATTGCTTTGTGCTTTAAAAGCTGCAATCATCTACTTTTTCTCCAATTCCTTCCACTAAGGCATTTATATAGTTTTCTTAACCTTGTGTTTTACACAAACTTCTTGGCATCTTGCTTGCTTCGTGTCTGGTAATAATGTCCTTTTTCAAGGATATTTTTTCTTTCTGGCTATTTTTTTTTTCTCTTTTATTGCTTACAGATAGATATCAAGGATAATAAGGATACTCTTTTAATTACAAAAGCGCTAAATAATCTCATTCACTCACAAATACACACACACAACCACGATGAGGACAATATTTTTAAGACCAAGCGAATGGACCCGGTAATTTATATGCGTCTCCTTGTAATTAATTAAACATTTAATATAGCTTTTGTCCTTGTTTATATCAACTGCTGTATCCCAAAGATTCGGTTTGGTTTGGTTTGACTTGGCGCTTGGCATTATTACCACTGCAATTCAATTCAGAATATTGGCCAGAATTGTTGTCGTCATCGTGTATTCAGTGTTTATGGCCGACGCCCATCTTTGGTGTCCTAGATATTTATTTGTTTCCTGTGTGTGTGTGTATGAGTATGTCCTTCTGCGAGGACATAAATAAGTATTTTGCCGTATTTTACGAGGACACCCAATTGTGGCCTAAATGAGCATTGAAATGTTTCTGTGTGTGTGTGTGTGTATGTGCGTCCTCATCACCATCAGTATCAATTCCTATCTCTACCGGGACCGGGAAGGATGATGGCAAACAGGAAGTATTTCTCCATCGCTGATGGACTTTATGGGCGCGAAGATATTGCCATTAAGGACATTCACTGTGGATGTTTAGCGACGGACAGCCGGCGGCTGTGGCGGTCGGTCGGCCCAAAACCCATACCTCTATTAAAACCCCCCCAAAAACGAAAATCTTGATACATGATCCCTTTGGTTGGGCCATAAATTGCTTCGGTTTCATGACACATCATTATGGCAATGGATGGAGCATAATACTGTCAGACATTATTAGCCTATATAGGTCTCTTTTGGTCTTCTATATAATGTTCGCCCAGCCATCAGCTTTTCCATATAGTGGTTTATGATAGGTTTGGGGGGAGATTGTGAAGAAGGCTCTTAAATGAAATCCTTTCCAACCATCAGTGGTGGATTGTTATGATTGTGTAGGCGCATACTAAACTAAATTTTTCCTTAATACCAACAACATTGTGCCTATAACGACTCCGATTATGGCCAGTTGAGTGGAAATAGTTTTTTTTTTTTTTTTGTTATAGTTCGTTTGTATGGTTTTTATGCTTTGTTTTGGTCATTTTTGGGATTAGTTTTTTTTTTTTTGCACAACTGTGATGGGAGTAGGTATGTATTAGGTAAACGAGGATGAATAAAGGTTAACAGATGAAACAGACGTTTCGATTGTAAAACATGTAAAATTTTAGTTTGATTTGAAATTCATTGAAAGACAAACGTAGCGATAAGGTTTAGAAAGTCTGCAGTACTTATGGTAGTACCATCATCAGCAATTTGGACTTTTTGGTTCCGTCACTTTACCATCATGCGATATTGGTATATTTAAAACTTCCCAAATCCTTAAATTCAACATGCTTAATTTTGATTTGACAACTGTATAACTTTAAAATTAATATAATGTCCAATCAAAGACAAAAGTCCGCTTATTTGATTTTATTTAGCCAGTGATTTGATTAAAGAAAATTTTGTGGGTCACTGTGGCGTATGAGTAACTTTTTTTTTTTTTTAAATAAAAACAAAAATTATTAAATTTTTACTCATGTTACATTACAATAAAAAAAATCCAAAAAAATTGTTTTGTCCGTGTCTCAATTTCGAACTAAAGGCCAAATCTTTGAAACGGTTTCCTTCAAATTTTATAACTAATTATTTAGGGTATTGCCTTAGAATGATCATTGTGATTTGTTTAAGGGCCAAAAATTAAAGCTATCTGCTTTACTAACTTTTTCTTTTTTATTTTTGTTTCCTTCACTCAAACTCAAAAAGAGACTCTTTTACCAAGAGGCTCATTTTATTTTTTGTTCCCATTAGATTACATATGGAAAGTCTATTTATGAATGACAGAATTTATTCCCTCCTCGAAAAAAAACCTTTCATATAAAATAATTTTTTTGAAATATCTTTATTCATGTTTTCTTTTCCAGACGTTACGTTATTATTAAGAAACTTCGTTAGGTTGGTCCATCGATTTTGCTTTCCAACAAATACCCTTTTAACCATGATATTTTTAAATACTCTTCATATTCTTGCTTAAAATCTCAAATGTAACATAATTTCTGAATTTCAATAGGATACCATCGTTATAACTTAGTATTTGCGTTAAACCTACTTAATCTTTACACATAAAAAAACACCCTTTCACTTAGAATAAAAATTACTAAAATTTCTAAGACTTTTATAAAACAAATTGGCAAATGCGTTTGGAAGAAAAATAATTAAAAAAAAAAAAAAAACACAAAATTCGTTCTTCAAATGAAAAAACAACTCGTTTCTTTTATAAAGATGGATTTTTAGAAGAAAAAAATTTCAAAATCGTTGGATCCGTTTTTAAAAAAAATTAATTTTTTTTCAATAATTTTTTCAAAAAAAAAAAATTAAAAATTAATTTGGTATACCATTTTCTGGCAATTATTATTCAACATATAAAGCTTGAATTTCAAGAAATTGTCCCGTTTTAGAAAAATTGATTAAAAAAAAAATTTTAAGTTTTTTTTTAACTTAATTTCTAATTTACCTATATTTAGGCAACATAAATGTTTTTCAATAGAAAAATTAGTTAAAATTGAACCAATAATTTGGGAAATAGTCAGAACTTAAAAAAAAACGTTTCTATTGGAGGTACAGAATAACGATTTTTGAAAAAAACTTTTTTATCAAAAGAGATATTGTCTCAAAACTATTTCCTGTTTTTGAGAAAATTTAATTTTTCAAAATTGCTCAGGTAGGTACTCAGGTACCATTATTATTCTGTAGGGGATCCAAAAACTGCTACATACCAATTTTGAAGTATACAGACCGACAGACAGACTTACAGGCAGACGGACTTTCGAGACCCACTATTTTTGCATTCTCTATCATCGTAATATCATTAAAAATTGTTATCTTAACTTTTTTTTACGAATGCGTAACTTGATATATGTAAAGTAGGTACCTACATATATCGCAGGTAAAAATATATAGAAATATTTTATTCGTAGTTCCCGTAATGGCAAAGACAATATTTTCAAAGAAGTTCGTAAATATTCCATTAATGACGTTGATAATATCAGACTTATCGTAAATTTTGGCTAATTTGAGAAAAAAAATACCCTCTCACCAAAAATATTTGTATAAACTGCTAAGTTCTTGTTTTTTGTTATAGGTAAATGATATTTTACAAATTTTTATTTTGGTAATTTTTTTTCGACTTTCATGCGTTTAACAATTTTCGTTTTTATTTAATGATTTTGTGTACTATTTAACCCCTACTTTTTGGGACGTCATTTATATGACACCCCATGAAGCAGTAAGACCTGTTAATTGCTTACAAGTGTCAAGCATTTTTGTGTGCGTGTAATTAATTTGCAAAAATTGGAATTTCACCAACTTTTATTTAGTAATTAATTAGAAGAATTAACCTGGTTCGTGTAAGGTTTCCATATCAGCAGCCCGGTAAAAACAGATTTTTTTCAAGGAAAAAAATCGAAGCAGGCGGATTTTTCGTATTCGGCTTGGTATTTTAATAGTTAACAATCTGCAAAGATTCCTCCCCGCCACACAATGGGACCAAACGACCAAAACCATCTCAAAATTGGTTTTAACAAATGTGATCATTTCAAAAAAGTAATGATTGTTTAGCATAATAGAAATGTGCGCAATTATGATAGCATACATTGTTTTTAATATATTTTGGATAAAAGTACTTAAAATGAGTCTCGAACCTTACATTTCAATTTTTATTGTTTTTCGTCCTATTTTATTTAACAGTTTAAACTAAGTTTTCTCAGAAGTTTGTGAAGAAACCTTATAAGTGTTGTATATCAATAAAAAGGTCAGAATCTCTACTTTATAAATCCGTTATTTGTTTTTGAATGTACTTTAAATTGATTGTTTAAAAAAAATAACAATTAATGGGAAGTAATTTGGCCAATTTTAATTTTCAATTGTAGATTTCTCCTTTGCCGACGACTGCCGATGCCGAGTTATGAATGAATTTAGTATCTCATTTTACTCAAAATTAAGGAATAAAAATAAAATTTTGCACATATTTGCGCCATTTTGATTTACGGTCAAAAATGTATAAAATAAAAATTTTAAAATAATGTTTGAAAATCTTTTTTTTTCTGTCATCTACAGGGTGTCTCAAAATTAATGATTCAAATGAAATATTCTGATAGGCTATTTAAAGGGCTCTTAAAATTTGGTAACTTGTCTATCCCAAATATTTACGGTTTTCGATTAAATGCACTTCTTGTGAAATTTCGAAAAATTCCTACTTTAAAACAGTATTTTGACTCCCCTGTTCATAATTTATTTTTGTTTTTTTACACATCTGTCCCTAAAACAATAATTGACAATTTTGTTTAAAAAATTCAAGTGTTAGTTTAAAGTTTAGGTCTATCTTCTAATGAAAAAATTTTTTTTTGAAAATCATTATTAACGGTACCTGCCATAGAACCGTTTTTTTTCAAATCCGATTATCTCCAAAACTGCTTATTCGATTTCAACGAAACTTTTTGTGAAGAAGCATTTATATAATAATTTTTGGATTTTTAAAAAAATTTTGAAAATTTTTTTTTGAAAAATCAAATTTTCGAAAACGGTACATTTAATTCTTTTGAAATTTTGTTTTTAGATGTTGATTAGTGATTTCTACAAAATGACATACCAATTTTATTTTTAAACTTTTTTTCCAAAAAATTATTTATAAAAAATTAGTTTTTTAAAAAACGGCTCTAACGATTTTGAAAATTTTTTTTCTAAAAATGCATGTTAATATATCAATCAAAACTGCATACTTGTTTTGGAGGGCAATTTAATTTCAGATTTTATTTTATTTTTTTTAAAACGAATTTTATTTTTTTTTCCAAATTTCTATATAAAAAGTCTTAAAAATTTAAACAACTTTAACTCTAAGAGCAAGTTCGTGCGACCCCAGTCGTGCATTTTATTTTTCTTTCGCTTTACCTATTTCACATCCACATTTTACATTCCACTTTTTTTTCATGTTTTTACATGTTTCACAAACTTAAGAACTTTTTTTATTTTACGTTGTTCATATAATAGGTCTGTTTGGGTACTGCCTAAAACAGAAATATTTTTAGTAATTAATAAATATTAAAAAAAAATATTTGTGTTTTAGGCAGTATCCATCAAACAGACCTAATATAGAGTACACTGTTTTTTTTTCACAAAAAAAAAAAAAAAATCAACCGATACCGACCCGCACTCGCCATAATCTACTTCGAATGACCTTTAATGTGAGCATCAGTCAATGAGCAAGTTTGTTGCATGTCTGAACTTGAGTTTCTAGGACATAATTAGAATTTGGAGTTTTAAAGTATTAGGAATTAGAAAAGTAGGTACAAATTTGAAGAAGAACATTTAGAACTTAAAAAGTGTTTGATGTTTTAATAGTCTCAACCTAGCTTAAATATTATTAATAGTATCTACCAAGCTTAAAGAGTTTTTCAAGTACATAGTTTAGTATTATAATTCTGGACACAAATAGAATGCTTAGGATTTCAAGAAGAACATTTAGAACTTAAAAAGTGTTTGATGTTTTAATAGTCTCAACCTAGCTTAAATAGTTATTAATAGTATCTACCAAGCTTAAAGAGTTTTTCAAGTACATAGTTTAGTATTATAATTCTGGACACAAATAGAATGCTTAGGATTAAACTAGTCTTTTCAGTTTTAAAAGTCGTTAATTATCCGTCGTGGAGGGTTCTTAGGAGATACTGAGATTAGTAAGTATACAAAGTTCATATTTAGGTTTATTTTAAAATTATAAGTACTTATACAGATTCTTTTAAGTACATTGATTACAAAATTCGTACATAAAGTTCGACTCGGGTCTCCATAAAAAAAACTTTGAACTTGTCACCTCAGTCCCTTGGTATCTCTTCATACTAACCTTTTTTCAATAAAACACTTTGACATCTCCACCAGTGGGTACTCTTTACACTTGCTTCAAAAAGCTCACACTTGACGCACGCTAACAATTTGAGAAATCAAGTGATTATATTATTTTTTTTTTCTCATTCAAAATCTCCGACAGAATCATCTTGAATCTTTTGTTAGGTTTTTCTCCATGCTGTCAAGTTTTTTTTTTTTTTAAGTATCCCTCAAACTGAATATATATATTTTTATTGTGTTGCAGCAATTTGTTTACGCAGCATTTGTTGTCCAACACTCTTCTAAACCTATTGAGCAACGCACATAACAAAACATTTGTCGCTTCTTTTGTCCTGGCACATCTTCGTTTGTATGTATATTCCACAAAAAAATTGGAATACGTTAAAAAAAATCTCCCTTTTCCCTTTTTCCATCTCCAAAATACAACAATAAAAAAAAAAGGGCGAGAAGCAAGAAAATATTTGCTCAAAGCTTAACATACAAGTGCTCCCTTGTGATGTTCCAGGCAAACACCGCCGCCAGTACTTCATAATATATACATCTTCGCCAAAGTATATCAAAGTGTATACACAATCCCTAACCAGGGTTATCCGCTTTTCCATACCTGCCCAAGCTCGAGCTCTAGTTTATATTGTCGCCGTTTGCTGGGAGAATAGTCTGGGAGACTACAGGGAGTTCGTTGTACATTCATCAGACATCACCATACCGCACAGAGCTATGTCAATAAGCAAATAAAGCTGCGGCAATTCCTTATTTTTCCGACATAAGTCATCACGTTGAGTATGTGTACATATACCTTCCCCACTCTTGTGCTTATGCTCTTCCGTGTAGACCAAATCATCAGGCCAAACAACTTCCGTACAAGGAAGTGGAAGCCATCTGGATTTGGCACCAGTCATCCAGCTCCAGCCTTAGCCAAAGAGTCTACCTTCCCTATCTTTCTGAATTGAAGTACAGGTATTTTCTATGTAAATGGGTTCGACACCCAAGTGAATATATGTGTGTTATATTTCTTTACGGGCAATTTCTCCTGCAGCTTCTTCATCTACTTCTCTTCTTTTTTTTCTGCTGCTGCTTCAATCAGAGAGCAAATAATCCAGAACCAGAACATACATTGAAGAATCTCTCGTTTGTCGTTGTCGTCATCGTATGCTTGTTCCAAATATTGACTTTTTGTGGTAAATCTTCTTTCTTCATTTAGAGTAGCGCGCGGTGTAGAATTTAAGTTCTTCTTCTTCCTCCCTTTACCGTTCCCATCATAGAATCTCCATCTGAGAGATAAATCTTTAGATCAAAGTCCGATCAAACAAAAAAATCCAGGTAGCCTGATGGCAATGTTAGTGGTGGCGGCACGAAATGTGACAAAAAAAAGGGCTTTTGTCTGGTTGAAGTACCGCTACGAGGGGCGTTGAGTTGTCACATAGTGTTTGTACAGAATGTGGGAGGTTTGGTTGAGCAAGTTGCAATAAGCAAAAAACAAATAAACCATTATCTATATCTAGAGAAGATGATGAAGAAGAACTCCAAACTATTCGGGTTTCCGTTTGTATTTACCCGTAAGTCTGGAATTTTAATAGGAATAAAGGTGACAGAGTGGAGGATAAACAAAAAAAAAAAAAACTATTTGGAGGTAGAGGTTTAATTTCAATAGAGTTTTATTTTTATTTTTGTACCGCCTTTTTTTTAGACCCTAATTCTACCAGATTAAATTTAGAAACTGTCTTTCTGACCTGTTTATTTCTTATTCAGGTGTACCACAGGAAATTCATCTGAGACCAATTCTATATTCTATTTTGTTTTTTTTTAACCTTGTACGCTTCACCCCCCAAAACCCTATTGTTTACAGTGTTGTTTTTGTAATTTTGACATGAAGTCCGTGAATAAGTGTGCAAATCAACAACAAATTTAACTGAAAAATTTAGCCACCACTGTTGTGAATGGCCCACCAAGTGTCACAGAACAGAAACTTGGTAGGTGATTCACCACACCTCACAGCTCGTAGGCCAAAGTGATTTGACAGCTTAGTTCCCAGTCTTGGTATAATTTGTCGATGGTGGAAATCTAATGCAATTAGTTAGTTAGAGTGGCCAGTGGCACCTGCTATCTCAGACGTGGTTTGTAGTGACTTCTACTATTTATCAGATTGTGATTTAGAGTCACCCTTATCTTAAATTTATTGATTTGAATTGTATAATCAGGGTTGTTAATATATCAATTAAAAAAATGCATTTAAACTTTCAAAAAAAAAAAAAAAAAAATATCTCCGCGAATTTTGGCCCCAGGAAATAAGGCCCCAATAAAAAAAATAAAATAAGGTCTCAAAAAAATACACACAACAGCAATGAAATTTCTCAAATTTTGGGGTGTTGTTTCATATGTATTTTGGGGCCTTATTTCATTTTATTTTTGGCATAACATCATTATGAAATAAGGCTCCTATGAAATATGACCCCAAAACTTATTTTGGGGCCTTATTTCATTTTTTCATAAGTAACATGAAAATGCTTAATAGACCGAGAGCCGACAGCATATTTTGGCAGTTTTGATATAACCGAAATTTGTGCACATATCTAGATATGCACCACAGTATGTCAACGGAACAAGTCTGGTAGTGATCTTTTTCAGCTTTCCCTTGCCAGACGCATCCAAAGTGCAGCAAAAAATCAATTTTTGGCGTTTTGGTATAACCGAATAAATGATACACCAAAAAATCATAAAAAATCCCCTGATTTTAAAAATGTGGGTACCGCAAGTTTCTTTTTCAGCTTTCCCCTAAAAGGTATCTCAATAGTACGGGAAAGTTAGATTTTGCTATATGGGGCATGGGGGTCTGGGAAAAAATCCGAAATGCATTTTGACTTCAGGGCTCGAAAGGCATAAAGACACGAGTCGTAAACCAAATTTTGTTCAATCGCACTAAGAGTCATTTGGCCGCCATTTTTTTTTAATATAAATTTTAGTTTTTCACATAACTCGCGTATTTTTGAACCTACAAAAAAAAACAATGTATGACAAACTTGAAATAATTTAATTTTCTACAATATATGTTAAATAACATTTTTATCCCTTTGGTTTAAAAGTTAGGGTGTTTTTTTTTAAACACGTCAAAAAGTGATTTTCTTATTTTTGTCATATCTCTTTTACTTGAGCGTTTTTTAAAAAATTTGTTCGTTGTAAAAGTTGTAGATCTTTTAATTACCTTCATTTGTTACAATATTGGTTTTTCGATTTGACAGACCGTTTTCGATCTGTAGGCAAAAAACTTCAAAAAATTACAATTTTTTGTATAGGGACAAACAAAATGATTCTTGGTGCGGTTGTACAAAATGTGGTTTTAGACTCTTTCGATCCCTGGGTTTATGCTCTTTTAATCCCTGAAGACAAAATGCATTTCGGATTTTTTTCCCAGACCCCCATGCCCCATATAGCAAAATCTAACTTTTCCGTACTATTGAGATACCTTTTAGGGCGTCTGGCAGAGGGTAGGCTGAAACAAAACTGGCTTAAACTTACATTTTCTAAATCAGGAAAAGGCAGAGAAAGTTAATATTTGGCCATCATATGGTTACTCTAAACAAAAAAATATTATTTCAATTTTATAAGAAAAAAACAGAAACTAGGTGTTTTTTCTATGGAAAAACCTGTTTGGGAAACCCTTAAGGGCGTCTGGCAGAGGGAAGGCTGAAAAATATCTGGCTTAAACTTATATTTTCTAAACCAGGAATAGACATAGAATATTAATTTGCTACCATCATACAGTTATACCTAACAGAAAATAAGTAATCAGGGTTTTTATTAGAAAAATGCACTTAAAAATGCTTTAAAGCGGTCTGGCGGGGGGAAAGCCGAAAAAGAAACTTGCGGTACCCACATTTTTGAAATCAGGGGATTTTTTATGATTTTTTGGTGTATCATTTATTCGGTTATACCAAAACGCCAAAAATTGATTTTTTGCTGCACTTTGGATGCGTCTGGCAAGGGAAAGCTGAAAAAGATCACTACCAGACTTGTTCCGTTGACATACTGTGGTGCATATCTAGATATGTGCACAAATTTCGGTTATATCAAAACTGCCAAAATATGCTGCCGGTTCTTAGACTATAACTTAATTGTCTTTTAACAAATCTTTGTGAAATTCCTTTTATTAAGGACCCAGAATTGGCAAAGTACCATTAATTGTGGACTTCCTAAATTATTTGCAGCAAGATCATTACATTGAAATATTGAAAAGCATTAGTAAGTAACAGAATAGCTATTCTGTTACTTACTACCTAATGCTTTTCAATGTAAGCTGCAAAATAGTGCCTTTAAATGCAAAGTTCATGTAGTAAACCATCAGGGATCATTGGAAAGGAATTCATTAGTAGGTAACAGAATAGAAATCGCAACAACGACTGTTTGAAACATCCTTGAGGAAAAAATTGAAAAGTTTCGTCGATATAGATGGTTCTGTTGGTTTGGAATAAAATTTCACTATTTAAAATAAAGTTAATTATGAAAAGAAAAAATTGGGGTTTTATTTGATTTCAGTGGGGCTTTATTTTTGGGGCATAATTTCATTATGACTAAATACCCTAATTTCAGGCCTTATTTCAATTTTTCTTTCGGGGCCTTATTTCCTGGGGCCTAATTTCGCGGAACCAAAAAAATTGTATAAAAAAAATTTTACTGCAACTGAAAAATATTTTCATTCAAAAATTTTACATTAAAAAAATGTTATTGAAAGTGAAAAATATTTGCTTAGAAAATAAAAATTTTCTGCATTAAAAAAAAAATTCAATGCAAATGTGTGCATTAAATATTTTTTTTTGTAATATTCGTCGAATTTCTTACAATATTAGTCAAAATTGTTAGAAATTCGACGAGTATTCAAAAAAAATATTTTATGCACACATTTTTATTGTGACGTCATAAAACCTATAACTAGCGGAGAAGCATGACGCTTCCAATGATAGATCAATCATCAAATTACGATTAATAGTTTAGAAGCTATAATGAAGCATATGAACGTATACATTCAAGCACATTTTTCACATTGTTGTACTAAAAAGCTTACTGAAGGATCTGAGTATAAAAAGCTTTACATTTTTTTTCGTAAATTTTGAAGCAAACTTCTATACCATGCACATAGGAGTATCTGCAGTAAAAACCTGGTCATAAGTCGATTTTCTGAAAATCAAAATTGACACCAAAAAAGTTGGTAAAGTGGTTGCAAAATAAACATGGGTCAATATTCTGCACTTATTTTGTTGTTGTTGTTCGTTCGTGTCTTCTTAAAAAATGAGTTCAAAGTTAACCGTTACATCTACCTCATTTTTGAAATACCTTGGTGAGTGTTATTCAATGTGATAGAAATCTAAAAAATTTAATTGGAGAATTCTTCTTCAGTTATTTATTAACGATATTAATAAAGTTTTGTAATTATTGGATGGTGTTTTCTATTTCAATTCGGGGTTAGGACGAATATATAAAAACTTGTTATTTTTGTTATTTGAACTTTAATGATTTTGTTTAAGTATACCACTTTATTCCGCGATGAATTGAACTTTATGAGTTAGTTTATATATTCTTTAAACCAATGCAACAAAAATTGGGTGCTCTTACGTGCTCTTTAAAGAATTGAGGGTCAATCAGTTTATCACTTCCTGATAGAAACTACTCCTTACTTTATGCAACGTTTTTTTTTATTTTTAAATTAAATTTACTGATGTTATTAGTGTATTTTATTTTTGTGATCTTAATTAAGGTTTGGGAAGAGAGAACAGAAACTGAGAATTGTGTATTAGGGATGAGGAAATAAATTTGAGAAAAATAATGCCGACAAATTTATGATTTTTTGATGAAAAAATAATAATAACAAAAATTAGGTTTAAATTGTATTTTCTTGTAGAAATATTCATTTTAAACAGAAATAATAACAAAAACCACGAAAAATAATTATGGCCAGGTTTTTGATGAAAATACTCCTATGTGCGATGGACCGTTGTTCCGTAGTCCTTTATTGGACCAGCTTTATGGGATGGGATTTTCATTATTCTTTATTATAAAAGACCCTTTTCTTTATGATTTTTCCAGGAGCTTTTAAATCTTAAATGAGCTTTTGAGGACAAAGTTTTCTTAGTTTTAGGGATATTTAAAAAAAAAAAACTTTTTTAATTTTAAAATGAAGGCCAGTTAATATCAACTTTATTTTATTTAATACCTTTAAACTTTATTTTATTTAATACATTTCTGGCAAATATTCTACTTGATACAATTATTACACATAAACCTAATGAAAATTATTTTAAGGGAATATCTTGAATAAACATTCCTTAAATTTTATACCTTAACAAAGAAGTTCTACTTTCAACTTAAGAAATGTATTTGCAAGTTAATTTATTCATTAAATAAATTTCAATGAATATTAAAATAAGTTTTGTCCAAAAAGTTTAAAAGACCTGTGAATTTATTATTTATTCTAGAAAATACAATTCCTTTTCTATTTTGTATTAAAATCAAAAATCCTTTTTAACTTAAAGTCAAGAAATCATTTAAAAGTTCCATGCATAATATTTAAATAACAAGAAATTCAAAATAAACTCCAATTTACGAGTATGTCGAATTCAATATCTGTGATTTTGTCACCAATTTCTGTTAACAAACTTCTGGGTACTCCAAGTCATCAGCACTTTGTCCGTATATATAAATGCTGTCCAAACAATTCCCCATCTAGTGGTATTAAGGACCCATTTTCGTAGAAGGTTGTTGTCTGTTTGTCTGTCTCTCGAAAATCCTATTTCGATATCTGCTATTATTCGATTTTTTTTTTTTTTTGAACTTTTGTGTCAGTCAGATGAAGACTACAACTGATGGTCGTCCGTCCTATCATCGTATATGATCATTATTATACGAATAGTCATCGCCCTCGAAATTCGTATAGTTTCTTTTTAGTTTGTCCTGGATCGAAATGGGTGGTAATATCTCCCTGCTATTGCATTTTCATGATAATACAGTAGGCAGCAACTATATACAATACAAAGCTGTTGCTGTATACTTCTTGTCCCTCAGGATGATTAATTACTTTACCACAAAGTAGAAAGAATCCTGAACACAATATGTAAAAAAAAAAAATGAAAGCAATAAAGGACGAAAAAAAAACAACAAAAATAAAACAAAAATCCACAAACAAGGAGATTGAAATTGTCGCATTTTCCAGTTGAAAAAACGAGATGTTGGTATTATTTTTTTGTCCATTTTCTTTTCTTGGTCCTTTTATTTTTTTTTTTTTTTTTTTGGGGAAGGGGGGAAACATGAAAAAGTCTGATCTGAGTTATTAGTGTGTCTTTTGGATGTTTTTCTTAATAGCGGAAATATTTATTTGTAAATGGCCGACAAAAACATAAGAAGAATTATTATCTAGTTCTTTTGAAACGTCTTCTGATACACTCACTCTCCACTTCCCTTTTTGTCTTGTGGAGTATTTTTTCCCATTTAGGGAAAAATAGCTTTTATTTTACTTAAGTATACCTAGCTTAACAACACCAGTAACAAAAGCCAAAAAAACAACAACAAAATTAATGACCAGTGTTGGACTATGTTCAAAAAAAAAACTTTAGGCCTTTAACTGTCTTAGGGCCCATTAAGACTTTTAGAAAGTTTTTAAAATTTCAACCTTTTTTTCATACATTTTTGTATTCTTTTTTGACTCTGATTTTATTTCTTACTTGAAGGTTTTTATAAAAGAAAAAAATGGGCTCCTAGGTACTCGCCTTAATCCAACCCTGGATTTCTTATGTTTTATTGCAAAAATATCCCTACACACTCTTATTTGATGAACGTCACATATGGAACAATTTGTTTTTTAAACACAAAAAAAAAAAAAAATTATATCCTTTTTGTTCCATTAAACCCGGAAGGACATTTTTCATCTGCCTTATCTTCAATGATACTAAAAAAAAACAAACAGCTTCTTGCTTAAATTGCCGCGTTTTATATTGAAACATGACATAATGTGAAATAAATTTTCAAAAAAAAAAAAAAAAAAAATATTTATGAATTAGGTATCCTTTTTTTTATTCCTTTATAAAGGAAAAGCTTTAAAACCGTATGTGGTCTAATAGGTCCATAGTGAAAGAATTTGATACCTATTTTGTTTTGTTAAACAATTTATGTAGGTTCAATGTTCATGTTCATATATGATGCGGCATTTTTGGGTTATTATCCTCCCACAAAGGATCCTATGTTGTTTCAACTTTCTGGTAATAAATTGAAAACAATGGGTTTTTTTCTGGTTTATTTGGTTTGAATTTCAAGGACTTCATGTCCTTGTGATGTTATTAGCATGTAAATCAAATTAATAGTTATTTCGAAGGCTTATGTAGAATTTTCATGGACAATGACATCAATTTGTTTTGAGGGACGAAATGAATTGTGAAGAAAGTTCTTTAATTTGTAAGATAAGGTCGTTCAGTTTTAATAATTTCTTAACGATAAGCAAAACCGGAAGTAATATCATTTCTGTATTTCATCAACAATAGTAGGTACATATATATAAACAGATATACTGAGAGACTTCTCAGACAAAAAAAGAAGCAAAACCAAAGGGTGGCGTGAAATTATGTCCAACGAAATAAGGCGTTATTTGAAATGTGGCTTTATTCCCATGAAGAAACCGAAGACACGGGTCGTATTTCAATTGCAATATAGAATTAAGGAAATCATGCTTAGTATTCATGGCTAGGGATTAGGGATGTGCTAAACAGTGATTTTAAAAGAGCAGTGATCACCTTATAAAAAGAGCAGCTATGAAAAGCTGCTATTTAATCACTCTTTAAATAGCAGTTAACGCTGAAAACAACTCTATAAATTTCTTCCTGATTTAAAATATGATTGCAAAAATATGGAATACAAAATGAATAAAAGGAAAATAAAAATTTTGCGAAGTTTTTAATAAGAAATAGCTTTTTGAATCCCTGCACTAAAACAATCGGAAATCATATTGAACTTCACTATTTCTACATCATCAGGGTAAAAATTCTATTTACATCTTTAGTTTTTCATTTTTTATCAAATCATTAGATATGAAGAGCGAATGCTCACAAAACACCAGTGAGTTCAGAAATTTGTTTGTGGAAGAAGGAAATATTAAATGATTCGCTAGCTGACGCGACGTCTTCCCGATTTTTTTTTTATTAAATTTAAAAGAATTTACAAGAAATATTTTGAAATATTTGGGAAGCTCTTCGAGTTTTGGGGCAATTCTTTTGACGTGATAACATCTTATAAATCGATGAACCATGGCAGCCACCCCAAAAAAGTGACGCCATTTTCTAACGTTACCCTCTCGCATTTTCGCAGTGCGGCAAAAATAAGGTATAAGGTTTTTTTTTGAACGTTATACACATGTTTGGGCTATGACAAAATGATGATTTTGGGTAGGGAAAATTTTTTTTGACAATTCTTAAAGTCCAGGTGAAAGATGAGAGAAAAAAAATTAGGCATCTAATACGGATTTTTTTCCAACACTCTGCGTTTCGAAATATGAATTTTTGAAAAACACCTTGTTTTTTAGGGGTATTTTTGGGTAGTTTTTGATTTTAAGCATTTTTTTGGAGCGTTCAAAAAATCTCAAACTTATAGGGCATGTAGGGCTTGGCTATACACATACGTGTGCAAATTGAAGTGATTGATTGATTTTTGACTGAATAACGGAAGAAACAAGTCTTAAAAAAACAAGTTTTTTGACCGTTTTTAACCAATTTTCATCGTTTTTGATTTTTATCTTTTTTCTTCAACAGTTAGAGAAATTAAGTATATAGATCAATGATAGATCATAACCAGGACTATATGTATGTGTACAAAATTCCAATCATTTTTGTAAACACAATTTTGAGATAACGGTAAAATAAAATTTTCAAATTCAACAGGTTATAAATTTTGATATAGAGTAGATAGAAATTCGATTAAACTTTTTTGAGCATCCTGATACAACTACCTTTCATTTGGTATATCACACATAACGGTACACCAACTACAAGCTACACAATGTTGAACCAAGAAACTTGCGAAAAACCTCAAAACCTCAAAACACCAGTGGAGATCTGTTGATCATGAACAGCCACCAGTGTGGGAAGTACCGTAATCTCAGTCTGGAATTTCGACATGGTTGACTTTAAAAAACTCTTACTCCTCTTGTAGGCATCTCAGGAATATGATTGAAGCGTCATATGAAAGGTGAAACAGTAAGCTTTCATATGGTATAATTTTTTATAGGTTGTCATTGAAAAAAATTGATAAAATAGCGCGAGGACATAGAAATAAATGTTTTTTTTTTGCTTTTTTTAATGAAATTTGATCGAGTTCAAAAATTTCTAGCTCTTTTTCTAGATGACTCATAGACCTGATCGATATACAGGGTGTCCCACAGTCACCGCCCCAAATGAAAACCATGGATTCCTGAGGTCATTTTAAGTCGAAAAAATTAAGAGGTAATTTTCTCGTTTTCGTCCCGTTTTCGAGTTACCACGGTTTTTATCATTTTTGCTCTCTTGTCTTTTAACTGGCCTTATCTGTGCCAAATTACGTTTTATTCGAAATAATTTTTTTACAAACAATCAAGAATTTATTACAGTTTTAGTTTGTCTCAAAACTTTTTTTTCTACGGACAACCGTTTCTCCACAATTTTGCATCAAACACAATTTTCTTCGTTTTTTAAGTTGTTTTTTACACTTTCATATCATTTAAGTCAAAAAAACACGTTAATGAGTATTAATTTTTTGTGCTTTTTATTAAAGCCCAGTTTATTTTCATAAAAAAAATAAGTTTTATTTCTTAAAAAAGGCTACTAAAAGTAATTAAAAAACATAAACAAACTGAGTGAATTTAAAAAAAAAAATAATTTTTAAATACAAAATTAATTTAAATGAATTAAAAACTTTTCCTAAGCTATTGTGGTTAAGAAAATAACAAAAAGATAAGGCTCAGAAAAAGTTTTAATCCATTTAAATTAATTTTGTATTTAAAAATTATTTTTTTTTTTTTAATTCACTCAGTTTGTTTATTTTTTTTAATTACTTTTAGTAGCCTTTTTTAAGAAATAAAACTTATTTTTTTTTATGAAAATAAACTGGGCTTTAATAAAAAGCACAAAAAATTAATACTCATTAACGTGTTTTTTTGACTTAAATGATATGAAAATGTAAAAAAACAACTTAAAAAACGAAGAAAATTGTGTTTGATGCAAAACTGTGGAGAAACGGTTGCCCGCAGAAAAAAAAGTTTTGTGACAAACTAAAACTGTACTAAATTCTAGATTGATTGTAAAAAAAATTTTTCAAATCAAACGTAGTTTGGCAAAGATAAAGCCAGATAAGGGAAAAGAGAACAAAAATCATAAAACCCGTGGTAACTCGAAAACGGGGCGAAAACGAGAAAATTACCTCTTAAGTTTTTCGACGTAAAATGACCTCAGGAATCCATGGTTTTTGTTTGGGGCGGTGACTGTGGGACACCCTGTATATGAGCTAAGACAATAAGCTTTCAGGTAGTATAAAATTTTGTATAGGTTGTTGGGAAAAAAATGGAATTAATGACGTGAGAAGAAAAAAATTCATGTTTTTTTTTTGCTTTTTTTGATGAAAATGATTGTTTTCCATAAATTATTTTTATACTTTTTGCGCATTGTAAAAATTTAAAAATAGTTTTATTCTTAAGAAGAAATACTTGGCTTTTAAATTGCATAATTTTGTTTGTAAGCTTTTAAAATAAAAAAATTAATATAATGAGAAAATAAAAAAGATATTTTTTTTAGCTTTTTCTTGTAAATTATGATTGTTTGAAATAAGTAAACTTTTCAATTGACTTATTTTAAACAAAAGCACACAACCTGTTTTCTGACGACGTTATCACGTAAAATCATCGTCCGTTAACCGGCTTTACAGACAACCTCTTTTTTTTTTAAGAAAAAATTTTCGCTAATATTATGAAACATTTAATAACTTATCTTATAGTGGAGTAACTAAAGCTCAAAAAATGGCAATATTACCGACGTTTAAAAAAAAAAATCATTAAAATCAGAGCTCTTCTAGACTATTAGACCAATAACAGTATTCATAAATTTTCAAAAGCCTTTATTGGTTAAAAGGCTAGAAAAGTTTTGGAGGTGATCCGTAAAATCTTTCCCAGCAGAGTCGAAATTTTCAGACTGGCTCTTAAAAGGCTCTCAGCACGTATTCCACAACCTACCTCAATGACCATTTTGTGCAAATTTTGAAGGCTGGCTTAAGGATCTCCTTTTTGAAACCCATAACAGACCTCATTTATGGAATTCTAGGAGTATTTTATATTCTAAATGATTCCCTGTACAGTCAGTTAAAAGTAGTCTGATTAATGTGAGTGTGAATTATGAAAAGAGCAAAGTGTACAATTACCTTATTAAAAAGTAGCATTCATTGTGTTTTGTCTCCTCTACAATATGCGAGAGAATTAAATTTTTTTTTTTGAATCTTATTTTTAAATTCTGACACTTCGTTCACTCAATTATAAAAAAAAAACTCATTCATCATCCACAAAAGTTTGATAACAAAATACAAGGTCTCTAGTTTTGATTAGATCAAAATAATTTTCTAGTTAAAAACAACTATCCTCCAGGATACTCTACTTATTAGTAAAATTAGTTTTTCGCAAGTTATGATGATGATACACCTAACAAATCTAATTAGTAAGTTTGCATCCTTGAATCTGGTGGTAAATCCACTCACCATCACCATCCTCAAAAAAATACTCATCAACAACTCACACTTCTGGTATATTTCTAACTGTATACCATCCAATATGTCTACGAGAATTTGTATATACTCTGTCTGTTAAATTTTAAGTGTGAGTTTCAGCCTTGCAGGCTTCAAATAGGATCTCCATCACACTAAATATACACACATAAGCAAAACAAAACTTTGTCCAATGAGATAACATTAAAAAACCCTCCTGACAACATTGGATTTTCATGATGGTAGAAGTCAAAAAAATAAAAAAAAAATTCAAAAAAAAAGGACCACGGCACATCTCTTCACTTGATGCGAAGCGGATTATTATTTCCATAGTAACTCTCTTCCAGTAGCTTCTACCTTTAGTAGCTTACAGTTGAGAGAGTGAGAGTGATGAGATAGCCAGGATATGAGATTGGGACTGGGTACTGGTACATTCCTGGTAAGGATTTTTTTTTTTTATTTTTTGATCCACTAAGGACTAGACCCACTTTGTACCTCTATCGCTAAAGTTTTGAACTCAAGTGCTCCCATGATGATGCTGTTCTTGCCACTGGAGGGGGGTCTGAAGTGAAAAGTTTGAATTTCCCCACTTAATTTTTTTTTGCCTCACAGAGGTTTCCCTTTCAGTAGACAATTAAAATATCTAGATGAAGTTATCAGAAACAGCAAAACAGAAAGAGAGAGAGAGAGAGAGTAAAAGAGTGAGAGAGAGAAAAAAGACAAACAAACAACGCCAACTTAACTGTTAAGTGTACAGATGAGGAACAGAGTTTTACCAGGGAAGCAGTTAAGTAGATATTTTTCGTTCCTATTCGGAAGAAATTAATTTGGTACTTAAAGCCCGGCTAAGTGGGTCTAAGATTAATTCGTTCGTTTAGTTTATTACTGCGAATGCCTGATGGCAAGCGTTTTCAAGCTTTCTATTTACCTACTTGGCGCTAAATATTTTTTGGTTATAGGTAGGAAATATTTCTTTCTTTTTTTTATACATAATTGGCATGCAATGATGGGGCTTTGAGAGAAGAGAAGATAATGAACCGGAAGTGGTTTATTTTTTATGCTTCATTAGGATGAATAAAGACAATTGTGCGGTCCAATGATGGTAAGGGTAGTTGAGGCTAGTAGAATCAAACCTATACCTATTTAAAGAACGATGATAACAATAAAAAGGGGTATTAAAAACGATTTCTATATCGTTAAGTTTCTATAATCGTCGACGATATTTTTGAGTATTTTTGTACTTGAGAAGACATTTTTCTCTTGAAGAAAAACTATTTGTGGGGAAATATTTAAATGGTAATTAGGTTTAATCTGTTTGGGATAATGATAACAGGGTAATGGAACGTTTTCGATGTGAAATAGAATAGAAGTTAGATTGGAAACTTGAAGTGGTTGAATTTTCGGAAAAGTTTAGGTAATAATCTTTGAGTAGAATTGCTTTGTTTTAAAATGAAGAAGTTTCATTTGGATTAAATTAAAATTTTAATGGTAAAAGATGTTTGAAAGAGGTTGCAAGGTGGTCTTGTTAATTTAAATACAGTTTTTGAGGTGTAACTTGTGTCTCTTTGTTATTAACAATCTCACAAATGAACGAATTGTTTAATAAGCTTCACGTTAAATAAAATCACGTAAGATCCAAAAAAAAAAAAACACCACTGACAGCTTAGTTGAAGCACAAAAAAGCGTTTTTTAAGCGGGTTTATGTAAATCAGTGTGTGGAAAAGTTTAAACCTTCTATAGTATTTGGTACAAATAACTGACCACGAAATTGCTGACACAAGTGAAATTTGACCTCTGCTTTGGAATGGTGTTGACAGTTTAGAGTAAAAAACTATAATATTTTAGCTAGAGTTCATCCTAACTAACAGGACAAACATTTTGACTTTGTTAAAGCCTTTCCTTTAAAGCGGTAATCTTTGAGTTGCTAAGTTCATATTGCACAGGTTAGGTCAGTACCCAGCTAGTTGTCCTATACCATGTTCGTTAAGCTATTATTTTTGGCTTCTATTAAAAGAAAGAAGTCTTATAAAACCGTTTTGGTGCAATTATCGAAATAACGTAGGACTTTCTTTCACGTGTAATTCTCCAGCTAAAGGCTTTTGACGAACTGGGTAGAATAGCCTTACAGAGGTCTTCTTACAGAGGCTTAAACTTTGCTAAGGAAACAATAATTTGCATTGATAGTTGTTATTCTCTTCTTTTTTGGACCTTCCAACGCTGTTTCTGTTATACTAAAATAGTTCATATTATTTTACTTTCACATAACACGACCAGCAATCGATACCACGGCCACGTAAATTCGAATACCATTCCAGCACTTCATATCACCTATAGAAACTTAATTCCTTCCTTCAGTTTTCTATTAACATTCTTAAAATAGCCTATCTTGTAAGTATGCAATGTTTTTTTCTAATGCATTAGCCTTGTATTTTCAAGTAACAGAAGGCCTCGTTAAGACGTGTTCCAAAGTTTTATTTTTTGTAAGTATGCAATGATTTTGTGTAATGTATTAGAAAAAAACATTGCATACTTACAGGAAATTTCTTGTAACTTAACTTCTGTTAATTGGAAATCAAAGGCTTCCTTACACATTGTTTCAAACAAGTCTTAAAAATGTCTTCTTTTACTGAAATTTACTTCCTCTAAACAGTTTTAGGAAGTCTTAAAGAGACCTTCCTTTTTTTAATGGTTGATTTGCGTGAGTAAGCCTTAAACTTGACTTATAAAAACTATAGCTAAGGTGAAGTCGTCCTCTTTCACATTGCCAATCGGGGTTGGATACGAAAATTTGACGGTGCTCATATATTCCACATTTATCTTAACCGGTGAATTTCCAGCTTTTAAACAATATCCAATATTGCTAATCCTAGTTGAAAGCTAAGAATTTATGTTCATAAGTGGAGCTCAACCCTAGACCGGAACTTCTTTAGCAAACACAAAGCTGTGACTCCCAAATTTTGATATCTCCATCTTCACGGACAGTCAAGCTACTGTCAAATCCATTAAATTCTTTCTTTTAGGCAGACACGCTCTGTGTTTTGTAGTACTTTCTAACGTTTGCTGCTGTAGATCGGCCATTTCAAAGTAACCAAAAGGACATTTAGACACTTGTTATCAAGTTTATCTCGTTGACGAAGCATTGTATATTTTCTTGAAACCAGGTGAGTCTTAAATTCTCATCATAAAGTTGATGTGTCAGAAGTTTCACGAAAAACTAATAAAACATGGCAAAATTATACACAGAGAAAGATGGTAACGCAGAAGACACGTATGATTTTTAGCGTTACCCTTCTTAAACAGTAAATAATTTGGCTATGTTTAATTAATTTTTTTTTTTTTTTGTGAAACTTCTAGAATATCAACTTTATGATGAGTTCTTAAGACTCATCAAATTTCAAGAAAATAGATAAACTGGATTAAAAGTGCCTATTCATATAATGTCCTCTGCGTTACTTTGAATTGAAACCAAATTGAAAAAAATGTCAACAAATGGTCCAAAAACTACTTAGATTTGAGGATTTGAAAGTATAAATCCATAAGGGAGCATGTTTTTGATATAATAACTAAAACCTGTAACGTTTCTAGGGACTAAGGTCTGAAAATAGATTATCTTAAAGGGTTTTTGTTTTACAGAACTGATTGAAAGTCCCGATAATTCAGCGTTACAGAACAATAAAAAAGTGAAAAATTTTTGAAATTGATTTAAGTTAAATATTTCAAAATGAATCGTCTCAGAACTAGAAAAATATCACAAGTGAATATAAAATTAGAGAAATAAGATTTGAGCAAAAAAAAAATCCTCTTGTCTAGCCTGAAATTAAAAAAAAAAACACCAAAGGTAAGACAAAAATTAATTATTACAAAACAAAACATAAACAAAAAGGAGTGAAAAACCAGACTCACTTGAGATAAACCTCTCAAAAAAAACTTTTACCTATTCAATTTAGAAAAAAAAACCTTAATAATTATATCCTTGGCTAAGTTTTATGAATAAAAGAAAAATTTAAGAAAAACCTGCTTCATCATCCAATTCAATCGTCCATTTTTTATTTGTTGGTATATCGCCATCCCAAGAGTCCTGTGATGGCGAATAATAAAGAGAAGTCAAGGGAAAAAAAAAAAACAAACTGCAAAGAACGACAATCTTCTACTTCTAGCATTTAAATTAAGAAAATTGTGATAGAAAAATGCCCTAAGGTCAGACAAGTCAACTTTAGAAAAAAAAAACCAAGAATAACTAAAAAAAAATCCTGTTTCTTTTGTCAAGTTTATAATTTCTTCTTCTTCTTCGTCTATTTTTTCTCAAATTTCATTACACTTCTCTTCTTTCATTTTCTATTTTTTTTTTTTTTTTTTTGTATATCCTTCTTTGATTACTATGTGATGTGATGCGCGGCCTTTGGTGGCGGTAGCCACATAAAATTAAGCTCAACATTCACCCACAGCATTGTCCTGGTTCTTGTCAATATTGTGTTTCTATTTTTTTTTTTTTTTGTTTTTCATTTGCACTCAACCCAATCATCTTTACCATCATCACCATCTCCTACTTTTCTACAACTCCCTAACTTCTATTCCCAAGACTAATGTCATTTTTGTGAGAAAGAGAAAAAGAAAAAAACATCTAATAGCTTTGTGATTGCGCTAGAAGGCGTGTTTTTTATTTTTCAAACGAAAGAGTGTGAGGTATATAGAGGAATTTTGTTTCACTTTATCGTCTTAGTTTTATATTTATGATAACGAAAGAAGAAGGAGTAGCA